>NC_133461.1:21487500-22687500 GCF_048565385.1 Saimiri boliviensis | reverse complement strand
ACCTATAACAGAACAATCATACTAATTGTGACTTTCTCAGCAATGACAGAAAAACTCAGAAGACAACAGAATAGTATCTTCAAAAGGGTAGTGTAAATAACTGTCAATTCATATTTTTATACCCAACCACACTATCATTCATAAATAAGAGTGAAGTAAAGAGATTTAGCAGATAAAGGCTGAGTGCTTACCACTATTAAAGCCATCTTGGGAGCACAAAATAAGGTATATCCATGTGCAATTATAATATGCCTTATGCTTTTCCGACATGTTAAATTTTTTCTTTAGTCATTTTTAACATATTATTTTATAGTATCCCTCTAATAATCAATAACTTGAAGCTCTTTGTGTTCTAATCCTTTTGTTTATTTTTGGCATCTGACAACTGTCACTCATCATGGATGATGTCTTCCTATGTTTTATAATCCTGGATTGAGCACTCATTTTCAGCTAATACCCACCCTAGGATAACAGTTAAGAAGCAGGAATTTAAACTTCAAAAGAAAAAATGAGATGCAAGCTCATGAGAAAAGAAACCAGTAAATATGTAGGTTTATATAAACAATCAATAATTATATAAAACAACAATGATAATAATTTAATGAATAATTTGGTAATATATAAAAAGAGGACACTAAAATGTTGGAGCAAATAGCATATCAGAGGGAGGAGATGGTCAGCGTTAAAGTGCTCTAAGCTACTTGTCATATTAGAGCAGAATAAAAAGATCAGTTAAACTTAGACCTTTTTAGGTCTGGAGATATGTTAAAAATTTAGAAATAATAACTAAATAATAGAAATAGAATGAATCTCTTCAAAACCAGTAGAGGAAAAAATGATAATAAAGAAAATTCATTCATGTCAAAATAAGTTAGAAAAGAAAAAAGAATAATATAGTATAATAAGAAAGCAAAAAATAAAGTAGAAAAAAATGAAACACATATGAAATTATAATAAATCTAAACTGAGCAGTGGCGGCAAAAATATACTTCATCTGGAAAATTAGAGGATAGCTAGATTAGATAGTCAACTAACACAGTAGATTAGAAGGTCCCTTACAACCGTAAAATTTATAATTATATATTTTTATGTATCTATATTAATATTTATATTAATATATAATATTTGTTTCTATAGTTTTATGCAAATTAAGCAGGCACTAGATGTTACCATTTCTCAATGTGGGAAATCAATATGTCCTAATAATATGGGTCTGCAGAAAGATTAGCTTGTCAGTAAGGTGGCTCAGCCACTGGAAGAAGGTGCATCAATGGAATATAAAGAGTTTGAGATGTTGACTAGGAGTGTAACTTATTAGAACTGTACATTTTAAGAACCGGAAGCACAGGGAGATGAGATGAAGTCAAAGCAGTAAAACAGACAAATTTAAAAATGTCTATAAAAGAGAGAGGAGTTTCACCTTCAGAAGAGCTCTAGGTAGAAGAAAGCATCCACAGTGCCCTATAACTCTTTTTCCAATCCAGAGACATTTTGGAAACACTGAAATCTGTTTCCCCAGGTTTGTTTCTCCTCTCTGTCATACCTCAAGAGGAACACAAAGAGTGACGGCCTGTCACTTTGATGCTTCTCTCTACTCAAATGGCAGAAACCAACCAGGTGAGTTGTCATAACTTAGATGAGGCTGCGATAAAAATACACCTTGGAGAGCTAGCTTCCTGAATGACAGACTGAGAGTTGCTCTTTTTGATTTGAGTGTATTGGAGCTTAAATTCAGTGCCAGCCCATATGAGTATCTCAACATGCTGGGTTAGAAAAGAGATTATTTCGGGATTATAAGGTCTTTTGCCTGTCTTCCCACAGAATTGTCTTTGATTGATAGATGAGTGACCCTGTCCAGCATTCTGATTTAGAACTGTAAGTGAAAAACAAACAAACAAAAAAAACAGTTGAATCTTTCATTCAGTATTCACTTTGGATTTACCTTTAAAAGCAGCACAACCATTGCAGAGTTAAGCATCCTAATTAATTACATCATCTGAGAATGCAGCTATTTCATGCATCAATTTAATCTTTTTGTCTTTCATGAAAAGCCAAAAACCCTTTATTGGCAGTTTTGAAACAAAAATTTTAAAATCCTTAACCCTAAACCCCAAATCTTTGTCTTCAATTGGAGTAAGTTACACAAACTACTTTGTAGGGTGCATGTGTCAGACTAGGCTCTCCCAACCTGTTCAAAGAGGGCCTCCAGCAGACAATTGGGGTACACTATGGAGCCAATCAACACAAACGCAATACTGTCTCCACTGCGGCTACAAATGGTATCACATTGAAGTGTGCATCTGCTTAACTGAGGATACCTGTAATTGTTAATAAAGTAAGTGGTGGGGGGTGGGCAGCTTCTCTCTGCCTTTTATGGTATCTTTCAGTAATAATGACATTGAGCCCCTCACAGGTCATGGCTATTCATGACTGGCATTTGTTGTTCTGTTCTGATTGGATGATACCTTTGTCTCAGTTTATAAAAGTTTTGAAAATCATCCTAGTCTGAGAAATATTGATGCAATACTATGGTTTTGTTTTGTGTTTTTAGCAATCACCTCTTCCAGTTTTATTTATAGCTTCCCCTCACCCCAAGACCAAGGAGAGAGTCCATGGGATTGATTATAAAGTAGATTTGAGTGATTTAAAATCATTTCCTCCTGAAGTCATGAAATCTTTTATTTTCTTTTAATGGTGTCCAGTGCATTGTTCTGATCTCATTTTTACCTTAGAATGAACAATTTCCCTGGATATTTTGTATTTTTCATAAGCGTGACTTTACTCAACATTTTGCCATATATTCATAGCCATGTCTGTATCTTGGCTTTGGTTCAAGCAAAGACTTTCTAACACTAATGAAAAATACTAGTTAAGTGCCTATTGTATGCCGAGCACTTGCTATTTCATGTAAGCCTCACATGGCGTCATTTACAGGAGAGTATCACACAGTGCTCAAATTCAAACTCAAGTCCAAGGCACCCAAAAGCCCAAGCACTGTCTTCACACTTCGTGGACAGATTCTCTCCTTCTTCTTGGATGAGGCTGTCAAAAGAGGGAAGTAGGGGGATATTCAGACCACATTTTTCATGTTCACTGGAATATCTTCACGTTTCTGAGTGTGAAGTTGGATGTCATCACTTCTAGCCATGGAGCTCTTCCAGAAGCTTGAGAACCTGTGAGATTCTTGAGCAGCTTGGGACACTCAGAAAGGCCAGGATGAGGTTCAGGAGTGAGCCACTGAAAGCTGGCTGCTTTGGGCTTGATTTTAACAGAAAGAAGGGGTTGAATCCAAGCTTGCCAAGACCTGGTTTATTCTATATTCTATCTGCTTTCAGATAGAATATAAGGACATTTCAGGCCGGGTGCAGTGGCTCACGCCTGTAATCCCAGCACTTTGGGAGGCCGAGGTGGGTGGATCAGGCATGAGCCACTGCATCTGGCCTTAATGACTTCTTTTTGAACTCCTTACTCTGACCTTTCATGTTCAGCTGAACTGGCTCTTTTAGCTTTATCCCCTGGCCATTATTCTTCTGCTCTAACCTCCAACATGACTTCAGAACTCTGAGCATATCTAGATTTTCCATGCCTCAGGGACACTCCACGTGACATGTCTTCTGCACAACATTTTCCCCCATTAGTCTGTCTTACCATATCATCCTGGACATTTTCTACACCATGTTTCTACAATGTGTAATTGCTTGCTTATTGATTTTCCATCTCCTCCATCAGCTGCAAGCTACATGAGGACAGAGACCATTACTCCTTAATTCGTCATGCTTGCCCAGAGGCTGCACTGTGCTCCGCACATAGTGAACACTCAATAAAAACTTGTTTTTGCATAAGTTAACAAGCTGTGCTTAAGAACACTGGTGTCCACAGCCAGGTCAAACAGAATTGAGCTTTCCAAGTTTTCGCCAACATGCCAATATTAATAAGTAAACTGATTTCCATTCTGAATTTTATCTAATTTTTCACAAACCACTGCTTCTTGTTAATGCCTGTCTATTCTGGAATTTACTGCCAGATGATATGTTATTTAATATGAAGTGAGTATTCATTTATCCTAGGTATAATAAATGAATCAATATTAAAAAAAATATTTCATAGTTTTCCATAAAAACATGGCGACTTCTTTCTGTCCCTCCACCTGAGGAATTTTGAGAACTGCTGGCCTATGTCACTCATCCATTACTCCATTACATTATGCTTTACAACAGCTTAAATGTTTAGTCTTATTTAGTTTACATTTTGTCTAATGCCCTTGAGCACACAACTTGATTGTAAGCATTTTGAAGTGAAAAGTGACAGCTAGCTTTTCTTTTTTCTTTTTCTTTTTTTTTTTTTATTGCATTTTAGGTTTTGGGATACATATGAAGCTTTTCTTCCATTCTCTGAACCCTGCACAGTACCATACCAGTATCTTGTATATGGAAGATGTTCCATGAATAGGCATTGATTGATTAATTCTCCTTTTCATAACCAGAACATTGTGACTTGGCTGGAAAGTACGGTGGAACACTACCTTCTGTCATTTTTTTTTTTGAGGCAAAATTTATATGACATAAAATTAACCATTTTAAAGTGAGCAATGCAGTGGCTTTCAGCACATTCTCAATTTTGTGTGATCATCACCTCCTTTCCCTCCCAAAGCATTTCCATTATCCCAAAAGGAAACACCTTACCACTTAGACAGTCACTCCCCTCAGTTCTTGTCAACCACTAGTCTGCTATCTGTGTCTACGGATTTGCCTGTTCTGGATACCTCAGATAAATGGAGCCATACAGTATGTGACCTGTTGACTCTGACTTTCTTCACTTAGCATAACGTCTTCAAGATTTGCCCACATTGCAGCAGGTGCCAGTGCTTCATTAATTGCAATGGCTGAATAATATTTCATTGAATGACTATACCACATTTTGTTTATCCATTCATCTTGATGAACATTTGAGTCGCATCCACCTTTTTTCTATTTTGCGTTTTCTGTCTTTATCCACTCTAGTCGTTTCCATTTGTGCTGGAGTTACCTCAAGGGGCAAAACCTCTGGGAACTATGAATGCTGTCTGCTAACAGACTTCAAATGCTTCCTGAAATTTTAGTGCTTCTCAAAAATGTAGTGCTTATCAATTTTAGTGCTTATTCAGGTTGATCCTTTTCTGGAAAAGTCAACCTAACAAATTAGTTCATTAATGACTTCCACATATACTTTACCTTCATCTGTTTCTATGCTACTCCTAAAACAGTCATAAGAGATGAAATGGGTATTACTATTGCATAGGTAACAACTTCCTAGAGTAAGGCCAGGAATAAAGACAGTTAAACCTGACCTCATGGGGCCAGGCTGCACTGTCACATATATAAACGTATATTCTGGAAGTGTTCAAACATGCATAAAAATAGAAAGGTTAGTTTACTAGGCTCCTACACATCTGTCACCTGTCTTCAATAATCTTCATCTGCTCTTCTTATTTTATCGATGCCCTATTATCTGTCACATTTAAAAAAATTGTATTTGTTGTTTGTCTGTTATTATTTATTTTTTGTTGCTAGGGTATATTAAAGCTAATTCTAGACCTAACATTTCACTCATACATATTTCAGTCTAAATATCAAGTTTTATTTTTTTAAATGTAATCACAAAATCATTATCAAGGCTCTGAAACCTCAACAATCCCCAATATCATCAATTTGTGTCCAATTTTTCATGATTGTCCTAAACATATCCTTTTTAATTATTGGTTTGTGCAGTTCAGAATCCAAACAAGATTCTAGGAAAAGTACTTATGGCTAACATGCTCTCATATTTCTTTTAATGTGTAACTGTGTCCTCTCTTTGGTATATTTATTCAAGAAATTGAGAAATGGGCCTATTATCTTGTAGAACTATTGGATTTGTCTGATTACATCTTTTTAGTGTCATTTAATATGTTTCTGTATCCCTACAAAAATCAGTAGTTAGAACTAGAGGCCCAGTTAGATCGAAGTCAATTTATGGGTATGGGGTAGCGGGATTTCGTAGATGGCACTGCCTCATATTCTAGTCATCTTATATAAAGGCATATCAGGGATCATGTATTTATTCCATTTCCTTAATATTATGATTGCTCTGTGATTTAGTGTTGTGGTAGGTTGAAAAATATTCCCCCAGACCAAAAGATATCCATGTATTAATCCCTAAAACCTATAAATATTAGCTTATATAAAAAAAGGAGACCGAGTCTTTGTAGCTGTGACTAAACTAAGGGTTTTGAGATGCAGAGATTATCCCGTATTATCTGGATACCAGATCTGTGTCCTTTGTGAAAGGAAAATATCTTGGACCCCTTCAAGGTGGGAACTGCTCAAAGCAAATCTGCCGTCCATTCTCTGCTCACAGAGATAGATGCATATTCTGACTGCCTCCTTTGGAAAGACTTACAAGAAACTCAAAAGAATGCAACTATCTGTCTCTCACCTACCTGTGACCTGGAAGTTCCCATTGGGGGAGCCTTGCTTTGAGTTGCATCTGTCTTTCCGAACGGAACTAGTGTACTTCTTACATATATTGATTGATGTCTTATGTCTCCCTAAAATCTGTAAAAGAAGGCTGTGCCCCGACCACCTTGGGCACATGTTGTCAGGACTTCCTGAGGCTGTCATGGGCGTGTCCTCAACCTTGGCAAAATAAACTTTCTAAATTAACTGAGACCTGTCTCAAATTTTCTGGTTTCACACCTTATAAGTGGGAGGCAGAAAGAGATTACAAAGACACACACAGAAGAGAAGACAGTCTCTGCCTCTGACCACTGAGGCAGAGATTACAGTGACGCAGCCACAAACACAGGGAATCCTGCAGCCGCCAGCAAATGAAAGAGCGGAGGGAAAGCCCAGAGAGAATGTAGCCCTGTCAGCACCTTGATGAAGCTGAGTGAAACTGATCTTGGATGTCTGGCCTTCAGAACTGTGAGAAAATAAATTCCTGCTGTTCAAATCCACCATGTCTGTGGTAATTTGTTATAGAGCTATAGGAGGCCACAGCTGAATCTTGAACAATGCAGGAACTAGGGGCGCTAATCCCCCTGCAGTTGAAAATCCAAGTCTATAACTTTTAACTCTCCAAATACTTAATGATTAAGAACCCACTGTTGAAATTATTAAGAACCCATATTAAGAGCCCAAATATGTAAATAGTCCATTAACACATATTTTGTACTATATATTCTTATAGTAAAGAAAATGTTATTATGAAAATGATAAGGAAGAGAAAATATATTTAGTATTCATTAAGTGGAAGTGGATTGTCGTGAAGTTCTTCATCCTTGCTATCTTCGTGTGGAGTAGATGCGAAGGAGGCGGGGGAAGAGGAGGAATTGGTCTTGCTGTCTCAGGGTTGGCAGAGGCAGAAGAAAATCCTAGTATAAGTGAACCTGCACAGTTCGAATCTGTGTTATTCAAGAGTCACCTTAAGACAAGTATAAGCTAACTGTCTGATTAGTCCATTAAAATGTCCCCATCAAGTTTTCAATACAATAGTCCACCTCCCTCCCCACAAACACAATTTATTCTCTGGGGATATATTCCAAGGCCCACAGTGGATGCCTGAAGCCATGGATAGTACTGAAACCTCTATATCCTGTATTTTCCTGTGCATACATACCTTTGATAAAGTTTAATTAATAAATTAGACATGGTAAGAGATGAACAACAATAAAACAATTATAATACTATACTTGTAATTAGAGTTATGGGAATGTGAGTGGGGCACAGTGGCTCACTCCTGTAATCCCAGCACTTTGGGAGGCCAAAACAGGTGGGTTGCTTGAGCCCAGGAGTTTGAGACCAGCCGAGGCAACATGGCAAAACCCTGTCTCTACAAAAAATACAAAAATTAGGCAGGTGTGGTGGCATGCACCTGCAGTCCCAGCTACTCGGGAGACTATGGTGGGAGGATCAATTGAGCCTGGGAAGTCAAGGCTGCAGTGAGCTATGATTGGACCACTACACCCCAGCCTGGGCAACAGAGTAAGACCATGCTTCAAAATAAAGAGGTTATGTGAATGTGGTCTCTCTCTCAAAATATCTTATTGTACTGTGTGCACAAGTAACTGAAATTCAGAAAGCGAAACTGCAGGTAAGGGAGACTACTGTAATAATTTTAGCTGCCATTGATTACTGTTGTCTAGATTCATTATTTCATTAGCGAGTGGAAATAGTGATTTTCTAATTCTCTAATTGTTTTTTGCATTTATTGCATATGATTCTTCTATATAAAGAACAACTGTATTCTCACCAACTAGTGATTAGCCTGAGTTCTAGTCCAAGCAGGGAAAGACAAGAGAAATGTTTCAGATTTTTCCCGTAATTGATACACTTTCAGAATAATGAGTTGTTCCCTAGCAACCTCTGAGGTGATCAATGAGATTTTTTGTTTGTTCATTTTTGAAGTATCATTATGAACTCATCAGTTTTCATCTATTCAGTAAGTTTCAATTCATTATAGTCACTATCATTTTGATGCTTAAACTGTCCCATCCCTAATCCCAAGGGAGACCCTCCAGGCTTGATCTGCTTTAGAAAAGTGAAATAACTCTGGCAACTGAGTCAAGATGGGGCACTGTGGATTTGAAGGGTAGCGATCGATGATGGAATGCTGATCTTCTGGTCTCCTTTGAGTGAGTCTTATACACACTCTAAAAAAACAAACAAACATGAACTATGAAGATACTTAGTAAGTCTAACATCTTCCCTTCTCTTAATTTAGTAACTCTCAACCCCAACTTCACAGTACAATCCTCTGGGGAACTTCTAAAAAATGCTTCTGTCAGGACCCCACCCTATGAGGTTGAGATTCACTCCTTTAGGTTAGGGCATTGATATGCTTCAAAAACTGCCCAAGTGATTCTAGTGTGTAGCCAGGACTGAGAACCACTGTCTAATGCATCTATTATACTTCTGAGATATATATTTAAAACAAAAACAAACTCTGGTCTTTGTCTTCTGCAAGAGTCTAACATTGTTCACACATGGAACAGGATTAAAAGGGTGCCTCATCATTAATATGTTTTCTTGCTACCAGATTTAAGGAGGATTCTGCCATTAACTACATTCACAGAACTAAATTTAAGAAGCAAAACTGGACGTGTGATGGCTCACACCTGTAATCCCAGCACTTTGGGAGGCCAAGGTGGGTGGATCACTGGAGGTCAGGAGTTTGAGACCAGCCTGGCCAACATGGTGAAACCCTGTCTATACTAAAAATACAAAAATTAGTCAAGCATGGGGGCATGGTTGTGCGTGCCTGTAATCTCAGCTACTTGGGAAGCTGAGGCAAGAGAATCACTTGAACCCGGGAGGCAGAGGTTACAGTGAGCCAAGATCACTTGAGAAGTTGTCTCAAAAAAAAAAAAAAAACAAAAAAAAACCTACCATCCTACCCTAACCTTAATGCCTTCATTTGTTTGTTATCTGTAGTCCACATCCAGCCTTACCTTCTTGGCTTTCCTTCCTTCTCCAGACTTGCTTTACCACTTCATGTCATTTGTCTACAGGAAAATCTCCCTCAATAGATTGTATGGGGGGTTGTGTCTTATCCACCCTTGTAGTCTTACATTCTCATAATAAAATGGAATAGAGATATAAATACAGTTAACATTGAGTAAAAGTTTCTTTGGTGCAAGAAAATTACCAGGATAATTCCGTTGTGTCTTCTACCTTTCCCCCTCATCCCTTCATCCTGCTGAAGTCTATTGGATAAATGAATAATTTATAAATTTCCGTGCTTTTATCTGCATATGTTTAATACTCATTTTGCTTCAGTTTGTTCGGTAAAGGCCTCTGGGTAAAGAATTCCAAATTTTATAAAGACATATAAGATTCAACATGCATCTCAACTTTTAAAAGCTTCTCTTTTTGAATATATCTAGTGATGATAAAGGTAAACAGGTGTTTGAAAACATACTGTTGTGAAGTACCAACCTGGCAGAAAACCTGTAGCATTTACAACGAGACCGTAATCCAATTGAATTTGTAATTAGCACTTTTGAAATGTGCTCATTATTATTGTTATTATTAGCTACAAAACGATGCAGCTTTGGCTCACACCCATTGGAATTTTAGAGTGTGATTCTAGCCAAAAGCAGTCAGTATAGAACCCAATAAAAGAACTATGTTGCAGATTTTATAGAAGTCATTTTATGTTAAATATCCAATTGGGGGCTATCAATAGATGTAAATTATTTACTGTGTCAAAGAAAATTTTCACTTTTGGAGATGCAGATTTTTATGAGCAATGACCTAATGATTTGAGAAAAGTTAATACACCCATGCATGGAATCTACTTGGGAAGTAATTCTGGAAAAAAGGAATAGCCATGGTTGAAGAGACATATCACAATGGAGCAGAGAGAATTTTAGAAGTCAGAAACTTGTTTTTATTGAACTTTTAGAGGAAGCCATTCCCAGCACTTCTCAGGCCATAGAAAGGTCTGACTGACTTTTTCCCAGTAACTCTCATAGGAAAATATTGGATTCTCAACCAGCTTGTAGTTGCCTTCATTAACAAATGTTTATTGAATCACTGTGCACTGCATTCAGTGCTGCTGAAGCAATAGGAATGATTTAGTACATTAGATATATAAAAATAGAGGGGATCTTGGGGATAATTACAAGCAACAGGTCAAGAGAAAAAGCAATATTTGTGAGCTCAGGGCTAATTATTAAGGGAGGGGCCCAGAAAAGGTAATTAGGTAAAGGCCAGCTAGTGAGGAAGAGATTTATGGAGGTTCATTTTGATTCAGATTCAAAATGACACTTTTACCTTATTGTTAGGAAGTTTAGGAGATGCCCTTTCAATATAAGAACTGACACAAGTGAAGCATGGATTTGTTATCATTTGAGCCTTGAGCGGGGATGGCCAACCTGTTGATTTGATTAGAACAGAAGAACTTGCTAGGCACTGTGCTTGGCACGTGGTCAGTAAGTGTTTATTGGTGCTCAATAATAGCAGATACTCAAAAAGTATTTGAAGGTGCTCAGTAAATATCAGAGAGTCAATGACTTTAACTTCCTGTGACTCATACGCCGGGAAGGTGTGTAAGTAACACACTGAGAAAATCTGACCTAACACTTCACGATAATTTAGTCCAACTCTAGACAGTGTGTGCGCATTTCATTGCAGTCTGCCATGGGCCTTACTCCAGTTCAACTCTGCTCACTTATATTACCTGGTTGACTCTGTATGTCTTTGATGTATGATTCTAGGTTTGGGCAGAGTGGACAGAATGTATGATCTAAATTTACACATATAATCATAAGTCTAGATGTTGGGAACACAATAACATTCTCAAAAGAAAATAAAAAAAGCATTTATAGAGGCTGTCTTGCCTTTCAGATAACCTCTAGAACCAGCCCAATCGTCCCATAGGCAGTTCTTTTTTTCTGTAGTAACATAGAAATGGACCCTTCTAGTCTTAAAGCTTGAAAGTTGTATTTGTTTTATCTGAGTTTCTTCATAAGGAAGCGCCCCTCAGGCCTCTCAAAAAGTATCAAAGAACAGAAATTCATCATATAACTGCATCCAGCCAATGTGATGCCAGACCACTCATTCATCATGATTGCCTCATGACCCCTCCCCAGTGCCTGTTTTCCCATGCACAGTTACATTTCTTTTCTTCCCTGCTGTAGCACCCACTTCTTGTAGTTGTCTAGGGAGATGCATTTGAGACTCATCTCCCATCTCCTCAGCTGCAGCACTTGATGAAAGCCTTCTTTTCTGGCAATACTCATCATGTCCGTAATGGGTTTTCTGTGCCAGGGAGCAGCAGGATCTAGATCGAACCTCTGGTGTTTCAGGCACACTCTTGCCTCAGTCTCAGAGGTGGTCCCCTGCATGCCATATCTCTGCAGAGTGATTTTGTATCATCTGATCCACTATAGTTCTTTTCTTTCTTCAATAAACACTTACAGAACTCCTATTTACCAAGAGCATTCCTACAAAATAAATAAGACAATGGAAGCTTCAGGGATCTCAGAGTTTTAAGAGCTGAGCCAGTGGAGGGATCATGTCTGTGAAGAGCTGGCTTGTACAGCTCTCTCCCCAGAGATTCAGATTTAATTGGCCTGATGTGGGGCAGGCTGCTTGCTGTGGTCCCCCATCACAGGTAATTCTAATTTGAAGCCATAGAAGAGAATCACGGTGGTTCTCAAGAGTAGTCTTTGGACCAGCAGCAATAGCATCTCCTGATAACTTGTTAGAAATACAGATTCTCAGGCTCCCACCCCAGACCTACTAAATCAGAAGCAGAAAACAGAGGGAAATAAAAAACAGGGCCATGTGTTTTAAGAAGCCTCACAGGTAATTCTGATGAACTCAAGTTTGAGGATTACTGAGCTAGGAAAACTGGTTCTGTATTGAGATATTAAAGAAAATTCCCAGGTACCCTCTCTGAAACCATTTTCTCCATCAAATGCTAATCTTATTCCTTACTATTTTAATGATCTCTTTAGAATATAATTTATTTCCTGTTTTTCTCCCCCTTATTTTTTTCACACCATATATATTAAGGGTCTGTAAGATGCCAACTTAATTCAATCCCAACTCACGAAGTATTCATGTGTGAACCCAACTTGTCATAGGCACGTTATGGGACTGTGGTTATGGAGAAGGGTAGGGACAGGGAAAGATAGAATGAGGCTGGTTAAGAGACACACAGTCACAGCCAGACATGGAGAGTAAGTTTTAGTATTCTATAACACTATAGGGTGACTACAGTTAATAATAATTTATTGTATATTTTTAAATAGCTAAAAGAGAGGATTTAAAATGTTCCCAGTGCAAAACAATGATTAATGTTTGAGGTGATAGAAAGGCTAATTATCTTGATTTTTGTTACATATTGTGTGTATCAAAATACCACTCTGTATCCCATGAATATGTACAATTATTATATGTCATTTAAAAATATCTTTAAAAGAAAGCTCAAAAAAGTAAAAGACAGAGTTCCTGGAGCCTTTGAGGAGTTAGGAAACAGAAACCAGGACACCATTACAGGCAAGGTGCTGGTAGGCACTGCAGGAGCTCAAGTGAAGAATGAAAACTATGTAGGAAATATGGGGAAAGCAATCCTGGAGAGCTTCAAGGAGTAAGGCAAACTGGAGCTGAGCCCTCAAGCACTGGTAGAATTTGGACTCAAGGAAGGACAGAGGGAATTAAGAGCAAAGACGTTCTTTATGATTACCAATGAAGACAGTCTGACCAGAGAGGAGGATATAGAGCTGAGAGACAGTTCAACCTTCTCCATGGAACACCCCGAGATATCTTGTAGTTCTTTGACATTTCAGAATACAGGTCAAAAGGTAGATTTTTATTTATCTTACTGTAAATGTAAGTTAGAGCAAATAGGATATTGATGGTTAGTTGGGCTGGCTACTTTAGCCTTGTAGGAGGCAGTGTGTTACAATGGCAGTAGATGTTTAGGAGTCAGGTGTATAACTTTGGCTTCACTGCCTATTGGATATGAGGCTTAACTTCTCTGAGCTTTAGTTTCCTCTTCTGTATAGTAGGGTTAATGCATTTTCCCTAGGTCATTTCACAAATGTAAAACAAAAATCTGTATGGTAGGATATCTCTAGGCAAATCAGTGTGTGTTATGATCCCTCTTGCCCTGCTTTGACTTATAGGCAATCAATTATTGGACTGAATAAGAAGGGAAGCAGTACTGGGTAAGAGTGAGCACTGTGAGGTTAGAGGATGTGTGCTGGATCTCAGCCCTCCCGCTAACACACTGGGTAACCTTGGCCTCATCACATTACCTCACAGAACTCCAATTCTCTCGGTCATAATGTGGAATAAGGATATCAATCAAGTGAAGCGGCTATCACAGTGCCTGGAACATAGTAAGCCCTCAATAAATATTAGCAATTATTTAAAAAGAAACAGCTGTCTGCTCATAAAATTTGGTGCAAATGGGTGATCTCAGAAGGGGGTTTGTGTCTCTATAGGAAGGAAGTCTCACTGAGGACATTTGGGAGGAGGTTAAGTGCTTCCCCTGTGCTTCCTTCACCCCTTTCAAAGCACCCTACCCGCATAACTTCTGTTAGAAACTCTGCAATCTGTTTTTCAGAAGAGCGGTCATTTATTGGCTCCATCTTAGAAATGCTGCTCGGAGTACATAATGGCTGACTTGGGAATACCTCTTTCAGTTAAATTAACACCTACAAAAGGCTCCAGGCTTGCCACCAAACCAATACTTTAATATTCTAACACCCAGGTCTGTGAAAAATGAAAATGTTCAGAAGTCAAAAGATAAATCTCATCTCCAAAGTGTCCCCACTTTCCACCCATCCTCTAATCCTTCCTACAGCCCCAACCCTTATTTTGATTCGATCCAAAACCTTAAATGGAAGAATCCAACTCAGAGGTCACATTTTACACCTAATTTACAAATCTCTTAAAACTTCCAAGTTTAAACCAACCCAAATGCCTATCAAAGAAAGACTGGATAAAGAAAATGTGGTATATATACACCATGGCATACTATGCAGCCATAAAAAGGATGAGTTCACATCCTTTGCAGGAACATGGATAAATCTGGAAAGCATAATTCTCAGCAAATTGACACAAGAACGGAAAACCAAACACCAAATGTTGTCACTCATAAGTGGGTGTTGAACAATGAGAACACATGGACACAGGGATGGGAACATCATATACTGGGGTTTGTTGTGGGGTGGGGGGCTAGGGGAGGGATAGCAGTGTGTGGGGAGATTGGGGAGGGATAACATTAGGAGAAATACATAATGTAGGTGATGGGGAGATGGAGAAAGCAAACCACCATGGCATGTGTATACCTATGTAACAATCCTGCAAGATGTGCATATGTGCTCCAGAACTTAGAGTTAAAAAAAAAGTTCCAAGTTTAGCTTTCACATCGTTCCTTGTACACCATAAAAATAAAGGCATTGAGAAGCCTCTGGGTCCTTGCTCTGCTGAAGCACTTCCTTTCCATGTTTTTTGCTTCTCATTTTACCTCTTATTACTTTACACGAAGCTGCAGCTCTCAGGACAACTGCACACCCACTGTAAACCTCTATTATTGATCATGTACTTACATGGTTGGTGGCGTTTTATGTAAGAGAAATAAATGATATAGTTGTTTCTATCCATTAAACTATACTGTTATCAAGGGATTGAGAAACAACCCTGAACATGGCAATTATTTTTGGAGGTTCTGTAACGCTTAAATATAATTGCTTAGTAATCTTATATTTACTGCGTGGTGGCAAAGTACAGCTAGCTTCATGTTTGCACATTATAAAACGTAAGGACATTTAGCATGTTTAATTCTCTGTTGTCTTCCTTTTCCTTCTGGCCTTTCTTTTTCCCCAACGCTATATCCCAGGCATTGGACTATGAGACTTCTATATACTTCCCAAGTACTGTAATTTTTTTCCATACTAACTCATCCTTGGAGATCAGTAATTTCCTGCTTAGTATGATATGGGGATTCCCAGACTCTGGCCATGGGGAAAGGAGAGCTGGGGTCTCTGAGGCACAAAAGACTTTGCATGATTAGTAGAGCTCTGAGAATCAAGGAAATATGCCTGGCGAGCAAACACCCCAGCCCAGAGGAAGCTTAATTACAGTCAAGGAAAACTAGTCTTTCCTTAGTGGCAGTTGCCTTGGCCCACATGCATGCACATACATGTACACACGCAAGCATGAGCAAACTCTCAGGCGTCGTCCATATGCGAATCCTCTCTGGAAGCTCATTTGCTTCCTCTTACTTCCTACCCTTACTGGGTCCTAACACTGGCACGTTTAAACCATAGCCTTTCTAACTTCAGCCCCCGCCAGACAAACCTAATCTGACCTTGCTTTAATTTTTTAAGCCATTGGTGGAGACAGCCTTGAAACTTTTCAAGACCAAATATAACCAAATAATCCAAATAAAATAACTGGGAGCTTGCTAAAATGAGGCCAGGAGCCTTTTAAACTTTTTACTGAAGTAGAATAGAGCCCGGGATTTTTAAACTTTTTCTGTTTCTCTTTGAAGGTGCTAGGAATTCGCATGTGAGATTTTAAATGTGCTTCTATTACTGACTTGCAGGAAGAGATTTCTAGGCTTTTCATCTAAATGGTTGATTCTTTCTATCTATAGGACTTGACTTTTCCAACCTGTGAAGGTCGGGCGGGGGGAGAAATAATATCTTACTCTATTCCCATACATAAGGTACACAAGAGGAGCCCAGAAGATTTGGTTTGGCTTCGTAGAAAGTTCACTTAGGCTTCAGTGCATTTTAGAGTGTCCTAAGGGTGCAGTCTTGTGTCTGCCTTTCCTCATTTGAGATTCAAGGTGTTCTGCCTGACTGGCTTTCCAGCCCCTAGGAGGCTGTCTGCTGCTGCTGGCCCACAGTCAGAGCACATGTACCTTCATTAGCCAAATCGTTGTTCTTTTTTGTGCTTCTCTTCCTCCAACTTAGTAGAAAGCAGCTTTGGAATTTGCTTCTGTTTTTCACGTGCTGACTTAGAGGAGCAGGTCAGGGGCCTGGGTAAGCATATGGACTCTGGAGTCAGCTACGTGGGTTCCCAACCCAGCTCCTTTCTTTCTTTCTTTTTGTTTGTTTGTTTGTTTTGTTTGCTTGTTTTTGAGACAGAGTCTAACTTCACTCTGTCGCCCAGTCTAGAGTGCAGTGGTGTGATCTTGGCTCACTGCAACCTCCACCTCCTGGGTTCAAGCGATTCACTTGCATTAGTCTCCCAAGTAGCTGGAATTACAGGTGTGCACCACCATCCCTGGCTAATTTTTGTATTTTTAGTAGAGATGGGGGGTTTCGCCATGTTGGACATGTTGGTCTCAAACTCCTGACCTCAAAGCTTCTTTCTTTACTGAACAGTTTATTATAGACAAGCCCCTTATCCTCTCTGTCTTAGTTTTCCCACTTGAATGTTGAGGGTCCTGAAATGAGTGACTTCTAATGGCTATTTCTTGCATGAGTTCATTGAATTAAGGTGTGGAAAAGCTCAGAACATCACTTGCTCTGATTCCTGAAAGTCTTCTTTAGACTATCCTTGGCTCATCATGTCTAGATGTATTCTGTCTCCACTTATCTGTTCTTTTGATTTTGGTGACTACCTCTCTTCATAAGCCTTGTCTTCTCTGTGCTAAAACAACTGATGGAGCCATAATAATGACAAGCACAAAAGCAGTGAAACCTTCTCCCTTAGAATTGGGGAGATGGCAGGAGCCAAGCCAAGGGATCACTTGCTTGAATTCTTCACATTATTAGTGACCTTACAAGGATGTGTCTTTCCTAGATACTTTCCTAGATGCTACTCGGTTTTCCTCTCTGCTTTGCTTTCTTTCTCTCTTTCCTTCTCTCTCTCTCTCTCTATTTTCTTTATGCAAGTCCATCCCCCAAGGAGCTTCTTACCACGAAACTCCATTGCAGTAGAGCAGACCTCAAAACACATGCTTTTGTTCAACAACCCCCACCTTTTTTTTTGCTTTCAGAGAGTCTGTGAATATTTTTCAGGAGAATCCACCCAGCTTGGCAGAGACCCTCAAAGGACCAGGAACACAGGATCCAAGGATAAGGCAGGAAAATTCCACCTCAATTTTCTCTCCCAAAGCTCCCTATTTCTCCTCCTCCCCATTCTAACTGTAGGCCTACTGAGGCCCCAGGGGTGAAATGTTGGACTTAAAGCCTTTAAACTCATTAGGATTAAGATCCTTTTTTTTCCTGGTCAGCTTAATTTTTCCCATTCTGTTTATGGTGGGGTTGAGGGGAAAGAGGCTGTTTTCTAAAGGAATGAAGGAATAACAGAACAAGGGTGAGTATGGGAGAGTAAGGATAATCCCACTATTGCCTCAGAGGGTTGAGTCTCAGGGCTGGTAAAGTCTCGGATTCGACACTGTATTATGACATAGATCAGCTGTTATTTTTTCAGTCTCAGAGGAAACCTTGAGGAATCTCATTCCTGCAATTGTATTAAATTATCTGTTAATACTGTCTTTTCCACTCAAAGTATTTTCGTTGAAACATTCGGCATGGCTGTAGAAACAGCAAAATCTCTTTAAAGGCGATTGTTTCTTTGAATGTTCGGTTTACCTTTTGGTTCCACAATGAAATAACTTAATAAATGAAGGGTGAGTGGAATTGTTACTATAGCAATCCCCATAGTAACATCAAAATGCCACACACACTCGTGCTGCAAGCCCTGGGAGCTTTCTCCTAGTCCTCCTACATTTCAGGTCCAGCTTCCCGGGTTAAGCACTGATGGCCTAAGATGTTAGGATATTAAATTAAATCCATTTTATTCCCATTCCCAAGAGTTCATAGACTCACAAAATACTAAGAATTTTTATCCACTTCTATCCTTCGCAGAAAAGTCAGAAGTGAATTTGCTATGAGCTCGACAGTATGTACAAACTGCTTGCATTTGAGTTACTCTTTCAATTTTAGGTCTGTCCTTAAAAACAGCAACAACAATAACCCCAGTCAAGGCAAGAATTGCTCTTTGTTGATTTCCATGGTCTTATATAACTTACACGGGGCAGGACAAGGAGAGGAAATATCTTCAGAATGCAGCTCTGTGGGAACACACATGTTTTTAATCTCCTATTTTCCAGAAGATAGCCAGAAGGGATCCCCAAGAGGTCACTTGGAAAAGCCTTTTGCCACCTGGTAGAGTTATAAATCGATTCTCTGATTAAGATTGCTGTTATTAGGTTGAATGACTGACTGAGAAGCGGCTTCAGAAAAATTTAATGGGAGGCAAAAGCTAATTTTGTACATCATGTCATACCTTTATGTAATTGGTGGTCATGCATATATGTAAATATGGATATTCCTGTTTGTGCATATTTAGCACACGTTTATAAACCAGATGCTGAATATCAAATAGTAGATCTGTGTATCCTGTTTCTTAGCTCATTGTATCTTGAATATTAATATTGACACCCTAAAGGCAGAAACTACAATTGGAAAGCAATTGTGTTAAATTCAAAACCAGCAGGGCTATAAAACTATGCAGCCTAGAAAACTCAGTGAGCCTATTTCCCAAGAAGAAAGCTTCACTAGATAGAGAGGAAGAAAATAAAGAATAAAGCACAAACCATAAACAGGCAATTCATACAGGAGAAAATATGATTATCAGTAAACATGTGAAAAGCATCCAATCTTACTACTAAGCAAAGAAACAGAAATAAAAACAAGCATAGGAGGATGTGGAGGGGGGCTTCCACTGCTGCTCTGAAGTCAGCACTAGGCCCACAGCCAAAAACAACAGGTGCTAAGTGCTTGACGTGTAAAAGAACAGCCAGACCCCAACCCTGCACCATCATTATATAAGCAGAGGACTGGAAAGGAGGCATGAGGGACAGGATCAGCCTCGGGAGTGGTCAGGCAATGCGAAAGTGTTACTCACCCGAGGTCACTCCCTTTTCTCCCAATGGGTAAGGGAGAGGCTGCCCACTCTCCCCCAGCAGAGGAACTTCACAAATAGTCACCTGTTGAGGCTGAAGTTGCAGACTGGTGTGCACCTCCCTAGTTAGAACTCTGCTTCTGGAGTAACGGGCTTTCTGATCTGCTGCTGTGCCTATCCAACTAGGGAAGAGAACTGCAAGAAAGTTACAAGATGGGGTGGCCGAGGAGCAGCCTGCACTTCCACCAACTGTTATCCCCAAGGATGCACACACTTCTGGTGAGTCAAGAGGACACCAGAAGTGGTAGCTAGTATTCAGATGCTCAGAAAGCCTGGCCAGTGGGTGAGATGGTTCCAGTGATGGAGACTGAGAGGCGATATAGAGATTGAGATTAAGCATGATGTCCCAGAGCAGGGGAGTGTGTCAAGGGGAGCTCTAAAAGGCCAAAAAGAATACATCGTTCCTTAGAAGAACCAGCACCTGAATGCCTGCCACACAGAGATGTCTTTTAGACTAGCCAATGTCTGGTTAGTCTAATGAGAAAAGTAGTAACATCCCACATGAAAAATACTGCCATTGTGTGCATATAAGTAGAATGTACTGGCTGCATTCCTTCATACTCCCTTTCTCTGATACAATTGTTTCATGGATATATCTACATTGAGCTGAAATTGCTCCACAAACCTGTCATATAACAAAGAGGCATTGTTTACCTACTGAGCTGTCGTTAACTCTTTAAATACCTAGATTTGTGAGGATGCAATGAAGGAAGACATACTTGCTAGTTCAAGTGTACATTGTTTCATCTGTTCTGGAGGGAATTTTGTCAATTATATATTTTAAAACTCTTAAAAATTGGCAAGCTATTTGATGTAGTGACTCCTCTTCTACAAATATTCACTAAAGATCTAATCAGAAAGAAGCACAAACATATTTAAACATAAAAGTGTTCATTGCATCATTATTTATAACAGTAAAAAGAGGAAACCTGAATTTCCGGTTGGAAATGACTACATAAGTTGTGGTGTATCCAAATAGTAAAATACATGTAACCATTAAAATTGTGCTTCAGAGACCATTTAATGTTTTTGTGCAATGCTTATAGAGTGTTTAGCAAAAATCAAATAGAATAAAATCTGTCATACATAAGAAATAGAAGGGAAGAGTAAAAACATATCTAGTAGCAGAAGACATGTATATATCTGGAAATCCCAAAAAACTCAATGGAAAAAGTACCACAAATGATAGAAGAATTTAGTAAAGTAGTAGATAGGAAAAAAAAATCATAAACAACCTTTATACATACAAACTAAACGTAGTTAGAGGATATATGGAAGATTTATTTAAGATAGTAATAATGATAAACTTAGGCATAACAAGAAACAAAAATTGTGCAAAATCTATGTGAAGAAATCTAAAAACACTCCTGAAAAATGGAAATGTTGACTTGAAGAAATGGAAAGTCATACCAGTTTCGTGGATAGATAAGACTCAGTTTTTATTTAGTTAATGTATTAATTTAATGTCATTCAAAAATACCATTTAGAAGAAAAAATAAGCTAGAGTAGTCAGGAATTCTTGCAAGAGAAGGGCAATGAGGTTGGGAGGGGTTGGCTATACCAGATATTTAAATACATTATAAAACCTTTATAATTAATACAGAAGGATGTACGCACACGAATAGATAGATCAATGAATACAAACTCCAGAAATAGACCCAACTGCATATGAAAATTTAATACACAATAAAGGTGACATTTCAAATTGGTGGTGAAAAGATGGACTTTTAAATAAGTGGTGTTGGGATAAGTGAATAGCCATATGGAAAAAGATAAAATTGGATCCATTTCTCACATTGTAAGCCAGGATAAATTCCAAAAGACTCGGAGATCTAAATGTGAAATAAATGAAACTATACATGTTTGAAGAGAAGACATGGATATTTTCCTCCAGTAGCTAGGATGAGGAAAACTGTCTCAACTACTTATCAAAATCCAGAAGCATTAAGGAAAAAGTTAAACTTGATGGCATTAAAAAATACATTTGCAAGGAAAAAATACTCTAAGCAATGTAAAGAAAAATTACGAATGGGAAAACTGCAACTTCTATCACAAAGGTTGAACGTGTCTAATATATAAAGAGCTTCTAAAAATAGAGAAGAAAAAGACTGCAACTTGGTAGATAAATGGGCTAGGGATATGAACAGACTGTTTCTTAAAAAAGAAAAGCAAATGGCTTTTAATTATAATATGCTCAGCCTTGCTCCTAATAAGAGAAAAGCAAAATATAATATCCTGACCATTTCTCACATACCATATTGGCAAAAATCCAGAAGTTTGGGAAATATACTCAGTTGGCAAAGTTGTGGGAGAGCAGAAACTCTCTTACACTGCTAGTGGGAAGCAAAATGATACCACATCTGTGGAAGGGAATTTGGCAATATCTAGCCAACTTACATTTACTCACTTCTAAGACTCTATCATAAGGACACACTGGCAGACGTGAAAAGATAAATGTCGCCCAGATGCATTCTGTAGTCACTATAGCCCAATCGTAATAGTAAAAGATCAGAAATAAACTAAATACTCATCAAGAGGGCCCTGGTTAAATAAACAATTGGTAAATCCACACGATAAAATACTATGCAGCTGTAAAGAGGATTAAACAATCTCTACAAAACTGCTTTTAAACAATCTCAAGGAAAAAAGCAAAGAGGAGAAAGTATTTATGTTAAACAACCATTTATCAAAGAAGGGAAATGCTAATATATATACATATTTGAATAAATTTAAGAAAATTGATGAAAGAATAAACTTTAAAGGGTATTTATCTATAAGGAAAGTAAGCAAACAAGGCAGTGGTGGCTGGATATGAGTTTGGCTTATCTGACTGTAACTTGTTTTGTTAATGGAACTTTTGGAAACTTAAAAATATTTTTACACATTTATAGGATAAAAGTTTTTAAAAAGTAATCATTAAAAATCTAAAGAAAAAAAACCTAACTTGTTTTTGAGTTGGTAGCCTAAATATATGAAAAGGAATTATTTCAAACGTTAAAACTCAAGAATGTATTTGTTCAGCCCTAGGGGATACTGTTTGTGAACAAAAAGAATGCAAAAGAATGTTAAACTGTTTTATGTAAGTATGTTAGTGATGATAATATTGATACTATTTTTCTGTGACCATATTATATGTGCTTACAGGATAAAGTATTCTATTGACCAAATTATTGTTGTATTTTCTCTTAAATTATTTTCCAATTCTGTATGATAAAAAGTACTAGAAGTAATGTTTACACAATAGCAACCGGTACTGTTAACACACAGATTGTGGTTTTTAAATATCATACTGAAATAAACAGAACACGATTTCATGTTTGGAGTAGAACATAAACAATATAGATCTGGAGCATTTTGTCATTCTGGATAGCAATGATGCTATCAAGGATAATAGTCATGTTAAAAGGACTCGGAGACAACTTCAAGAGATTCCACTGGCCAAACATGGGGCATTTTAGCATCACTAAGAATAATAGGTACCACCAATTAAAACACACAAAACTGTATTTACATCTATAAGTTCACAATGATACTGAAAACAAAACAGAAGAAAACAAAAATTCACTGGAATCCCCCTTTGGAAGATTCTATGGGGTCAACTCAATGTTTTGAAAACTGAAAAATGAAAGGATCAAGCATTTATCTTGCTTTCCATCTGAAATTCACCTCAAAGTCATCAGATAGTTGATTAGAAGTTTTACTTTTAAAGAAGCATTTAAACTATATATAAAAAAGAATTTATAAAATTACAATATTGTAATTTTTAAACATTAATGTATTGGGCAATGATCATCAGTGGTTACTAATATACAAAAACAAAACAAAACAAAACAAAACATAAAACAAAGAGAAACAAGACATTATATGCATCTCCACAAAAGTGCTGCACAATACTTCCTATAAAGTGTTTCAGACAAAAATTAGAACTCACTTAGGATCAAGACTAAGGGATTCTTCACTCTTTTGTGCCCCAAATGGCTTGGGCAGGCTAGTGAGTCCAGTTAAACTCCTTTTGATAAAAATATTTAAAAGGCATAAACTAAGATACAAAAGTTGGTAAGTGTATTAGTCCATTTTTACAGTGCTAAAAAGAATACCTGAAACTGGTAATTTATAAAGGGAAGAGGTTTCATTGACTCACAGTTCTGTCTGACTGGGGAGGCCTCAGGAAACTTATGATCATGACGGAAGTTGAAGCAGAAGCAAGTACCTTCTTCACAAGGTAGCAAGAAAGAGAGAGAGAGAAGGAGGAACTACCAAACATTGTAAAACCGTCAGATCTCATGCGAACTCAGTGTCAGGAGAACACCATGGGGGAAACTGCCCCCATGATCCAATCACCTCCTACCAGGTCCCTCCCTTTACACCTGGGAATTATGGGGATTACAATTTGAGATGAGATTTGGGTGGGAACATGTCAGTAACTAAACTCGATTATGTTAAACACAGTTACTCAAATAATAGAAAAAATATGTGTGTGTATGCGTGTACATACTTAGGTATACGATACACACACACACACACACACACACACACACACACACACACAATATTTTGGGGCTTCTTCACCAACACATTCAATAATAAGATCTAAAGGCAGGCCCAAAAGCTGCAATAATTTTGAAGTCATGGTAAGATGAAACAACATTTGGATATATCTTGCCACAGCTGGAATATGACATGAAAATAGCTATGATTTCTATTGACAGCCAAGTAAGATATACTATTAAAATTACTGTTTTTTGTTGCCTAATGTTTTAATTGAAGAGCATACTAAATTTTAGTTGCAAGTTAGTAAAAATAAATATGTCATTTTTTTCCCCAAAGTGTGTCCCTGAATTATATTCATAAATTGGGGGCTGCAGACCACAGATTATTAGATCAAACTGCAAATTTACAGGAAATACAGGGGACAGCAGAATGTGTTAAATGATACCCTGAAAATTTAACTTATCAAAATCCAAGCTGTGGGGAACTATGACAGACAAATAATCTGGTTTCTTCGACAAATACATTGTAAGGGAAAACTAATGCATACAAAAGCTTATAAATTAAAAAAGACTTAGAGAACCAATTATAATCTAAGAACATTGTTAGGATCTTGATTCAAGCAAACATACTGTAAAAGATTACAAAACAATTGACAATATTTAAACACTAACTGGATACTGAATAATACAATTACAATTTTGTTAATTTTTTTTGGAGACAGAGTCTTGCTCTATTGCCCAGATTGGAGTGCAGTGCTGCAATTTCAGCTCACTGCAACCTCTACCTCCTGGGTTCAAGCAATCCTCCTGCCTCAGCCTCCCGAATACCTGGGGCTACAGGTGCACCACTGCATCTGGCTAATTTTTGTATTTTTAGTAGAGATGGGGTTTCACCATGTTGGCCGGGCTGGTCTTGAACTCCTGACCTCAAGTGATCTGCCTACCTTGGCCTTCCAAAGTGCTTGGATTACAGGTGTGAGCCACCACTCCTGGCCTTAATTTTGTTAGTTTTTTTATAATTGTGATAATGGTATTTAAAAGTGTTATTACATTGTAGAGACACATACTTAAATAGGTAATGATAAAATTATATAATATTGGAGAACAGAGATAGGATTCTAATTTTTTATGTTTTCTTTATATTTTTTCTGTGTTTTACAAATTTCCCACACAGATTGAACAGTATTTTATAATCATAAAAATGATTATATATATTAAAACATATTGTGTGGGGGGTGTGTGTGTGTGTGTGTGTGAATCAAAGGCAGGAACTAAGGTCATAACAATATATCATTTGAACATTTGGTAACCTCCAGACATGAAACTAAATGTAGCAAGGAGAAATGAGGAAACTCTTAAGAGAGAACTTAACCTAATGGAAGATAGAATCAGAAAAATAGTCTGGCTCTTGGAGAGATAAGGTTTTCTTGTGGAGAGAACATGAATGCTGTGATTCAGATTTGTATCTGTCTCTGGCCCAACTCAGTATGAATCCATGTCTGAGTCCTGTGGGATGGAAGGTGATTAAGGAGAGGAAGTAAGATGAGGTGTGATTAGGTGGACTGAGAATTCCAGAGAACATGGTGCCTGCCATTTGAACCCTCAAAGATGCTAGTGCTTCTACAGCATGGGAATCTGTAAAGAAACTTGAAGGAGACAACTGCAGGCTGTGAATTCTGGAGGATGCACTGTGAAGATTGCTAGAGAGGGGCAAGGAGAAATCAAGAGGAAAGCCCCATGTCGTAGCCAAGAAAACTTACCAATGAGCATATGCAAGGTCTCGTCTGGGTGAGAACTTTGCAACAATGGAGGTTTTGTAATTGAAGGTGAGTGTGAGAGGTCTACAGATAAGATCTTACGGCAGATGAGAGGACTTATGTGTGCTTTACTGCTCTTAGGACATATAGGTCGTAACTTTTATGCTGTAATTAATCTGTAAACTTATTGCATTACATAGAAAGTAGAAAATCCTTTTGTTTTAAATCAGCTGAGTTTGTGATAACAAAATTCCACAGACTGTGTAACTTAACAGAAATTTATTTCTCAGAATTCTGGAGGCAGAGAAGTACAAGTGTCAGTCAGCTTGGTTTCTGGTAAGAGCTCTCTTCTTAGCTTGTAGATAGCTGCCTTCTTACTGTGTCTTCACCTTGCAAAAAGAGAGAGCTCTAATGCTCATTCCTCTCTTCACATTGCAGAAAGAGAGAGCTCTGATGTTCATTTCTCTTCTTACAAGGAACCAGCCCTGTGGGATTGGGATTCTACCTTTATGACCTCACTTAATTTCAGCTACCTCCTAAAGGATTATCTCCAAATACAGTCACATTAGGGGTTAGGACTTTAACATGGGAATTTGGGAGAGACACAATTCACAAAAATGTATGACAAGAAACAGAAACTTAGACAAACTCATTTATAAGGAGGAATCCTTGAAATAGGGGTTGGAGAAAAACTGCATAGAACAACATGAGTTCTAATCCCAAATACTCTGCCCAATGCCTCCCAAAAATTCTGGAGAGAAATTTGGCTTCTGGGTGGGTAATGAAATATAAAAAGGAAAAATTTCTAAATTTAAAAATATCATTAGCAGCCACAAAATTAACAACTCCATCATCTTAAAGACATCCTTGCTAAAACAAGCCAAGATCCTTATGCAAAATACTACCAATTGTCTGTAAATAAATAATCACTCCTCTACGTGGTAGAGGTGTGATTGCTCTGAAATAATGGTCTCTCCTCTGGAAGTGATCAGGAGCCGGACCGCTGAGAATAGAGGCCTGAGTCAGGGGACTGAACAGGTACTTGGTGACTTTCTGCACAGCAACGGAGCTTCTGCTTCTTCCATTGGTTTCTTCTGGGCTTGAAAGCACTGACTGCCTAGAGGGAAGGGTGGAGACTGGGAAAGATTGGGCTAGGGAGGGATATAACACAGGTACAAGAAGTGGGACAGAGATACATGATGTCCTATATCCAGACACATTAGCAGTAGTTATATCACAACATATTAAAGTGTTAAATGGACCTAGTTTAACAAGTATTTATGGAGTACTTCCCCTATGCCAAACTCTGTTCTAGGCTCCAGGGATGTAGTGATGAGCAAAAGAGCTAAAAATTCTCATCCTTCTGGTGCTTACCTTCTAGACTACTTCCTCACTGTTTAGCTATAATTTTGCTACCAAGTTTTGGAAATGTGAAGAACTCAACCCAATTACCCATGAGGCTCAGCTGAGGACTTCAATTGCTTCTTTGATAACATAATTACAAAACTGTGACAAAATACTAAATTTGTATTTAAAATGCTCCAGAATTTAAAGTTGGCCCCAGAGCAAAGTTGGCTGATTTTTTTTGACTCCACCCTTATAAGTCAAGTATCAGTCATCATTAGCCACATTCACTTTGTAAACTTGTCAGTTTTCAATTTATACAGGTGCAAAACCATCATTCTCCTAGGCATGAGTTGTGTGCATTTTGTTTGTTAACATTGCCTATATTTGGAAAGGGTCAAGCTGATTATTTTACAACCTGTTTACATAAACTCTTGTACTGGGATGCAACATGCCAAGTCTCATCCAGGATCAGATGGTCACAAAGTCCCCTGGAAAGCTAGAGTCCTGTGTTTATAACAGGAAGCATTGACCACAAATACACTGAAGCCACACTACAAACATCCCCAGAGCTGTCCTCAGGGTTCTTGTTAGCAGCTTTCGTATAAATGACATTGCCTTATAACTATCTCCTTTACTTCCAGAAATAATTATGAGGCCCAAAACACTTCCTGAGTGTGAGAGAACCTGCATTGAATTTTGTTCTGGGGTGGTATGGTTGCAGTATATTAGTAAGAGCTGGCAGAAATTGCAGAATTTATTGCCAATTTTCATTTTGATGCTTAGTAGGATGTTTTGCACATAATAGGTTGAGTCAAATAATATATAAATATAGTAGATTCTTATTATTCATGATAGTTATAAAGTCCACAAACACTGAATTAACAAATGCCAAGTGATTGCTCTTAGGGGAAATACTGGGTTAGGTTCCTGCAAGCTTCTGTTTACAACATTTTTGTCAGCCAGTGAATACATAACCTTGTTTCATGTGTGTTTCTGTTTAAAGACACCTTATTTAATATATGTTTTTGATTCATTAATATTGAACACATAGCCAACAGCATTATAATTCATTCCTAAATGATGCTTATCTAACATGTATTTTCTCCATTAAGTACATACCAGCCTTCTCACAGGTAGGAACACTACACAACACTTCAGCAGTATGTTTGGGTGCCATTTTAAACAGCAAAATAATCAACAAGAAGCAGAAAAATGTGTAAAGGACACATGTTTACAATTAGAAAGCTGAAACAAGAAGTGGGAGTGTCATCTTATTCAATCCAGCTAGAAATGTGAGTGTGAGAACTCTAAGTTTTCACTGCTCTGTCCATGTACGTGAGTAATTGCAAATGCATCCTCAGTATTGAGTTTGGGATAAGGAATTAATCTTAGCAAGTAGGCAAATCCTCAAATTTGAAATTTGTGATTCACGAGGATCAGCTGCCTGTCAATGTGGGTGACTTCTACCTCACAACAGTTAAAGGCAAGGAATGGCACATGTGGAGTTTCTAGTCTTTATGAAATTAAATTTGCCCTGAGCACCCACATATCTGACTGGTGAAACATTTCATTAGCCCTTTACAAAGATATTGATTTTCTATGTGTGCTGTGAGAAAAAGTGAGGGACATTTCCTTCCTTAGAGTCACCATTATTTCCATTGTCCCTTTGGTCAAGTGCTGGTATTCCAGCCACACTCAGGCAGCTGCTCCAGGAAGCTGCAGAGGGGTCCTTCTCAGCAGCCAGCAAAACTGGCTGTGGTCACTCCCATGTGGAAGCTCATTGCTGCCTTCAAGGCCAGTGTGATGCATGTGTCCAGTGTCTCCCTCCCAGCACCCCACAGCAGTTCCTCATTGGAGAGTGGCCCACCATGTGGCCCATTGCTGGAAAGCCTATGGGTCCTCTGTGCTGGAGGAATTCTAAGGAATCTCTGTCTTTCTTGTGGTTCCAGTTGTTCTTGCATCTTCATCCCCAAGTCGTCAAAGCTATGTCTTTCCTTACCCAACTTAATGACTCAAGGTCCCTAAGGAGAGTGGGATAAAGTCCCTAAGGAGAGTGGGATAAAGGGAGGATAAAGTCATGAAAGAGAAGTTTGCATTTCCCCTACAGACAGGGGAGTAAGGGCAACTTGGACATTTGGAGATACGATGCTAACTTCTACCCAGAATGGGAGTAGGCAAAGAAAATGCTTACACCAATTACTTTTTTCTTGATAACTCATCCTGTTGTCATTAATGTAATGTTAGAAATTGCTTATTTTAACTTGATAAAATGTTTCCATGTTTGAGCTCTTAGGTGGAAGCCACAGTTATTACAGCTCTTTTACGAAAGGGGAAAAGGTCTGCACAGAAGATGAGAAGCTTCTTTGTGGCAGAGACTATAGTTTGTATTTCTTTAGCGCTGTTCACAACTTTAGGATAGGAATAAGCAAAGGTGGTATACAACAAATGCATTTGGCAACACCCAAATACTTTCCAAAGTTCCTTCTCATGCCAGAAAAATGACATGACCACAAAATTTTTTAGAATTGTATCATATAAAATGGGGAATTGGCTATTCAGATGAAGAATGAACGATTTCATCAATAATCTTTCCTCATTTCTGTCTTTTATTGGTTAATAGGTCCTGTTTTTTTGTTTGTTTGGTTGTTTGTTTGTTTGTTTACTTTTTTGTAGTTGGAGTTTTGCTCTGTTGCCCAGGTTGGAGTGCAAGTGGCCCAATCTCGGCTCATTGCAACCTCCAGCTCCCAGGTTCAAGCGATTCTCCAGCCTCAGCCTTCCAAGTAGCTGGGACTACAGGTGCCTGCCACCATCCCCAGCTAATTTTTGTATTTTTAGTAGAGATGGGGTTTCACCGCATTGGCCAGGATCGTCTCAATCTCTTGACATTGTGATCCACCCACCTTGGCCTCCCAAAATGCTGGGATTACAGGCGTGAGCCAATGTGCCTGGTCTGTACTTTTAATATAAAGTATTAAAATGATGAACAAGTCAAAGAATATTTTTGGATCTGAGAGAAAACTGATAATAACAATTACTCTGATTATTGAGTTACTCACATGGTCTAATTTTATGTTTTTGGAACAAGTCACTCAAACTATGAACTTCAATTTTTTCTTCTGAGAGATGGGAATAATCATACCTACTTCAAAGAGTAGTTGTGATGATAGATATTATATATGAAATTGCATGATAAATTTCAAAATAGTATCTAAATAAAAAGAGTTGCTATGACTGTTATTCTTCCTATAATTCTTTCTTTTAAAGTTTTATTTTATACAAAGCACATTTCCTGCATGATTTGTCCCCTCTGTTATTGTCCACAGGGCTCAAAAGCTGTAGAAAAATGCAGGCACAGACACCAGGCCCAGCTTCATCTCTAACTTGTGGCGAAGGACCGCACAATCTGGGATTGAGCCCTAATGCTCCCCTAGGCCATTTAGACAGAGCCTAGGGAGAGTGATTTCCCAGGGTATCCATGTTACAATCTCTCCTTTGTTTCTTATTCAAATGTAAGTCATTCACTGAGGCCCATATAAAGTCACCCACATCCTGGAAGCTTTAGGTTTTCTTTCTTTAATGTGCTTTGTGTATACAATAATTCTTAGAATCTGCACAGAAGAAACTGTATCTTATAATGTAGTGATTCACATATCTTAGGCTCCTACTACTTAATGATGAATGGTTAGATCAATGGATGGATGGATGGATGGATGGATGGATGGATGGATGGATAAGTGGTTGGACGGATGGATAGATATGTTGTCATTGTTCTGTTCATCCATCTGTCTCAGTATGGCTAAAAGTAATCAGGAGCCTGATATTTCCCTTTTCTATGCTATCCAAATGAAATGGCTCAAGCCTCTATTCATGTCCTCCACACTCTTCCTGAAACCGTTGAGGATTGCCAAGGGGAGGCTAATATTCTCCAGGGTCAGTCATTGGGAGCCCTGCCCTAAATTAGCTGTCCCTGCTTCCATAACCAGCATCCTCTTTCTGTACTGTTTTGACCCAGGCTAAGTACTGCTCCACTCTCTCCCAACACCCAAAACATCTCTAGGCAGATCTTAACTAAAGCTTTAAAGATAGAAACGAATGGTTTCAGCACAGCTCAGAATAGGAAACATTGAAAACTGAATATTAATCACCACTACTCTTAAAAGCCCCTCAGCTGTAGACTCCACCTGGATGTCTGGATGGCTGTCTTTTCTTCCTAGGCTTCTTGCCAGCCTCTTGCCAAGTTGCTCAGCCCTCTCCAATCACCAATGAGGCATCAGTGACCAGTTCCCAAATTCCAATTAATTTTGTATGTAGTGTAGCTTAGCTCTCTCTTTCTTTTTTCATCCTCTCTTTTAAGACAGTGGGGATATCATTTATTTAAAAAAAAAAAAAAGTCCATCAGAATGTTTTCCTAAACAAAATCCTATCTCCTTTGAGATAGATAATTCCACTTCTCTGCCAGGCAAAAATAATGGCAAGTCAGTGTTTTGGTTGAAATAGTATTTCCTGAATTTCTCATTTTTAAAGTTTTTTCACTTGAGATTTCCAGAATAATGGAGTTAAACTTACTCCCTCAGTAGCCTTCTCTCCGGTAATCAAACACCCTGAGAACTATTTATTCCATCTACGTCCAGAAGCCATCACCAAAAATTAACTTCTCACCTTCTTGGAATGCCACATTTTAATGGACATTAACAATGACATAAAGTTTGTTCTGTCCTAAACATATTCAATAACTTATTAACGTATACCAGACACTGGAGTGCAGACTTTTTTCACATCATAAACATTATTATTAGAAAATCTTGAATTATCACCAAACTTTGAGCTCACCAGTTAGTCTCCATCTGTTATTGTTATTTAGACTTTAGGACAAGAAGTTCAGCAATATATATGTTGAGTCTACCAAGTCTTCAATCTTAAACTGCTTACTTTCCCCCCATTTTCTGCTTTCTCTATGGTCCAGCAGTCCAGCTCCTCCACTGACTTTTATGTGAAGTTTTGCCTTGTAACTAATTCCACAGCACTTTTTTCCTGAAATTGAATGCCCTATCTGCCTATGTGCAGTTACTACCATTCTACTCCAGCTTTTCCAAGGCCTCTACTATGTGATATCCTGGCTCTACAAACAAATTACACAATTTTTATTGGCAGGAGGCAGGTCTCATGTTTATTTATTAATCCATCCTGGTGCCTACCACTGTGCTAAGTACCAGAGAAAATACTCAGCAAATACTGTTTAACATCTAAATAATAAAAAGAATTATTTATAGTTCTTTTTATTTATAATAAAGAATTGCTAAAAGTCTTTTTACTATTTAAGAGTGTCATATGGACACTGAATGCAGAAGACATTTAGACCTCCCTCTTATGCAAAGCAGAGAATTTGATTAATTTGGTCATTAGTCAATAATTATTGAGACCTACTGGTATACAGCTGTCTGTTAGGCGCTATAGGGGATGCATATAGTAGATAAAGCAACTTCTTGCTCTCATGAGAGTTAAGATTGTTCTTAAATATTTTCCTTTTGCTTCATTGAAAAGAAATTTAGTTTGTCATACATTCATAAGGTATGGGTCAGGAAACACCAACACATGTAAACCAAGGGGGAAAAGGGAGGGAGCTTCCATTGAAACATCTAACAATTACTAGTTCTTTCAAGGCTGAAAACAGTTTGTCTCCACAAAGTCATTTTAATCCAGTCCAATTGTTAGACAAAAACATTTTATAATGCAGACATTTATGGAAGGCAATTGACCATATGTAAAACAAACAAACAAAAAAAAAAACCTGTATTTTTCAAGCAGGATAGTGGAGTGTTAAATTTTCTGTTGAGGTCAACCCTCCAGTAGCATATTTGATGATTTCCTTAACATCCTGATGCAGTTTCTTTCAAGGAAAGGTAATTTGAAGTTTTTGATTTCTTTTTAAAAATTTTCATCACCTCTGTTAGAGACAAAAATATGGGTTCCTCTTACAAGTGATTATTTAAAAATGTGGAAGTCAAACAAACCATTAGTGTCCTAACAGATTGTCAATACTAATGGTTATGAGAATTGGAATGGTGACCCCAGCACAAGCCTTCTTTTTGGAAACATTTGCAGGGATGGCCTGGAAAATGTGAGGTTAAGAGAATATAAGACGTAATCTTATACGGCAGGAAAGCCTGCTTGGAATCTTCCTAGAAAAATAAGCAAAATCAAAGGCCATTCCTATAAAATTTCCAAACCACTTCACTGGAGTGGAGTATTGCAATCATAAAGTCCCAATAGAGAGAAGAAAAAAAAAACATAAAGCATCAAATCTTATCCAATTTTTGACAGCTAATCACAGCCATGTTAAATGTTACTGGGACTATGGGTTTGAATGGTGTCATTAATCTTTTGGCCTATGAAATACTGGCAGATAATTAATGTATTTCATATGTAATGAAGCAAACCATCATACCACCCTACCTAAGGAGCTTCTTCTATCCCATCACCTAAGAATTAGATGCAGATGATGACAAGGCTTTCTGGATATTGGCAGAATCAAGTTTTTTTCTATGCAGTGTCTTTCTTCCCAATCTTGCCCTGCAGTAAACACTTCAGACTCACTTAGGTGTAAGCCAATCATGGCTAATCCAACTATCCCAAGGAGGGCACAGTAAAAAAAAAAAAAAAGTGCCTCATATGCCAACTTCTGCCCTCATTTGGTTTATTTTGAGCACTTCATTAAAAATAAAATGTATTATCACCTCTTCATTTATCTTCCCTATCCAGAAGGTTTGGCTGAAAGATTGATCTGATTCCAGATACTAAGGAAGTATCACTTTGCAGCCAATCACTCTGGGTTTTCTGGTATCCTAACCCAATGCTTTTAATAGAGATGTGTTTTCCAATGCAGACTCTCCAAATGCTATTTCCTACTAGTGTGCAGGGAGAGGCAATGCTGACAATATTTCTACTCATCTTTTAAATTACTGGAAGGTGATTCTATAGCATATGGCTGTTAAGTTTAACAAAAGTTGGGGGAGGAGGAGACAGGCCTGGCCATGAACATTCAGGAAGCTGGACCAGCGCCACCTGAAGGAGCCAGGAGGCCAGGAGGCCGGATGTGCACAGATTCCTGGGAGGAAAAAGAAGCCAGAACAGCTTAAATGGTCAAAGAATCAAATGTAAAGTGAGCTACAAGGGTCAGATCTGGATGGAAGCCCAAATTCTGAGTCTCCGCATCCGTCCGGGGATAAACTTGGCTCCCAATCAGGGCTGACAATTAGGCCGTACAGTTAATATTTTTACAGCTGTTTTATTAATAACACATACAGTGCATCCAGCCAGGATTTGTTGGAGACACCTCAGGAAAACGAATGATGTAAATAACAGATGGATGTAGAATATCCCTACAAACAGGCATAAAGATATTCCCTTCTTGTTTAAAAAGAATTTAAATAGACAGATTGTAGATAAACAGGCAGACAGAAAGGGGGAGAGAGAGGATTTATGATATTTGAGGTGGTGGTTGCATGCATTCACATGGCGGAAGACATGGACATAAACATATACACTCTCTATATGGGAGGAGATACTCAAAGCTTTGGCTTCTGGAAAAAATAGTTTCATGGTGCAAGGGCTGAACATCACAGCCTGGAGGCCCGCAGAAGCAGGTGTGCTGATGCAGCTCCTCAAATAGCTCCTCTGATACATGGTCCAAGCCCAGAGACAACTTGCGTGGCTTGTCCAGGCATACCTGAGCCCAGCCTTGACCCGCAGGGTGTACTGGGTCCTGCATTCCTCTTTTTCCTTGTCAATCTGCCATTCAAAGACCCAGTGCGCTCTTTTCAATCTTGCATCAGAACTAGGAGCAGTGATATTTCAATCTGAAAAGAGAAATTAAAAATTCAGGATCTTCATGTCTTTTGTTTTCACTCCTACTATTTTTTGTACTGCTTTTTCATGTGCCTGCTGCACTGTGCTCCTACCATACTTTGCAACCAGATGGCTCAGGAACGAAGAACAAAGGCCACTAAAAAGTGGGCGGGGAGAAAAGGAGAAAGAAGCCGAGGACTGAAAGTCAAGGCAAAATCAGAGATGGAAGCAAAGCTCAATTGCTTTAATCACCAATGAATTTTGGTTGAATTATGAACCTAGAACACGCACTTCCAGTAATCCTGTATGTGTGTGTTGTGTGTGTGTTGTGGTGTGTGTGTCTGTCCCACACGCATCCACATCCCCAGTCTTTTATTTCATTGGTTGGCATTAAAGCCAGAATTCTATATTCTTTGATGCATCTCTGTGTTCCCTGACATGTCCAAATTGGCATGAGGTGTCTTTACCCAGAGAGAGCATGGTTGAGCTCAGAACTGGGCACTGGGAATGAGTCCGTCTGCCTGGGAAGAAAGTATGGTCGATTCAAAAAGGCTCAGGAGTTGTATGACCTGACATTTCACAGTAGGTGATCTCGGGCAAGTCACATTCCTTCTCACCTTCGTAGTTTTCTCCTACAGAAATATCTACCCCAAAGGATGCTGGCAATGTTAACTGGAATAACAAGTTTTAAACTAGAAAGCACTGCATGAAAAGACTCTGGTTATTCTGGAGCATTGCAACCTCTCGCAAAACCTTACAAGTGGCCAAGAGTTGTCTTCGATGCTTTTCTATGACCTCCCCACTGAGTTTCATCTTCACTTAGACCCCCAACTAAGCCTGCCTCTCCAGATTGTGCCATATACTGTGAATCTTACCCATGGCTCCCAATTGAACTTATTGTTTGTGTATCATGGAATTTTATTAGATTATAGGATGACTTAATGGTCATTTAGGCGATTAGTTACTTTGCCTGTGAATCATAGAAAGATTTGATTTTTAATCAGTAATTTCTGCAGACACACAGCCTTCAAGCAAAAGGAATGACTATCTAATGGCGAAATTTCACATAGATCAATGGGACTCAATAACTTCGGAAATAAAATATTTGTTTTACTTCTAGTCATGGATATACCCAGAAACCTATTCTGACTTCTTGTAAAGTCAAGCCAGCATCCATGCATGAATGGGGGTATGAGCTAGAAAAGAAGAAAGATGTCATGTGAGGTTCACGAGTACTTCTGCTGAAACCTTACTTTTACCTTTACATCCTCCAATTGAGGTGAAGTTTTCTTCTCACTGCAGTGGGCATAGCTACACTCTTCTCAGCCTCAGACAGGGTGCGGATACTTGTAAAAATGGCACTGCTTGATATTTTTATTTAAAATGTAGCTATGTGTACAGATTACGCCCTCTCTGATACTCTTGAGGACTCTGGAAGATACTGAGGGAAATTTGATTTGCAGATGAGTAAAATGAAATGCAAAGACATAAAGCAACCCCCTTATTTCCCAGGGCTAGGCAGGCTTTTGAAATGCACAGTGCACCTTCCCCGAGTCAAGAGGAAGGGGAATGATTGGTCATCCTCCTTCACATGGAAATTCAGGCAAAAGACCTGCGTCCATCTGTACCAGAGGCCCAGTTACTAACTGATGCTCAGAATCTCACATGTTTGGCAGCAAATCATAAGAAAAATTAAAGACTTGGGAGTCAGCCTATAAGTTTCAAATCTTGGCTCTCCTGCTAACTATATGTTCTGAACCTCTCCAAGATTGCTTAATTTCCTCAGTCCTTGTAAAACAGCATCATGATTACCTAACACATAGGGTTGTTGGGAGTGTTCAATGAGATGATGCATGGAAAGCAATTGACACAGTGCCTGGAAATGTAGTAAGTGCTAAAAAATGTTATATGTGAGTATTATCATTACGGCTCAGTGAGCCCTTCTATCTCTGGGAATCACAGACTCTTAGAGCTGGACAGAAACTTAGAGGGGTGTTTTTCAAACCACTTGACCCAAATATTTATTAAAAAAAAACATTTTAACATAATCGAGTACAGAAAAATATATTACTTGCCAGTAAAATGGAAAGTTAATGTTTTTCAGAAATTGTTAAAAACTGGGGTTTATTTGTGATTGCTTCTGACATTTACCTCTTTATATTTTTTCATTTTTAAAAGTTAATAAGCATGTTTAGAGGAACAAAACAGTTTCAATACACACACATACTGAAACAGAAATTTCCTTAAACAAGTCCTACCTCACTATCTGTAATACACTCTAATATTTTCTCTTTGGTTTGTTTTCTTCTAAAATATTGGTGTGACCCATTAAATCATCTTTAAAACCTCTTTTTTTTATCACCGCCCCCCGCCAAAACCTCTTTATGAGTCACTGATAATGGTTTGACAAAACATTTCTTTTTATAGATAAAGGAGTAGGGCTCAATGTGGTTTGTCCAATATCCCTTATATGACCAGGGGCAGAAGTTGGTCCTCACCAAGGACTCTGGGCTTCCAATTTTCAGACACCTGCAGTCACTAAAGGGCACCAAGATGCAAGGCCTTGCCTTTGCTGCTTTTGTATACTGAAAGTCTGGAACAAGAGTTTCTCTGTGAATTCGTTGCCATTCAGAACATCCCAACAGACGTGTGCAGGTCACTCTGACACACTTGAAAATTCCCCAAACCATAAGAAAGATCATTTTTTCTCACTGAATTGGCAACACATTTGGAAAGTTATTTGAATGTTTTTCAAAAATTGTTTATAGATTTGAAAACTGTTTGGGGTTTGTGATTGCTTCTGTTGTTTGCCTCTTTGTATCATCTCGTTTTTCAAAAATTAATAAACACTTTGCAGAGGAGCAAAATAATTGGTCACACACTTGTGGGTTCCCAGATTTGTTTTACATGTGTATGCAATACAGAGTAACTCAAAACATATTCAAGCCCAATGCATCAAATCATCTCTGATGCTGTGGTCAAGACCAAAGCAGAATCTGAATGAGCACCCACAGCCCTAGACCACATCACTCACTGGGCCTCCGACCGCAGGGCTCAGGGGACAGATCGGAGCCCCAGTGACGCATGTGGCACCATTACGGTCCACGGCTGGAAGCTGCTATGAAAGACTCCCTCTGAGAGCTGGAGCACAGTCTGGGGTCCCTTGGTGTTGGAGGATTTGCTCAGTTTGTGACATCGAAGGAAGCAGCAGCCACTGTAGGAAGCTCTATGAGGCGGGAGCATCTCCTCTCAACTCCATTCACTTGGCTTAGTCCCATCCACAAACGGCTGCTAAGCAGGGTTTGTCTTTGACCAGTTTGTAAAGCAGGTGGAGATTGGTGGGTCACCTTTCCTTCTTTGTCTGGCATCTTGAGGACCTTCTTCCTTCATCCTGCAAACCCTACGAGCCCCATTGTTCATAGGAAGGGGATTGAAAGCCCCGTGGGTTTACTCTTCCTCCCAAATCCTTTGATTTATAGGGCATCCTCTATAGAGATCATTGATCTGCTCTTGTTGTCTTCGATTATTCAGGTCTTAAATGGTGACATTTGTGAGACGAGTTCAAAACAACCCTCTGCTTCCATCCCACCTCATTTTCCTTGCAACAATTTGTACCTAATAAGACCTTGTTAACTCGAAGGCATTTTCATTGCTTTTACTTTCTCATGAAGAAGAAATCGATGGAAAAGGTTTTGTGAAAATTCCAACAGACCTTTAAGTGGTGACAATCTGGTTCTTAGAGAAGCCAAGAGAAATGGAAGCAACCTGAATGTAGGATCAATGTAGGCCAAGCATTTGGGTCATTCAAGCTCCAAATCTGGATTCATGTGAAACCTTTGACAAAAATGGATCAGATATTCACTTTCTAAATGATTCATTCATCTGTATATTTGTATATCAATATTTTATTTAACAACACAGTTTAAGTTGTCGCTGTGGTTCACACCAGACTCAGATTCAGGTTTACACTGATGAAGTGGATTTGCCTAAGATATTTCTAGTTCACATGGAGATATCTGTATAGCTTTGTCACAGAGCAAAGGTTCAAAACACCAAGTCCTGTTGCTCAGTGTCTGTAAGTTGTCCACGGAGAATCACAGCAGCAGATGTTTTCTTTATTTTATACTAGGCTGGAAGATTTTGTACAAATGGCTAGCTACAAGCTTCATGTGCAACATCTCCAAAACAGTTTCAAATGAAGAAAAAGAAAGTTTATCAGTTTGGTACAAATTAACTTTTAAACCAATTTGGCTACATTGGTTTGATTAATGGTTTGATTATCTTAGTCCATAGCTATAGCTATGTAAATATAGGCACCGTGTGAGTCGTTTGGCCACACACACTCCTCACACGTAACCGCCACCTCCTCCACCCCTCACTCACTGTGCAGTGATTTACTTATGTCTCTCTTTCCAAACCTGGCCTTCTATGATCTGTTCTGTGATACTGCAGCCAGGACTCTGCAAACTATTTTTTCTTTATTTCCAGTTAGGTTGTGCCAATAGAAGATACTAGATAAAGAAAGCCAGGTGAAGAAAAGAGACTTCTTCCTTCAAGGTCTAAGCTGTTCCAATAGCATTATTCTGGGAATAGCACCTCCCACTCCTTCTGGCACAAAGAACCAGCTTCCTCATACCCTGTCAAGAAACTGCAGCATCCAGGTACTTCCTTACTCCCGCTGCCTCAAAGGTCTGCATCCCATTGGCATTTCACCCCTCCTTTGAACTGCCAGATCCCTGGCTGGATTGCTTTTTTGTTCTAGAATTTTCTAAATTCCTTTATTAAATTTCCCAGTTGAAATTCCCAATGTGATTTCTATTTTTCTCATGGACCCTTAATGTACAGTACTTACATCAAAAGTAGTCCCAGAAGAGAAGTCCTCCAAATGGAGTTACGGAATTGGTTTAAATCCCTGAACTTGAGTGCAATGCTGGCACCCTGCTAATGGAAATGAAATATTAGTATTTTATGGCATGCAGTGGCATCTCAATTAATTGTGGCTAATTTTGATAAAGTGCCAATTGAACCAGTGTCTTAGGAGACCAAATAGCTGCGGAACTTGGTCTTCATGGTAGCGATGATTATAATTTCAAGAACTATGAGGTGTGAGAGCTGCTTTGAATGAACTGGGGGCCTTATAGGAGGACAATGACAGTTCAGAGCTTTAAATTCTCTGCTCACATTACAGTGAGATAGCGAGAAAGCTTTTGTTATGGCAGATCCTAAAGATTCTCTTCCCGTAATCACGGAACTGACTAATTGAAAATCAAACTCAGAATTTTATCACATGGATTGCAAAATTACACAGACTCACCAACCTTCTTATGTGAAATTTAGGGGATTAAATGGGGAGAGGTGGATCCTGGCACTTTGGATGTGGCATCTGGATCAATTGAGTCAAAGCTGAGAATCTTGAATCTCTAAATGGCTATGAGCCTCCGTTCCCAGTATAGGCAGCTCATTCCCCTCAGTTTGAGATTAGTTTCCCTTTGCATGAAGACCCTGTAGTAACCTCACTTGGGGCAGCTGCCTTTCAAGAGAATGTCTATTCTCCTGAAAACTTACCCCAACTACCACTTACGATCTCTAGACCTATAATCAGAATCCCATCTCAGCAAGTGCCAGGGGGACAAAATCTGATCTGGGAAGAGGTAGCTTCTACCAAATAACAACAAGTAAAATGTTGTTAATTTATAATGATAGAAACCTAGCATGTGTGTGGGAATGGTTCTGAAGGGTGTTAGATGGTGGAATGTAACACTGGATTGAATTAAATTTATTGATATGGATGCACTTAACAGAGAGTCTGGATTTGCAAATGTTCAATCTTCTTTCTAGTGCCATTTATACCATCTTACACCACTTCCCTCCCATGCCCACTACCCTTTTACTCCACGCCCATCCTCAATTTCTCCAACTTCCACCTCCATCTTGTCTTGTCCCTCAACTCACCACAGACAATTAGCCCTATTTTTACTCTATTTCTTCTACTTGACCATCTTTTTATCCATGTCTCTTTCTCTCTTTCTTCTTTGCTTTTCTTCTCCTTCTCTTTCTCAAGAAGTAAAATAGCAAGAGTAGTGCTGGTAGTGAATCTGTATGAAGGGAAAGGAAAGTTACACATTTTAAAAGGGAAATAAAACAAAGCAAAAGCCCACACTATCAAGTTCCAAGTGTATTCACTCATCCTAAACTGCCCCTTCAGATTTTCCGTCACAATTGCCATTTATTTTCTTATTCTCATCTAATTAGGATCTTAGGGACAGCTAGGATCTTTCACAAAAAAAGGGCTAGACATGTTCAACTGTCTTTCTGGTGTCATTTATACAATCTTCTATGGTACTTTTCTTCTCTATCATTGCAAATATATAAGAAAAGAAAGAGAAAAGTAACAAAGTTGGGCTTTCTTCTAGGATGACCCTCTAAAATCAGCCACAAAACTTCCTGAAGTAATCTCATTGTTTTTAACTTTTAGACTCAAAAAATGGTCCTTTGTGGATATTCTAATCTCTGCCATTTCATCTCATGTTTTGGGGAAAGAGGAAGAAACTCCATTCTTCCATCTAATTTATAACTTATACAAAAAAGAAGGCTTTAAATGTTATGAATTTTTAATTTTTTTCATTTAGTTGATTATCTTGCTGAGAAAAGTGACTGCCAAAGAACTGTGCCTAGTATGAACAATAAACATCAACACTATCTGCTGCATTAATAATTTAAGCATAAATAATCAAACAAAATAATCTGGCAGGTCCCACAGGTGAATTATACAGAGTTTTAAAAATGCTAGTATGTTTAAACCAGGCAACTTTTAAATGAAAATTTACTCCAGTGTGGACAGAGATGTGTTAGAGAGGCCATTGATAACATCCATTCTACTGACACATTAATCTTACTGTTTTTACCAGAGTTCATTCATACCTAACACCTCAATAGACTACTTGTTATCCATGGAATCAAGTTCAAAGCCCTCTGTAAAGTGGCTTTATCACATCCACTCTGAGCTGATGTTCAGCAGGTACTTTTGATTGGTTGGAAATTCATTCTGACTGGTCGGACATTCATTCTGACTGGTCAGTAGCCATACCTTATTTTTTTAATTAATGGTTTTAAATACCATTATATTTGTTCTTTATTGCTGCAGTAAGACATTGTCACAAGCTTCTTGGCTCCAAACAATACACAGTAAGTATCTTACAGTTCTATAGGTAAGAAGTCGAACACAGATCTCCCTGAGCTAAAATCATGGTTTGGACAGATGTTCCCTTTTGGAGACTGTAGGGAAGGAAGAATCCATTTTCTGTCCTGTTCCCATTCTAGTAGAGGCTCACATGTCTCATTCTGTGGTATCATTCCTCCATCTTCAAAGCCAGCAACAGTGGATGGAGTCCTTCTCACTGCAAACTTCTCTTTTGCCTTCTTTTCTAGTTATCAGAACCCTTGTGACACATTGGGCCCAACAGCATAAACTAGGATAATCCCTCTATTTTAAGGTTATCTGGTTAGCAATATTAATTCCATCTGGAACCTTAATTCCTCTTTGTCCTATATCCTAACGTATTCATACATTCTGGAGATTAGGACACAGACTCCCTTAAGGGACATGATTCCGTCTACCACAGGTATTCATGCAATTCCCCCTGCATGCTTTCTACTGATCTCCCAAACATGCCCTTTCCTAATATGAAGCTGAGGTCCTTTTTGATCCTCAGGATGAATGCCTTTTTCCATCTCTGTGCCTTTCCTAATTTGTGTCTTCCTTTCAACTAAGCCCTTCTCCTTTTCTTCAAAGTCTATCCATACATTTAGGTCCAGCTTAAGTTTCACCTCCTACATGGAGCTTTTCCCATTGCAGAGTGCTCTTGTTTTTATGTCTGTTTTTCCCTTCCTTTTTTATGTTCCATTAGAATTCTATTACACTAACACACATGAAATTGCCAATAGCTTTTCTTACTTACAAAAAGTGAAATTGAATATGATTTAACCTAATACTTAATCATCCACTATTTGTCATTTAGTTGTTCCCAAATTAATTTGTTTCTATCCATATTTGTTTTCTCTTCCTTTTGAATTGCAATCTCTTTTAAACCAGAACTAAGTCTCACCCTTTTCTGAATTACCTTCTACCATCCAATTTTCACTTGCTCAAAAGATAGTTGTTCATTTAATATTGATGTAGCTGATGAATGTTTTACCTGCTATGGTTACTTTGTTGCAAGCCACAGAATATCAATATGGCCCAATTTAATGGTAAGAATTAATACATTAGAAAGATAGTGAATTTAAAACTCCACAGTTAAAGTAATGGTCAAGCAATAGAACACAGAGAGCTAAAATATCTTCTGTGGTATGTAAAATACTGGTTATGAGTGAGTTAGTATCAGTAGATTTGGTCCTGTGACAAAATTTCAGACTAGAAGTTATCCTGGCATAGGCCATATCATGTCCCTGCTTTGTGAATGAAAGATGTAGCCAGCAAGACACTGTGATTGACAAGTCCATTAGGAGGACCACATAAACTGTAGGGATAGTAGTTTCCTGAAAGGCAGTTAAAATGCTCACACCAAAGAAAAGATGTAGAAATACTGGATAGATAAAATGACCAATGCACATGAATAAAATCTAAAATAAAATTTCTATGCTAAGGGGCATTGTCAATACAATTCCATTAAAGTCAATCAAAAAAATGGTAAAACAAAACATGAGTAAGGATAACTTTTAATAGCTATAGTCTACATCAAAACCCTGAATTGTAAAAGAAAAAAAAATCTTCCTTATGTAGTAGTAACACCAACAGTTAATATTTATTGAGCATATATTGTAACTCAGGCATGGTGTAAAATGGTGCATGCATTTTCTCATTGAATCCTTGTTGTAACAAGCCCCTTGGTTGAGTTCTGTCCTTTTACTCTTCAAATTTAATGATAAGGGAAGTGAGGACTAGAGAGTTACCCACACTTTACATCTGCTAACCACAAAGGAAAAGCAGTAGTGAGGCGTGGCAGAAGAGATGCAAAGGGAGAGATACACCTATTTTATCTAGATATCAGCGACACTTGAGACAATCACGGTTAGGGGAGAGGCTTCAATTAATGAGGCATGTAACTAGGCCTTGTGTCTGCCTGTGCTGGAGGCCAGAGGAAAGAATGTCTACTGTCCAGTTGAGTAGACTGACACTTGGACAAATAATTCCAATGCAATGTAAGAAGCCCTACACTAGAACTCCCTATAATGGTTCAGAAAGAGCTCAGAGCACCCATGACTCAGGGAACAATAGGAAGGAGAAAACTGGGAGAGTTTCTCTGAGAGGAGGTAGATCTTGAAGAATACACAGAAAATGGTCATATTCGAGAAGGCAATCCTCAGGAAGTGCATCATGATGAGTGAAAATCCAGAATATTTAGGAGGCTACCAGCAGTGAGGGATGATTTAAGCTATACAAGTCATGATGAGAATTTGGGAATGAGAATGATAGGAGACAAGACTGAAAACATAGATTAGAGCCAATTTTTAAAGAGCTTCGAGTGCCGTACAAGACATCTGCTTTTTAAGTTGCAAGCAATGGAGAAGCCCTGAAAGTATTTAAAGCCTGTGTGTTAACGACAAGATCAGATTTGCTTGGGAAAGGCAGTTGAAAGCTGAATTGGATCTGGGGGGTACTTCTGGGTTTCTGATTTAAGTAACTGGGCAAATAAGGTACCACTGAATTCAGGACTGGATTCTTGAAGGAAGGAAAAATTTGAGGGGAAATAAAATGAGTTTGGTTTGGGAACGTCTTCATGATAGTATCCAGCAAACGTGAAAATGTAAGATAGAATGCAGGAGGCATCAACATTTGTAGAACAGGAACTTGTAATGATTAGAATATTAGAGAGAGAATAGTAGATGAGATAACCCAAAAAGAGTATGAAAAATAAGAAGAGGGACAAGAACAGGAACTCTGGAGGCAGCAACATTTAAAGAGTGGAGGAGGAAGATAAACTAGGCAAGAAGGCTCAGAAAGAATCAAAAGATTAAGAGAAACGCAAAGGAGTAGTTGTAATCAACCGGGAGATAAGAAACTGTCAAGAACGCAAGTTATGACACAACCTTGGATCGTTAGGAGCTAACGATCCTAAATATATATGCACCCAATACAGGAACACACAGATACATAAGACTTATAAAGAGACTTAGACTCCCACACAAGAATAGTGGGAGACTTCAACATCAATATTAGACAGATCAACGAGACAGAAAATTAACAAGGATATCCAGGACTTGAACTCAGACCTGGAACAAGTAAACTTAATAAACATTTATAGAACTTTCCACTTTAAATACACAAAATATACACTCTTATCAGCACCACGTCATACCTACTTACAGGTTTAAATAAAATATTGGTTGGCTACTTGTTTGTTATTTTCTTCCCTCATTTTTTTCCTGTCTCCATTATTAAGGACAATTATTGGTATAAAAGAGAGATTTTCAATACCCATTTTTAGACTGCATTCTAGCCTGGGCAATAAAGCAACACTTCTGCTCTCTCTCCCTCTTCCTCTTCCTCTTTCTTCCTCTCCTTCATTCTTTTTTTTCCAAAAAAAAAAAAAAAAAAAAAAAAAAGTTTGGTCCTTGAAAACGTAGCTACTTCTAAAAAAAAAAAGAAAGAAAGAAAGAAAATGAAGGAGCTGGTAAGCTGGTAGGCATACATACCCTTTCCATAGGCCTTAGCACCCCTCCTGTGAAACCTCTGCAGGAAGCAGGTCTACCAGCCACAATCTCTTATCCTCCAATATAGGCTGGAGGCTGTATAGCAAGAACAGGTAACCTTAGATGCCTCCACCTCCCATGACCTCAACCAGAAAATGAGACCCCGTTAACTGAGACCAAAAAAAAAAAAAAAAAAAGGATTTGGCTATTGAAAGGTTATTGATGATCCCACTAGTTAAACTGGGTATGGCATAGGGGAGCCGAAGTTAGACTGCAGAGAGTTGAGTGTCAAGGGCAGTGGAAATCTAGGGACAGGAGAGTATTTTAATGTGAATAAAGAAGAGACATAGTTGGTAGTGGGTTAATGATGAGGAGCTGGATTTTTAGTGAGAAAGAAGGAAAGAAAGAAGTGGAGAAAAGAGGTTGGAATATGAACAAAGGAAGAAGTTGCTGTCCCAGTGGGAGGGGACAGTTAAAGGCTCAGGCGGATTCCTGGAAGAGGTGCTGCAACTCTTTCCTTGAGATAGAAATACTAATTTAGCTTCCCCATCATCCTTTCTTCTTCTCTCTTTTTCTTAACTTCTCTAGCCTTTCAAAATTCAGTACTAATATAAGGATTGGGACTGAAGTTGGTATGCAAAGCACCTGGCAGTGTACTGGTTACATAACAGAAGCTTAAAAACTGCTATATCCCTCTCTCCTTTATTGTCCCCTCTTTGAGCTAGACCATTCCCCTTTCCATTCTCCATTTGCTCATGAAGGGGATGAATCTTCCCAGAACTCAGCTGCTGAGATTGACATATCAAATAGCCATGGCACATTGATTGGAAGAAAGGCTTAAGAAATCGTTGGCTATGGCTCCTAAATTCTACCTATGACAATGAACTTTTATTGAAAAACCTTCATCATGGGGTACACAGAGTTAGCCTGACCACCAGATATTCCCCTTCTCTCTTCTGCAGTCTGTTGTTTCAGGTCAGAAGTGAACAGAAAGTGGGTGAGACATGAAGCTCTAGCCAGAAAGGGCTAATATAAGTATCAGGTCAGCCTCCGATGAAATAAACAAGGACCTTAATTCTGAGTGGGTTTATTCCATTTGCTTTGCTCTAATCCTGGGGATGGCCACAGTGGCAGAACCTAAGAAGCCAAGAAGAAAACAGAGAATGGAGACACATTAGCAGCAATAGCAAGTCATCAGACCCAGGATTAACCAAAGAACACTGGTCCAGGAAATGCCCTGTGATAAAGTGTTCCCTGGCCACAGAAATTTGTGAAACGCTTTGCATAATACTTAAAATAACATATGACATGTCAAAGGTAATATGCAATAAGAGAATTCATTTTTTAAAACCAAGCATATTCACAACTTATTTGACTATGGATTCAAGATTCATATTTTTTGACCCACATTTTCGGAGCCACATCCACAGAACAGGTTTGGCCATGCTTATAATGGTTATCAGTTAAAAAAAAAGAAAGAAAGAAAAAAATTGAGATTGATTTTGGAATTACTTTCTCATCATAGTTCAAGTAGATACTATCCCAAACAATCTGAAATCAATAATTCAGCAAATGGGCTTATTGTTTGTGGATTTGAATGCATTGAATTCCTGTAACATTGAAGACAGATATATTTTAAAGCTTATTTTTGGAAAACTGTCTTAGCTGGGTATTTCATTGGATTTGGTACACAGTATTCATAATTTGCCATCTTTTTCTGCTGTACTTTATCCTAGAGATATTCCATGGTATGTTTTCATAATTAATATGCAAAGAGATGTATAGTTTATAATTAATTTCAACCGGGCACAGTGAACAACTTGAAAACCTCAGCATGGAGGCATCTTTTTTGGTAGAAGTTCAATGAAATCCCCAAATGTCTTTGGTTTTGCAATCCATAATTTGCAGATTATTAATACAATAAATCCTTGTTGTCTGTGAGAGTTGGCATCGTACCCATGAACTCCTGTGTAGAAAGCCTACAAACTAAAAATCCAAATGGAAAGGAAAAAAACACGTGGTTTCTGTGTATGCTCATTACCTGCTTCTGAAACCATAATATGTCGGCCTTTTATAGATCTTATAACAGTCTCTGCAGGAAGCAGCTGCAGTCATTAGCCATAGGACAGACTAAACACATAATCTGCATGGAAGGAGGCCTGGATCAGCTTGCTCTTTCAGATCTCCAATCTCAGGCACAGGAAAGCACCATCAACAGTAATCTATATATATTTTAAAGGTAACATATTTTATCATTTAAAGGGATTTGAGAAATTGAAGAGACCCAACACTTTTTCTGCTGTCTTTGGTTTGAGACTTAGATTGCCTAAGGGGCTTGCCCAAGATCGCAGATCTAGTAAGAGACAGAGCAAGGATTCAAATCCAGTTCTGGCTTCTATGTCTCTATTTTATTCACTCCCATCTAGTGGCTCTTCTGGGGACCTGGGGGAGGAGCAACAGCAGAATTGGGTGGCATCTGCCCATGAACATCCTGCCCCTGAGCGTCTTCAGGTATGGCCATGGGACTGTAGTCCCTGTGATCCCTAATCCAGAATTCCTAATCCCATCACTCTCTTCTGAGAAAAGCATTAAAGTGGAGATATTCATTCCAAAATCCCAAATTTAAATTCCGTAGAGCAAAGTGTCCTCGTTTTGAAATCACCCAACTCATAAATTCAGCTGGATTCGTTAGAGTTAAAGCATTGACAAAATCCAACATTTTGTGACAAAAGTCACTCCTGCTTGAGGAGTTAGGGTTCACCTTTCCCAGAGCTCTTCAGTGCCAACCCAGAACCAATATCCCAGTGTTGCTGGAGGGAATGATGGCGCCCTGCATTTCAGAGAAGATTTAAAATCGAGATCCTAACTGCTCATCATCATTAAAAATCTCCAGGCAGTTTTCATAAGAGCAAGGGGGTGGTTGCCTGAGGTTTTGGCTGACAGTCAACCCAACTAATTACATTCTGTCTACTGTGTCCTCCCGCGGTTTCAATTGGATACGTTATTTTTTTTTATTTCCTGTCCTGATCTGAATGTAGGGGTTGCTATGTGTTCTTAAGCAGATGCTGCTGTTCTTGCTGGTAGAAGAGGCTTTTCAGATTTGTTTTTTTGTTTTTTGGGTTTTTTTTTTCCTCACAGAAAGTTTTTGAGACTTTAAATAATTCTTCTAAATGTTCCTAAGATTCTGGCACCAAATACATTCTAAATTCACTGTGTGCAGGTAGCAATCTATTTATATTGTTATTTTCTCTCATCAAGTATTAGCATGAGCAGACACGCTTAACCCTGAGGTGATATTGTCCTATTTATAGACAGGTCACAGCAGTGCCCCTGAGCATTCTCATCTCCTCTTCTTACTGATCACACTTTCTCCTGTTGCTCCTGTTACTAGTGGATTTCATGGACAACTCACATATTCTGTGCCATAGTTATAGTGATAAAGTCTTAAGTTAGTGTTATCTCTCTCTCTCCCTCTCTCTCTCTCTTCATCCATTTATCTGTCTGTCTATCTAACTATCTATCTGCTATCTATCTATCTATCTATCTATCTATCTATCTATGTCTCTCTATCAATCTATGGTGCTGGAAATCTAATAAAGAGGAAGGGGAAAAATTATTAATATCATGATACTTTCTGGTCAAATTCCTCTGTGAACTTCATCAGGCATGGCCATCCATAGAGCAAGATAGAGTTCTTTGGTGGAAAGTCAGAAATCCAGAGGCATGAATTTTATTTCTGCCCTCCCACCCACCTTGACTTCAGCTCTTTGACCTTCAACATGAGCCCCCACGTTCCTGAGACACACAGTGAGGAGAGTAAAGAGGATCTCTAAGGACTCTTGGAACCTGTAATTTTAAATACCCTCCCTCATGTTTTATTTCTGTGAACACATTTGATCCTCTCTATAACCCTTGTTTGTATTCCCATTAGTTTCACATTTAAAATGAAGGAACAGAGACATAAAAATAGTGATTAATCCAATGTGAGAAGTAAGAGAGCCAGGATTCACAACCCAGTAGTCCAAATCATGAGTCCACGCTCTTCACGGTTCTGCAGCGCTGCCTCTGTTGGGGACAGGCACTTTATAACTTTCATCTCCTTTCACACATTCATTAATTGTCACAGAAGTAAAAAATGTGGTTCCTTCCCACCTTCAACCTCAAACAAAGATTTAAAAGTGAGAAAAAAAAATGTCTTCTGAAAGTTGGATTCTAAATCTACACTTTAAGAAACAAAGCAAAGATACTCAAAGTAATTTGGAAAAAAAAAAAAATGGAGATGTCCAAATTTGCTCTTTTCAGTCCAGCATAGACCTGATATTCATAATCAGTCTCCTACTTTGCAGCAGGACATTGGTCAAGACTTGAGTCTCCTTTGCCTTAGGGTTCACCCACATTCTCTCTGCTTCCTGGTTGGGATGCCAGGAGAGAATAAACTATCTAAAGGTTAACTTACCTTAGGAAAAGAATGCATCAGTCAGAAGAGGTTGTGCTGGCTTTCAGAAACATTGAAGGTGTGTCCTTGAGTCAAATGTCACCGGCATCCAAGCCAAAGGGGAAGATCCTAAGGGACAGAACGCCACTTGGTTGTTCTGGGTGGCGTGTGTTCCCCTGTCAAGGGAATGCGCGGCTTGGGCTTTTTGCCTGGAGAGCAGTCCATCTTTAGACCATACATCTATTTCCCTTCACACTTTCTTCAAGCCTGTTGAACTCCCTTCTGATGACAACCCAGCCTGTCATAGCAGTGCTGATGGGGGCTAAGGTGCTGCCTTGGCAACTGCTCTGCCTCTCCTTGCAAATGAGTTATTGGCATAGCCTTGGGAGTCTGTCTTTGACACCACTCCCCGTCAGTGTGATTGGGAAGCTCAAGTCCTGAGCCCCAACGCTGAGGGCCACACCAGATAACATAGTAGGTCCATTATGCAAATGCCCTCTGTTGGGACCTCTCAAAAGTTGTTTTGGTTTCTCTTGATGCTACACCTCTGTCTGCTGGAAATTCACATACATGCCTTTAAATCCCTTCATCCATGTTATGAAGTTTTCAAGGACTCCAGTAGAAAGTCACCACGGGTGTGTTTCTCAATCACAGCTCTACACCTTCGGTACAATGAGCTGCAGTTTTCAGCAGGGATGAGCATAGTAATGCACATTTATTCCCATGGGTGCATATTGGTGTTTAGATTAACATGTGTTCCCCTATTTATAAGACAAAAAGAAGTATAAAATATGAATTTGCAGCAAAATTCGGGGTGCAGAATTTATATTAATCAGAATGTGATAAATGTCAGGATAATAAGCCTCTCAAGGGAACAAACAGTCTCCTTGAACATTGCTGCCAGGGCTATTATGAACAGACACTGCCAGGCTGTGTGTGAGGCACAGAGCAAAATCCCCCCTGCCTCCTCTTAGACTGAGCATCTCCAGTGATTTAAAATTCAGACATCGTGACACCAGTGACAAAGGGATCGCTAGAAAGAAGTCCTCAGTGCATTTGAGATATTTCCAGTTCATTGTAAAGAAGGAAATGAATAGATGGCAATTAAAACCAAACTTTATATATCCCAGCTATTGTGTGAAGTATCTACGGAATTGTGATCAGAGAAAAGACAAAAAAAAATAATAATAAGACCCAGCTTGAATTATATTACGTATTTTAAGAAAAGGATGTGTTTTGAAGTAATTGACATTTCAAAGCTTAGCAGGAATAATTAGTCTTGATGTCACCTTTATTTAAATCAATCTTAGTACAAATTAGAAATTAAAATGTTAACCAACTAGCTTGATTGTCTGTTTTGAGTTAAGCAATAAGTATTTAAGTGAAGTCTGAGGATCAAGCACTGTGCTGGTGGATGAGTGGGTGGTATATAAGGGTGGTCCCTGCCTGCAAATTCTTAGAATCTACTAAAATAGTTTGATTTACACACAAGAAAGAGCTAGAATAAGCAACTTCTATATCCAATATCAGGTTACATCAATGATTCTCGGTAAGGGGTCATCGTGCCTTCCAGGGGACATTTGGCAAAATCTGCAGACATTTTTGGGTGTTTCAGCTGAGGGTGTGCTATCAACATCTAGCAGGTAGAGGCCAGGCTTGCGGCTAAACATCCTACAATGCACATGACAGAATTATCCACATCAAAGAATTAACTGGCATCAAATGGCAGTCAGGCTGGGCCACATGCACCTACCCGACACTACTCTGGCACTGGTTTGTACTAGAGAGAAACTCAGCATAAAACCCATGTGGGGTGTAGTTGGTTGGGAAAATTCCCAAAGAGTTGGGGCTTGAAGCTGGGAAGACCACAACTGTCCATGCTTGTGGGGCCAGAAAGCCCCCTTGTTTGACCACCAGAATTCCCAGCTGCTGTCCTACTCACTGCACTCAGCCTCCAGCTGAGCCTCCTCCTCTTCTAGTGTACTACCAGGTGCATATCAAAGCTTGACTAACATTTAATTAAGCACTTATTATATACCAGCCCTGTATAAGCACTTTACAGTTTTTAAATCATTTTGTACTTTTAACAATTTTTAAAGCAGATTCTATTGTTATCCCCATTTTAAAGATGAGACAACTGAGGCCCAGGAGACTAAGCAGCTTTTTCTTGTATCATACAACTGGTAGATGCAGATCTATTTAAATGTGGGTAGTTTAACCTCAACAATGACACGATACTCCGTCTCTGTCAGATGATTTTTTACCTCTACTAGCAGTAGTGATCCAATTTCTTTCAGATTTCTTTCATAATAGAGCGTGTACCTACAGAAACTCATACTAAGAAGTATGCAGCTGAGAGCACATGCACCCGGAAAATCCCAAGAGTAGATGTGTACACCCTCCTGCCTTCTGGATCCAGGAATCTCCCTTGTAATCTCAAGTGAAACTGTTGGGTGGAGCAACAGCCCTTCTCTCTTAATACCTGAGATAAATTCTTGACAGGAAGAACTGGACTATTATATTTGAAATCAAAGAGCTTGAAATATAGTTGATAGAGTAAATTTCAGATTGTTAAAATAAGTTACATACTACTCTACAGTGGAGTTATTTTTAAGCAGTTTTATGTGGAATGTATCTACATTATATTGTTCATTAAAAACCAAAACCATTGTATATCAGTGGATATAATATAATCTTATTTTTATTAAGGTAAAATTATGCTATTACAGGTATAAAAATAAGTCAAGAAGAATCCATGTCAATCCATCAATTGCGATGGTAGAATTGCAACCCTTGGAGGTGAATTAAAAGAAGTTTAAGAACATAGAAAGCAAAAACTTCTTTCCCAGGAGGAAAACTTCTTTCCCAGGAGGAAAACTTCTTTCCCAAAGGAAAGTTGACTGAGATATCATAATCTAAGGGTAGAGATCATTTCCTTGGAGAGCGTGCTCAAAGCCAGTCCAGGGTAGAACTGGAAAGAGCAGAAAAATGTGCCTCCAATGAGCTAAGCTTTCACTTCACTGCCTGTTTTGCTACTGACAATGCTCCCTCCACCCAGCACCAACCTCTTCCCATCACATTGCAACAATAAGAAAGCGGATATAGCAACTCCATCCCCTCTTACACTTATCTCAGAGAAATTAGTATCATTCTCTTTTACCTTGTGGTATACTGGAATTAATGAAGATTCCTCTTCCAAGAATGTTTTCAGGTTTAAACTCTATCTCTCATTGTAGGAATTGCATGAAGGAATTGCAAAGATAGAAAGTAGATAAAAGACATACTTCAGAAGAGCATCCAGCCTCCTAGAGGTAATGGTTTTCCTATATTATCCTTTTTATTTATGTAGATTTAATTAAAAGCACACACATTTGTTTTCTTTATATACCTAACACCAAACAATATTCAGGATACCAAAGGGAATATAGAGGTATGATACTCTAGGTTCTGCCATTAAGTAGGTTTTTATTTGTTTGTTTTTGAGATGGAGTCCTGCTCATTCATCCAGGCTGGAATGCAGTGGCACAATCTCAGCTCACTGCAACCTCTGCCTCCCAGGTTCCAGCGAATCTCCTGCCTCAGCCTCCCAAGTAGCTGGAACTACAGGCATGTGCAACAGTGTCCAGCTAATTTTTGTATTTTTAGTAGAGACAGGGTTTCACCATGTTGGCCAGGCTGGCCTCAAACTCCTGACCTCAGGTGATATCTGCCTGGCTTGGATTTCCAAAGTGCTGGGATTATAGGCATAAGCCACTGTGCCTGGCCTCATAAAGGAGTTTTTAAAAGTTAGTTGGATAACAGAGCAAATGTGTAAATGAGCTACTTTAGATGCTACAATCAAGGGGAGGAGGAGAAGTAGAGAGGTAAGAGGAAGGAGAGTTTATACTGCTTCAGAGAGTCAATATTGGCTTCATGAAGAAAGAGGCATTGGAGGTGGACTTTGATGAAGCCAAGAATTTTAACAGGTGGGACAAGCAGGTTAGGCCAAATTAAACAGTGGCAGGAAGCAGGAAGCCTCTGAAGCAGGACAGCATGGAGCATATTCTAGAAAAAGCACAGAGAGCAGGATGGATGTGGCACATAGTATTGTACAAGAAGAGTAGGAGATCAGTTTGAGAAGGGTCAGTAGCATGGTTGTTTACCAGGGTGTCTGAGAAATACCTAAAACTGAGTACACATATATAACATTTGCTTCAAGCAACAGAGTAGGGTATATTGTGTGAATAACCTCCCTCTATAACAGACATTTATTTTAAGCCATAACTAACTGATAGGAGGGAGGGGAGGGAGGGAAGGAAGGAAGGAGAGGAGGAAGGAAGGAAGGAAGGAAGGAAGGAAGGAAGGAAGGAAGGAAGGAGGGAAAATATGAGGAAGGAGACAAAGAAGGAAGGAGGGAAGGAGGGCACATGAAGAGAAAAGAAGAAATGAAAATTGTAGATACTGAAATGAAGAAGAAATTAAAAACTAGAGTATTTGAGGGGAGTAACTTGTGGAGGTATTGAATTTAATAACCTTAAAGTTTGACACTCAAGAAATTAACATAAAATTCAGACACAGTCTTGTAATACTTCTGGGGCACCAAGCAGAAGTAAATTCAAAAACTCTCCAAAAGGACACACCATTAAACCAGGTACAGACAAATCCCTGCTGAAAAAGAGCTCACAATGCAAAATTGTAAAAATGAGCAAATAATCCTATGCGCGGGTGAGTCAAAAGACACGGGAAACAGTAGGATTTAAACCCCAAGAACATCAGATAACAAATATTTTCCAGACAGTATAAAATGTGTATGTTTAAATGATTAAAGATTGTACAGAAAAAGATACTATGAAAGAAAAAAGAAAATGTTGATAAAAAAATGGAAGCTACAGAATAAACAAATTTAATTCTTGACATTAAAAAACAAATAAATTAAACAACAGATTAGATACTGCTAAAGAGAAAATTCATGAACTAGAAGATAGAGCAGAATCTATTTTCTGGACTACCATAACAGAGAGATAAAGAAATGGAAAATATGATAGAGAGGTTACAAAACTTGGAGGAAAGCATGCACCTATGATGAGTTCTAGGAAGGGACAATAGGGTTATTGGAGGAATAGCAATATTTGAAGAAATCCAAGCCAGGCAGATCACCTGAGGTCAGGAGTTTGAGGCCAGCCTGGCCAACATGGTGAAACCCCGTCTCTACTAAAAATACAAAAATTAGCAGGGCACAGTTGCACATGCCTGTAGTTCAAGCTACTTGGGAGGCTGAGGCAGGAGATTCACTGGAACCTGGGAGGCAGAGGTTGCAGTGAGCTGAGACTGTGCCACTGCATTCCAGCCTGGATGACTGAGCAAGAATTCATCTCAAAAAGGGGGTGAAGGAAGTATTGTCAGTAGCAAAACAGGCTGTGAATTCTCTTGTGTAAATGGTAAAGACAAATCATCAGATTCAAATGCACATAGATGCCACGTCCTAGATGCCTCTTTCCCAATTCTAGCATGAACCAAAATGAAACATGAGAGTTTATTCTGCAGGTTTGACCATAGTATAAGAAAAGTATTCAAATAGGAAGTGATGATATCTGCAGATGAACTGGCTTCTTCCTTTCAGGATTTTCATTTTGATCCAGCTTCTTCTCTTCTCCACTTCCTGTGCTTGAGCTTTGGTGTCTTATTTGTTTGTTTTTCCACCAGATCTGGCCTTTGGATATGTGGGTTCAAGCCTTCTCTTCATTATGGTTAAGGTCTCATGTCTTTAATTTCAACTGAGGTTATATAAGTGTTGACAAATGGAAAAAAATTAAAGACACACCTATACTCCCCATATTACCAAATCACACAATGCAAAAACAATTTTTTAATTCAAATTTGGGTGAAGAACAGTTTCAATTGACTTGTCTGGAACAGCTCTCGGGTACTCCATCTTCAAATTGCTTTATTCTTTCCTCCACTTCTAAAGTAGGTTGTAAATATCCTTGTATAACAAATTGTGGACAAAATCCTGGTTTGAAGGTCACAAAAGTTCACGACTTAGCTCTGTCACTGTTCTGACCTCAAGAAATCTCCTGATCTAATAACAAGAGTGTTATGGTTTAATTATGTCACCCAAAAAGCATATGTTGAAAACTTAATCTCCAATGCAACCAATGTTGAAAGGTGGGACCTTTAAGAGATGACTAGATCATGAAGAGTCTTCCCTCATAAATGGATTAATGTTGTTATCAATAGAGTGTGTTCCTGATAAAAGGGTGAGTTTGACCCCCTTTCCTCCTTTCCTTTTCTTGCTCTCTTGTTGTCTCACACTCTCTTGCCCTTCTATTTTCCTCTATAGGATGATGTGGCATGAAGGCCCTTGCCAGATGCTGGTGCCATGTTCTTGGACTTCCCAGCCTCCAGAGCTATGAGCCAAGTAAATGTCCATTAATTATAAATTACCCAACCCATGGTATTCTGCTACAGATGCACAAAGCAGACTAAGACAAATGGCAACCTGCTCTGAATTTATGCTGTGAACCAGGCACCATGCCAGATGCCTCATATGCATGCTCTCACTTAATCCTTGTAAGAGCACCATGAGGTAGGTTCTCTTAGTAACTCCATTTACAGCTGAAGCCATTGAGGTCACCTGCCCATAACCAAGTGATTAGAAGAAGGAGAGGTCCTCTGATTGCAGAGCCTAGGTCCTTAAACTGCAAACTCCTTTGGAAATCTCAACCACTTCGACCTCCAGCTTCACTGGTCACTGGTCTTTCATTTTCTCCTATCTCAAATGAGGCCACTATTACATTAACTCTATAATGTGTATGTGTGTGCCTGTGAGTGTGTATGAAATTTAAGTTCCAGTGAAGACAATAAGGAATTTGCATCTACTTCTAGGGAAAAGAAACAAAGATGCTATTCTACCAAACTTGGAGATAATGGCTGATCATTTATATATAAACATGGTTTTCAAAATTAAAAACAAAAGCTGTATTATGCAGATTTTATTACTTCTACAAATTATCAAAAGATTGATATCTATTTTAAAAGTCAATCAGCTTAGTTAATAACCCTTATCAATCCAATGAATTTGAAATTCTGCATTACAAAATTATGATGTTAGTCCACAGAGAGCTTCCAACTCAGGGATATTGGACCTCCCTGCAAAGAAAGAATGTCAAAAACATGTACATAGCAACTTGCAATCTGAATCCTCTACACAGCAATGTTTTAAAATCACCTGCCAACTCCCCAAAAAACACTCCATAGCCTTTGCATTTGCTTATTATTTTTCTTTATTTCTGACTTCTTTCTCTTTCTTATCCTGGATTCCTTCCTAAATGCCACTTCTTTGATTTTTGGGATGCAAGGCACAGTTATCCTCCTTCTTGTAAGTCTTTCCCTCAGTTCACCAACCCAGTCTATGGGATATGTAAGTTTCCTCTTTGAAAGTCTGTGGAGTCTATGCAATGGTTTCCTTTCATTGAGCACTCATCTTTTACTGCCTGTTTTGTTAATTGAGAGTCATATGAAAATAGGAATCAACTCTTTCTTTGTCACTGTTTTAAACTTACTTTCTCACATTTAGCATGGATCACATATGAATATGAGTGATATCTACATGTACATAAATATGGGATAAATATAAATGCATGGTCCACATAAATATGTGTACATTTTCTTAGTATTTGTTTGGATTCAAGAAACAGAAATCTATTCCACTTAATTTAAGACCAGAGAGATTTGTTATAATGATACAGGGATAGCACATAGAACCTCAGTGCAGGAAGTACAGCCAGTCCTCAGAAGACTGAACTGGGACCTGGAAAATCATCAGAAGCTAAGCAGCTACTTTCTCAGTCTCCCTCTGGGGCCACATGATCTACCATCTGCTCCATTCTCTTGCTTTTCTCAGCAGACGGTCTCTCTCTGCACCAAGTTTTCATGGGCCAGGGAGCACTGTGACCTCTAGTCTCTTGTCTTATAGTTCATATTCTTAAGAGAAAGAATCTGAATGGCCCAGGTCATGGGTCAGGTGTGCAGTCCTGGTCCCACCAACTATAGTCAAAGAGGAATAAAATCTCATGACAAGACAAGGCAGGAGGGGCCCAGACCTTCAGCAGTGGCAAGGAGTTGGTAAGGGTGCAGTTCTAAAGACAGTAATATATATACATATTGTTTTCTTCTAAAACAATATTGATCGTATGCAGACAGAGAGAGAGAGAGAGAGAGAGAGAGAGAGAGATTAACAAGTGAGCTAGTTAATACTTGAAAATTTTGCTTGTAAGTTTTATGCTAAAGAAAAATGAGAAAGGAGGTTTTTTTTCTAATGGAAAAACAAAAGTGAGATTAAGTTGTTGGAGGCTTGTAAGGACAGAGAGATGAAAATAGGATATAAAACTCAATAGAAAAGCATTCTTTTTGAAAATGTTATTTAAGAAAGAATATTCTGACATCTACATGCAGGGTAGGCAGGCTCTGGAAACAACGGTGGGCAGGCAGCCCATTTGGAGTTTGAATTTTATAATCTTCTGTTCATAATATAGAACCAGACCACAAAGGTTTAAAGAGTGTGGGCTAAGTGTCCCTCACTCAGCAGACAGCATTTCGTTGTAGATATTTAAAGATTAAAAGCAGAGGCAGTTAGTCAACTGTGTAATATTTACTGATTTGAGCAGCTCTACCATACAGACATCTTACACATAAATTTAACTATTATTATTGTGTTGCCCTTTTCCAAGAAAGGGTAAAGTAGATTTGTAGGAGCACTTAACACATGTAAATCCCCCACTCTTTAAACCAAAGCGCCTTGTATTAAAGAGCTACATAAATTTTACAAGTATTCTGTCCTTTCGAGATCATAGCTCTATTCTTTCCTGTACCACAATTAACGTGATGCCTCTTTGTAAGCCGTTTTCATGAACCCTGATGGAAGATATCTTACAAAAGACATTGCTTTTGCCAAGTGCATAATTGCACCAAGGATATAAAGATGTGCAGAGGTTCCAGGCTGGGAAATTCTGAAGGCTCTATCAGCAAGGAGCTCACTGTTTTCATTGGCTACCACAGCCTTCTTTGAACTTTATTTACTCATTTAATGTGCTTCCCCACTTTTCTCAAGACGGGCTTTAAAAAATGATTTAAAGCATGACTTCCTTCAAATAGCTAATAGTCCATGAAACAGCTTAGCACTTACAATAGAATGCTCAAATTGATAGCGGTAGAATCTGAAATGCTATATTTTTCCACCGATAAGGTACAACCCAGCCAGAGATAGTGTGATTTTTATCTAACTCATCAACAGTATGTTTTCTCAAACTTGGTTCCAAAGGAAGCAAAGGTTGTATTTTAAATTGAAAGTGGTCAGTGCCAAACGATTTTTAGTGTTTTCATGGATCAGCTGGAATGATTAAAAATGTATTTTGGGCAAGAGGTTAATAATAATTATTTTGACAAAATACTTGGGAAATCATATAATGATTGCATAATTGTCTACTGGAAAAAGAACAAGTAAGAGATTTAACAGTCTTATCTAATCAGGCTTGGATAGTATTTATGAGAAAATTTGGTTTGGGTTTGGCAAAGTCAGGTTTGAAATTCAAACCCAGACTTTAAAAAACTGTTTCTAGACTCAATGATTTCAACTTGTGCTATGTGATATCTATATCTCCCAAGAGATTAGATATTATAAAATCATAAGCTTTGAAATATACTTCCTAAATAATATTCCATAACAGAATTTTTATTGAGTACACAGTGTTTCATTCTATGCTTCTCTGTCTTAATTATTATTATTTATTTAGCTCATCCCTGATAGTTAGACATTTTTTATATTTGCTAATCTTTTCCTTATTATAAATAATTATGTAATGGACATCCTTGTAGATAAGTAATGTCCTCTAAACTTGTGTCCCTGGGTCCACTCTCCCTCGGCTCCAGTCAATTCATTTCATGCCTGACTTATTAATAATAAAGATTATTCTTCTGGAAACAACATTTTGTTGAAAACAGGATGGTCAGATATTCTGGCTGTTCCCAGAGCCTCCACAATATAGTTTTAATGTCCTGTTTTTTCATGATTGCCTGGTGATTTCCCAAGGTTCTGTGACTTGAAGTTTGGCTACAACTATCAGCTGATTTCTATATCAGTATCCAAAACACTTTTTCTCAGAGGGAGGGGAATCAGTTGGGAGAAGGGAGTCCACCAGAGTCGTTCCCGGAGAGTTGTGGAAGGGAAGACCATGAAAGAAAAACTGTTCTCTCTCCAGATAACTAGGCAGTAATATGTAAACCATGGCAACTTGAGCAGCCATGTTTTCTGCCGGGTGAACACTGGAAAAGGAGAAAGTTTGCCTGCAGAGGGAGGAAATGAGCACAGGTTGGGGAGAGTGTGTGTGGCAGGGGAGATACAGAGGCAGAGACACTCTGATAGACATTCTAACAGAAATGAAAAGAAAGAGAAAGGAATCAAAGTGGCCATTCCCTGGCTGAATAGTTGAGAGAGGAGCAGTGGAGATGTGGGAGGGGAAATTCAAGTCCTCGGAAGTAGTTGAATGAGAAAATGTGATCTGCTCACCTCTTTAGTGCTGCCTTGCACACCAAGATCAGAGTTAGACTGAGGGATTGACCACTCAAAAGGGTACATGGTATACACTAATGCATAAATGCATTCGAGTATCTTAGGAATATTTTACTGACACTGGAACATCCCCAGGTGTATTCCAGTGACACCAATAATGTCACAAGGTAGAGCAAATTGCATTTCTAATTCTCTTCTCAAGGAGACTCTGACATGCGGAGGAAAGGGATTCTTTGGTGAGCTGCTTGGAAGGCAGATGTGTTCCCCTATTAGACATGATTGAAGTCAACAGACGGTCTTTAAATAACCTTCAAACGAGGCTGGGTCATCTTAAAATCAGGGTTTTCATAGAGTTTGGGGCCAAAGCTGAATTTACTTAGGAAGGAAGATCTTTGAGTGCTGCCACCTACCACCTTATTCTCTGCCCTTCCCTTCATGTAACATCCTACTCTTGCTCTTTTCTAAACAGATTTAGAGACCATCAATTTGAAGGAGTGCTGAATTAAAATCCTGCCTAGAGCCCCCCTCTTTTATCCTCTGGAGGGCATCCACATGTCAGCCGTGAGTGATTGTTCCCTCTTCTGTATTTTTTCTTAGGCTCTTCTATCTGCCTGATACTTTTCTCAAGGACTTGTTTATATTCTATTTTAGCCCACAGTGGTTCCATCTAAGCCACCACCAACATCAACCTTAAACCCTCTGCAGAAGGATTAAGAAGAACTAGAGAGGCAACAAATCTGTCCTCTAGATATGATTCCTGCAAATGCTAGTTGACACAAGGGCATCCATGCTATTAGCTGGCAGTGGAAAGCAGGTGTATCTCCTATGAAGTAAGGTATCATATGAACAGACAACATTGATGGCTATAGGACACTTTACTTCCTCTGGAAGACCTAGACCAGAAAGTTCTCACAAAATGTCTACATTGTCACGATTAGGTGTTGTTCTTATTATTTAAATCAACTTCTAAATGGCCACTTGAGTTTTAACAAAAATCTGCTCTAGATTTTAGCAAAAGCAGAGAATGAAAAGAAATTCTGTCTCAGAGCACAGTCTCTAAAGGCAGCAAGTGGGGGCCGATTGAATGGTAGATACACCCTAACTCTGGGCTGTGCCTGTGCTGCCAACTCCCCAATATTATCATGAAGAGAGTGAAAAGAATAAAATGCATTTGGCAGTTTAAATCAGACAATTATTTTTTTAAAACGTATGCTGAATATAATTCCCAGGTTTGCTCCATCTGTTTAAACTTAAGTAAAAGAGTGTCACTCCTCAACTGACCATGCTACGTGATGAATATGCTCTTGAAATGAATGCTTTCAGATGGTTTTCTTTTATGAAACGTGCACAAAGATGTGTACTGTGGTGGCGGAGTTGGCCTTCTAAGACATCTGGCTACAACATGTGCCTCATTAAGTTACACCTGTAAGTGCGGGGTCATTTTTTATGCCAGTAATATTAATAATAAAGGGTTCATTGAATAGGATTATTAATGGTGCCAGGTGGAGGATGTGGTATTACTTACAGCCTGGTAGGGGATTGGCTAATGTCTCCTGCCGCCAATGTTTCTGGTTTCATGTTTATAGACAGAGCCCTCCAGATGATGGCTGGCAATGTAGCCATTGAGTAAATGAATTCCCCCTTTCCCATCAGCAAGAGAATATACACCAGTTGGTGGAGAATTTGAATGAATCGATTTTATAATGTTGAATTTGTAAACTTATGGAAGAGCAAGTCAGATATTTACCAATTAATTCAAGTAATTAAAAAGTCACCTTCAAAATTTCACTTTCCTCTAACTTAAATGGAAAATTTTCAGCCCTAGCCATCTCTTATCACTTCTTATTTCGAGGGACATTCATCTCTGCATTTTCCCTTTGTGGTCACAAACTGCAAATCAAAAGGAAAAAAAAAAAAACTGAGAAGAAATCTAAAACCTTTCCTTCCTTCTGTGGAATGTTTGCCTTTGCTGTTTTACAATGCAAGACTTGTAACAGAAGGAAATGGATGCTCAAGGTAGGGCACTTTTTAATGTGCATTATTACAGGTGTTAGCATGTCTGGTAAATTCAAAGTATTGTTTGATTTGGCAACCAGATCCCAAGACTTAGAATACCAATGCATGTTTTAGCTTCAGATTACATGCAACTAGAATAAAATTTTAAATTTAACAAGGCAGTTGTTGAATGTTAATTAAATTGAGTTTGAGTAATAAAATCCAATTGATTGCTAAGAGTATGCTAAGGCATAATAGAAAAATGGTCTTTTACATATCTTTAGCCATTCTTAAATACACACACATATCTATTTGTGCAGAAACAATAAGCTAATGAAAACAGTTAAAAATCTGTTTGTATCGCACTTTACAGTTTAGAAGTGATCTTTTTTACATATATTATATTAACAGCTCTGTGACGTAGGTGGTGGTGTAAACTTCATTTTGCAGAGAAGAAAACTGAAGTTCAGAGAGTGATATTCTCAAGATACACACTTAGCAAGTGGCCTCTGCAAAACCGAAACCCTCCCTCATTGAATCTAAACTTTTATGTTTTTCCACTCCACCATCTGTTTCCCCTTTCCCAGCCAATTAACTCCCCTCAAGAAAAATCCTAAAATCCAGGAAAGACTTCCACTGCCACCTCATTTTAGTATAAAGACATTTACATAATCTGGATGAATCTCATCGAGTTAATGATGAGTGGAGAAAGACAGCCACAAAGAGTACATACTGTACAGCTTCATTTCTGGGAAGTTTAAGTCAGTCAAAACTAACCCAAGGTGACAGAAGTCAGAACAGTAGTTACCTCTGGGGAGAGGGTATTGACTAAGAGCATGAGGGTGCCCTCTGGGATGTGGGAATATTCTGTATCTTAATGAGAGTGGTGATGACTCACATGTATGCATGTAAAAGCTTAGCAGGACACACGATTTGTGAAATTTACCATAATGTTATCATACGTCAATAAAAAATTAATTTTAAAAAAGAGCTTATTGCATCAAATATATACTAAATGTCCCTGAAATGTGTTCTCTTATTTTATTTTATTTTGGGGAAAAAGAATCATACCCTATTCTAGATTCCCCAGGCTTTTTCAAGCCTCTACTATCTGTTCTAATTGCACCTAGCTATTTCTTCGATCATTAATCATAGTCTTCTATAATTGTCTGAATACATACATGGCTTTCTGTTTCTCAGTGGGCAGAGAGCACTTGTTCCTTGTGTACGTGTTCCCAGCATCTAACATGGTACCTGGCATGAAATACTTACTCAATAAATGCTCCTCAAGAATAAGTGAATAGATGGATGAATGGAGGGGCCAAATGACTTCTCATGTTGTTGTTTCATAGCTCAGGCCTAGGATATGGGTTATGTTAGGATGTACTGTAAGATTAGGAACTCAGACATCAGGTGGGGCTTTCTAAAGAGTTCTGGGTCACTGCCTTTCAAAGCCGACTATCGTTAAACCACCATCGCCACTACCACCAACCCAGAGATATAAGTTCTAATGAGACCATTTCCACTGTTGGGATCTGATTGTCTCCTTTCTAGACCTTCCATTACATGGCTCCCCCTGCTTATGCCAAAGAGGAGCCCTCAACCCTAATCTTCTCTGTATTTATTCCTGCCTAGCTCCCAACCCTTTGACCAATTCTTTCCTAAATTCCTTTATAGTGAAAAGTTTGTTCACACCCTACCCAAAACAAAGAGAAACCAGACTCCTGCATCTAGCACTCCAGCTTCATTTTTATCAGTCTCTTTCATCAGCCTGTTTTATTTATCTGAATTCCAAGTTTAGAATGAGCAAACGTCACCATTATTCCAATTTTGAACAGTAGCCTCTCCTGTTGGAGGTTTCCAATTTCTGCTCTGCTTTTTGTGTGCTCCTTAGGTTTGTGGTTTTCCTTATATCAAGACTGGCCTTAAACACAACTGTGAAGAAAGCAGCCTGTCCTGGGTACATCCTTTCTTTATCTTTTCTCCAACTGTTTTATTCTCTGTCTTGCAGGTTACGTCAAAAGCACTTCAAATGAGTCTGTTAAATTCCAGGGCAGTATTCAGTATTCAGTATTCCAGTATTCATCACCCAAGTATTCAGGAGAATACTTGGGTTAGGTAATGCTCTAGTAAGAGAAGAGCTGGACTCTGCATTTAATCCTCTCGGCTCAAGCCTACTCAGTTGACTTGTTTACTGTTGTCATCTCTACAACCTGCTCTTCACTTGGAGGGAAAATTCTCTAGATTATGTTTCTTTTGAGGGTCTGGTATGAAGGCTCTGTTGGTGTTTTGGAGTAAATAAACAGCCACCAACAAGTGCTAGCCTTCACCTGTCTAGTAAATACGTCTGAATATGGTGATTCTCCAAGGCCATGCCTCCTAAAAGACTGTGCTTTTGTTCTGTTTTGATGGTCTTCATGAAGTTGCCTGGATTGTGTAGATATTCAGCCCTTTATGGGATTTGTACTCTGTGCTCTGGACAGAAATACCAGGCAGTCCAATGCAGGAAGCATGAAAACACCCTGGAAGGTCATAGAAGTGATGGGATTTGGAGACTGAAGATACACCTATCTGCTTTTTTTCCCCATTTATACTCCCTAATGACTTATCTGGGCACCCACAATGGGGATAAAGAAAGAGACAGAAAAGCAAGTAGAGGTAAATTAGTACAGAAAAGAGAAGATATACTCCAAATATAAATGTCACAATTTTGCATGGTGCTTGTTCCAGTCTGATTGTCCCAGAGAGCATGTTGGGGTTGCTCCCCCGACTCCATTTAAGCAAAATCTCAATATTTGTGCCACACACGTGAGCTAGGGCACCCTGTGAAGACTGAAGACACATAATCAAGTACAGGATTGAGAGTCAGAGGGTATTGTATTGAAGTTCTGACAGCTTCTTCCTGAAAAGGTTGAGTCTTCTCTAAGCCCCAACTTCCTCATCAGTAAAATTAGGATAATAATTTAAAAGTCACCACAAACCTGTTTTTAAGTGTCAGTTGAGATGTTATTTTAAAAAAGTCCTATAAATGGAAAAACATTGCATATATGTTCAAATATTAATTGTGATTATCCTGCCTCTTTCTGGCTGCTTACAGTAACTCATGAAATTACTGAGACTTTTCCTTTCACTGGTCAGGCCTATGTGAGAATGATTCCAAGCTGGGAAATTATTCTGCCTAGTTAAATGTGGTTGAATGTGTAGGTTGGTGGCGGAGTAGGAGGTGGGGCTTAGGGGTTACAGACAGTGGTATTAAATGAGTTAGTCTAGTATTTTCTCTAATCTGGGGCTAAGGGGTTTCCTTGCCAGTCATTAGGTATAGACCCATTTTCTAGACACTGGGATATTTAGTCGCTCTGTGATTTTTCAAAATTGATGGGAGTCAGTTCCTAAAATAACACTTGAATGGGTTAACAGACAATGAAGGAGACTTACGGTGATTAAGCCTCTCTTACAAAAGTGTTTGATGTTGATGAGAGTAAGACACTGGGTCTTTACTTTAGGGTATTGTTAAATTTAAAATGTATAGTTACTTTGCCTTTAGGGTATTGTTAAATCTAAAAGTGTGAAACATTGTCTGAGAGAGGAACCCAGTGCTTTCTCCCTGCTCTGTGCTCCTCCAGCCCTGACGTGAAACGAGGCATGGCTTGATAGTTATGGTGGCTGCATACTGTCTTTCAGCACATCTTCTACCCTAAAGATGGAGACAGCAAGAACCCCCAAAATGTCAAACCAAGAAAGCAAATCCAGCATGAAGCCATCCTGTTATCAAAGTAATGCTTCCTTGCTCACGAGAATGCCTCTAGTAGCCCAGGCTAGCAACACAGATCTTAAGCAGCGGTGAAACCCCATCCTCCTAGCTTCTGCTCCTCCCGTGGGATCAGTGCACAGCCGAATAGGGTGAGTATGAGAAGATAAAGATGGCACAAAGAAAAGAGGGTAGGGTCTGGTAGGTGCTGCAGGATAAGCATTAGAGGAGACTCTATGACTAGAGGGAGGCCTTAGGAGCCTGACTCGCTTCTTCCCTTTGAAAAGTACAGCAAAGAAGAACAGGGAAGAGAAAGGAAAAAAACTGAAAAAATCCATTTGAGGATGGATTTTAAAAAATATTGGGGAGTGATTCAGAGCTGATCTGTAGGAACAGAGATTACTTCCTTCTTTTAGCTACATGTTCTGAAAGTCAGGGGGCGGAAGAAAAGGGAAGGAACATTTATTACGTGCCAAGTCGGTGCCAGACATTCTGCTTGCACTTTTAACTTTACCTCATTTAAACTTCCTAGGATTCATAGTAGGTTTTTTAATCCCCCTGTTTCCATATGAAGAAACCAAGGTCCGTAGAGGTTCAGTTACCTAAAGTCACACGTGCTGCAGCCAGGTCCTACCAGATGTGCCTGCCTGCAAGGCACTCTACCACATTGCCCCTCTGTGTCTGTGACTTCCCTGATATTTCCAAAGGTCTAGAAATAGGGCTAGCAACATATGCTTTGACATGTTGTTCCTTAGAATTTTCGGGGACTAAAAAAGGGCAAACCAAACATTCATAAATGCAAATTATTTATATAGAGAAACCAAATGGATTTTTGTGAAAATCAATTAAAATTCTACATGGCAATAATTTTCTAAACAGTAGTGTGTAACAACTGCAGCTTCAGTTCCCTAAAAAATTGATCATATAATTTAAAGCCTAGTCCTCAAATTTGTCTGACTTCTAACAGCTTCAAGGTGGCCCCAGGATTTACAAATCAAGTAACCAGGTTTCAGAGACCTCTTCAGGTTCAAACACAACTTATACCTGCACTTAACACGTAACTTATGCCTGGAGATAGAATCTCATTTTGAGTGGGGGATGGGAAATGTATGTGCACAAAAATTATATTTCTTTCTGGGTTTACCCTGGAGGCAATTTTTGGAGTTAGGCTACCTTAACATATTTAGAAGAAATGTAACTATACTCCTGCACAAGTTCCGACTTCACTCAATATCATCCCAACTTCACTTAATCCCATATTCAAGTGTAACCTGGCCCAAAGGTGACAGATATTCCAAAAAGAAGATGGGATTCAAAGGATGTTTGGGGAAAGAATGAGGGAATGGCTACTAAATTGAGAAAAATGAAAATCTTTTTATTCCACATACCTTAGAGATGGGAACACTTCTCACCAATCCCTCCATGGTAGATATGAAATGATTCATAAACTGTGAGCATGCTGTGTAAAGATATTCCCGAGAAAGTGGTAGGGCCTGAAACCGGTAAACCAGGCCCAGGAGTCTCTTCCCTGAGGTTTTTCATTCTTGCTAGATAGGACAGGCTTTTCCAAAGCTGTAGAAAATAGAATCTGCCTTTGCAGAGATGTAGGGGTGATTAAGTGAGATGCTACACATGCAGGTATCTATCTGTCTTTAACATTCAATACACACGAGCCATCAGAGTGATGATGGTGATGATGATGGTGATAATAGGAGTATGGCATCTTGCAAAGCACTCCCAAGTATGTGATTTATTTGTTTTGGGTTGCTCCCCGTGAGGTAGATGATAGGTGATAAAGGGATATTGCAAGACTTCTCTTTAGACAGATAAGAGCTAAAATAGAAAGTGATTAATTTGTCCAAGGCCATACAACTAATCAGAGGCCAAAGTGTCACTACTGTCTTCAAATTCTTGGTCTGGTCTTTCCCACTGTTTCACCGCCACCACCACCACCACCACCACCACACACACACACACACACACAGACACACACACACTATATACACACATTACACACACCACAAACACACACAAACATTACTCACACACTAGTGACAACAAAAACAACTCACAATAGCTTATGACCGTTGAGAGCTTTGCAACTTCTTAAAATGCCCTCAGTTGTGAAAGACTTAAATATAAAGAAGTGGCCAGTGGCTAGACCATGTAGGAAATTAGAACTTTGACCCACAACCTATAGCAAGCTCTCCAGAAAACCAACTTCTTATCTACTATAAACAACCTAGAAAGTCATCTTGCCTGAAGTCAGACTTGCAGGAAGCCAGACTGCTGTCTCTAGTGGCAATCTAGGAAGCTACACAATAACCTCTGTAACAATCGGCTCCAAGTGGCCAGAATTTGTTTAATAACTGGCAGCCTTCCTAATGTTTGTCCCTCTTTACAACTTAGGACCAACCAGAGGAGCCAAATATGCACCCCTAATTACTCACATAGCACACCCCACTTCTGGTTAGGCTGCTTCCAACTGTTCCATTTCAACAGGCTCTAATCGGGCGTACCTGAAGCTTTCCCTGTTTTCCACTCTAAAGCTTTCTCATTTCTGCCTGCCTTTGAGTCTCCCAAAACGCAGGTGCCTGTGGCTGACTCCCTTGCTGTAGCAGGCTCTCAGTTAAGAGCCTCTGCTTTTCTCTTTTTGTTGCAACTTCCGCAAGTTGCATCATCCCATCTTCACATGGAGCAGCTTATCAGTCCTTTGATATAGGAAAGACTGAAGACATAGATGGCATATTTCAGATGAGGAAACTGAGGTCTGGGGAGGTCAGTGATTCTCCTTGGGTAGAACGTGGTATAGTCAGGAGCCCACTCCCGAATTACTGGTGCCTCTACTCTGCTGCCTCTCAGCTGAGCTTTTAAGGAGGTGGGAGGAGGAGGAGCCGATGAGAAATTAAAGTAAGAACAGTGATTCTGTGGAAGATAACACTGTGGTTCCATTCACCGCATTTCTAAAATGGGGTGAATAGACTTCTTTGTTGGAGGGAACAGAACCCAAGAGGCAATCCCTCCTCCCATTCCCCTGCCAGAAAATGTAGAAGTGTCTCTTGGGGATTTTATATCTCTTCTAGGCCTGCAAGCCAAAGCTGTTCCTCCAACCTCCAACCAGTTTTCAAGAGTGAAATATTTTATTCCTGTTTGCTTGTTTATTTGCCTCTTAAAAAGACAAATAAACAAACAAGCAAACAGGAAAGAAAAACAAATCCGAAATTCCTGCTCTTAGTTTAGCCCTGAAATGCATTAATCTCTTTCACTTGATGTAGCTCACTTTCATTCTTCCATTTTAATATCTTAGGGGAAAAAAAAAAACCCAAATAACCAATAACAGTTTACGGCTTTGACGCAGAGCACTAAAGTTGTTTTTCTATGAATATAGATTATTACATTTTTTTGCAAAGCAAGTAAACAGATGCATAAAAATGCATTATTTCAGGAGCATAAGAAAACCTGCAATAAGTATAGTGCTTTTAATTTGTTTTTATGATTACTTGTAATTAATTAGCATCAAAAGTAAATTATCAACATTTGAAATTGTACTATCAGATGTGAGCAGGGTACTCCATGAATGATTGACTGGTTCATCTTTATATCAAGGTAGGGAGAAGAATGATCTTTTCTTTCACTTTTTTTTTTAAACTATGCTTAAATGAAAGTGCCAAAAGTCAGTAGCAGCACAGAGGAAAAAATTTTAAAACCACTGATAAGGAAGGCCCAGTTTGTCAAATGAAAAATGATGTCAAAGGTTAAAAATGATGTACATTACCAGCCTCATAACACTATTAGGATTGTCCAAGAATGAAAATTTCCTTTTTAGAAAATATGTATAAAAATGGAACAGCTCTGCTAAATTATAAAGGAATTCATATACTCTCTCCAAACCATCACTTTCAACCATAAAAAGGGAGACATTTTATACATGTTGGTATTTTTTTTTTAACCAATTCTGGTTGTTTGTCACCATCTCTTTCCCTTTTAAGATTAATGATGAAATTACTTGCTGTAGCTTTGGTCAACTTAAAACTAGCCAATAGGTTCAAAGGAGTGATACACTTGACCTCTTTCTGTTTCCTCTGACATTTGCTGCCCCAGTGCACTCTGCCCTGAGCTGGCTCTTCCTAAGAAAGTCCCAACAAGAAAGAAAAATGGATATTTACTAAAAAGACTGTTTTTTTTTTTTTAATCTGAGAAGAATACTTGCAGGGATTTAGAGGACTCACCCATGTCTATTTTATTAACAAGAACGTACTTGAACTGAGAATTCAATCTCTGCAATACAAATAGAATTCACCAACAGAAGGGAAGGGAGGGGAAAAAATAAGATTAAAAATCCACAGTCTTCCTTCTTGCTTAGCAGCCCTCCTAAGAGTTAGGGGCTTTCGTAATGGGATTATAGAGCTTCCAACAAAATTAAATAAAATAAATAGGTTCACTTCTAACAAGTTTAATTCCATGGCAGACTCTCAAAAGACACACATTTTTATTTTTATTTTTTATTTTGGGGAAGTTATCTGAAATGAAACTCTGACTGTATTTTTCTAAATAATCCACTGGGAAAAATAAAAAGCATTCCACATTCGTGGGGAGCTGGGATAGATATACACTTATAGTTACTTCAATATTGTTAAAATAATATAAAGTAAAATTGCTTCCCAATGAAGACATAGTCAAAGACTCAGAGACATTCTTGATTATCTTATCCTCTTCCCCTAGGGATTCTAGTCCAGGTAACTACTATTCTACTACTGGTGACCTTTGCTGGTTACTAAGGAACAATGACAGAGTTAACAGTCCCCAAAGGCAAAGTCTTAAATCAAACCAAGTATATCTGCATTGTACTTACTATACTAAAAAAATCCTCTGCTAAATCCTACTAAAATAACAAATATTAATCAAAGTTCAAGCTACATCAATAGCATTCTTGCTTAATTGTTGAAATTAACAGTTTGTTACAAGCATTGAATTGCTCTATCATCCACCACTGCTGGAAGTGGGAATTGGAGAAAACCGAAGAATCCGTAAAATTCCTAGCCAGTTTATTTTTACACTGAGATTTTCCAATCTGTTCAGCAGTGAACACACATTCCGTTTTCCCCAAGCTTGCTGCTTGCCAAGTCTGTCTTTGGGAGGTCACACCACCATTTCTCCAATACAGTGTCAGGGACACATACTGAGAAGATGTTGGTTATTTATTATTTATTTATTTATTTATTTTTCACTCATTGGAGAAAGTGGAAAGGTTATTCAAGGAAAAAACAAGGAGAAAAAGCAAAGCCATTACTTGCTGAGGAAGTGTGCCCGCCTGCCAGGCAACATTCACTGAAGTCACTAAAAAGGGGGAACACCCATGTTTTGTTTCCTATCATGATTTCTGTTTTGGAATGCGGGTTCTTGGTGAAAGCACATCTAGGCTTTACATTATAAAAGTCTTCTCCTACCAGGCCAGAGGGGCCATTTAACTCATTGGTCACTGGATGAACATATCTTCTTAGCTATTGGTCTTTGACTATTACTTCTTATATGAATTTGTATGTGGGAGGGGGAGGTAATGGTGGAGGTTAACAACTCAAGTCTTGGCCTCCTAGGTCCACCTGAGTATCAAACCCCAACGTTAAGTCAAATTTCCTAGCTACAAGGCAATGTTCAAGTATTTAGTCTACTTCAAGCTCTCTATGATACTTCAGTAGTAGGATATGTTTTCTTGAGGACTAAGACAGACCAAGTGATTCCTGTTTTATAGTGACTAATACTAGAATAAGGTTCCAGAAAGTCTAACTGTATTTACCACTCCATACCCTTCTACCAGGCCCTCCGCTCCAAATGCTCTGTGCCCTAAGGAAGCCACGTCAGACGTCCAGGGTTCTGGCTTTTCCCTCTCAGAGCAATTCACTCAAGTCTGTAACTCTTAAAATAGTCTTCCTCGGTAAAATGGCTCTATCGTTTTACTATACCCTCTGGATTCTGCACCAAGATTTCCAGGTTTATTTAAGATTTTTACTAGATCAGCTGAATGCAATAGGTGATTTCTATAATGTTGTGTTTCCCATGCATGGGTAGCTAACATGCATTCTAGCAGGAGCTTTCTAAATATGTTTTAATTAAAAAGAGTAGTCCTCAAGGGTGTTATTCTAATTCAGAAAGGGCGGTATTTGGGGGGTAGATAAAGTCTTTTAGTGCCCCCTCAACTACACTGGGACAAGTCAGTGATTATATACTCTGAATCTACAAAGTCTTGCCCTACAGGTTGATGCTCTATTAATGTAAGATGCATGATTTCTCAGATAATTGCTTTTATCCACCACTTGATATTTGCCATAGAGGCATGGTCTCAAGAATTGCTTCGAGCAACTGTCTTGTTTAAAACCAACATTGCTTTAAATCTATATATTTTAAAACGCATAAAAGCACACAAGTCATATTTTACCCATTTCCTATTTATGAAGTGCCTGGAGGCACTTTGTACCATGAGGATTTTTGCAGTACAAATATACAAGTTTTCTTCTCCTACTTTAGAAGAAATGACTGGTACCCAAGACGTTCTTCCAAATACCTTTACATAAGCCTTTTACAATCCTTTTTAAAAGTTCCTTTTTACAAAACTTCTTTCTAAGTTACACTTCTCCTTCTTAATAGTATATAAACCTCAAAATGATCATTTGAATACTTTTATCCTTGCTCTTCAATTTTCATACTTTAATCGGTAATTTCCTATACCCTTCTGCTTTCTCCTCACTTTTCTCTTTTTCTTCCTTTAATGACTTCTGAAACACACTGATGATAATCTTTCCCACTTCTCTAAACAGCATTCTTTCCTTGGTATTAAATTGTAGCTAGTTGAGGTTTCACAACTTGCTTGTTATCCCTTTGCTCTAAGGAATACTAGAGGCAGAGAACAGTGATAGAGCTTAGGATTCCACTGCAGAGAAATTCAACAAAGAACATTTTAGAAAGAGTATGTGATCTATGTTAAAATATGTAGCATTGAAAACAAATATTTTGAAGGTTACAAAGATTAATGTCTTTTAATACTAGATACACAAATTTTCAAAGAACACTTACGGTTCTTCCAACCCTGATCCTTATAGTTTTGATTGATTGGGGTCAATCAATCAACTAAACACAGGTTTTGTGTCTGTGATATATGTAGATGGTTTCCTTGACGAAACCCTAAAATAATGTCTATCAAACAAACAACAACAACAATAGAAAAAAAAAACAATCTGACAAGGGAATGTCAAGAGGTCTAAATGGATTCGAAGGGCTTTAGCTTCAAATTGCAGCTTGATGTGATGGTAAAAGAACTTCCAAGGATTTTAAGTGTGGTTTCCTTGTAGTAGTATGAACCAGTGGCTAGAGGCAAGCTGGCTGGGTCTGCTTTGCACCACAAGTCATAAAATTTGCTCAGGGTTCAGCATGTTATCTGCTGAAGGGTAAGAGCCTTTTTCTTCCATTACCCGAAAGAAAAGTCTCTGGCATTAAAACAGACTAGTCGTTTACTCATGGTACATTTTTTTTTTTTAGTTATTTCCGATTTAGATAAATAACCTTAATGCTGTATTTCCATGTTTTTACTGGTGTGCTCTTAATTTTGTTTTCCTGTGTTCTGAAGATTAAACCTTTAGGTTTTTTTGTGTGTTAGTAATTTCAACATTAATGAATACGCTATCGTCTGGGACTAATAACACTATTTAATTGTCTAAGATAGGAATCCTGGACCTCATTCTTGCTTAAAATTAATTTACTAAATCTTTTAATCTTTTTTTCCCCCACCAGTTAAACTTCTTGTTTGTTCTTCATTAAGCAATATCTGAATAGGAGTAATCCGTTGGTTACTGTATGTCATCTACAAATTCGACGCACTGACACCTTTGTAATTTGAGAGTTCTGTCTTCTGGGGCTACGGTGTGATGCCATTAAAATCCCTCTTTTGTTGATTTAGGTACACCCAATTCCATGCTCATCAATTATAGAAGTCAATCCTCACCAGTCAATTGATTATCAGCTCTTGCCCTCATGAGAAAATTGGTTAGCTGTAATCATCTAGGCCAGTCCTATTCAAGTGGTGTTGGGTAATTGGTAACCTTAGACCCACTCAATTCTAAATTTCAAAGATAGATAACTGCATTTTGTTTGTGTTCTGAGGTTTCAATGGAACATAATAGATGTCATAGCAATCAAAAGCTGTCTTTTGGACAGAATAAAGAACTAAAGACAAATATTCTAATTTGGTAATCATCCTTATGACCTTTAACAATATTTGTTCATAAAAGATTTGTGTTTTAGGAGACTAATTTACTCTCATTTTTTATTTTAAGGGTGTTTTTTTGTGGTGGTGGTATTGTTCAGCAACTGGACAATTTCACTTTGGTAAATTTAAGAGCAAGCAGGTAAAAGTGATTTTAGTTAATGTCAGTAGGGTATTACAAATTAAGGGTTTATTATCCTCAGTCCTAATCTGACTCCTTTAAAGGAGACACTCGGATGGTAGATACAAATATAGAGGAAAGAACACAGGTTTTGTGTCTGTGATATATGTAGATTCAAATTAAGATTCTGCCCCTAACTCCCTGAATTAGTCTCACCTATAAAAGTGAATGTTCAAACCTGTATTTCAGAATTAGATTGTCACAGGCATATGATAGATAGGAGATCAAGGATAGCTTTCATTATCATTATTGTAATTTCTCCTTCTGTGTAATTCTGTCAATAAGAAGCCCAGGACTTCATCAGCAGACTAATCTTTACTTGAAATCTCTTGAACCCAGGAGCCATAAGACTCATACTGTCAAGGTGACATAGGAGTTTGCTGTTTCATAATCATCATAAGACTTAAAAGGAATAGTTTAATTGTCATGGGCTATTTTTCTAGGGGTAGCTATTAGCTCACATTATTAATCATATATTGTTCAATTGCTACCTATCAGAGTCAGTCTTTCATTTATATATGTTGTATTTCTTACTATGTGCCAAATGCTGTTTTAGCCATTGAGAAACATTAAGCAAACTTACTTTCATTTTCAGTGAACACTTTTCTATAGAAGTCACTGTTTATTCTTGTTTGGTTATTATACCTTCTTTATTTTCCATTTTCAGAAATAAAGATGCGAGGTTTACAAGTAACAATTTTCCATGAAATTTGCATTTTCCTTAAGTTTAACTGTTTTTAAAACTGTGATGGAAAACCTGGCAGTTCAGGAGGATTGAACAACAGGCAGGAACTCTCGGAATATATAATGATTCAAACACACAAGTCTATCTATCTGTCTCCTGAGAAATGTTTAAACATATTAGATTGAAATGTGCCCTAAATGTACCTTATATAGACAAATGGAAAGACTGATTTTCCCTTTTTTTCTTGATTGATATAGCCTAGAGAAGTTATCAATAGAACTTCCTCTCAAAGGAAGTAGTACTTTTAAATAGACATACATTGCAGCAAATCCTGAACCTTGCTACTGAGGCACACAACAATTGCAGACTTGGACATCTCTCTTGTTCAATGGTTGGCCTTGAGTGAGCCACTTCTCTGATGTTACAGGCCCATGGTTTTAAAGAAAATTAGAAACATACAATGAGTCACAGGAAGAGGAAGAAAATCTAACCCAGTGTTCTTCAAGTCCTCCTCTTAAGAACTAAGATTTACTTCTAATTAACTTGACAGTTAAGAGGCATTCTCTCTTTTTGGCAAAAATTTGACCGAATAATCAGCTGGATATCCTGTCTAGACTTGACTCCAGCTTATACCCTCAAAAAGGTCTGTCCAGAGCCTCCTGACCTAACGTGTGCCTGATGAACAGAAAGACTTTAGCACAACTGCAGTTCTGTTGACCATTGTCGGTAATGGAGCTAATCAAGAAAACCATGGGGACTCATTAAAAGTTTCTGCTATATATTCATTGACTGATTCATTTAAGAGAATTTTTTGGAGCAGTAATAGGTAGATGAAAGGCTCTAGAAATATGCGGATGACTCAGGTCTCATAACCCTGCAAGTCAGACATGCATGCACAAATTCATAATGTGAAATAGCATGTCTAACAGAACAACATTTATTAGCTAAGTTCAAAGGGAAGACTCAGATTTCACTTGAAAGAACTAGGGAAGACTTTTTATGTGCTGCTTCTCATCATGAATGGAGAAGTTGCCCCAGGAACCTGGGACTTTGAGCCCTTATCTAGGGATGTGAAATTTGCATGGTACACACAGGTACCTGGACCTGGGAGAGGAGAAGAGGGGCACATGGGGGTTTTCTGAGATTCATTCCGTGCTCCACTGCCTTTACCATGTGCCCTGGCAGGAAGGCCTGTCCACCTGAAGAAAAGACCATGGAGCCATGCAGCCCCTAGGGTTTCTAAGTTGGCTCTTCTTTCTGGGCAACTTTTTAAAATTAAGTTTTGGGGTACATGTGCAGGATGTGCAGGATTTTTACATAAGTAAACATGTGCCATGGTTGTCTGCTGCACCTATCAACCTGTCACTCAGGTATTAAGCCCAGTATGCATCAACTCTTTTCCCTAATATTCTCCCATCCCTGCTCTTCCCCAACAGACCACAGTAAGTTGTTGTTCCCCTCCCTGTGTCCCTGTGTTCTCATTGTTCAGCTCCCACTTAAAAGTGAGAACATGTGGTGTTTGGTTTTCTGTTCCTGCATTAGTTTGCTGAGGATAATGGCTTCTAGCTAAAGAGAATGTGATACATATATGCCGTGGTATACTATGCAGCCACAAAAAAGAATGAGATCATGTCCTTTTCAGGGACAAGAATGAAGCTGGGAAACTTTTTCTAATTCACACAAAGGTACACCAGTGCCCTCCTGGAGTTGTAGTATCTGCTACAAAGAGGGATGACCTGAAGGGTTACCTTCCCTTTGGGGAGAAGCCAAATCGAAAGCCAACAGGCTGCTGACATGAATTTTCCATCTAGAAATCCCAGAGAAAGAATCCAGATACCAGGCCCTGAAACTGAAGCCAGATAGGAGCATACAGGTTTAAAGCTGTGGATAGAAGGCAGGAGGGGTAAATTCTCTGAACCGACTGCTGAGCTCTGATGACTATAATGGGTATAGGTGGCCTAGTTTGTGGGTGGGACAGGAGATGTCACAGAGCCAGCTCAGTGGGGTCAGGTGTCAAAGACAGGTTGAATTTGGACTGTGCAATGGAGGAAGAAAATGAGGAGAGAGAATTTCAGGCAGAAGGATCACCTCTGCAGAAACTCCATGGGGCAGAAGGCTATGGCTTGATGAGTCTACACCAAGATTTCTGCAATAGCTGGGACATAGGGCACATGGATGGAGAGGCTCAGAAGCTCAGGAGTGAAGCTGAAGAGGGAGAGGAAGGTCAGCTCCTGAAGGCAATGCCCATCCTGGCATTCAAATATCTCAAATGATTATCAGGATGATTACTTTCTTTTAGAGTGAGATATTTGTTGCCTTTGTGCTTCCTTTTATTAAATAATTGAATCTGTGCAACAAATCAGTTTCCTGTTTTGCTTTGGTTGTTACAATGCTCTGGGCTCTATTGCAGACAGACCACAACATGGCTTGCCACATTTCACTATTAGGTTGGTGCAGAAGTCATTGTGGTTTTTGCCATTACTTTCAATGGATTTTGTGTTATTGCCCTTGACCTAATGCGATTCCAAGGCATCCATTGTCCTGTGTGTTAAATCACCACTAATCCCCTTTAAAAAGTTGTCAAAATATGAGTGATACATAGAAATAATATATAATAATATCTTCTGGTTGACAAGCAAATAGCAAATGCTTCTTGAACACCTCTGATAACTGACTGTATTACTTGGAGAAGACAGAAGCACAAGATTTAGTTTCAACATTCAATTACAAGCTTGTAATCTACCTGAGAATATATCATGTGCAGATAACATAATAAGTAGTAGTACAAGGCATTATATGCAGGGTTAATATTTAATTTATTTCTACTGCTACAAGGTTACTTGCAATTAGAATATTTTAGCTCATCTCCTTTGGGTGGTATATAACCTGTGTCTGAAGCTGGCTGAGTACCCCGCTTGCCACTCAGATCCCTTCAAACCCTCCCTGATACACCCACCTCCATTCCCCATGATCCAGCAATTGAGGAGTTAATGCAGGGCACAGCAGGAATCTCTGCTCCCAGGACCAGGACCACCATTTGCTCTGATGGGATGGTGTCTACTAAGCCCAGACTTTTATTAAACATTTTGAACATCACTCCTGAGTAGATGTTAGGTGCTAAGTGGTCTGTCTTCTTGTTATCATTGCAATAAATAATCAGGTCTACTATTAGCTAATCACTTTCTGTGTTCCAATTTAACATTTATAATTAGCCATTGAGTTAATCTTTACTACTCACCTTTTACAAATGAAACAACAGGCTCACAGGTAGAAATCACTCCATTCAGAGAGGGCACCTAGTAAGCAGAGAATCTAAGTTCCCACGCCTGCTCAGTAGGACAGACTCCATGTTTGGAAGAAGGCTTTGTTTTCCTGCCTGAGACAGCAGAGAAGCGGCATGGAAAAGAGGGAGGAGATCGCTTCAAGGATTTGGCTCAGCAGGGAGCAGGGGGAGGGCACAGTGGTTAGAAGGACAGGACCTCAGGCATTGTAGGTGGGCAGTACACTCTCTTAACCTGTGTTTCTGGGTTCTTCCTTTTTCAACTGCCCTTAGTCTATCATAAATAAGAATTCTGGAAGTTGCATCCTCTTTCTTTTTTAGGTCACTATTATATTTCATGGTAAGTTCAGCTACAGCAGAATAAATTGGGGCTCCTTGGACCCAATAGGCACCATCTGGTTTATGAAACAACAGTGTATGCCCTCTGAATCATTTTCCCTTAGGAAATTCCTCCTTATCTGCTGCTTGGTTGCTAACTTAAGGATCATTTTCATACTTTCTATTCTAATAATTTTGTACTGTGGTTTTTCAGTTCATTTTGTTTATATTAAGAAGGAGAAAAATAACCTTTTGTAAAACATACACAGGTTTAGGCTGACAATAGAAAAACCTTCTCAGGGCAAGAGAAAGTGAGTATTTCACGGGAAGAACTGAGCAACTCAGATTATAATTGAAAGCTGATTAATGGGAGACTCATGTTGGAAGCAAAGAGGAGGTTTGAAACAGAAGGAAGAATCAAAGAGAAAACAGATGCTCTTGTTACCTTTGCTTGCTTTTATTTCTCTCCTCCTAAAAGAAGGGATGAGCATGCTGTAATCTTCAGGCATAGCATTAAAGCCAAAGATAGCTTTAGGGGAAGGGTGGGAATGATGGGTTATGAACTCTATAGGATTTTTTATTTTTTATTTTTTTATTACATTTTAGGTTTTGGGGTTCAAGTGATGAACATGCAAGATTGTTGCATAGGTACACACATGGCAGTGTGATTTGCTGCCTTCCTCTCCATCACCTATATCTGGCATTTCTCCCCATGCTATCTCTCCCCAACTCCCCACCCCGCACTGTCCCTCCCCTATTTCCTCCCACTGACCCCAGTGTGTGATGCTCTCTTTAGGATTTTAGATTGAAGGGTTGAAATGACAAAGATACTCAGCAGCGTTATTCAATCCTGTGGTTTCATAAGGGTCTCTGGTAATTCTGAACATACCCTCCCTACCCCAACACCCAGGTAAAAGGTTAATCTATGACCTTATGAAAATGTTATCATTCACTACTGCTGGTGGCCACAGTTTGCTCTCTTTCTCACTCAGATGTGAAAAACCCCAACGCCCTCCCATCCTCCATCTCTTGTTGCCACCCACCAGCCCTGATGTCAGTCCAGAGGCACAAACAACATCATTAAAAGGGAGGAAAAAAAAATCCAGTACAGATTGGCTGGCTCCCTGGCCTGGGCTGGTTTAGGCAGCTCTTGGCTTAGATACCCTGCCTTCCAAACACAATCTGTTTTCAAGATTCCTGAGGAATTTCAGGTCCAAGAGAAGGTTTGGTGTTCATTTCCCCAAACTCAGTCTCCTTCCTCTCTTTCCACTTCACCGAGGCACAGGGGGACCCACTTGCCGAGACTCAGTTTTCAGCTGATGGGACTGAGCTGCGTTCTTGGCTCTAGAAGAAGCTTCTGTCCTTTCCAGGCTCTGTGTTGTTTCCTTTCTTTCATTACTTTGCTCTGCCAATGGGCCAAGCATGGCTCCGTTCTGCTCTAACCTCCGAGGCTTTTGGAAATGGAAAAATACAAAAGATGCTGAGAAGCCATATTTAAAGCAGTCAGCCACTCTTAATAGGATATGCAGACAGAAGCTCCAGAATGCAGGCAGAAACTATTCTTTTTAGGCCCCACGATAGCACCAAGTTCTATCTAGTGTGGACCCTGCAATTGGCAAAGTGCCAGAAAGTACTAAAAAAAAAAAAAAGATAGATGCAATATAGTTTTTGAAGCCCTCTGAAAAGTATTTATGCAAATGGGAAGTATCGCTCCCTATTTTGTGTGTGGCACCATCCTATGTGAAGAAGCACCTTACAGCTTTCTGTATAGTTGAGCGTAAATCTTATTTAAAAGTCATACATTACTCCCCTCTGAGGCAAGAGAATCTCTTGAACCCAGGAAGTTGCAGTGAGCTGAGATCATGCCATTGCACTCCAGCTTGGGCAACAAGAGTGACACTCTGTCCCCCGCCACAAAATGTTTCTTGTTCTGTGATTTCTGTTACCCACAATCAACTGCAGTCCAAGAGACTTACAAATCCATTAGGAACAACTGACCTAAGTGTACTTATCAGAAACTTCAGTCCAGGAAAAGCAAATTGGTTTTAATTCCCCTATGGGGCAACCCTGACCATAGGGTAGGGGTCATCTGGAGTGCCGTGTTGAGAAAGATTCAGAAGTCATTGCTAGATCAGCAGGAAAAAAACATGCATTATATATATCTACTGTGACCTCATTTGGGTAATGATTTGAACAATCTATTTTATAAAATCATGAGACATCAGGGATTTGAACACCAAATATTAGATGATATTAAAGAATTATTTTTTTTAGATGTGATCATGGTATTGTGATAACATTTTGTGAAAGATCTAAAATGAACACCCTAACATCACAATTAAAAGAACTAGAGAAGTAAGAGCAAACATATTCAAAAGCTAGCAGAAGACAAGAAATAACTAAGATCAGAGAAGAATGGAAAGAGATAGAGACACAAAAAAACCTTCAAAAAATCAATGAATCCAGGATCTGTGTTTTTGAGAAGATTAACAAAATAGATAGACCACTAGCCAGAATAATAAAGAAGAATAGAGAGAAGAATCAAATAGGCACAATAAAAAATGACAAAGGGGGATCACCACTGATCCCACAGAAATACAAACTATCATCAGAGGATATTATAAACACTTTTATGCAAATAAACTAGAAAATCTAGAAGAAACGGATAAATTTCTGGACCCTCCCAAGACTAAACCAGGAAGAAGTCAAATCCTTGAATAAACCAATAACAAGTTTTGAAATTGAGGCAGTAATTAATAGCCTATCAACCAATAAAAGCCCAGGACCAGATGAATTCACAGCTGAATTCACAGAGGTACAAATAGGAGCTGGTACCATTTCTTTCGAAACTATTCCAAACAATAGAAAAAGAGGGACTCCTTCCTAACTCATTTTATGGGGCTAACATCATCCTGATACCAAAACTTGGTGAAGACACAACGGAAAAAGAAAATTTCAGGCCAATGTCCCTGATGAAGATCAATGCTAAAATCCTCGATAAAATACTGGCAAACCAAATCCAGCAGCACATCAAAAAGCTTATCCACCATGATCAACTTGGCTTCATCTGTGGGATGCAAGGCTGGTTCAACATACGCAAATCAATAAATATAATCCATCACATAAACAGAACCAATGACAAAAACCACATTATTATCTCAATAGATGCAGAAAAGGGCTTTGATAAAATTCAACACCCACTTATGCTAAAAACATTCAATAAACTAGGTATTGATGGAATCTATCTCAAAATAATAACAGCTATTTATGACAAACCCACAGCCAATAACATAGTGAATGGGCAAAAGCTAGAAGCATTCCCTTTGAAAACTGGCACAAGGCAAGGATGCTGCCTCTCACAACTCCTATTCAACATTGTATTGGAAGTTCTGGCCAGGGAATTCAGGCCAGAGAAAGAAATAGAGAGTATTCAGATAGGAAGAGAGGAACTCAAATTGTCTTTGTTTGCAGATGACATGATTGTATATTTAGAAAACCCCACTGTCTCAGCCCAAAAACTTAAGCTGATAAGCAACTTTAGCAAAGTCTCAGCATACAAAATCAATGTGCAAAAATCACAAGCATTCCTATACAGCAATAATAGATAGAGAGCCAAATCATGAGTGAAATTCCATTCACAATTGCTACAAAGAGAATAAAATACCTAGGAATATCACTTACAAGATATGTGAAGGACCTCTTCAGGGAGAATTACAAACCAGTGCTCAAGAAAACAAGAGAGGACACAAACAAATGGAAAAACATTCCATGCTCATGGATAGGAAGAATCAATCTTGTAAAAATGGCCATACTGCCCAAAGTAATTTATAGATTCAATGCTATTCCCAAGAAGCTACCATTGACTTTCTTCACAGAATTAGAAAAAACTACTTTAAATTTCATATGAAACCAAAAAAGAGCCCAGATACCCAAGACAATCATAAGCAAAAAGAACAAAGCTGGAGGCACCATACTACCTGACTTCTAACCATACTACAAGGCTACAGTAACCAAAATAGCATGGTTCAGCTACCAAAACAGAGATATAGACCAATGGAACAGAACAGAAGCCTCAGAAACAATACAGTACCTTTACAACCATCTGATCTTTGACTAACATGGCAAACACAAGCAATGGGGAAAGGATTCCCTGTTTAATAAATGATGTTCGGAAAACGGTCTACCCATAGGCAGAAACTGGAACTAGACCCCTTCCTTATACTTTATACAAAAATTAACTCAATATGGATTAAAGACTTAAACATAAGACCTAAAATCATAAATACCCTAGAAGAAAACCTAGGCAATGCCATTCAGGGCATAGGCATGGGCAAAGGCTTCATGACTACAAAACCAAAAGCAATAGTAACAAAAGCCAAAATGGACAAATGGGATCTAATTAATCTAAAGAGCTTCTGCACAGCAAAAAAAAATTATCATCAGAGTGAACAGGCAATCTACAGAATGGGAGAAAGTTTTTGCAGTCTATCCATTTGACAAAGGGCTAATATCCAGAATTTACAAGGAACTTAAACCAATTTACAAGAAAAAAAAAAAACATCGAAGAGTGGGCAAAGGTTGTGAACAGACACTTTTCAAAAGAAGACATTTATGTGGCCAAAAACATATGAAAAAAAGCTCATTATCACTGGTGATGAGAGAAATGCAAATCAAAATCACCATGACATACTATCTCATGCCAGTTAGAATGACAATCATTAAAAAGTTAGGAAACATATGATGGAGAGGATATGGAGAAACAGAAATGCTTTTACACTGTTGATGGGTGTGTAAATTAGTTCAACCTTGTGGAAGACAGTGTGGCGATTCCTCAAGGATCTAGAACCAAAAATGCTGTTTGACACAACAATCCCATTATTGGGTATATTCCCAAAAAGATTATAAATCATTCTACTATAAAGACACATGCATACATATATTTATTGCAGCACTGTTCACAATAGCAAAGACTTGGAATCAACCCAAATGCCCATCAATGATAGATTGGATAAAGACAATGTGGCACATATATATACCATGGAATACTATGCAGCCATAAAAAAGAATAAGTTCCTGTCCTTTGCAGAGACATGGATGAAGCTGGAAACCATCATTCTCAGCAAACTAATGCAGGAATAGAAAACCAAACACCACATGTTCTCATGCACAAGTGGTAGTTGAACAATGAGAACGTATGGGCACAGGGAGGGGAACAACACACAGTGAGGCCTGTTAGCAGGTGGGGGGTTAAGGGGAGGGATAGCATTAAGAGAAATACCTAATGTAGATGACAGATTGATGGCTGCAGCAAACTACTATATACCTATGTAACAAACCTGCATGTTCTGCACATGTATCCCAGAAATTAAAGTATAATAAAAAAAAGTGGGGAGGGGATCAAAAATATTTTTAAAGGAAAATTTAAAACAACATATATCTACTGTGGTCGTAGGAAAAGAGGTAAATTTGGAAGTGTAGTGGAGATGGAGAGGTGGTGTCTTACTACATGCTAAGAGCTAAGTCTATTTTAATCTCATCATAGACCTTGCAAGTCAAGACTCAATGTAAAAAGAGACTTGCTCAAAATCACATTGCTGAAAAATAGAAGTCTTCCGTTAATATCTGGGTCTTTAAGCCTAACACAACTTCCATGGCACCCACTGACACACTCACAGTTGTATTGACTCACAGTGAGAGCATAAAGCATATTGAAACTCCCTTAGATGTCCTCAAGAATTATTTAGACAATTTAATATTAACTAATCACAAGGGTCTTTCTAAAATTTTAACTATAATTTTGTAAATTGTAGTTTAATTTTGTGATAACTCTAGATGCACATATAGTTCTAAGAAACATTGCAGAGAGAATCTGTGTACCTTTTACTCTGTTTCCCACAATGATAGCACCTGGTATACATACAGTAATATCGCTACCAGGAAATTAGCTTTGATACAGTCCACTAATCTTACATGAATTCCACTGGTTTTACATGCACTAATATGCATGATTGTGTGTGTGCGTGTGTGTGTCTTTAGTTAATATGCATGATTGTGTGTATGCGTGTGTGTGTCTTTAGTTAATATGCATGATTGTGTGTGTGCGTGTGTGTGTCTTTAGTTCTATGCCATTTTATCATGCATGCATATTCCTACAATCACCTCCATAGTCAAGATACAAAATAGTTCCATTACCACAAGAATCCTCCCTAAGGGGTGCCTTAACACATTATTTCACTGGACATGAAATACATTATCAGATAAACTATTGTTGACCTCTAAATACTTGATTTCATACTTGGATATGGATTTAAGTAATGAAGAGAATCAGGTTAGCCAAAAGCAAACCTGAATAAAAGAAGATGCAAGTAAATTGGTCTAGGTATATCATCAGCAAAGAAACTTTTTTAAAAAGTCAAGAATACTTTCAAGATGGTATTTTATAAAGATGCATATAATAATAAACTCCAACTTTCACAGCTTCAAATAATCCAATTTTATTTTATTTTTTTCTTGAGCAGGCAACTTAACTTGTCTGAGATGGGGTTTTTCATCTGTAAAATATGGATAATCATACATACTTATGGGGCAATTTTTGAAGATGAAATAAAGTAAAATGTTTAAAAAGCTCTTTGAAAATGGTAAAGTACTACTACTACTGAAAGGATTATGATGATTTCCATGAAGAGAAAAGCAAGTGGTAAACAATTAAGCCAACATTAAGAAATGATTTTTGAAGAGAACCTTCCAGGATACACTGTTTGGCCAATACTAGTTCATCTAATCTACTATATATTCTACTCCTCAGACCTACAAAATGGCCATGGATGCTGTTCATGATAATTCAGCAAAGCTGAAAAGTTCCTAAACATCTAGTATCTCATCCAAGGAAGAGTCCCTTGAAAGTTTTTTAAACACAGAGATTGGTCCAATTTATAAATGAATATGCTGACATCCAGAGATATAAAGTAACTTTTGAGCCTAGTATTGGTATTTTTTTCTATTTAAAATATCTGACATAATGTCCCAAATATATAGTAATTATGAGTTTTAGCTTCAATATTTAATTAACCAAGACAAAGATTGGTGCCTCACAGAATTAGGAACATGGTAAAATGTGGAAGGGCTGGGATCAAGAACCAGTTATGAGTCTCAGAACTGGCCTAGCTCCTTTATAAAGGCAATTCACTTAGCATTAGTCTCATGAGGGGTGAAGGAGTTAGCCCTTCCAAATCCTTGGCTGTAACTGTATACATTTCTGTCTTGCTACTACTTTTAATGGCAAAAAACACAATTACTTTTACACCAACATAATACTAAGTATTTAAAATCTCCCTAGTTGATCTTACACATCTTCATCAACTCTCTGGAAAGTGGAACACCAAATCAAATACACTTTTTGTTCATAAAGGTCTACTTTTATGAAATTCATTGGTCATACGAATAATTTTGATTTCTACCATGTAATGGAGTTTCACCTTTTAAAACAACTTAAGAATCACTCTGTTCTCAAAAACCTTCCCTCTTCTCCAAACAGAAACCACTCTGGAAGAAGTAGACCTTAGTGAATTTTTGGAAGCAGTGGCCTTGCCTGATTGACTCTGTTTAAATACCACTTTTAGCATTAAATGCCAAATCCTCAGCTCTATGCACTGCCTCATTAGTTATTAATGAGGCAACATATTTGTTCAAAATTTATGGTTGTTGATTTGCTCCCATCACTGTATGAAATATTAACATAGCATTTGTACTTGCAACCATTTGCAGACATTAGATTGTGTATTTGCATATTCATGAACACTCATAAATGTTTAAGGAGACAGCGCAGAAAGCATGGGTGCTGTCAGACAGACAGTAAAAAGGTATATTTACAGCGTTAATAAGTATTTGAGTTTATAGGCCAAAATGATGAGCAACAAATTAAGTGAAATTCTGGTTTGTCTATTGCAGAGATCCAGGGATTTTGCTATTTTTTTTAAAGCTTTGTAAACTTGAAATTCATTTCATAGATGCTGAATAAATCCATATTGTTTAGCCACAAAATGTATAGACTCTGTGCAAAGAAATTCCTAAGAGTATCAGGCTCTTGGAGATTTCATTTCACTCTTTCTGACATGCAGTTTTTTTCTGCCTTGAAGTTCCTTTCTATCAAAGTAATGTGGAAAGACAAATGTGTCACATACTTAACCAGAATTATTTTCTGTTTTGGTTCCACAGAGGAACTTGGACAGTTGATATCTCCTGGTGTAACAACATCAGCCAATGTACTTGACTCAATATGTCAAATTATAGATGCTAAGGCCTAGAAATGAAAAGGTTAAAGCATGGAGCACTAAAGTACAATATGAGGAAGAGTCATAAACCATCCAACTAGCAAACACTTGATTTATAAATAATTCATATATACAAACAGCCACCAACATCTCACCAAACCCATTCCACTATAAGAAATCTCACCCCTTGCCATATTCCTAAGAATCATGATGAAAAATGTAAATCCTTTTGGAAGTTTTATGGATCAATAATGGAGAAAGTATTACATTAAATCCCTACCTCACACTATATACAGAAATTAATTTGACATATATAAAGAGAACTGATGATGAAAGGAAAAGCTATAAAATTTGTATTACATAAAACAAATACAGGAAAATAATCATTCTGACCTCAGGGCAGTGGGAAAAAAGAATTAAATAATCCTGTGGACAGTATCAATACTTGTACCATACCATTGTTAAATGTCTCAAATATCATTTCTGGGTGAATGAATATGTGAGGTAGCTCACCATGTCCTTGTACCAGCAGAAGAGAGAGGTCATGAGTTGGCACATGGGTTGTAGTTGGCTTCTGTTGCAAAGGCCTGATTGTTCTGCTGGTCACTTCTTGTCCTTTTGGCATTACTGCTGAAATCTGCAACTGGTAGATCTGTGGTCTTTTCCTTCTTGGCACAGCAAGTATTTTCTGTTCCTCTCAGGTGACACATTATACTTCAACTTTTGCTTGTTCTGTTCATCTATGAGGTCTGAAAGTTATTTTCATTTATTCTTTAGCCCAGGCAACCTTTTCAATAGGCCATGGCAACAAGGCCACTTCACCATCCTTGCAGTGATTCCTCAGTAATTCACTACCAGAAGCACCATCACCTTCCTTCTGTGTACCTCCACAAAGCAAGTTGGGACTTCTAGATATTTTTGAAGGCATAGTGAACTCGATGGTGTTCTAGGGCACTAATTTCAAGCTGTCCTCCTCCTAATCATGCCACCATAGCAGCAATTTCATTCTGTTGCATAGATTGGTATAGAGAAGGTAAGAGATTATTTTGTGAAATGATCCTTTTTCAAAATGTTAAATAAGAAATGAAGAAACTTTCTGTACTCTTAGAATTTTCGTAATTTCCCCTGGGGTGGGAGGGCAGGTGCAGAGGGTGAGTCCAGCGTGTTTTTATCTGGTCTCATCTCAGACTCCCTTTCCTTACATACAATCATCTTTGACCAAGAGGGATGGGCTTTTCCTTCCTCTTTTCTGTGCAGCAATATTCTCCCTTACATCATATCCTCTTTCCAGAAATACATAAATACATTGACTCTGCTCCTATAACTAGGGCTATGGCAGCAGAAAGGACACAGGGAAAAACACACTGACATTCTGAGAAGAGAATAAAATCTAACCTCTTATGCACACAGTCTTTGATGAGTCAGATACAGCACATGTTACACACAGACACACACACAGAGATACACACACACATTAACTTCTACTAATGGGAAGAAATTTATTTATTAATTCAACATGCATTTGTTGTGATTCCCATGTAAGCACAGTAACTCCCATGTAAACACAGTGGTGCACAAAACAGAGGAAGCTATTTTTAAAAATAAAGCTATATTCTATACTTCAAGGAAAGAAAGAAGTAATAAAGAAAATAAATAATACTGAATTTGTCAAGTTATTATAAAATGCTAAAAAGAAAGAAGGCCAGATAAGACCACAGAGAATGATAGATTAATGGAAAAATGCTTTATTGGATGTGGTGACCAGGGAAGGCCTCTATCATAAGATAACATTTAAGCAGGGAACTGAACAAAGATAAGGAAACAGCCATGTGGACATGTGGTGGAAGATTGTTTGAAGGAGGGGAAGAGCAAGTCAAAGGTTCTGAGGCAAGAGCACACTGGGCATGTTCAAGGTTGGTCATGAAAGTCACCACAGTGGGTGAGGAGGGATAAGAGGGAAGGGAGTGGGTGGTAAGATCAGAGAGACAGTGAGAGGGCAGATCATAAGCTTAGATCACAAATTTGGATCTGCATGATTTGGGAAGCCACTGGAGAATTTCTAGCAGAAAGATTATATGATTTCATTTAGGTTTTCAAGGAAGCCATTTGGCTACTGTGTTGGGAACAAATATGGGGAGCACAGCGTGGAAGCTGAGCGACCAGCTGGAGGTGATGATAATATTCTGGGTGGGACAGGCTCAGACTGAGGAATTAGCTGGGAAGGAGAGAGAAATTGTCACATTCCAGTGGGAATGTGAGATTTACATATGGGGTGTAAGAAAAAGAGTCACAGTTACTCCAGGGTCTGGGGCCTGAGCAACCAACAGTGGGAGCCAACAGTGGGAGGAGCAATTTGGGGGTGGGGATCAGAGCTTAATTTTGGACAGGTTCAGGATGCAGAACTCAACTGAAGGGAGGCCAAACAGGCAGCTGCATTCTAGAGTTCAATGAGTAGGTCCAGGCCAGATGAGCAACTATGACAGTCACTGGTATACAGATGACATTTAAGGCCATGTACTAGATGGGATCTCCCAGGGTGGGATTTTAGACAGAAGAGAAAACAGGGTAGACCTTGATCTCTGGAGTACTCCAATGTTTAGAGGTCGTGGGTCTGAGAAGAATCTGGCAAAGGAGACAGAGCAGTTACTGGGGCAGAGGGAAAAGAGAAGAATGGTGAAATAAAGAGGTGTCCAAGGAGGAGAGACTGTGCTGAGTACAGCTGGTCAGTGGAGTTGGAGGAGGAAGAAGAATTGGCTGTTGGCCCTCAGGTGTGGGAGCCATTGGTGCCAGGAGAGGTCAGTGTCTGCTGGGCATTACCATGGTGGCTCATAGGAGAAAGGAGAGGGAAAAAAGTTTTGAGAGTAAGTGAATTTTGTTAGAGATAACTTTGAGCTTTACTCTTTGGCTCAGGAAGATGGGTTCCTTGGGGTGACAGAACAAAATGGAGAAACCATCTTCTCCTCTTCCCTGAAGAGGGCCTGAACAATCTTGTGCAGGAAGTAGAAGTCCCTCAGGCTTCTACAGCAGCAAGAAATGGGCTCTGTCCAAGCCACTGGACTCCACTGATGTACTGAACAAGTGGAACTCTCATCTTTATGAACGCAATGCCTTGGGTACATCCTGTTCCCAAATCCTTCTCCAGCTCCCGCAGCCCCTCGGCTGACATTTCAGAAGCACAGCCCAAGCTGAAATGGGCAGCTTGCCCATGGAAGAGATAGAGCAGAGGGAAACTGTGTCCTGTTCACACAGTTTGGTGGAAAGTGAAGACTGAAGGGGCTTGTAAGTAGCATAACTAATAAAGTCCTATTTATCTAGCCCCACATTCCACAAAGCTTCACAGATTGTAGAGACATGATCTCATTCCTTCTTCTCACTCTGAGGTAGTGAGTCAGGTTCCTTGAGCTCTATTGTGCATATGAATAAAATACTGTGAGAAACCGAGAATCCTGGCAACTTCAGGACCATGGATTTTTCAATATTTTCAGAGCACTCTGTGGCTGAGAAGCTCACCAGGGCAAAGGAACCCATTAGTGTATATTTGAATACGGGAGACAAGACAAGAATGTTACGCCAAGAAAAATCTAAGTCTAAACATGGAAAAGGGAGACTGGACAGCTTTGCATAATGGGTCAGTGCTGGGTTTTGTGAGGGCTTATCCCCTTGGCTTCTCATTCTGACTCTACCTGAAGCGATTTAATTTCTTTCTGCTTTAGCTTCTTTCCCTAGACAATGGAGATCAAACAGAACCACCTGAGGATACAGTGACATAGTATACGTTAGGAGCTTGGCACAGGGCTGGGCATGGTGGTTCACGCCTATAATTCCAGCACTTTGGGAGGCTGAGGGGGGTGGATTGCTTGAGACCAGCCTGGCCAACATGGTATAACCCAGTATCTACTAAAAATACAAAAATTATTCAGGTGTGATGGCACATGCCTGTAGTTCCAGCTGCTTGGGAAGCTGATGCAGGAGAATCACTTGAATCAGGGATGTGGAGGTTGCAGTGATAAGAGATCATGCCACTTCACTCCAGCCTGGGTGACAGAGAGAGACTTGCCTTAAAAAAAAAAAAAAAGAAAAAAAATTGAGCTTGGCACATTGTAAGCACTCATTAAAGATATTTGTTACAATATTTTATTGCTATCATTATAAGTATTGTTATTATTATTATTTAAAGAGGATAAGAGAGAATAAAAACAAAAGAACAAAAACCTGCCTGGCTCATTCAAACCAGAGAAGAAAAGAATTTTGTCTAGAAATTTGGTAACATCAAACACAAAATGGTTGCTTGAGTTAATGGTAACTCTAGCTATTTTAGAAGAAGTAAAGCCCAAAATTTCATGGCTTAACACACTAGAAGATGATTTCTTGATCACATAATAGCACTGGGCAGGCGACCAGATTGACAGCCCTCTTCCATATCATACTTCAAGGACTCAACTTGGTACATTTTTCAATGTGCAGCTTTCAACTCTGAGTGTCATTTCTATACCAGAAGGGGGAAAACGCACGGAGGAGCATGGGTAGAGTAGGTGTGCGTGAGGGAGAAAGCTAATCTACATCAATGTTATGTACATAGTGATTATAGTGCATATAATTAAAATTGAAAAATAATATAAACAATGGGGATCCACTGCAGAAATTCAACAATGAAGAGGTAATAAATAAATTATGGCTCATTCATACTGTGGAACAATTTTCAGTCACTAAAATGATTTAAAATTATGTTTTATTAGATGTTATGTAGTGAGAAAACTTATTTTCTCTTTCATTCCGTTGAGCAGAATTCTCTCAGAATGCGTATCTGGACCAAGGGGGACAGATATCAAATAAGATGTTGGATATAAGAGTCTAGAATCCAGACAATAAGTCCAGACTAGAACTGCAAATGAGGGAGCAAAAACCCTATCAATGGGAGGTGAAATTCTGGAAAATATAAAGCCTGAGTGAGCCACCACTTCCCTATGCCATGGAAACAGAAGTGCAAGTGTTAAGATCCCTCACATTTTGGGTGTGCCTAAGCATGTAGATCAGACAAAGATAGCTTTTTTGGTAAGAAAACTCCATATTGGCACCACTTCTTGGCCTTTGGGCTAAGATCAAGTGGAGAAAATTCCTTTTTGGGGTTCTTGGATACAAAAATTAGGGCTTCAACCTGATATGGAATAGGGCTTAAATCAAAGGTAACTTGCAAAACAGAGTAATAAGATAGTAGCTTCTTGCACTGGCCAACTGAGGCAAAAGGGAGTCGGGGGCCTGAGAGTGGGGAGAGATGGAGAGAGGGCTGGTGAGAATGAAGCAGGGCGGCTATGGCAGCCTACTGAAAATAATGGCCTCCGGAGCTTCCGAATGGAAGGAATCGTCTAGGAACTTTGCATTGCTGACTTGCAGTGGCTGTGCTCTCCTCACACAGTAGTCTTTCTCTCTCGTCACCAAGGGTAGATCTAGACTCTGGGTGACCTGACACTTGTACAATTTGGGAGGCCCTCTGTAAGAAAAAAGTACAAAATTACAAATGCTAAATGTAATCACAAAAGTGAATATTTATTTAAAACAAGAAGAAGAATCACAACAAATTACACATTTTAAAGGTGACAAATTCCACAAACATCATGAAATCCAGACAAATGACACAATATTTGTATTAAGTAATGGACTGAATCACTTCTATAATACATTTTTTTTCTATATCTTTTGGCTCATCCACCTCATTTTCATTTCTTATAAGAAGGGTTTTATAATACAGTTTTTATATAGAGGATTAAAGGATTTAATCATTCCTCTAGAATAATTGATTAAAATGCATTTTTATTGTTAATAATTTTAAAATATTTTTGTCAAGTTCACAACTAGTTATTGAAAATGTCATGTATCTTTTTCGGATCATTTTCAAATTTAGAAAAACTTTCAGCATATTTCTTGTATGAGTTGTTACAGACATAATTCCTATCTGTAGAAGTACTATACTACATGCTTATGCCCTACAAGCACAAGAATTATAATATAGTATATTCTGCACAATTCCCATTGAGAAAAGAAGAAAAATTACAGCACCTATAATTGTAGGTGCTGAAAAACTGAGTACAGTTCTGACAGACCACTTCTGTTTTGATCAGTCATCAGTGAGAACTGAGTCCTCCACTTCCAGTTACACATCTGGTCATCCGAAGATATCACACAAACTAGCTTCTGGTTTCATACTCTTTATTGTTTCTCTGTTGTCAACCATATCCTTGCAGCATCTAGTGCTATGGGATACCTGCATTTCACTGTATAACCTCAGACTTTTCCCTCCGTGAGCAATAGGAGAACTCCTGGGAGACAGTCTAACACTAGGACTTGCAGCAATCTCTAAACCAAATCCAGAGATCCCTGTGAACTACATACATTAAATTCCTCCAAATATAAACCAAGCTTCCCATCCCAAATCCCCTTAGCTGAAAGGGTGCTTACAGGCATTTCAACACCTCCTGACTTGAAGGAAGGTGTGCCCAAGTGGAAAGGGTCAATAGACTTCATCAATTGCTAAGAAAAGATTGTATTGCCATGTTTTTGATAATTCAATTATTAAAATGCATTGGTGTGATATCATTAAAAATATATGACTATGGGAATACCTTGCCTTGACAGAGCTAAGTAGGTGAGGATCCTCTGAGCACAAGTGTCATTGGCTTCCTGGTAAATCACTTCTGGTTAACTCCACACTCTCAAATGAAGGGACATTCAGCACACACACAGCCTTAGTTAGCACTTTCTTGTTGTGTTAGTTCCTCAGGGCTGCTGAAACAAATTGCCATAAACTGGGGGCTTAAAATGACAGAAATCCGTTTTCTTATTGTTTTGGAAGCTAGAAGTTCAAAACCAAGATCTCCTTGGGTCCTGCTGAACTTCCCAGTCACTGGCAGTGGCATTGACATTGAAGCCTGGAGGACCTGATAGCCTGTGGGTGGCTGGCACCCTGGGCTACCATTCAGTTGCATGGGTGTGTATATAATGGGTCCTATCTGAAATCTGGCTCTGTCCACACTTATCACATCTTTTCTGTTGAACCAGACCAACCTGTCACCTCCGGAACTTACAGACATGATTAACAAGACCTTTTGTATATCTGAACAAGCTACAGGAAAGACCATGGTCTTTGCTAGACCTATCTGCCCTTGGGTCCATTCTTCTCCTATCTTCTAGGGAAGGGTGGGGAGGCTGATTTTTTAAAGACTTGGTGATATGGTTAGGCTTTGTGTCCCCACCCAAATCTCATCTTGAATTATAATCCACGTAATCCCCGTAATCACAATGTATCAAGGGAGAGACCAGGTGGAGGTAATCAAATCATAGGGGCAGTTTCTCCCATGCTGTTCTTGTGATAGTGAGCGAGTTTTCCCAAGATCTGATGGTCTTGTAAGGGGCTCTTCCCCCTTTGCCCAGCACTTCTTCTTCCTGCCACCTTGGGAAGAAGGTGCTTTGCTTCCTCTTCACCTTCTGCCATGAGTTTCCTGAAGCCTCCTCAGCCATGCTGAACTGTGAGTCAATTAAACCTCTTTCCTTTATAAATCACCCAGTCTCAGATAGTTCTTATAGCAGCATGAAAATGGATTAATAAACTTGGGTTTCCGGGCTTCATGTCACAGAGGTCCCAGCTTCCAGTGAGACGCTCTGATGGGGAATTACAAAGTGGAAGGGAGAAAGGGAGAAGTCAGAAGTCAGAGTATGTCCCCATCACTCCCCAAATTTATGCAGTGACTCTGACCACAGATGTGTCTCCATCTTGACTACAGATCCACAAACAGGCCTATCTGGTCAAGCTCCACTGATACGTCCAGCCCCTGGACTCTTCTTTTGTCCTCTAGTCGTGGGGTGGTAGGGGCTTTCTGGTATTGTTAATCCCTCATTCTCACCAGCACTTCTCAGCTCTTCTGTCACTCCAGTAATCAATTCTCAGCATTAAAATCCCTCAGTTCTATGCACTGAGATTAGATCCTGTTTCCCTGGCTGAAGCCTAACTAATACAACTACAAATGTTAAAAGAGGAAATGAAATTTTAATCAACGTAAATCATTTTATCAGTTACATTAATATACATTGTAAGTCAGTATACTAGTTTATGTTGACAGATATATGCTAACAAATATACACATACACATCTGTATGTACAGATATATGCATGCATGCCTTCATGTATCTATGTATGCATGCATGTATGTAAACACACATGCATGTATGTAGGTCTAGAAGAACAAGAGGAGTATGTTAAGTTCCAATGAGAAATAATTTCTGATTTAACTTTTGAGAATTCAATAACTTGTCATATTGATTTTATAAAGGTTAATAATTATGATTTATTAACAAAGCACATGATTGCTAAACAATTAGCCACCATAAAAAATGGCGGCTGATTGGGACTGTGCAGGTCAATGCAGCACCAAGAGCATCCTTTCTGTGACAAGTGACCATGGGGCTGGTTGCTAAAGGTGGAGTTTGTCAGAGTGACTCCGAGGTCAAAACTCAGGGCTTTTAAGTATCAAATTATTCTTTTCACTTATCATCAAAATACATTGCAATTGAGGAAACGTTCCTCTCATGGACTCTTGTGTGTCACTTCTTTGTCTGGTTGTCACCCCTCAGTAAACTGCTATCCTAGTACTTACAGTTTGCAGGGTTTAACCTGGCAACACCATGTGGAAGGCCCAGCTCCTCATCAGTGTCCTGGCCTGTCTCCTCTTGTCTCCCTGGGGCTTTTCTAGAGCCTTCCTTTCTTTCCTCTTTTTCTGGGCTTCTGTCTGCAGCCCTGGCCTTAATCCTCCACCTGTAGGGGAGGATCTCATCTACATACTGTTAACATAACTTAATTCCTCCTTTCCCAGAACGATTAACATGCTTTCTCTGTTTCCAGAAAAACAACAACAACAAAACAAACAAACAAATAAGCAAAAGAACTCTAAAGGAAACCAGATCCAAAAGAAAAATTCCAAATGCTTTGGCATCTGGGTGGGAAGATATTTTGCAGCAAGAAGTCTCCATCATCCCTGAGTCACCATTCACAGGAAACAGCTCAGCGCCTCGGTAACAGAACCTAGCCCTACCCAAACTGAAATGCTAATAATTTCAGCATTTAGAAAACAGTGTGGTATAGACCCTGCTATCTCACAGCAGCTAAGGATTCATCACTCCTGACACCAGATGGTATTTGAGACATGGGATTCCCCCACCTTGCTCCTTTAGTACTATTCCCTCTTGCAGACAAAAAGCTTTTTAAATGGTGAGTAATTTGTAAAGCATAAATTGGATCATAAATGGATATTTGTTTTTACGTAAATCTTGGCAAACTGAGGCAGCTACTTTACAGAGGTGATTAAAATTTAAAAGGCAGCATTGCAAGAGGAAGATAATAAAGGGTTGTTATTTACAATGGCCATATTTATAATAAAATGCTAAATTTATTTTAATAAATAGTAATTTTATATTTATGAACAGTCATTCATAGACAAGACAATAAGAACTTTCATTCCTGCTTACTGGATTTTTCTGTACAGCATATAAATCAAATCCTTCACTCAACACTGCATTCATACTTTGAGCTTGCTATGTTTTATCAGAGCAGTCGTCTGTTGTTTCTTAAATCTGTTTTCTTTATAATAAATGACTTTATTGATTTGGTTCGAGCTCAGCTCCAAATATAGCAGAATAATGCTAATAGTCCAAGAAAGAGAGGAAAATGAGAGAGTATTTTATCAGCATGTTTCAGAATCACAGGTAAAAACCATGGTGGTTAGCAATTTCTTTGTACAGTAACCACTTACAAAGACCTTGAATAGGCAGCTGTTAATAGTAGAATCGAAGTCACCACACTTTCTTCAGGTTCTAACTTTGGGTGACTTTTTTTAATTTAGCAATTTTTTTGCTTGATTATTTTTTAATAACCTTAATAGATGACAAAGGGAAAGTTTTCCTTTTGGAAAAATTATTGTGTTGTTGAAAATGTTCCAAACTTCTGTCTTACTCTATTTTAAAATAAGACCTATCATAATTTTAATCTAAGAGATAACCTTGTCAACATTTAAAGAGTTAAAAAAAAAAAACTCACTAGTTTGAACCAATGATAAAAGTCAATATATGCTGAGATCTTATGCCTAGTGTTTCATGTATTCAAGAATAATTTCAAGAATTATTTGTTGAACACTCATTATGCACCAGTATAACTATACAACAATATAGCTCTGCCCTAGTTTCTACAGTTAGAACAAGTTGTCAGGAAGGTAGTCAGTCCCTAGGAAAGCCAAGTCAGAAAGCATTTACTGAAGTGCTTAATAGACAATGCAAAAGAATATTTGTATCTGTAAACTTAAACAATGGGTAGGAATAATTAAGACACCAAAAATCAAACCCTTTCCCATAGTAGGTAAAGGCAACAGAACTTTGATGCACTTGACTAGAGCTCCTATTTTAACAACTTCTGATTATCAGAATGCAATTGGACCTTAAAATTAACTCTGTAAACCGAGTGAAAATCATGTGGTCCTTAGCGATGAACCCAGGATGCCTGACTCCTATCTTGTGCTTTCTCCAGCATCAAAAAACCACAATCTATGATCTGTCACAACCAAATATGAGATAGTACCAATAAATCAAGAATTCATTACCTCAACTTATTTGTTTTCATGGCTAAACAATGACTAAACCTTAGATCTAGCCACACTTCAAGAAGACACTATGAATATGTCCTTGAAATGAAGCTCAAAGCAGGGTTTGTTTCCGAAAAGGCACCATAAATGCAAAGTGTATTAGGATGTGGCTCCCGATGACTCACACCTACCAGTAGTCAAGCCCTGTGTGGTCCCCTCCCATGCTGACTCTGAGTTTGGCCAATGAGGTATTAGCAAACACACTGTCTACAGAAGATAAGTGTTTGCTTATCACCACTTGCCCTCTTGGAATGCTCATTCTTGGAATCTAGTTGCCCAATAAGGAGGCCCAAACTAGCTATGTGGAGAGAGGGATGGGGGAAGAAAGAGAGAAGGAGAATGAGTATGAGAGAGAGGTTCCGAAATTCTAGCCATCTTCTCCAAGGCCACAGATGTATGCACAGAGTTATCTGGGATATTGCAACTCCAGAAGCCTTCAGACTACAACCACATAAAGGACACTATGTTAAGACCAGCAGAAGAATCACCTTGCTGAGCTTCAGTCAGCTCACAGGGTCATGAGAAAAGGCTATTATTTAAGTTATCAAGCTTTTTTTTTCCACCAAGATTTGGGGTACTTGTCACATAGTAACAAATACCTGAAACATCAAGGGAACTTGAATAAATGTGAAGAAGGAGAAGAGAAAGAAGAAGGAAGAGGAGAAGAAAAAAGAGAAAGAGAAGGAGGAGGAAAGAGGAATAGGAGAAAGAAAAAACAAAATTTAGTTCTGTACATCTAAAGGTTTACACCAAACAAACAAAAAGGCTTGCCGAGAGTTTTTCAGATCTTAACAATTTCTTTGGTTCATATATAACTTTTAAAATTAATTATATTGTCATTGTCCAGTTTATGTCTTTACAGATAGCAAATTCCAGAATCAGCCTCCCAGTGGAAAATTCACCCATGCAGATGATCAACTGTGAAATCTGTGTGCAACTTTGTGAAAGAGCCTCAAATTTAGAATCAACGGCAGGGCTTTTGGACGTAACTATCCCATCTCAAGGCCCATATTAACTGAAAATTGCTCTGGTGGAGTTATAAGCTGACATCTGCAAAGAATTTTCAGCAACGACTGTTATCTAACACCTGCCTCTCCAATTAAGGATACTGACCTTTTTGAAGTTTTAAGGAAGGGTGGTTTTTAAATTTGTTTCTCTTTGGTTATTTTAAAATTGATCTTTATATCGTCCTTGGACATCCAATCCTAAATCACATAGTACACTCTCTCAATTTAATCACATTGAGATGAGTCAAGTAGTCAAGGAAGGGTTGTCAGAAATAGCTTACAAAGAAAGGCCTCGGGTATTGAAGTGGATGCAGAGTAAGCAGATATCTGAAAGTTATTCTCCTTTTGGCTTGGTAGCAAATCCTCCACAGTTTCTCTTCTTAATAGAGAACTAACAATACCTCATGCCTGTATTTCTCAGGGGATTCTGGGAGTTGGAAGAAGCCAACTTTTCCTACCTGCAGTTTGAAGATTAAGGACTTAGAGATTCGTTGAGAGGCTGCTTCCAAGAGGTTACTGATACACTGAGGACAGGAACTGACTGCTCTGAATGGGGAAAAACACGTCCAGTTTCAGGTGATTCTATTTTGCAATGGCAGCTGCTAGCCATAACATGGTGTAAAATCATGGTAAATAAACCTCTGGTGATTGGCAAGAATATGAAAAAAATATAGTGAATTGTGAATTCTTAGGTCTGCTTGAGAAAAGACGTATTTAGAACAACATTAATCCATTAGACAACTTACTTTTGAATAAAATCTAAATGAACCAAACTCTTTAATGAATGTCCATTTTGAAAATTTAGCTTTTTGTTTAACTGTGTAAGTTGCATTAGCTTCCTATTCTGCTGTCACAAATTACCACAAACTGAGTGCCTTAAAAGAACACAAATTTACTGACCTATAGTCTGAAGATCAATGAAGGTGCTGGCAGGGCTGGGTTTTTTTTAGGAAACTCTAGAAGATAATTTGTTTCTTGCTTTGTTCAGCTTTCAAAGGCTACTAGCATTCCTTGGATTGTGGCCCCATCACTCCCACCTTTACTTTCTATCATTATATTACCTTGTCTTCTAACTCTGACGCCTTGTATATCCCTTTTACAGAGACCCTTGTGATTACATCGGGCCCAATTGGCTAATCCAGAATAATCTCCCTACTCAAAATCCTTAACACATTTACAAAGTTCCATTTGTCATGAAAAATAGCACTCATGATTCTAGAGTATAAAATGTGGGACATCTTTGGGGGGGCCATTATTCAGCCTATGAAACAAGTCAACTCTTCCTTTTTTAGCCATGTGGTTTCTTTTTTTTAAATTTTATTTTTTTATTGCATTTTAGGTTTGGGGGTACATGTGATGAACATGCAAGATTGTTGCATAGGTACGCACATGGCAGTGTGGTTTGCTGCCTTCCGTCCCCTCACCTGCATCTGTCATTTCTCCCCATGCTATCTCTTCCCACCTCCCCACCCCCCTGCCCCTCCCCCATTTCCCCCCAACGGACCCCAGTGTGTAGTGCTCCCTTCCCTGTGTCCATGTGTTCTCATTGTTCAACACCCACCTATGAGTGAGAATATACGGTGTTTGATTTTCTGCTCTTGTGTCAGTTTGCTGAGAATGATGGTTTCCAGGTTCATCCATGTCCCTACAAAGTACGTGAACTCATCATTTTTGATGGCTGCGTAATATTCCATGGTGTATATGTACCACATTTTCCCTATCCAGTCTATCATCGTTGGGCATTTGGGTTGGTTCCAGGTCTTTGCTATTGTAAACAGTGCTGCAATGAACATTAGCCATGTGGTTTCTAAATCTTTCTGATTAAATAATTCAACTTTCCTGACTCATGAATTTAATACTATGCTGAAAAATATGGAATCTTTTTTGTCATTCAAGGATTTCCATTGCCCAGGGTGATTAATTTGAACAGTGAGTTTTCACTGTGGAGTATTAAAGATGCAAATGGTGCAAAGCTGTGCTCTAACCAGGAAGGGAAAGCCTCCAATGGCAGGCACAACCTCAGAGGAGAGTGGCCTACAGCAGGAAGCTGCCTAGTGCTATCTTCCAGTACGAAGGAAGACTCTGGGCCCAGAAAACAGGGCTGGGTTTGTCTGGAAGGGGTGTCATCATGGGGAGACTCACTCTTGTAAAATTTCCTCTCAATTCCACTAAAGCACTTCCTAAGACAGACTGCATCCAGAGTAATCACAAGATGTTAAGTGAGGCTTTAAAAATTGTGGTATCTAGGCCTCTCACTTTACTGTTGAAGAAACTCAGTTCTGGAGAAGTGAGGAGATTTTCTCAGGGTTTCTAAGCAGGACTGTCAGAGCCAAGACTGGAACCCAGCTCTCCCACCTTGTTTGCCACACCATGTTCTTTGCATTCCACGATGGTACCTTCTATATAAAAGACGAGCATTTCATTCAGCCAAGATCCAGGGACTCAGGGTTCTTATATTTTGAACTTTGATTATGAAAGAGTAAAGATGCAAATTTCCTATGTCATTTCCCTTTAAGTATAAGCTACAGTCTACGTAAAACTTTTCTACTCACAATATGAAAGCAAGGGTCAGTGGTATGGCCTTTGTCTCTTCACTTCAGACTTACAAGGGTGGGAGGATGGACACCTTCACCGTCTCATTTTTGTTTTCTCTTGCAGTTATTGCAGCTCAAGGGACCAAAGGAATGCTGACCATTCGACTTGGAGGTTTCAGCAGGCAAATGTGCTTTGATCAGTGTGATACAATTCTCTCCAGACATGAAGTTTCACATAATCATCATCTTAATTATCAGGGCTTCCAGCTTTTCCTACTGAATCTTCACCAAATCTTAGTGGCTAAATCTCTGCAGATTGCAATGTCCAGCTCTTCAGCAGTGAGTAAAGATTATTTGGTGGAGAAAGCAGGAAAAATGTAGTTAGTGTTCTAATTGATAGAGCACTTACTTCCTCTGGCCTGGTTCACCTAAACAGGCTTGTAGTCAGAAAACTCATCACTTCCCTAACTAATCCATGTATCTATTTGCCAGGCACCTTTTGTATAGCATGCTTAAATCCCAAGAGCTTTTGTGATGGGGACACTTTTTAAGGACTCTGTCAAGAATTGGAGAGGGGTGTCAATGCTTGCAAGGTCAGCAGTCCATTGTTGAAGAAGGTTGAAGGGTCCCATCCCACCCTCATGACTTCTGTATGCATTCTGACGGTGACATTGTTCATGCCAAGGTGAGGGCAGTGGCTGCACACCCCCAGCCATGACAGTAGTGAGTGGCATTGACTTTTAACTTCACCCTTCCAACTCAGAGCCAGGGCTACTTTGAAGGCTGTATCTCAGAAGGCTGCACAAAGCGGCAGGTATTTAAAGAAGCAAAGAGGCAAAGCATGTTGTTAGGAAAAATTGTCCCCAAGCCCTGAATTGGCCTTTTATCACCATCACTATGACTTAAAAACCCCTGTAATGTGTGGCTTTCAAAAAGGGGGAGCTAAGTTTAGTGGCCGATGCCCTGCCAAGAGCTTTATAATGCACAGAATAAAAAAAGATGAAACGTTTCTCCAGTAACATTGCTTTCTCTCCCCACCCTGACTCCCTTCCCTGGTGGGGAGAATCATAAACACAGACAGCAGAATGATGCCCCTTTATTATTCCTCTGAGCTCTTTCTCTGCAGATGACCTATAGAAGTGTTTAACATAGAACTGCTGGAGTTCCCACACTTCCGCATGCTCCTCCGGCCAAGGCTGGTTGATTTCTTTGGGGTGTTATAACTATGACCTGCTCCATTAAGTAGCAAACAAAGTCCAGCTGGATATATCAAGCTCAGCTGGACTCTTTGCTTTCACACAACCTGCTTGATTAGGAGAATCGCTGTGCCCTTGTCACACGGCGCCTCGTGAAGTCTGGAAAGATTGGGCTGCCATTGATTTCTGCATAATATGGATTCACACTGCCTTTCCACAACAGTGTGGCTTTCACACCCCACAATAACCTGGGGAGGATTTTTTTTTTTTTTTTCCAATCTTCTTCTGCTGCTTCTGACTTACACTGGGGTTTAGTTCTAAAAATTTGTCACTCCTGGAGGTAATGTGTGGCTTATTACCCAGTACTTTACGATGCATTAATTGCAGCTTGATTTAGACATTTCCCATTTGGTGACTTAGTTCCAATTGTACAAATATGTCATGCTCTAAGTCAATAATGTGGGAGCAGAAAGAGAGTGAAACAACTGTGAATTCCCTGTTCTTCTCATGGGAAGGACCAGGGCAATTGTTACCATAACTTGATGCTATTTGTTTACTGGGAAAGGATGCTTAGCTCCTTTTCTTAGACTTGTTATTCACCCTGGACCAGTTGTCTTTAGTAACCTTACCTTTCATTTCTATGCCTCTTTCCTTGCTGGATAAAAACCCATGAAGCTTGAAAATTAGTTCAGCAAGGTACAGAAGTTTTATTAAACACACCAAGATACTTTACATCATATGCAAATCATGGGGACAAAATATGGGGTTTGGTAGCCAATTTTTATCTTGATTTCACTATGATTTTAATTTAAGGCACCTTTCTTACATATTTAAGGAAGAATGAGTCAGAGTCATGTTATCATGTTCATTTCAGTGTTATGTATACAGTGATTATAGTGCATATAATGAAAATTGAAAAATAATATAAACAATGGGAATCCACTGCAGAAATTCAACAATGAAGAAGTAATAAATAAATTATGCTCATTCATACTGTGGAACAATTTTCAGTGACTAAAATGATTTAAAATTATGTTTTATTAGATGTTATGTAGTGAGAAAAGTTACAAAATAAGTTTATATTATAATGCTATCTTTTTGCTAAGAAAAGATAAACACTCTAAAGGTGGACGTGGTGGTACACACCTGTAATCCCAGCTACTCAGAAGGCTGTGGCAGAAGAGTTGCTTGAGCCAGGAGTTTAAGTCCAGCCTGAGCTACATAGCAGGACTCTATCCGTAAAAAATAAAAACAAATAAAATAAAATAAAAACTCTAAACAGCATGTTTTCTAGAAATATATATCACAGGAGTTTCAGAACAGTGTGTTCCAAAATGTTGCTAGATGTTGTCTCTGAGTGAAGAAACTGTTAATATTACTTTTAGCAGCTTGAACTATATACAATTACTAAAAGTCTACCACTTTGCCCTACAAAAATGTCATTGTCGTATAGTTAAATGTGATTTGTTTCATCGTACTTTTCTGCATTTTGTTTTATAAATTAGTTTTTACTCTTATAATAAGGAAAGTTTCAGAAGATAAGGGCTCTTTGGTTTAAAAAGGCAGAAATATAACTCAAAATAATTGTGAGAAAAGAATGTATAAGCTCTCATCATGAGAAATCTGAAGGATAGAGCTTCAGGTATGGCTGGATCTAGGGACTTATTAATGTTACCAGTAATTAGGGACTTATTAATGTCATCAGTAACTTATTTCTGGAAACTGTCTTTTTCTATCCCTTCTTTTGGCTCCACTTTCTCTATGTTGGCTTCATTCTCTCAAAAGTCTCTCTCCATATGGCTGCAAAGATGTCCCCCTGCATCTCTAGCCTTAAAAGTTCTTTAGGGTTTAAGAGCCCAGAAGGAGAAGGGCTGTCTCATGTGTATCCATACTGATCACTCCAAAAAATTCTGACCTGACCTCTTTGAGTCATGTGCTCACTTCTGTGGGAGTTGTCAATAGCAGACATCAATAAAATTTTATTTAATGAATAAAAATGCCTAATAATTGAGAAACTAAGAAGATGTCTTGAATCCACTGGAGATTGTCAGGGCTTAACACACCTGTGCAAGACAATGATGTTTAGCAGGAATTCACTTGAAACTGTTGATCTGTTAACCTACAATGTTTACCTGACTAGTTTTGTTCACTACCTATCTTCTCTTGAGAAAAGTGGTACCACCAACACCAGAAATCATATTTTGTTATTGTTAATGCTTTAGTGTATGCTTTTAGCATTTAAAGATGTGATCTAACTAGCAGTGTAATAATTATGCAATACTGCTCAGTAATAATTCTTGTTCTACACAGAAAGGTACCAAAATAGAGAATCAGATGCTCACAGTCTATATCAAATCTCCGTATTCCGAATAATACAGCTCATTTTAGTCATTAAAAAAAATACAACAATGTTTAGGCCAGACTGCTAATAAAGTCACCAAAACAACAGATCTGAATTTTGCTTTTTCTTTTATTTCTCCATCCATATTTTGAGAAGTCTAAGCGAAAGGAAAATAAGTATCAGAGAAAGAGAGAGAGAAGAAGGGATGAGGAAAGGAAGAAAAGGATGAAGGAATGAAGGAAGGAAGGGAGAAAAGGAAGGAGGGTAGGAGGGAGGGAGAGATGAAGAGAAGCAAAATGAAAACTACAGTAAGAGGACAAAATGATTCTATATAATTAAATAATTAAACCTCACTCGTCAAGATTTCCCTGAATTGATACACTGCACATTGTTTATAGAGACTCTAAATATCTATGTGTCTCCAGAAGTTTTTCTAGAAAAAGCAGTTGATACACTAGATTTAGAAGACTGAAAGGAATCTAACGTGTTGGAATAAATAGCATAAACAAGGCTGGAATTATCCAGTTGACAGCTATTCCAGGAAGTAAACTAGTTAAACCAAATGAGAAGTACTGAGCAGGAAACAATGGGAAAATGAGGAGAAATTGTGTGGGAGGATAAACAGCCTGTCTTGAAGACCATAGTGGGAATTGTGAGCTCAAGAAGTCTTTTAAGGAATAAAGTAATGGCATCAGAGATTGCTTCTTTAGAGGGAGTAAGAACTGACTGTACACAGGGAAGTCATCAACAAATTAAGTAAAAATTCGAACATCCTTTGTTCTCACTCTTAAGTGGTAGCTAAGCTACCATGATGCAAATTCATAAGAATGTACTTTAGGCCCTCAGAGGAAAGAGTGGGAAGAGGGTGAGGAATAAAAGATTACAAACTGGGTGTAGTTTATACTGCTGGGGTGATGGGTGCAACAAAATCTCACAAACCACTGAAGAACTTACTCAGGGCTGGCTCAGTGGTTCTGTAATCCCAGAACTTTGGGAAGCTGAGGAGGGTGGATTACCTGAGGTCAGGAGTTCGAGACCAGTCTGGTCAACATGGTAAAACCCCATCTCTGCTAAAAATGGATGGTAGCAGGCACCTGTAATCCCAGCTATTTAGGAGGCTGAGGCAGGAGAACCACTTGAACCTGGGAGGTGGAGGTTGCAGTGAGCTGAGATCATACCACTGCACTACGGCCTGGGTGACAAGAGTGAGACTCTGTCTCAAAAAAAAAAAAAAAAAAAAAGAATTTACTCATGTAACCAAACACCACCTGTTCCCCAATAACCTGTGGAAATAAAATCATTTTAAAAATTTGACTATGTTGGCAGGGGTCGGGACATGTAGTAAAGTAGCATGGGCAAAGGTGAAAGGACCAGATAATTTATACTAGAATAGATATTTAACTTTGTAAACTGAATCTTAAGGAAAATACATATTGCAAAGTAATACAGAAACATAACTGGACTATTTCAAAACCTGAAGCACAATGGACCAGTTTTCTCTTTCCAGTTGTAAGTGGCTTGGTGTTTCACAGGAAGTCAACGGGAACCTAGCAGGAAATGTTGGAGGAGTGACGCCAAGCTTGCATCACTCCCTTCTGAAAATAAACAGACATGAAGACTGACTGACAGACATGGTGACACATGAGGGCCATTTGTCTTCTGATGATGGAAGTTCTCCCTCAGAGCTTTTCCCTGGTTTGCCAACAGAAGCCATTTTGAGTGTGAGTTCTGTCCTTTCCTGTTGGTTTCTGATAACTGTAGGGTGTATGGGACTTGATAGAAACCCTTGTGCCTTCCCACATTTTGAGTGAATAAGTCCAGAAATAAATAGGAGGCAACGTAAAAAACCAAGGTGAAAGAATAACTGGGAAATTTAATAAAGAAGAAATGACACCTTCCATTTGAGAATGAAATTGCTTTATCAGAACAAAATCCAATAACTTCTGAAGCCCCCAGCCGTCACTGCTAATAGTGCCCAACTTCCTTAGGAGGAAATTTGCTATCTATTCTGAGCTGGAGTTTTAAGAGTTCTATTCATTAAAAAGCAAAGCAAAACAAACCAAAACAACCACTTGTAAGGTAACAAATCATTTGATGTCAAAAAATCTTTAAAAGGAGTGTTTTTTTTTAATCTCAAACTTTATTATTTTTTTACATCACACACTTGAATGCTGTTCATTTAGCAAGTATTCTGACCATCGCCTTTAGATTCCCTGGTTTGCAGCTAAATCAATATAATTTGAATTCTCCAGAGATCAAAAGTATTCTGAGGAAAAATACCTGTTGTAAATGCAACCCACTAGTAGGAGGACAAAATCAATGACAGTGACTTCTCAGGACAAGATTCCATTTAGCATGGAGTTACCCTGTCTTCTTTCCAAGAGTAGATGAGGCTCACTTAATCCATGTTCAAGACCAGCTACTATGCAAGGAACAATAAGATTTTACATTAGGCATTTATAGTTTAAGTTCTTCACACTCTTGCTCTCATTTATTCAGTAAAATAATGCTAAAATGCCTTGAAAGAGGAAAGCATGGCATAATCCCTTGAATTATAGCAGAGCCCAGTGCACGGATGACATTCAAAAAATATTTGCTGACTCAATCAAGTAAATATTACTAGCCCCACTTTAGAGGTGAGGATATTAAAATCTAGAGACAATAAGGAGTGTGTCAAGGATTTTATTACAAGTGAAAGGCAGAACCAAGAATCATCCAGCTCTTCTGATTTCAAATTTTAGTCTTTTCTTAGTAGAATATGCTGCTCCAGGATTTTCCACTCCATTGATTTTGCTGGCTAAGATGAGATGTGATGATTCACATTCAATTCTATAGAAATGGGTAATATGGTAAACCAATCAGTCTTTTTGAAGACTGCGAGCCTATATTAATGAAAAATGTAAAAGAGTCAATCTCCACAGATTCAATCTCCACTTGACCAACCCACACACCATTTAATTTTAGACTTACTTGATAAGAGTACAGTTGATGTTAAGAGCTGATTAATAAGATGAGATACTTCCATAGTTTTTGAGAAACGCTTTTCTTGAAGAGATGATGGTTGTGCTGTTATTGGGATCCTGACCCATAGGGTACCACTTTCAAGCTTTGATGGAGTAATAAATCCATTTCGTTTAGTTTCAGGAAGCTCTATCTCTGCTAGAAAATATGCTGAATTGTAATCTTGAGGTTTGTTTCAAAACATTCTGCAATATCTGTAAAAACTTCCCAACTTGGATAACAAGAAAAAGACTCTCCGGCAGGGTTTCTTAACATGCAGTACCTGGGCCAGCAGCATCACCTTGGAATTTATTAAAAGCACATATTCTGTTGGTGGCTACACTCAACCTACTGAATCACAGACTCGAAGAAATGGAGCCCAACCCCCTCAGTAATACTGATGCACTTTCAAGTTTAAGAATCACTGTTCTACAATACAAGCTACAACTTTTTGGATCCAAGGCTGAAAAAAAAGAATGGTTAAATAAAATCTTCCTAGGAAAAAAAACATTCCAAATGGAGAGTGAAAGAGTGGTATAATCTTGTTCTCAGAGGGAATTACCAAGTGCCCCCAGAGGTTAAATTCCAGGGCCTACATTTCTTGCTAAATATTTCTTTGAGGACCTAATAAAATATTTCTTTAATGAGTCCTTTTCAGATTCAACATGTAGTATGTAGTGTTGTGCTGATATTATCTTAAGCGATTTATCCGTATCACGAATGTCAGGTGAAACTTTTTCTTTTACAAAAGTTGTCCCTGTTAAAATTTAAAACAACCATTTGTACACGTCTAGCACATTTTAACATTTTGAGTCATATGTTGGTAAAAATGGCTCTTTCAGAAATGGCTATAATTTGATAGAGCTTTGGTAGCTGTATTAATTTCTGATGGGAAAATTATAAATGTAAATAAATTAGAATAGACTGTTTTAGTATTCAGGAGAAATTCTTTACATTCAAACAGTAACTTTATAATGTCAAAATAACCAGTAGGTATTAATCAGTATCTGGACTATGTAAATATTTGCTTGTTTCCATAGTGATTGGCAAGCCCAGATACAGAAAAAAAAAAACAACCCACACATGTTATCACTTCCTAATAATATGATCATAAAAACACGACTCAGGCCAGACTGAGAGGAGAATAAATACTATTAATTAAAAGATTTATAAAATAGAGGAGGGGTGACAAGTGAAGTATTGAGTGCAAAAATTCACAAAGGAGGTAAAATATATCTTTTTTGATTCTGAAAGAAACTTGAGCAACCCTTAATTATCTTTCAAAATGCTATTTAGAATTTTCCAAAAATAAAACATCTGACAACTGCTCAAAGCACACCGCACCCCCACCCACAAAACATACACTTTTAAAGTGGATATACAGCCATGGCTGTGAAGCGTGTTTGAAAAAAGTGAGACTGTTGGCATTTCACTTGAAATCAACTGAGAAGTTCTTTACTAAAGAAGTGAGAAGCTCAAAGCTGTTTTCCAAAGCTTTAGGGGAGTACGGCATATTATGAAGCAGGAGCATTTGGTCAAAGAGTAAATTAGTAGTGTGGTTCACACATTGCACAAGAAATCTACACAGGAACCACAGTTGTCTTAAATAATCAGTCCTGTTAACGGGCCTTTGGTTATGAAATTTCTTCACAAAGCAGTCACCAGTGCAAAGGCTGTTTTTAGAAACACTTTGTTCTTCTGATATCTGCTGGGATAAAGCAGCAACTTTTTTTCCCCTTTGGAATGATTTCTAAAAATAAAAACAAACACAAAAAGCACAAACACACCATCAAGTAGGAAGAGAAGAAATGAACATGCCACATAGGTTATTTCAGTAGGTACTTAGCTAAATAGGCACTAAAGGGGAAAATGCTGACACAAGTTCATAAATGGAGAAAAGTCCACATGGAGAATTATTATGGAAGATTCTTTTCTGAGCACTGGGCAAGACCAAATCTAAAGCATTGTATTAGGTTGGTGCAAAAGTAATTGCTGACTTTGCCATTGAAAGATGACAGTAAGAGAAATCGAAGTAATCACACAATTATTAGATACTATCTTATGTGATATACATGCAAATATACAAATTGATAAAATATTTAAATGTCATAAAAACAAACTATATAACAGATAAAAGAAAGTTCCTATTGAGGGTAGTGAAGAATTCCTAAGAAAATCCCAATACCAAGAAGCCTTAAGGGAAATCACTAGCAGATTTGACCCTATAAATCAATATAAATCTTTGTGTAGAAAACTTGAGAAGCAAAGTAAAGACAAACAGCAGACTGGAAGAAATATGTGCACATTTTATAATAGACAAAGGTTTTCTATCCTTTATATATAAAGAACTCCTATAAATCAATATAAAAAGTGCAAATCAGGAAAGGAAAAACAATTTGATCTTAAAGATTAAGAATATCCGGTATTGGCTAGGATGTGAAGACATAGACTCATTTGCAGATTGTTGATAGCAATGAGAAGCATTTTTAAGAAACACTTTTGTACCATCTTTCACTATTTAGAATATACACTGTAGTATATGGTAGTAATTGAAAATAGGAAACAACTTGAACACTCATTTAAAAAAGGAATGTCTAGAGTTTATGGTTTATTTTTGCAAAGTAAACCTGAATTCAGAGTCATCAAGAATCAGAATACTAACCCATTTTAAAAACTCTGAGATATATTATTAACTAATAAAGCAAAGCAAATTATTGTAGAAATTTCTTTTTAAAAAGAGGATATGATTAACGAATAGACTGAGGGAACAAGTTAAGGGAGACTTTTGATTTTTAGTGTGTTTACTTTGCAATCTTTAAAAAAAGATTTAAACTGTGGTAAAATATGCATAGAATGAAATTTACCATTATGACCATTTTAAAGTGTGCAGTTCAGTGGCACTAGGTATACTGTATTCTCATTATTGTGCAACCATCACCACCATCTATCTCCAGAATTTGTTTCATCTTCCCAAGCTGAAACTCCATATCCATTAAACACGAACTCCCCATTTCCCTTCCTCTAGCTCCTGGCCACCACCATTATATTTTTTTTTTCTACAAATATGATTCCCCCAGGTATTTCCCAAAAGTGAAATCATACAGTACTTTTTTGTTTGTTTGTTTTGTTCCAGGCTTTTTCATTTAACATAATATCTTCAAAGTTCATCCATGTTGTGGTATGTGTTGGAATTCCCCTTTTTTTGGAGATGGTTTGGCAGTGCCCCCACCCAAATCTCATCTTGAATTGTAGCTCCCATAATTTCCATGTGTCATGGGAAGGATCCAGTGGGAGGTAATTGAACCATGGCAGTGAGTCTTTCCCATGTGTTCTCATGAGAGTGAATAAGTCTCATGAGATCTGATGTTTTTATAAAGGGCAGTTCCCTTGCTGTCTTGCCTGCCGCTATGTAAGATGACTTTGCTCTTCCTTCACCTTCTACCATGATTCTGAGACCTCCCCAGCCATGTGCAACTGTGAGTCTATTAACCCTCTTTCCTTTATAAATTACCTAGTCTTGGGTATTTCATTAGTAGCAGTGTGAAAACAGATTAATACACTTCTTAAGGTTGAATAATATTCTGCTGTATGCATTCTATAATCATTTTTAGCAATAAACAGAAATTGTTTTGATAATATATACAAATTAAAGTAAAAATTTAAAAACTGAAAACTGTGCCTACAAGGGTATACTTGTGCAAATACTTGTGTCAAAATATTTTTTGGCAACAATAAAAATAAAGTAGGAAATTAAATTTTGATTAGAGATATATTTCTCCCATCAGGAAATATTTACTTCCTTGTTTTCACTTACCTGAGTTCTTTTGAGGTGGGAATTTCCCCCAAAAGTCCCAATTACCTTTCCCAGAATTGATCACTTCCTCTGTTAATTCACCATCGCACTATACACGCACCTGTGTTTATTGTATTATATTCTTTAGTCAGTCTACTCAGCCCCTTGCAATGCCTGGTACATATGTTTACTCAATAAATGTGTGAATGAAATAAGATGCAAGGCTATAGGTGGGCACCAAAGCCTGGTACATATGTTTACTCAACAAATGTTTGAATGAAATAAGATGCTCCGGCTTTGTTGGGCACCAAAGATGTTAGTGGGAAGAAACTGGAGATCCCCCTTCACCTCACTGGCTTCATCTGAAGAGATCAGTTTAATCGGGAAGATGGGGCGGATCAGAGAATCACTCCTCTTGAGGCTCCTCTTCATTCCTAGATGCTCAGGTGCTTCTCAGACATGGTTGTGATGTAGGTATGTCTTCACAGAATGACAAATCCCTCTCACTTCTTCCATGGAATGTTAATTCATTACTGAGAAGTTGGGGGCTCCAACTGAAGCCTCAGACTAGCCTGGAGTCCTTGTTCCTTTTCAAGTACAGTCTGTGTCTGCCTCCAACTTGAAAGGCCTTGCAGGGTACCCCATTTGTCCCCAGAGCTACTCATCAGAGGAACTAGGTGGTCGAAGGTTTCTCAATGATGAGTGTCATTTACCATGCAAACCCCACCATGAATGACTGCGGAGTCTCAGCAGCAGTGGGGTCCACTCAAGTGAGATTAGAAGAAAGTTAGGTTGGAATCTGAAGTCTCACTCACAGAGTGGTATAAACACAAATAAAACCTTCCAAATGCAACCGAAACTAGGCTTGGACTATTGCCACAAATGAGCCAGGCCATTTCCATCAGAGTTAGACCACAAGCATCTACCTATTTGGCATCATAGGAGATCAAATATTTGGACTCCGACTGGATTTTTCTCCTTTTGATTGATGTTCTACAGTCAAGGTCATTGCCTATTTTCTCTTCCAAAAGTCGGAAGAAACAAGAGTAGATTAAGTGCCTCTGGAGAAATCTGCAGTAAAGAGAATCTCTCTGTGCCGCTTGGTCAAAGTGTCAAACTTAATATGCATTTTATATTATAACTGTAGAATTTATTTGTGCTTTTAAGGAGCTGCCCATGGGGTATATCCTTTCTGCTCTGTCATCCTTCATAAGTAAAAGGTCACATATACCCAGTGAACAGAGACCCATACTAAAACATATTACAAGTAAACTTGTGTTTTTAAGCCAATACTGACTCTTAAGGTCCGGCTTGAAGGCTGCAATTCCGTTTCTCTTAGCATGGAGAGCAGAACCAAAGGGTTATGAGCCACACTGTTGCACAAGTTTACCACAAGACCTTACAGCTGAGAGTTTTCGAAGAAAAATTACTTAAACAAGTATTTCTGAGAATCAAAAAATTCACTTTCTTTTTCCCTAAAAGAATTAGAACAAAACTGGGAAGGGGATTGCCAGGCTGAGAAAATTTGACATCAAAAAAATTCTGCAAAGTTACCGCATAGTTTGGGTGTTTTGTGGAGGGCAGGAAAAGAAAAATAGACACAATTCTCTCTCTCCGGAAGCCTGACCTCTAAAACAAACACACAAAAAATATTGATACAGACTCACAACAAAAAGACACACAGACAACTGCACAAACATTAAAAAAAAATTAAACAAGAGACCAAAATATTGACAGTAATGATCTCTCAGACTTGTGCAATTTGTTTCTACTGCACATTTATTTTTCTCACTTTGCTTTTAGGTCAAAGACATGTGTGGCTGAGAAAGGGCAGAGAATGGCAGAACAAAGAATGACTGGAAATAGCAGTGACCCCAGGTCAAGGAAAGGGTGGATGTAGCCCTTTCCTAGAGGGAGGCTGCAGAATCCAGCACCGGATGGGCACAGTCCCATTGCCAGAGAAGTGAGTAGGAATCCTGGCTCTGCCACTAATTTCTAAAACTTGAGTTTCAGAGCCTTTAATCTGAGTAATGGGAGTACTAACAGTCCACTCTGGTTATTTCACAAGATGTTGGATGATAAAAGGCAGCAACAGGTGAGAACATACTTTAAGCAACCATGTAAAGAACTGTGTGGGAGGTTTACCTTTGGAGTTGGAGGGAAGGCTTATTCTTTAAGCACTAGCTATTCTATGAACACAAACCTGCAGGGGTCTAACATTGTTTTATGTTATGCTCACAATAAGCGCAAACACATCCAGAAGGGAAAGAGCCTAGTCGTGTTTGAAAAATAAAAAAGCATAAGGGTGTAAAAATTGCTGAAATCTTGCTCAGCAAAGAAGTTATTTATTCAAAATAAATGACTCACTGAAAGGAGTCATTTACTTTGGAGGAGAAAGAAGGAAGGAGCTTTGGAGGAGAAGATTAGTTAGCTGTGAATACAACCCTCCCCAGCTTTCTCCCCAACTTTCTCCCTAAAAGATAATCTAGCAGGAAGGTGAAGTCATCAAGAATGTGAAAGGGGTGGGGGTGGTAATCCAGGAGACGGGAAAAGCTTGAGAAATCTTCTAAAGAGAGAACATTGTCTGATACATCGGGGACAGGCATCTCTTTTCCTGGGGAAAAAAGGAAACAGAATGTTATGTTCCTTTGGAAAAAGTTAGAAGTCAAGGGGAGAGGTCACAGCCACAGCGGCAGGAGTTTTGGGGTTCAGAGACTACAATTTATATCTTCCCTCTGTTACACATTAGTTGTGTGACTCTGGGTAACTAGTTCAACTTCTCTGTGCCTCTGGGAACTTGGGGGCAATAATACGGTGCCTCTCATAAAGCTGCAGTAAGGGTAAATGAAACATCATCTGTAATGTTTATCACACATAGTAGACACCCAAATGGCATTTTTTTTTCAGGAGAGGGCTGCAGGATCAGGAATTTTTATGTATACATGAATTTTTCATTGATAACCATTGGTGAAACACAGCCTCTTATTTTAAATGTGCATAAATATTTCAAAGGTTGTTCAATCAGACATATACAAAAATATAATTATACCTATAAGTGGAATTGCTAGACAAGAGTCAGTGTGGGGAGCAAGTCAATTAAAACAGTATTATTTGGCAAACTGAATTATTCTCTATCAACAAACGTCCCAGGAAAGTAGTCAGATTTTTTAAGCCATGAAAATAGACTTTACACCAAAGCGTATACTGCTGCCAGTGAAGAATTTGAGAACTTTGGATTCAGCATGGAAATACTGAATTCATTTGTACAGATGAAGCACCTGCAAAAAGAAAAAGAAAAGATGGGAGATTGGAGGAAATATTACAACGATGTAAATCAAAAGAGAAGGCTCCTGGGTATTACGCCCAACTTATCATACACTGTGACAGTTTCTGCTTTGATCTTTGTACATCTTGTTTCTGACTCCGGGTTTAAACCACCAAAGGAAGCACCTGGCTTTTATTTTAGTGGCTTCATTTAAGATATTATGATCCAAATGTTGGCCTGAATTTGCCCACAAGGCCAGAAATGTCAAGATGGCTCTGCTGTCCATCCATAGAGTGTCTTCTTGGTGAACATTGATAGGCTGAACTGACTGAACTGTGCGGAAAAGCAGCTTCACAAAATTTCATTCATCAATATTAGTGGGGCACTTACTGTATGCCATGGACAGCTCTAAGTACTGAAACTCTGCTTCCCCTGAAGCTGGTTCTCCAAAGCCAGCAATAAAAATTTAAAACATGATTCATATATGTGACTGTTTGCAAATTTCTCTGAAATACATCTACTTTATATGACTACATCCAGAAACATAAGTAGCGATTTCACTGATTCTAAGGAAGTCAACAATGAGAAATGAAGGTAAAATGTAAAATTCAGTTGCCAAGCTATCCAATGGAATTCTGATGACCTGCACACTCTTAAACAAAACACTAAGGCTTGTACTTTTTTCCTGTAGTTTCAAGTTCAGAATATTCAGATGTTTTTCCATATCTGTAAGAAACTGCATTCTTATGTGCTTCAATGTATTAGTCTGTTTTCATGCTGCTGATAAAGACAATACCTAAGACTGGGTAATTTATAAAGAGATACCAATGACTGGGTAATTTATAAAGAAAAAGAGGTTGGCCTCACAATCATGGCAGAAAGCAAAAGTCATGTCTTACATGGTGGCAGGCAAGAGAGAATGAAAGCCAAGTGAAAGGGGAAACCCTGTATAAAAAACTATCAGGTCTCCTGAGACTTATTCACTACCATGAGAATGACATGGGGAAAACTGCCTCCATGATTCAATTATCTTTCCCACCAGTTCCCTCCCACAACATGTGGGAATTACGGGGGCTACAAATCAAGATGAGCTTTGCTTGGGGACACAGCCAAACCATATCACATGAAGAGCATGAAAAGTTCTGTGTTTTAGAGCCTTTGATTCTGATAAAGTAGCTCAGCAAATTGCTTCAATAAGATGTTTGACCAAACTCTATGGCCATATTTTATTAACCACAATTCCTAAGTCTCCAATTCTTCCCAAAAGACAAGAGATCCCAAATACAAATGATGTGAGTTGGTTACCTTCACACAGCATATTACCTGGTGAGCCCCATTCAACACATGGCCACCGGCTTCATGGGCTGCCACCAGTGCAGCCCCTGGGGCCCTGTGCATAGAAGTCCTTATGCTTGTGATTGACTCCTATTGTCGTCCTGAGATTCTTCATAACTTTGTCTCTGAATACATGTTTTGTTAAGTGGAGTAAAATATAATGGTGGTGCCTGGGGTTGGGGAGGGGGGAAAGGAAATGGGGAACTTGGAGCCTTGGCTTATTCAAGGCCCACTTTCTGGAGTCTCCCTGCATTGGTCAGGACAGGTCCTCACCTGCCAGATGCCCTCCACTCCTGGTGCACCCAGCTCCACTTGGCCTCACTCTCCCCACTCCCTGCATGTGAGATCGTGGCTCCCTTCTGACCACCTCTGCCACCCTCAGGAGGCCGAGAGTCAGGGTGGAGCATGACAGGGCCACAGCACATTCTGTGGGCAACTGGGTAGGGTTGAGCATTTTGCTCACCCCCAGTCAGGGGACCTAGTGCACCCCTGGGCTTGGAGGTTGCTGTTTGCAATGGGTTGGGGCAGCAAATCTATGGATAAGGGAGATTCCTGGCCTCACTTTCTACCCCTGCTGGGGCCCAGTATGTAAATCTAGTCCTTGATAAGAGATGGAATCCAACAGTTCTCAGGCCTGAGTCCTCTCAGTTTCCCTGATTTGCAAGATAGGAGCTGAGTTTCCAGATGCTTCTGGGATCCATACTCACCCTAAGAGTATCCCAGCAGAAGGGAGTGCTCTCTCAGAACACTTGGTGCTTTGGGGAACCCTCTCTTCCTCCTTCCAACCATTCTAAATCTGGTCTATTTCTGCCTATTTTATTTGGGGATGGGGGACTGGGTCTTGCTCTGTCACTTATGCTGAAGTACAGTGTCACTGGAGTACAGTGTCACCATGACTGCACCCTTGACCTCACAGCCTTGACCTCTTGGGCTCAGTGATCCTCCTACCTCAGCCTCCTGAGTAAGAGGGACCACAGGCACATGCCACCATGCCCAGCTAATTTTTAAATTATTTGTAGAGTCAGGGGTCTCCCTACATTGCCTAAGCTGGTCTCAAACTCCTGGTCTCAAGCGATCCTCCCACTTTAGCCCCCAAAGTGCTGAGATCACAGGTGTGAGCCACCATGTCCAGCCTGTTTGTGTCTTTTCTGGCTAGCTTTAGGCACCCTCCAGAGACAAACCATGACCAAAAAAAAAAAAAAAATTGAAAAAGTTCAGTGATTTCACGTAGGAGTTAAATGCTCTGACATTTGCATTTCCAATAGGCATTGCACAATATAAAGATAAACAATAAAATCTGTGAGACAAGCCAAGAGACACAGTACCATTATTACCTTTAATGGCACTGTTTTCTTACTTTTTATACAAAGTTCTTCATGTTTTCATCTAGCACTAGGTCTTGAAAATTGTGTAACTGGCTCTGCTACCACTGCCCAGGTGAAAGCTGTGGATTAAGTTAGATAAGAGACATAGCCTAGAACAATCACTTCTCAGTTGTTTGCTAAATTTTCACAAGGACTCAGATCTCTTCTCATGAAGATTTATGTTTCTTTCCATTTCCAGACAATTACCTACATTTCCTATAGATCTCTGGGCCAGGTCTTCTTCCCCTCCATTCTTCTATCTCATATGAACTATTTTATGTGGGAACATTTGTCTCTCCTGTATTTCTGTTTAGTTGGAACATAAGTACTCATAGAAAACCATGACATACTCTTTCCTAATAAAATATATACTCTGCATCTTAAAAAAAACTTACAAATATTAACACTTATGAAGTAATCACCCAAATAGTCTAAGAATGATCAAAGAAACAGAGTTACTTAAGAAGAAATAAAATTCAAAATATCTTCAATTCTTTACTTGGGCATTTCCTAGTCAATGAAGAGGCTCATGGAAATTCTTGAAATTTCGTATCTTCCTTCCATCCACTTCTCTCTTGCACTAAATTCATCCTGCTAGTAAGTGATAGAGATCTAAGCACAGGTAGTTAATTCTAAAGTCAGCATGCTCTTTGCCACTGTACTCGTGTCAACATTTTTCAAATTTTTGTGTGTAGCATCCAGAATCCAGAATTACTTGGATGTCTCATAAAGACAGATAAATATGCCCCACTCTCAGCATCAGATGCATTAGGTGTGAGATTTTGGCATTTCTAACAAGTTCCCAGGTAATGCTGATGCTGCTAGGCTGAGACCACACTTTCAGAACCACTGACGATATAGTAGTTTAAATTCTGATGTTAGGTGAATTGCAGGAAGAAACGTCCTCTTTCTGCCCTCTCTTGCAGAGAGTACTTGTCCTTGTGATCTTCCTTGCAAAAAAGAAAGATATCTACCTGCAAGTAATTTTCTTTAAATCTTCAAGCATATTTCAGAGCTGATTTAAAATCTCATCTGAGGCTGCATTTCATAGATCATGAGTAGCAAAAGCTGTCAGTTCTGCCATAGGGAGTAACTTTGGACCATTTCTCCTTTCATGGTGGCTAAATTTTCCCAGTGGTGCCAAGACCAGGCCTCCTAAAGGTATTGGTTACTTGTCAAGCTGATGTGCTATATATAGGAGGTGTAGAAAGTAGCCTACACATTCTTTACCCAGCAATCCAACCAAAAGATGAACCACTCTCATAATCAAATCAATCCAACCTCATTGGGAATGACAATTTACTTTGAAATCTTTTGATGTCATAGAAGTTACTGAGTAATGTCAGTCTACTTGGAATTTCCAGTTATGCAGAACAATCAGAATTGCCAATTGCACTTCCAGAAACTTTCCCACTTTTTGCTCTGAGAGAAGTTAGTGTAGCAAATTCTTACTTTAAAGAATGCTCATTAAAAAATAATTTTAAAAGTTTACAGAAAATTTGGAAAAGAAGAGATAAATGACTCGTAATCTCGCCACTCTAACAAAACCAGTATTGGCATTCTGGTTTAACTCCTCCCAGTCTTATTCCTATTCATCTATTTAACAGAGTCATAATTTGTTATTATATTTTCAATAACTCTCTTTTCACTTACGATTATTAAGCATAATAACCTATGTAATTACTTAGTTTCCAAACATCCACGGCATTTCCTCCAGGCAGCATCAGGACATACTCAACAGTCATGTTTAAGAGAGAACTCAAACTTTCATATAGATTCCAGGAATTTTTCCATTCTTTTTTGCTTTGCAATGTTTATTCAGAAGGTCCAGTGCTTAACCCAAGAGAAGGGGGCCTTCTTAAGCTCCAAATAGATATTTCCAAGTTCACAGATCAAAGTTAGTGACTTGTCCATTGATAGGAGTCCAGCTCACACCTTGAGTTTCACATTCCACTCCTTCATTTTGATTTCTGTCACCAAAGAACTGGGCAGCAATGCAATTTCCTTCATTTATTTCAGAGAATAAATCCACTTTTTCCACTAGAATTTCTTCACATTCCTATTCAGCCATGTAAGCCCTACCCATCCTTCTGGCCACAGTGATACGGTCTGCATCTGACCTCATCCAGACTAGGTTGCAGCCTCTCACAGGGCACAAGTATACTCTGCCCTCCTGTTCTTGCTGCAGGTTCTATTGCCCCCTTGGAATCTGGAAACTTCTCTCAAAGATCTTTGTCTTCTAATCTCTGCATTGTCCTTCAGACTGTGCAGGAAATACAAAAACAGGGCTTGGTACTGATCAGGGCATTGAGTGTCCTTTAATAATCACCACTCCATTTCAGAAGGTTTTCTGTTTAAAAAATTAAATAAATTATTACATTTTAAAAAATGAAATACTGAGTAGCAAAGAAATGAGTTCAAATAATAAAGATAATAGAGATTAACATTGATAAAGAATAACGGAGAACACTACCCTCACTCCTGTCTTTTCAGAAAAGAGCCTTTCTGAATAAATACACACACCCCTCTTTGCTTTGGCAGTTAATTGCTCCATCTAGGTGAAAGTGGTCTCTGGGTCAAGAGAATTATGCACCAACTAGGATCAGCAGTGAAGCTTCATGAAGAAACTGAAAAACTCATTAGTAGTCTGGAATTCCTCTTCCTTTGACCCTGACCTTTCTTTCACTTCTACAGGTTCCCAACACACAAACAAACACACAATCTACACAGTACACACACACACACACACACACACACACACACACACACACACACATACACATTTTTTGATCTGGCAAGAACTGAGAAAGTCTTTGAAACTCATGCATTCCACCATTTCATGGGAAAATATCAGATTTTCAGTACAATAGTGGGTAACTGTAAGAATTCGTGGAGAATAATTGAGTATAATGAACTTTCTAAAAGGCAGGTATCAAATTAGTCACTCAGACTGAGTTTATATGCTGCAAAAGTTAAGTTCAGCTACTAAGCAATTATTCAACACTTTTAACTCATACCAAACTCAGGTTCTCCTTATTACAGCTTAAGTTGTTTGTCTGTTATCTACATGTTTGAATCTGCTGCATTTTTAACTATGAAGACATATTCCAAATTAGCTTTATTTTCTACCATTTGTGGGGGAGGGGGAACAGCCTTATATAAAACAAAGAAAGACAAATTCCACCTTCAGATATTCACCCATAAGTCCCTCTAATTTCATGTCAACATGCACACATTTTTCTGAGCAAGGAATTTGGCCGAGACCAACCAAATGCTAATTTAACGTTCTTGTCAAATTTAACAAATTATGTGTAACTTGGCGCATATGCTCATCAAGTTTTTAGAGATGAAGAGCATATTTACCCTAGTCAATATTCATATCTTTGAGAGAAGTTCTTTTTTTTATGTATTGTGCTTTGATGTGAGCTCAATATCTCTGGTTATTTATTCTAAGGGGACAGCCTTAAATTTGACCATCAGAAAATAGCAAAGATTTGCTGTCTCATTATGATGTCTCCTTCATCACACCTGAACTTGGAGCAGTGACCTTGATTGGTTAGCTCTCCATTGCAATCTATAACAACCGGAAAATACATATGGGTTGCATGAATTTGAAATCTCATCTGACATCTGAGTAACGTTGATCTTGTTTATATGACAACCTCATTATGGCGCATAATTGCTCAGCAATATTCTAGCAAATACTGGGTTAAAAACGCCTGGAAGATGCTTGTTCTTCTCATTATTAATTAGCACGTGTCCACTTCGCCAGATCCAGTGCCCAAACTTCATTTGTTATGTTCAGCCAAATGCATGAATAGCTTTCGAGTAATTATTTTCTAACATCAACTAATACCTCTCTGCACATCAATTAAAAATCCTCTTAACAAGGAACTGCATTTTGTTTGAGATCAAATGCCTGGTCCAAAGCTATATCAATCATGTAGAGCTAATTAGTGGCTCTGCTTTATATCATTTGTTTTACTTTATTATTTCATTGTACACTTCCTAATGAAACCAATTGAACAATTTAAAAATCTTTGTTCAATTAATTGAAGGCTTAAAGGCCAGCTACCTAGCCAGCCTTTCTTCTCTTTGAAAAGAAATACATGTGATGGTGGGAGAGAGGGGGAACCTCATAGATGTGTTATTATACCTATTTACCTTCTGAAGTGCCTGCTGTATAGATGCAAGTTTTAAAAGGTTTATCACCATGCTTATACTGCTTACTAATAATTCATCACTGACCGTACCTTTACGACATCTCTCTACTTGGTGAGCCATTTCAGAAGGATGAGTTGAAACAATAATGGGAGATGTAGGGCAGTTAGTCTTGAAGACTGCGAATGGAAGCTCACTAAATTATTGTGTATTTCTGTCAGCATTTTATAAACTTGTTGTCCAGTTTTCCTCCTCAGTGTAAAAAAATGCTGAGCTGTGGAAACTGTTTAGTAGCACTCCTTTGGGTCTGGATAGAGCTGTGGATTCCAATACAAACGTGAATGGATTAAATGCATACTAACTAGCCAAAGTGGGAAACTATAATGAGGGGAAGGGCAAAGTCTAGCTCTTCAGAATTTCTGCATGCTCATCAGAACCAGGCCTCAGTTCCGGCAGGGGCAGGAGAGAAGCCCTGTTTTGCCCAGGTGTACCGCATCGCAGCCTGTGACCTCTGTCACACTCAGCCTCCCTTTTGGTATTCATTTTGATTTATGAAACCTTCCAGTGCCCCAAATCTTCGTGCCGAGGTGGTTTCCCCAGCCGCAAAGCATATCACAGTCAATGCAAAATCAGGGGAGTTCATGTTGGTAAAAGTAGCACTAATTTTCTCCAGCGCTGTCGCCTCTCAGTGGCCCCCTTCCTCACAAACATAAATCCGTTTTAACTAAACAAAACTGACACATCAGCAGATGTCGGGGCTTCCAACAAATGGGCTGTGGTTCTCTCTTTAGTCTGTGCCAGAAGGGGAAAAGTCAGGACCAAATTTTCTGAATAGTTAGGCTGGATTGAAAATTACCACAGAGTTGTAGTAGCATGTATTTACACATTTATTACTTTGAAAATAAACTGATGGGAAGAATTCTATCCAAGAACAAGAAAGATGAGATTTTTTAAAAGCTCTTCCAAGGTTTAAAAATTCTCTAGCATCACTCGGGGGTAGAGATGAAAAGACTTGGGAATCCCCTAATTTATTTGTTCGTCACCCAGATGTCTGTTCTTTACAATGATTAAGTTACTAACCTTTATTTGTCAGTAATAATTGAATTTTACACCAATTATTACCAAATGAACTGCTCTGCTGCAATTTTAAATAGCCTTTTTTTTTTTTGCAAATTATCTCCCATGATTTATATTAATCCTATAGGGAAGGCAGAAAAAAAATTGTATGGGGATGGATGGTTTGAATTTAATGTAAATGGATAAAATTGAGTGATAACTTCTTCTGGTTCTGCCAATGAATTTAACAGATACCTTTTCGGCTCTGGTATTCATTTAAAAATATGGTTGGCAAGTCCAAATGTAAATTTTCAAAAGCCTTAGCTGTTAGACCATGGCACACTCCATTCTTAAAAAAAGATAGAGAGGTGGACATTTTACATAAGGTTATTTTAATTTCATTATCCAGAAAATCAGTGATTTAGAGGGTCAAATACCTCTAAAAAACACACCCCTTTTGCAGCTATCCCAGGAACTCATTCAGTCACTTTTCCAGCTCATGTGGATCTAAGCTTAGGTCTTATTTCTTCTTAGAAACCTTCCCCAAAGCACTTGCCCTCTGACCTTTCTGCCTAATTTTTGCCTGTCTTTTAATGTTTTTCTCATGTTCCAGCAACTCCTGAAATCTTTCCTTATCACTCAAGTTCGTGGTTTCCCAAACTCCAGGAATGACGGAAATCACCTGAGAAATGCAGACTCCCAGGCCCCTTCTCTTGAGATTCTGAATTAATAAACTTGAGGTGGGGCTCCCAGAAATCTGAAAGAAAGTTCTAAAAACACACTGAGAGAGAGGATGGGTCACCTCCTCTGAATACTTAAGCAATTGTAACGTATGCCATGCATTTCTGTCCATGATTTTTATTACTGTGTATTATTCTGTAATTATTTTATGTATATCTCCCTTGGGGAATTACAAATACCTTGAATGTGGAGAACACTTTATTTTAAACATTTCTACTCCACCTTATCCTCCTAGAAAACAGTGAATACTTTGTAAATTTTTGATATGAAATCATTAAATTTAATTTTGAGAAAGCCTGCAGGGGGTACAGCAGGAGACATGAGGGAAGGAGAGGAGAAAGAAGAAAAGGAAGCATTTTCTGCCTCAGAAGGTAAGATGTGTATCATGTGGCTCTCATAAGACCAAAGGCGTTTATTGATTTTTTTCAGATGACTATATCAGGGATTACAGTTTGCAGAAATTACAGAAAACATGGAAAATCACAACATTCTTTTTTAACAAGAGTCATCAGTGTAACCACCAAGAAATAACTGTTGTTCATATTTTGGTGTCTCTCTAATAAATCTAGTTCTCCAACTTGCAAATTGCAATTTGCTTCATGGGAAAAGTTCCATGCAGGGTTAGTGAATTTGACCTTTACCCATAATGGGGGCAGTCAGAGAACTTTATCTCATTTATTCCTGTAGAGCTTATGGTGTCGGGACCCATGAGCTTGGTTCTAAAATCAAGCCCCAGAAAACAAACAACAACAGTGTTATTGTCTGAATGTTTCTGTCCCCACAAAATTTAGATGATAAAACCAATCAACAATGTGATGGTATTAGGATGGAGTCTTTGGGGGTGATTAGGTCATGGTGGCAGAGTGCCCATGAATGGGATTAGTGCCCCTCTAAAAGAGGCCCAGACAAACTCTTTGTCTCTTCCACCACATGAGGACACAGCTAGAAGTTGCCATCTATGATCCAGAAAGACAGCCCTCATTAGACTGAATCTGCTGGCATCTTCAGCTTGGACTTCCCAGTCTCCAGAACTGTGAGAAATTGATTTCTGATTGTTTCTGTTTGTAAACCATGCAGTTTATGGTATTTTGTTACAGCATCCTAAACAGACTCAGACAAACAACAAATAGATTGTTGCTAAAGCCAAAAGGATTAAGAGAATATTCAAAGCCAAAGCAGTTAGTAAGTTCTGCTACTTGAGAAGACAACGAAGGGCCACCAATTAAATAGCCAGTATGTAGGAATAGTTTGAAATACTGCTCAAAATTGAGGTAACAGGGGTGAAAGTTGGTATGAAAGGCAGGCACATAGGAAACAGGACTAATTCATACATTCACTTGAGTATGGATTGAAGAGGATTTAAAATTTAAGGGGAAAATAGAATTCAAATTTCACAAGTACATGCTATGAGAAAGCTGAAAAAGTGTCCATATAGTCATAAAATATTTTTATATAAAGAGATGAAAGGAAAATTTTTAATCAAGAGATGTTGATGATAAATTGAACTGTTCAGCACTTACATATATATTTGATATTGAATAGACTCAACCACATTTTAAAGAGAGTACCTATCCTTCCTCCTGCATTCTTAATATTACAGCTTCACAGATTTCCCTAGAGGAACATTATTTAATCCATAATATGCTTGTTTTTGATATGAAGCCCATAATGTCTTCATAATTAAAATATTCTGAGTTGTTGAAGCCTTTGATTTGTATGTGTATGTATGTGTGTTTATTTTAAAAATACAATTAGTCCTAGTTCAAATATTAGTTCTCTTTGAAGTTCTCTTTGAACTTCTGGGTCAGAGGCTAAAATCACGGATTCATCTACTAATCAGTGTCTCCCTGAATATCAGAGAACACTTTGAAATCTAAGTCTGCACATAAATAAAGGTTTTTAACAATGAGAAAAAAACTGAAGGTATACAAAAAGAAAAACATAGCTAAATATTTTGTCTAGTGCTAAAAGGTAATTGTCATTATTTTCTTTGTTCTTAAACATTTCAGAGTTCACTAAAAATTTTAAAAGTTTAAGGCAGTGTATCTCAGTTTATTTTAGGTGACCAGTCACAAAAGATTCTTCAGTAAAAAGGGTTCTGAATTCAAATAAACTAAGGAAGTTCACTCTCCTCTTAGTTACTAAGCTATTTACTTAGAACTTTCCAAATCATATTAGTATATTAAAGTCTCTGTTAAATCCTGTAGCAAAGTCATGTGCTTGCTTAGTCTTATTCCTTGATTTCCCCAAAGAATTATCCTTTTGGATACATATTTTGACTATCACTCTGGGGATTCTTTTTATGAAACATGAAACTATATAACAACAAATATAGCAGGGAAACGATCACTTAGAAGGGACACTGGCTGTAAACAATCAGCATCACCATATGACTGCATCTTGGCTGCATATTAGAGCTGATCATTCCCATTAAGAATACCATGAAACTATTTATTTAATTCATTTAAATAAACTAGCCAAAAAGACACTAAAATTAGATTTTTCCAATATTATGTATTAAATTTAGCCTCTATGCTAAATAAAAATAAAGGCAATACTGATTTAAAAATTTTTCTTTTTATGGTATTTATGGAACTTCAAAGGTATAGTTGGATTCTGGTTTAAAATGGTAGGTTGAAACTCTATTAGAGAATCTCTCATCTTTGCTATGTAAGGATATGATTATTCATACAAATAAAGAGACATAGTGAAATAAGGATGAAAGATTAGTTACCATGGAAGAAAGCAGAAGATTCTGGAGGGAAACAGAGGCTGGGCATGGTTTAGCTCCAAACTCTGTCCTCATCTTTTAGAGACTATGTTAGTGAGTCCACAAATCCTCAGTAGGGTCTTTAACATCCCCCATTCTGGAAAGGAATACACAGAATAGATATTTGCAATTTTCATTCTTCTGATCCGGTAGTAGAACCAGCCTGTAGTAAGAAATGGAAAAAGGTGCTGTGGGTCTGACTCTCAGATGAAGTGAAGCCTTCAGGGCTACACAAGGAATTGTAAGAGCAAGCGGTACCTTAACAGTAATAGTACATGCCCCCTCAGTAGATGACACACTGATAAAGAATAATATCTCCTCTTGGTGAAAGAATACAAAATTTCAGTTAGGAGGAATAATTTCAGGAGCTCTATTGTACAACATGGTGATTATAGTTAATAACAATGTACTGTGTACTTGAAAATTGCTAAGAATAGACTTTGAATGTTCTCACCACAAATAAATATGAGATAATGCATATGTTAATTAACTTGATTTAGCCATTTAACAGTGTGTATGTACATATTTCAAAACATCATGTTGTACATCATAAATATATACAATTTTTACACATCAATTTAAAAATAAATCATATTTATAAGTAAGAAAAGGAATAATATTTCTGAGGGAGCACAGCTCAGTTATTCTAACAAGGACAACTGTTGCATTAGCTAACTACTCTCACTTTGCTACCTGTATTCATCCATTTTCATACTTCTATGAACAAATATCTGGGGCTAGTAATTTATAAAGAAAAAGAGGCTGAATGGGCTCACAGTTCCACATGGCTAGGGAGGCCTCACAATCATGGTGGAAGGTGAAGGAAGAGCAAAGACACCTGGCTGCAGGCAAGAGGGGATGTGCAGGAGAACTGCCCTTTATAAAACCATCATATCTCATGAGATTTATTCATTATCGAGAAAACAGCATGGGAAAAACCCACCCCTGTGATTCAATTACCTCTGGCTGGATCCCTCCCACGCACGTGGGGATTATGGAAGCTACAGTTCAAGATGAGATTTGGGTGGGGACACAACCAAACCATATCACTATCCCCGAGACTGCTAAGAAGTCAATAGAACAGTGTATTGATTAGGAATTGCTTTCAACTATAGGCAGCAGAGACCAGATTATACTGGTTTAAAAATCTAAACCTTAATATTTTACATGGAAGAATTCCAAAGGCAAGTAATCCAGGGTTAGGATAGTAAAACCATAAATTTATAATGCACTCAAGTTTCTTCTTTCTTTCTGTCATCAGTAGCATTTGACATTTATTCTCAAATTTGTAGTATGGTTGTTGAAGATCCAGCTATTACATTTACACTCTAGGAAGGAAGAAGGTAAAGAGCAAGAAAACAAAAATTTCTCATATCTAAGTTGTATCTTCTAATAAAATCTTCCAGAAGCTCCCTTTAATTACTCAGTGATGACTACTAGCTACGAATCAATTGGGAAACATAATTGTATCTATCAGAGCACATTGCTCCATAGGAAAAAAAATAAATTGTCCCTTACTAAGGAAACAGTGAATAGATATAAGTAGACAACTAGTAATGTTTGCTACAAATTTTAAGTAGCCAGCAATCAAAATGTACCTGTGAAGGAAAAACAAACTGGTCTCAGATTCAGTGAAAATAAAACCCAAATTCTCCAAACAGTACATCAGACTCAATACAATTTCTGAAACTAGGTAAAATACTATAGCCAAAAAGAACAAAAAAAAAAAAAAAAGAAAGAAAAGAAAAGAGAGAGAGAGAAAAAAAAAGATGGAAAAGAAAGTTGAACAAAAAGATAAACCAGCAGAAAGAAATTATCAGGCAATAGTCATGAAAAAGTCTCTACCTACAGCAAAAATTTGGATTTATTTGTTTCTGTTTCCTTCCAATGTTGTAGTGATGGCTTTTTAAATTTAAACTTTGTTTCATATTTGTGTAAATTATTTACAAAGATACCAAGTCAAAATAAAAAAAAGAAGATGTATTCAGATAAGACAAACTTCTATCCCTCTTTTACTTTTCAGGTCATTGATACGGTTTGGTTCTGTGTCCTCACCCAAATCTCATGTTGTATTCTAATAATCTCCATGTCAAAGGAGGGACCTGGTGGGAGGTAATTGAATCATGGGAGTGGGTTTTTCCCATGCTGTTCTTGTGATGGTTTTATAAAGGGCAGTTCTCCTGCACATGCTCTCTTGCCTGCTGCCATATAAGAAGTGACTTAGCTCCTCATTCATCTTCAGCCATGATTATGTGGCCTCCCCAGCCTAGTGGAACTGTAAGCCCATTAAACCTCTTTTTTAAATAAATTACCTAGTCTTGGCAATTCTTTTTATTTTTTTATTTTTTTGAGAAGGAGTCTCGCTCTGTTCCCAAGCTGGAGTGCAGTGATGCTATCTCGGCTCACTGCAAGCTCCGCCTCCTCAGTTCAAGAGATTCTCCTGCCTCAGCCTCCTGAGTAGCTGGGATTACAGACAGACATGTGCCACCACACCCAGCTAATTTTTGTATTTTTAGTAGAGACAGGGTTTCACCATGTTAGCCAGGATGATCTCAATCTCCTGACCTCGTGATCCAGCTGCCTCAGCCTCCCAAAGTGCTGGGATTACAGGTTTGAGCTACTGTGCCCAGCTGATAATTCTTTATTAGCTGCCTGAGAACAGACGAATACAGCAATTTTAGAAAATGTTTGTCTTCTGTTTTTCAAATAGTTCACTTTATGTCAACATTTATAAATATTACTCTTTTATGTGGATGCACTATACTTTAGTCAATCTAATACTGTTGCTGAACATTTGTGTTGTTTCAAATCTTCACTATTCCATATAATTCTGGAATCAATAGTCTATAATAAACATCTCTTCAGTTTTTGACAGTGCATTTTTGTGATAGTTTTCTAAAAGTGAGATTTGAGGATCAAAGTTTGTGGGCACATAATTTTTCTGGACGTGGTCAGATTCTCTTCCACAAGTTGGTGCCATGTTGTATTCCCATCAGGAGAGGGTTGATTACCCACAGGCTTCTGAATGCAGTGTGCCTTGAAAGTCTGGAATTTTACCAATTTGAGACATGAGTGATAATATCTAAATGTTATTTTATTTATTTATTTATTTATTACTCCTTTTTCTTTCCAACTTTTATCTTAGGTTCAGGGGAACACGTGCAGGTTTGTACACGTGTAAATTGCATGTCTCAGGGGTTTGCTGTACAGATTATTTTGTCACCCAGGTCATAAAAATAGTACCCGATAGGCAGTTTTTCAATCTTCACCCTTCTCCCATCCTCCCCTCTCAAGTAGGCCCCGATGTCTGTTGTTCATTTCTTTATACCCATGTGTACTCAGTGTTTAGCTCCTACTTGTAAGTGAGAACACCTAATATTTGATTTTCTGTTCCTGTGTTAATTTGCTTAGGATGATGGCCTTTAGCTCCATCCATATTGCTCCAAAGAACATGATCTCATTCTTTTTCATGATTGGGTAGTATTCAATGGTGTTTATCTGCCACATTTTATGTCACTTTTTTTATCCAGTCTACAATTGATGGGCACTGAGGTTGATTTCATGCGTTTGCTATTGTAATGAACATATACATGAGTGTGTCTTTATGGTAGAATGACTTATATTCCTTTGGGTATATATCCATTAATAGGATTGCTAGGTCGAATGGTAGTTCTGTTTTAAGTTCTTTAAGAAATCTCCAAATTGATTTCTACAGTGGCAGAACTAATTTCCATGCCCACTAGCAGTATATAGGCATTCCCTTTTCTCTCCAACCTTGGGAGCATCTTTTTTTTTTAACTCTTTTTATAATAGTCACTTAATGTAATTTTATTTTTCATTTCTTTTATGAAGAAGATCAAGCACTTTTTCATTAGTTTGAGTCATTTTCATCTTTTTCCATGACCTGTTTCTTCATTTTTTTAGCTCATTTTTCTAAGGTTATTTCTTGTTTTGTTCTCTAATTTGAGAAGCTATTTATATATTGGGGACATTAATTGTTTGCAATGTCAGTTGTCAATAGTCATGGGTTTTCCCCAAACCCACAAAAAGGCTGGCAGTGGCTTTGACCAGAGACCAAGCAATGGAGGTGAGAACAGTGGTGGAATTCTGGAAAAGCTTTGAAAACAAAGCCAAGACAATGCCCTGATAGGTTAAAGGTGGGGTGTGTGTGTGTGACAGACAGAAGAGTCAGAAATGACTTCAACATTTTGATTTAAGCATTGAGAAACCTAGAGATGAAATGACGAATGCTGTGGGTGCAGCAGATTTTACAGGGAGGATTACAAGTTTAATCTTAGGCCTGTGAAGTTTGACATGTTCATCAGACCTCCATGTGGGGGTGTCAAGTAGGTTCAGCTGGAGATTAAAATTTGGGAAATTTCTCAAAACAGAGATGGTATTTAAAATCTTGAGACTGGCTAAAATAACCCATAAAGTAGGGTAGGATAAAAAAGAGAAAGGATCCAAGTACTGAGCTCCAGGGCCTTCTCATGGTTAGAGGCCAGGGAGAAGTGGAGGAGGCATTGAAGGAGACTATGTGTTTGTGGGGTAGGGAGAGAACCAACAGAAGGTAGAACAAGTAAGAAAGTGTGTCCTCATCTGTGTCTCAAAGATATACTCCTACACTATCTCGCATTTACTTTATAGCTTCTCCTTGCACATTTAGATTTTTAACCTATCATGCACCCATCTTTATAAATAGTCTTAGGTAGAGATTCTGGCTTATTTTTTTTTTCTGCTGCATATGGCAAGCCAGTGTTGCCAACCCTACTAGATAATCTCTTCTTTGCCCCAGTGATTTACAGCACTAATCATACCATAAAATCATTTTCTGTATATTCATGGACATGTTTTTGAGCTCTCGACTCTACTACATTAGTGTATTTGTCTGTTCTCGTGCCAGTGCGATGCTGTTTTGATTAACATGGCTTTGTAGTTTATCTTCACATCGGGTGGAGAAAGTTTCCCCTCTTTGTTCTTTTTCAAAGTTGATTTAGGAATTTCTGTATCTTTATTCTTCCAAAGGTTTATGAGGAAGTTTACTGAATCATTCCCAAAAAAATATTCAATTTGAAAATAATTGGCATCTTTTTATATTTTTGTTTCAACCAAGAGCATGAAATACTGTTATACTGCATAAAATTATTATCTATGTATTTTATTATTCTTGTTTAGCCATATAAAAATTGTTTTGATTAATTCTTGCATATTTTATCCATTTTTTTCTATTGCAAATTCTATTTTACTTTTTATTACTTTTTGCTTGAATATGTAAGTCGACCTTGTACACGGCAACACTGCTCTTTTTAAAAATTCTGGTAAAAAGCACATAATATAGCATTTACTATCTGAACCATTTTTAAGTGTACAATTCAATAGTCTTACTATATTCAAATTGTTGTGCACCATCTCTCTAGAACTTTTTCATCTTGCATTCCTGAAACTGTACGTCCATTGAACAACTCCCCATTTTCCCCTCCTCCAGACCCTGGCAACTACAACTCCACTTTGTCGTTATGGGGCTGACTTATTTCACATAGCATAATATTCTCAAAGACATGAATATTAATGTCCAGAAAGTTCATCCATGCTGTGTCATGTTAAGGATAAGGCATGGAAAAACTCCAACCTATTGGTTGGGTCTAGCAACATCTGGCTAGCACACTAACTTAGATTTGATGGAAAAGAAAGTGACTAGAAAAATGGAAGACACATCTTCTAAAGCAAAGCAGTCTAACAGAACTTTCTGCAATGATGAAAATGATCTGTAACAGGTACTGTCCAATGTGGTAGCCACTAGCTACAGGTGGCTATCAATTACTTAGTGCGTGGTTAGCACAACTGTGAAATTGAGTCTTAATATCAGTTAAGTTTTGTTAATTTGTATTTAAAATTAAATAGCCACCCGTGTCTGGCATCTAGCATACTGGACAGCACAGTTCTAGAAGAAGCTCTGTATGTTAATGAGTTTCTGTGAGGTCCTGTCTCTGGAAAGGTGGCTGAATACAGGATCACTGCAGGGATCCCCCAGTAAGGCTATCACAGTTCGAAGAAAAGGTGTGAGTTTACACTTTGTTGATTCCAAAGGAAATAACCCAGAGTAGCAAAATTTATTTGGGGGCTGGAATACGAGGCCTGATTTGTCTACCTGTATAGATCAATACCCTAAGTCATAGGAGATGAATTGCACTTAGATCAAAACCATCTTCTCTCTGGAGCTTTGTATAACTCTCCCAGGTACAGCTGGTTTCTCCCTTATCTGTGTAGAGGTGCAGACCTCTACAGCTACACCTATTGCACAGCACCAGAGTAAACAATTTCTTTGGCTGTCTTCCTATAAGTTCCTTGAGGGCAGGGTCTGTTTTTGTATCCCCAAAGACAGAAACAATATAAGTGATTTATCAACGTATATGACAGAAAAAGGACAGGAAAATGTAATGAAGGAGATATAGATAAAAAGAGGAGTGTAGAATGAAAGGAAGGGAAGGATAGATATCTCTGTGGGATTGAATAAAAATACTCTGGTATTAAAGATGGAATCTCCACGTTCTTAGCTGTGTTCATTACTTTATGTCACGTTAGAATCTTTAATTATTAAAAGACTCTAAAAGGACTTTTAGGACATGACCACAGTGCCACTGTTTCAAGTTATGGAACATCATCTGACCATATTTTCCTTATCTTCATTAGCTCAGATATTTATCTCTAACAGCATACATAGTTGGAATATCAGCAGGTTGTGTTTTAAAACATAGGTGTAGCTAAAGAACAAAGAGATAAAGGAGATCTCTCTGAAGTGATTAGCCAGTGAACAACTGAAGTGATCCATCATTGAGATAAAAAAGCTGCTTACTTAATTGAAAATTAAAGGGTCCAAAATATGAAGGACTCCGTGAAACTGATGAACAAGTCTAACGATGGTAAAAGACTGAGATAGGAAGACAAACAGAATGCAGAGGTTTCAGAGATGGAACAGTGCTGAGTGTGGACAGCAAAGTGTGCTACTGAAACAAAAACAGGGCAAACGTCTTTTGGAGTTGTCAGAGGAAAAGTGAGTATAGATGGCGATTAGATGAAGTATTTGAAATACACTGAAGATGCCTACTATTATGGTTAGCAGAAATTAAAGGCACAAGTCAGAACGCAAAATCTGTGGTGTGGGGGATAGAGTGGTGATGACTCACCATATAACAATAAGGCATAGTATGGAAGATAATCTGGAAGGATACAGTACTTCTCCAAACAGATGGAGATTTTCTGCAAGGGTGGAAGAATAATGAGAGTGGCGATGAAGGTCAGAGAACATGCTGCGGTCCTCTCTTTCTCTCTCCTAAGTCGCTTGGGCTCCAGGGAGTGAAACACCTCTGCTCTTTTGAGCCCCAGAAGGATCTGTGGCCCCAGGGATAGCCAAACTTCAGTTAATGCAAGGAGTGTAGTGAGTATTCTTGGAAGACATCCAGGCAGAGGAAGAGGAAATGGAAGAAAGCCCAGTCAAGGCTGGAAATAAGAATGGTGAAGATGGGTTCAAGGAACAAAGGGCAAAGAGTTTTGTAAAGTGGAGCTCCTCTAAAGGGGCAGGAGGAAATGCATCTGGACAGATAGTCTGATGACAGTGCCTGGGCAGCCTTGAACTCTGAGTTGAATTCTACAGTCAACAATGGGCAGTCTTCTGGCAGCCTCCAAGTAGGTGATTAATGTGGCAAAAGCTGATGTTTCAAAAAAAAAAAAAAAACATTTGGAGTGCTGGGCAGGATGAATGAAATAAGAACAAAATTTGAATCGAGGATGTCTTGGAGCCCGTGAAAGCCCCATTTGACATCATACACCAGATTTACAAAATAAGAGACTATAGAGCTGTTATCTTTAACATTTTCCATACACTGGGTGTGTCTTGAGAAGGCATTGGTTCCGCTCCTCGGAGTAGAATCAATTGTTTCTGACCATCTGAGTGGTTGAGGGCAGAGCAGTGGATCATCCAGTGAAGTGGCTCATCAGCCCAAACAGCTTAAAGTCTGAATTATGATGGATGGCCTGATGGATCACTGCAGTCATTGACCAGCACGCAACCTTCACACAGCCAAGTCAACGCAGCACATGGCCATGGCATCTGCCTTAAAAGCCTGGAGTGGAGAAAAGGAATCCTGACACTGGTCAGTGTTGAGGTGAAACCTTTTAACTTCATCCTGTCACATTATTTGTCATTTCCATATGGGCCACTGACAGCTGTCAGTCAAGCAAGGCTTACCCTGCCGCTAGCTATCTCAAGGCATACAAAAAAGAGACTAACGAAAGCCTGTCTTAATTAGGTGATAATTAAACATTCCAGCCAGAAACCTCCAATCAATCTGACAGAACACACCCGTTCAAAACACGGGTTTGCAGCAATATTCCAACAGACTGATAAGGTTTTGCCTCTCTGGGAATTTAAAAAACAAAAATGAAACAAACAAAAAAAACATTCAAGTCCCCATCACGTATTTTGCAGATTTGAGGTGAGGATTAAGCAAGAATAAACATACCTAAAGGGAACCAAGAAATGAGGGACGTCACTGGGGAATTGCATTCCTCTCTTCCTGCAAAGAAAGTCCGGTTACAATGAGCATCCAGAGGTGCAGTCTCCAAGGTGGAAGAGAGAAAGGCCCTGCGCTCTCACAGTGCTGCGCATGCTCAGAATGAATTAGAGTAGACGCGTTGCTCCCATGTTGCCTCCCTAATGGTGTGGATGGGTACAAGGCGCCCTGCCTGTGTACCTGTGAGCCTCTCAGCTCCTTCTGATTTAGTGACAGAGCTACCATTCTCATCTCCACATGGTATCTCCTGAGGAACTGTCCAGATCTCAGGCAGTTCCAACTCCCACTAAGCCCCCAAGAGGTAGCTTTTCTATTTTTTAAAAAGCAGGCCCCCATATACACCATGGAATATTACGCAGCCATCAAAAACGATGAGTTCACGTCCTTTGTAGGGACATGGATGAACCTGGAAACCATCATTCTCAGCAAACTGACACAAGAGCAGAAAATCAAACGCCGGATGTTCTCACTCATAGGCAGGTGTTGAACAATGAGAACACATGGACACAGGGAGGGGAGCACTACACACTGGGGTCCGTTGGGGGGAAATGGGGGAGGGACGAGGGGGTGGGGAAGTGGGAAGAGATAGTATGGGGAGGAAGGACAGATACAGGCGAGGGGACGGAAGGCAGAAAACCACACTCCCATGTGTGTACCTATGCAACAATCTTGCATGTTCTTCACATGTACCCCAAAACCCCAAAACCTAAAATGCAATAAAAAAAAGCAAGCCCCTAGAAAGGGATAGATGGTGCTTCTTTTAAAGAGCTTTTAAATATTATTAAACTCAAATTTTCCTATCTAGCAGATTCATGGTATGCAGAGTTAAATATAGAAAGAGGGTTTGCACAAAGCCTGTATTTGGTTAGTTCCCTTCTTAACCGATATAATTAAATATTGAATTGACCCAGAGTGCTGAATATGACTTTCTGGTGGGACCTGTGCCACCAAATACCTAAAAGCCTTTTGTTGTTTCCTTACTACAGTGGATCAAATTAAGCTGCAGTTCCCCAGGCCTCATTTGACCTAAAACTATTTTAATGCCGAAATGCTTTTCCAGGTATTTTGCCAGTTACCATTGATCAAAAACTTAATAAGACATCACTTGGAGTTCCAGCAGCAGCCTGTATGTGGTTGAACAGTGATAGTGTGGCACTTCTGGAACCAATTCCTAAGTTTTATTTCTATTTTATAGCTATCACTAATACACACACACACACACACACACACACACACACACACACACACTGCCTAGAGAGAGGCATTACTTGTAGTACTGCTGTTATTCCTTAGAAATGTTACTACAAGTAACTTAGACATTTTATCTTTACAGCTAAACTGTAGCATTAAGAGGCAAATTAAAAGAGGAAAACTAAAGCCTCTGATGAGCTGGGAGTCAAGGACATCAGGTTAGGAGATCCATTAGACTAAAAGTTGCCCATAACATTCAAATCAGGGAGTTTCTGTAGAACCATTTACAAAAATTTAACAATTTCCACCAACATTCCTTCCTTTCTTCCCTCCTTCCTTCTTTCTTCCTTATGCTTTTTTTGAGACAGGGTCTTTCTCTGTCACCCAGGCTGCAGTGCAGTGGTATGAACCATCTAGGTTCACTCTAGCCTCAAACTCCTGGGTTCAAGTGATCCTCCTGCCTCCTGAATAGCTCCTTGAGATTACAGTTGTGAACCACTATGCCCAGACTGTTTTGAATTTGTTTTGTATATGGTGTAAGGTATGGGCCTAATTTTAATCTTTTACATGTAGATATCTAGTGTTCACTGCCCCATTTGTTAAAAAAGACAGTCCCTCCCAATGAAATATCCTCAACATCTTGTCAAAAATGACTTGGGCATAAAAGTTAGCATTTACTTCTGGGCTCTGTATTTTATATTTTATTCCCTTTATCTATATGTCTACCATCATGCCACTACCACACTGTTTTGATCACTGAATCTGTGTAATAAGTTTTGAAAATAGGAAATGTGAGACATAAAATTATTTTTATTTGTTAAAATTGTTTTGGCTATTCAGTGTTCCTTGAGAGTCCATATGAATTTTAGAATGTATTTTCCCATGTCTGCAAAAATACCACTGGGCCCTGCCTTAATTTTAACACTTACTATTAAAATTATTAAATACTGTTCAAAATCCAGCTTTAATCCACCACCTGCAGAAGCTTTTCATGACCTTCCAACGTTCTGAAACTGTGATAATATTGTATTAATATGTTCTTCCCTAGCTGTTGCACAGGGAAATCAGTGATTTAACACAAAAGTTTATCTCTGGCTCACATCACAGTCTGAGGCAGTGTCTTAGTCCATTTTCCATTGCTATAGCAGAATACCTGACACTGGATAATTTGTAAAGAAAATATTTTGTTTAGTTCATGGTTTTGGAGGCTGGGAAGTACAAGATTGGGTGGTTGCATCTGGTCAGCTTCTAGTAAGGGCCTTCTACTGCATCATAACATGGCAGAAGGCATCACAGGACATTAAAGGTGTATGAGAGCCAAGCTGGCTTTTATAACAGACCCATTCTAGTGAGAACTAATCCGCTCCCGTGATAACCCATTAATCAATCCAGGAATGAGTTAATTCATTAATGAGGGCTCTTCCCAATTATGTCTTAGATGCCCCACCTCTTAAAAATGTTACATGAGGAATTAAGTTTTGACATGTGTTTTAGAGGGGACAGACATTCAAACCACAGCAGGTAAGTTGAGTGGCTTTATAGGGCACCACTCCTCCAAGTGTTGACTCAGAAATCCAAGATGCTTCTATCTCATCAGGTATGCAATTAAGAACACATGGTCTCCAAGTTTGCCCCAGCAGAGGAAGAGCAAGATAGAGACACACTGGCTATTAAAGCCTCCACCTGGATGATACACACAAAACTCCATTCACAATTTATTGACTAGCACTAGTCACTTGGCCCCTTAACTGCAAAGGATGCTGAGGAATGTGTAGGAGTGTTTCATTTGGTGAATACTGTTGCTGACACAAGCACAGACTGTGGTACCTTTAATTGGATACTTTCTATACTTTTGAAAGACATCTCTTGTATTATTGGCTTGTCTTCCTATTTAATCTTGTGTCTGTCATGGCTCCCAGTTCTACTGTAAGTACTTTGAGAATAGAAACAATATGTCATGCATCTTTGTGTCTCCCTTCTTATGCAGCAAAATGGCTCTTGTATAATTGGTTCATTCAACATTCAGTCAATAAATACTTATTGAGTTCCCATATTGTGCACTGTTTTAGGAACAAGGAGTACCTTGGTGTGAAAATACACTGAATTCTCCATACCTAATTTACAGAATCAATCAAATATTCACACAAATGAATGTAAAATTATAACCATGCTGAATGTTTGAAATTAAAAGCACATCATGTTTTAAAAAATGCTCTCATAACTAAATTTGAAAACAATGATGCTGTGGAATAAACTAAAAAGGAAAAACCCAAATTCTTATGTGGATTGTAAAAAATCTTGCCCTGTGGAGATTCGAGTCAGAGAGAGCAGTGGAATGGGGAGAAGGAGAATACAATGGTGTCAGGCAATTAGCGGGTGCTTCTGAACTCCCTGGAGGAGTGAGGTTTTCAAACAGCATTCCCCAGTCTCCTGTACTGTTTCTGGTGTGATAGGCAACATGTCAGGAGTAATAAAGAAAAATGGCCGTGTAACTACAAACAGAAGAAACACATCTTTGGTACATTTCCATCCTGTCAGCAGTTTTCTGTCATACCCTAATGGGATCATATGAATAATTTTGTTTTCTCTAATCGGAACCAAATATATATATATACATATATATAATCTCATCAGTTTGTTTTTAAATCATACTATGAAAAAATGAATACTAACATGATGAAAAGAAGAGATAAGCAATAGAAATACAAGTAAAATGGAATATTTGTGGACATGATTATTTTAGATATTCATATGGCATCTGTGATAAGAATGTTGTTTCTGCTCACTCCTCTGTACTTGATAAACTATGAGTAGTTATCCGAGAATGGCCGGCATCTTTGTCTTCCTATGTTTTTATACTGGGAAAGGAATGTGTCTCTTTGACTTACATATGTTCATTTATTTATTTATTTTGTTCTATCATGTGCATATGAGCTTTCAGTCTGCTCCCATGGCATAATCTAAATGACTTGGACAATTTGTTATTGTCGGTTTTGGATATGAGAACATGAAGACATCCTGTGGCCCTAAAAACATATCCATTTGAACTCAAAAGAGAGTCACGTAAAATTATTTCAGCAAAGCCTCCTCCATTTTCCCCAGAATTTCTCGGGCAATTTTATTTGTTTTTTGTCTGAGTTATTAGACAAGTTGTTCAACTTCTTATTCATAGGCTGGGTTGAAATCCAAAACTGGATCAACCAGAATTCACATACTACAGTGAATGCACGTAATACACATTTAATAAGCAGTGGTTGAAATTAAGTCAGTTGAATTGGATTGAACTGAACTGAACTGAAAAATTAAAGACTTGTGTGGTTCAGCAAATTAGAACATTCTGTTAAAAATGGACAATCCAATCTCTTGCCCTACAGTGACATGCTCTGCCTCCACATAGAGTGTAGGTGTATGAATAACCACATGCTTAGCCAGTCGTGTATTCAAGCACTGAAAGCAAGTTATTTTTGTTGCATAATGTCATTGTGAATTTCCTGTCTTTGTAACTCAAAAAATATGTTCTGCTACAAACCAAGAAGGAAGAAATGAATTATTCAACAATGGTGTTAGAAAAATTGGCCATTTGAAAAAAATAAAATAAAATCCTCAAGTTAGATTGTCACCTCAGATCATTTAACAAAATAACTTTCAGTTGAAATTAAAAAGAGAAGTGTAAACAGTAGAATTATAAAAACTTGAAAGAGCATATGTAGACAGGAATTGGTGGAAGGTGGCGGGTGAGGCACAAAACATTTTCTTCTGTTACTTTTTACATCTCTGTTGTCTTTTAAAAACAACAAGCAACAATGTCATGAATACTTTTTTAAATGAGGAGAAAATATAGTATTCTATTGACCAATATTTTGTTTATCTCAGTGTAATGAAGGCCTTTCAAAAGCAATGGAAGAATCGCCCAAAGAAGATAAATACATTTGGACAACTTCTGCAAATCAATAAAAACATCATAATATAAAAGAGATGGATGAAAAATTGGGGGAACATTTGACACACGTATCACAAATGTTAATATCTTTACCGTATGAAGAACAATTGCAGCTTAATAAGAAAGGCATGAACCATGAATTAGAAAAAAGGATAAAATAGTTGTCGCATGGAAAATAATGTTTTAACCTGATAAAGTAATAAGTAAGCATATGACAGTTGTACCAGAATATTCATCAGAGTTTCATTTGTAATATTTTTAAAATGAGGATGAATCTTAATAAGTAATAAAAGAATACTAAGTGGGCTATTGTTTGAAGACTGTAATAATGTAAGGATATTACAGGAAACATATCAAAAGAGATATTGTAGGAAATGTACCAAAAATATTAGTAGTGCTTACCTTTTGATAGTAAGATTACTATTACTGTCATTTTAATTGTTTTCTTATACTGCCCTTATTGTTTTCCTAAAAGTAGTGTGTAGTATTATTTTACAATGAGAATAAAAAAGGAAACATTTATTTTAAGCACAGGTCTTCTTTAAAAAAAAAAAAAGAAAAAGAAAAAAAAGCTCACATACTAAGTTTAATATTTTTACCCGTATGAAATGCTGTAGAAACCTTGAAAGAAAGACCCAACATTATTTCTATGCATCTAACTTTCATGGGCTGCCAGTTTAATGTAGAGCATAAGAGGCAGTGAATTAATTTAACTTTAATCTGACCCATTTAATATTAATATCTGCCCACGCTCTCTCTTGTTTCCCTGCCATCTTCTTTCCTACTGTTTGGCTTATTTTTCACTAATGTGCTAGCTAATATAGGACACCTTGAGAGTGTAAATTGTACTTTCAAAATAGATCTTGTCTCTGTTCACGTCCCTTGGAAATTTTTAAGTGGAGTAAATGCAACAAATAGCTGAAATGTAGGCCTTTAGGGATGTCTGCTGACTTCTTCCTTTCAGAGATGTAGAGTAGGCCCACGTTGTGAATTTTTTCTCATCATTTGGACAAGTCCTTCCGCATTAATTGCATTCTTTCTGCTCCAGGTGCAAAGCATTTAGATTATTCCCAAATAAACACAAGCCATCTTCATGCCTTTAGACATTTAATATCTTTCTTTAAAATGTTCACTTCTCGTCTTATTCGTCCCTCTTTTCCATCGTTGGCTTCCAGTTGCATCTTTTTTTCTTTTTGAAACTGGAGCAGAAATGTGGCTGTGAAAGTTAAATAAAAAGGGAGGTGGAAAGCACAAAATTAAGAAAAGACACTTCTCAGTCTTATGTTTCATAGTTGGTTTTGTAAGTAAAGCAGTTAGCCATCTAATCAGGCTGGGACCTACCCTGAATAAACATTCTCTCTCTTTGCAGTGCTTAAAATTTGATCATTACTGAATGAACCTTTGCAATCATCATTGGCCTTTCCAGATAGTCTACTTAAAAATGTAAATGCTCCTGAAAAGGACTAAAATTACTAACACTTTGACATGAATAACTTTTAATAAATTCTCTTCCTACTCACACAAGAAATGGGTGTTCTTCAAAATTTCATTCGTCATCAGCAAAACTGTGTGGGCTTGGAAGCTGGGAGTTCTATTGGAGGGTAAAGAAACAAATGAGAAACTTCATAACATTGAACTGGGCAAGCCCCATGTGCATTCTGACCATGTGCCCAGTGAACTCACACCCACCTGTGTCCCAGCCATCAGAAGGGGGAAAGAGAAGAGCCAGTTCATGATGACAACAGCAAGGGAGTCAATGGGAACTCTCAATGCCCACAGCTCCTTTACCATTAATTTCAGGGATATCCCACTGATGCTGGGAACCTACAGAGCAGCCAGACATTCGCCTCAGGTTCGACTTCCTTATCAGAACAGGAAAATAATCACAATGAGACACCTACTGAAAAAGTCATGCTGTGACTGCCTTGGCCCTGTCTCAGCTTAAACAATCAAATATGAATTGCAGAACATAACCCAATAACAGGAAACAGGACCAGCGCAGAGGGTGCTTTTGGTAAACAGCAGCAGTTCCCCTGACCAAGGTCTTGATTAATGCCCTTCCCAAATCTAGAGAAAGGCATAAAGCTTCCACGTCAGGAGAGCTGACCGCACACTCACGCAATGATTTCCATCTATCTCTGACATCTCTTCCCAAGCTGTACACTTGTGCCAGAATCACATACCCTGTCCTAAGACAAGTAATGAAATGTAATGACAGGCTTTCCCCATACCACTTACAGATGCTTCACAATGGCTGCTAATAAAGATGTATGACTTTATGTTGTCCATCTGTGTTTCAAAAGCAAACATGCATTTGTGTTTTCCTCTTAGGTCTGCTCTCAGTCTAGAGGAATGGGGCCTGGGAAAGATGAATCAACCTTGAGCTGACCTCTAACTGCTTTCTAGGCTACACTTCAATACTTCAGACAATGTTTCCAGATCTGTTGCTTCCATATGACATATTTGTTTGTTTATTTATTTTTTTGCATCAGGGTCTTGCTCTATTGCCCAGGCTGGAATGCGGTGGTGCCATCATAGCTCACTGCAGCCTATTTATTTTTCAAAGAACAACAGAACTGTAGTAGTCCTGTGAGCAATCCAATAGAATCAATTCTTGTTCACAGAAAGCACTTGGATTCCAGTGGGTATGATTTTACTCTGTGCTGTTTATTTTTCATTTAATCCAAGGGACCCCAGAGGGTTGGTCAAAGAATTGAAAGTAGGATTTGAAAAGAACTTGAAGAAGTTTTGCTTTGGAAGCCCAGGCAAAAATTAGAGATTAGAGTACAATGTTATTATTTTGAGCATTTATAAGGGCTGGTGTTTGAACATATTCATTCTCTGGGGTATTCATGGCCTAACAATTTGGCATTAATGTTTTCGTAGACTTTTAAACTAAGTAACAGTACTGATAACTGCCAAAGCAAATAGCAAATAGCTACCAAAGCAAATAGCATAGATATATGGGCTTTCTGATTCTTATTTTCAGAGGCAGTTGAGTCAGCTCAATTTCTACCAAGAATCTTGAACAGAGAAATTTAGAAGATACAGCTGACTCTCAGTAGGTGCCCCCTCTCCTCTACCATGGAGGTAGCTACATGAATAATATTTAAGACAAAATAATCCAGTCACATGTGACACCAGAAGGGGATCCTCAGTGCCTGGTGGGCTGTGGCAAGGCCGCTGCACAGACAGTGACAGAATATAGAACTAAAGCTGAAGACAGGGTGGCTGCAATACACAAGTAGCAGCGATAGGCAAAGGACGCTGGTTTGAGCACACAGCACAGACATAAAAAACATGTCTCCATTTACAAATAGCATAGGTAGGTGTCCCATCTATAGAAACAGGTGTTGCCAAAAAGCTGAAGAGGTAACTCTTCTAGCTTTTTCAAAGTGGAAAAATTATATAGTGCTCTCTGGAGCCACCAGAGTCGTAGACTGTGCTTTAGAAAAGCAATGCAAACACTCCCTCCCCAGGTAAAGGTGGTAAGCTCTTCTCAATTTCCCTTGTAGTTATAAATTCATGAAAATGGCACAGTTCAAAGAGACCGTGGATACCTCCAGGCCAGCTTCATGGAGACACAAAACCAACATCCCAACAGCTGAAGCTTTCTCAAGGATGTTTGAGTGAGTCTCATTTGCTTTGATTACAAATCCTTAGAACTCTACATTTGGCTTATTAAGAGAGAGCCTCCTTTAGGGAAAGTTGTATAATCTCTAAATATTGTCCTATTTTTGGCAGGGCGTTTTGGCCATTTATAATAGCTATACACATTTGCAAGTGTATGGTGTGCACATACATATACACACACATAATCTGTAACATCAGTACACTTGCATATGCATATAAGTATTATGAACACTGAATATATGTATAAATATACATATACACATCTGTACACATATAAGTTTATCAGCCTGTATCCTATACAGAAAAAGTTTATAAGAAGAGTTCATAAACTTCTTCAGTCATATGTCACCTGTCCTGACCATTTCATTCCTGTTTCTTCAAACCCATCTCTCTCTGTAGCTACTGGAAAGGAAGAATAAAGTTCCTTATGATGAGACTCCAGTGCAGTTTGCATTGAGCTTTTGTTGCTAAATTACATCAGACAAGACAGAGGCATTGTCAGTGCCCATGGTACTATCATTTAATCCCTCTGTGCCTCAGTTTCCTTGCCTTTAAACAGAGGATAATAATAGTATCGAACCTATGTGATAGGCTTGTTGTGAGGATCAAATGAAATAATACAGGAGCAACACTTGAGATAGTGCCTGATACATACTCAACACTTAAAATATTGTACTATTATTAGTGTACAATGACATAATAATACAGGTGATGAATTACCAGTAAATCAGGTCAGAATTCAACACAAATCAATAAATATGCATTACCTACTATGTGGAATCACTGTTGTAGAAAATACGTGTTTATTAGTGAACCCTCAGTTCATACTCCAATAAACATTTATTGGTTATCTGAGTGAACCACAGAAAAATATCAGGGATAGCTGATTATTCTGCTTTCAGTATGCTGGAACTGGGATAATTTCAGCAGGAAAAATGCCCTCATTCTAATTGGGACCTGTCCAGAACATGCGGCTAAACAAACCTATTAATAAATTGTGACTTCAGTAATTAAAGTTACACACACAGGCATCATGCATGCTAAAATGACATTTTGTTAATAGACTGTCCTGGCAGGTTGGGGTGTTCTTTTAAGCTTTTTAGCAGCAACAAGCTGCTTCCTAGTCAAGAATCTTAAAATAACTATGTCATTACATAAACATTCAACATCCACCTTATGCCAACCCACGTTCTATTTCTTTTGGAAGAGAATGAAATAAGATGAATTGACATGACCCCAAGAGCCTATGGTATAGAATGCTAATATTTTTGAGATGGTGGACATTCTAAAAGTTGTGAAAAAGGGCCAGTGTTACAGGTATGGCTGACATCTGCAAGATTATTTTATTGCAAGTGTTCTTTGGTTTTATAAGCTGACATGCGAGAGTCAACATAAATAAGGTGCTAGGGAAATATTGCCACAGAGGTAAGAGTATTAACTTATGTAGCTATCTCAGTATAGACAACTGGGCCCTGGTAAGAGGACCCAAGGACTCCATTCAGCTAAATAAATAGCAAGTATGGCCTGACTAACAATGTTAAGAGAGCACCAGGTTCATGGTCCTCAGAATTAAACTGTATTAGGAATAAACCAGAGATAGTGATAACCCCACTCAGATAGATACAAGATTTAGGCACCTTCAGTCTCTGAGCAAAGCTCCTGCATTACTGGAACTCAGGCAACAATGAGACAGGTCAGACTGATGATTGGGTACAAGTCAAATAGATCCCGTAGGGAGACATCAGACCTTTTGGTGAATAAGAGGAAGCCCAGCAACTAGGGAGTCAGCATGGAAAGAGGCAGGAAAAGAGGAAAATATCCAAGGATGGTTTAGGCTGTTTGCATGAAAGAAAAACCTTGGCAGCATATGGCAATCACCAATTAGTGGCACTAAAGTAAACGGACAGAGACCAGCAACTGAATCTGATATCTAGGATGGATTGAGTCACAGAAAGCAACTCCAGAGATCAGAGACTGGAACTGGAACCAACAGACAGACAAATTAAATGCTGAGCCTCTTGAGTAATCGCCCCATAAATTAGAGCTTTATTAGTGGAATTAACTTTATTGGTGGAAGTTAATTTGCTTAATATATTTAATAGCTAGTCCCCGAAGGTGTGCCCTAGTGAACCATAGCCTTACTACATTGAATTTGGGTTGGCCCTGTGACTCACTTTGACCAATAGCATTTGGCAGAAGCGACATTTTTTATTTTTGGAGCTGGGCCTTAAGATTTGCAGCTTTCAGTTCTGCTGAATTCCACTCACAGTGCTTTCTCTTGAAACTCAGCTGCCATGCCATAAGAAGCCAAAATTCTCTAACAAAGTCATGCAGAAGAGAACAGAGGCCCTCTGACCAATGGCTCCAACTCAGCAAAGCCAGCACCAACTGCCAGCTATGTAAAAAAGCTATCCTGGATTTCCAACCAACTCAAGGCTTCACCTGGCCCACATTACATGAAGCAGAAGAACCACACAGCTGAGCCCAGTCAACTCACAGAATCATAAGTGATAATAAAATAAGTATGGCTTCAACCACTAAGTTTTGGGACATTTGTCATATAGCAACAGAAAATGGAATTTGTGAAGTTTACAGGGAATATAAAAGCAATTAAAAAAAAAAAAACTAAGCCTTAATTCCATCAGAGAACATTTGAAATTATGAACTTCAGCCTTTTTTAAAACATTTATTTTATTCAGCATACTCTCTTTAGTAAGATAGGCATTTGTATAGTATATTTAAGAGGTTCCATCAAAAAATAGTTAAAACACACAATGTTTTATAATTGAAAGGCAAACTTAATTTAACTAAAGAATGTACTTCTTGTGTTGTTACATTGATTCAATTAAAAATAGTATGGGGTAAAGTAGAGAGGTTTGAAAGAAAATTCCAGATTTCCCAGATTTTTTCAAACACATTATTGCAACCACCAACTTTAACTATAAGCATCATATCTTCTCAAGATGTGGCTGTACTTAAATTTGCTGCTAGAGCTAAACATGATTTTTGGCATTGAATTTCTCAACCTAAAGTAAGCCTTCTGCTCATTATGGTCATGGCTTACATGAAATGACTTCTGTGTTTGCTCCAGAGGCCAAAATCTTACAAAATTTCCGAGCATGAATTTCAGAGGATAGGGGAAAACCAGAAGAATGGGTCAGATTTGAGAAGGAGCTAGAAAGAGGGCCTACCTCCTAAATCAGCACAGTGAGCATTAATGTCACAGCATTTGCCAAAACATCAAAATGGGCCACAGCAGGCCAACATTACCCAAGTCCTGGAAGACAGAAAATCAAGCAGAGGTTAGCATTTCTCTGGTTACCTATGGTCAATAGCCAAAGGTCAGGAAGCCTTTATACCAAATAAGGAAAGATTTAACTATCAGGTCTCCGAGACCAAGCCTGCCAGGGTCTGAAATCTAGAAATGATGGAGATCAATCCAATCACTCTAACAGTTAGAGCTCAAAAGTGACCTCGTTGTTTTGAATACATTGTAAATGGTGACCAGAAGAGGGCAGTCCATGGCCCATAGATATTTGCAGAACTAAATTCTTTTATCTTTCAGTGAAAATAATCAGACTGTTTCTCAAATAGAGGGCGACATGATGTTGAAGTACCATTATGTCTTTATTCTGTAGGACTCTTAAAATTTGGAAAGAATACTACTTAAATAATCTCATTATATTTGTGCTCACTACTTGGCGCTCTCTGACTAGACAGAGCAATCATGGTTGGCACAGAACACATAACATCATGAGGGAAGTTGTCTTCCCTTTGTGACATGATCATGACAGACATATTTGGCTACACGGTTGTCTTTGATTGCTTTCAATATTGTGTGATTTCAGGAAGTAGGATAATTGCCTTGAATTATGAATTAAATCATGACTTGAATCTTGGATTAAAAGTCTCTTATTCCTTTACTATCTGCTTCTCAAAGGAGCTACTAGCTGAAAATAAACATCCACTTGGTGTGCAATATTCTCAAGAATCAGGATCAAAAGGACACTTTGGTTGGACCAAATATTGACTGTGTCAGCATAACGAATTTCCCACTGCAGATCCACATTTCAAGTGACAGTCTCAGGCTCTTCACAGCTGGTATCATAATGAATTCTTCTGTGATGAGTGGGGCACCCAAATGGACACACTGGTGATCTGTTCCAGTGAGGGGATTGTGACTTAGTCAACTGCCGAACCGTGAATACTTCTGCAGAATACAATGGAACAAATTTGCCCTTCTCCTTTAGAAATATTATCCAGTGAAACCCAGTTCAGTGGCCAGAACAAGAGCTACCAGGTTTTCAAGAGATCTTCATGCCTGATTACAGGTCTAGAAATGCCACATCTTCAGATGATAGTATCATAAAATGTCTTAAATTCATTCCAAAGGGAAGCATGGCCAATTTGCAAAAGCTGGAATATTTTTAAAGAAATTAATCTTACAGATTTCAAATGCACGAAATAGCTCTGGTCTAACAAAACACCGACCTGTGAAACTCATTAGGGATCTGCTTTAATACATAGAAGGATTAATTTTTAATTAGTGTATTAGTTGTTTTCTTGTAAATGGCAACAACATTCTAGCCCAAAAAAACTTTAAATTAGCATAATCCAAATACAGTTTCAATTTAAGTAATTCTGTAGGATCCACTTCAATAAACTCGTTGAGAATCAACTTTACTAGGCTTTGTGGTAGATACTACCGCAGCAAAGATTAATCAGACACGGTCTCTGCCTCAAGGAGATGACATTATAGTGGGTGAGAGAAGGATACAGTTGGTTATTCCATAATACGATAAATGCTATGCTTTTGTGATGAACAGTATGATTTCAGAGGACAAGGTGGGGGATGAGATTAACTTCACTTGTGGAATGCATACAAATTTCATGGGGGAAATAATAGTAAATTTGGGCTTTTCCATTTGGTGAAGTTAAGTAACAACTCATCTAACTGAGAAGAGTCAGAAATGTACCACAGTGGAGAATTAGCATGAAAAAAAAGTTATGATGGTAGGAAGGGGTAAGGCATCTTTGGGAAATACCATGGCTGTAACAAGTAGAGCCTGGGAGAGAGGCAGAAGATGAGGCTGGAAAAGAATTAAGCTAGATTACTAATGCCCTAAACTCATTCTGCAGCTGGGACTTCCTCCTACAGACAATTGGAAGTCAGAGAGTGATTTGAGCAGATATTCATGTGTGCAGATAAAAACTCAAGCAGAGGTCCCTCTTGCTTCAGAGAGAATTAGGGTTTGTATAGCAAGAAAGTAAGAAGAAAGAATCTATTTCAACCTTCAACTTTCAAAACAAGAGTGAAAGTTACTGCTTTTAATTTTCAAAAACCAAGACTTTGAGAGGAAAAAATCTTTTGCAAGTCACAAGGCAAATTCCTGAGAGAGCTGGCAGAATGTAGGAAAACGTAGTAAATTACCGACTACTGCAGCATCCCTCAGCCTGTATCCCCACCACTCACATGGCTTAAGACCAATGACTTGCTAGTCCTGCATACCATCCTTTTATCAATCCAGAATCTCACTGAGATGATTCTGAGATAACAAGGAAGCGATAGAAGGTTGGGTTAAGTCTAGAACTTCTAAAATACCCATAGGGCAATCCATAAACAATAGATTAAGAAGAGAATTGATGAAGAAGTAGAAGAAAGTACATTGTGTTGCCTACCTAGGCATTTAGCAAAGAATGTAGGGTGCCAGGGAACCAGTAGGGACCCTGCACCTATAGGAATCTCTTGGAGAAGTGGGCAACACCGAGAGATGACCAAACCTCTGAGTGAACACCTCCAATGACCAGAACCAGGGAACTTTGAGGAAGCTCAGCTGGCCTCCTTTATCTCTCTTGGAGCTAACATTACTAGTGTCTACTACCTGAGGAGCCCCTTGAGGTGTCCCTTGAGGACCTCTCATCAACAACTGCATGTACTCTGAAACAGTGAACCATGCCCTGGCCTTCAGACTGCTCAGCTCAGCCAGATCCCCCTGTGTGGAAGAGGTCTTCTTCAAAGGTCCGGGACATTTGTAAGCCTCAAAAAGGAAGTGTGAGGCCTTGACATCCAGAGAAAGTGCAAGTACCATGGAAGAGAAGGTATGTTTGCATTTCAACTTGGAGGAGCAGGGTGGGAGGTGGTAATTGAACAAGGCCAGCTTGTGATTTCCTCTCATCTACAACAGTGGAGAAACCACTTCTGTGCAATATCACATTAATGTTTTTTAAGACACATCCCCTTGTATCCCTGTCCTGAGTATATTATAATTCCACGAAGAATTTCTATTTGTCCCTACCACCACAGCAGAGCAGGGATTCTGACTGTAATGAGTTCTCCCAGAAGGCCTCTGTGGGTACTGACACTTCACAGTTGTTTGCGGAAAGACCAACTGGGTCCTGGGGAAAGTGTTACTTCATCCAGATAGGCATGTACCTCAAGGCAATGGACAACAACATGCAGGTCATATGAAGGCAGTTCTTCTTTGCACTCGTTAGCCATGGATATTTGAAGACACTCACTCTACTTATTCCCCATGCTCAGTCCTGAAGACTGACTCCCTAGCAAAGGTTCAAGGCATGTGGAGTACCAAGTAGTAACAGTTTTAACGTTTGGATCAGGGTATGATCATACACATACATCCTTTTCTAGATTTCTTTACTTTTACCAAAATGGAGGAATGTGACAAAAGCTAATAGTGTCTAATTCCAATTTTGTAAAATGGATGCTCAGTGTGTCAACAGCAGATGAGCACTGAACACCTAGATTTTCTTCTGATATTTTTGGGGGCACAAATGCCTACAAAAAAAGGAAAAACAAAGACATAAGCCATACCCTTGTTCTGTCCTCCAGGACTGTATAATCCTGCAGGATTTTCCAAATTAAAGCCTGGGGATGTTGATTTTATGGACTCCCTGTTACCTAAGGCAGAGAGGAGTCTGGGAAGGGAAGAACTCCAAGCTAAGGGAAGGATATTTTTGTTTCCATGAATGGGACATGGATGATGTTTAAGGAGAGTAATAATTTATGAAAAAGCTGAATAACTCTTGACCTTTCTGGAGGAAGGCTACAGGGACGGAAGTATCTAAATCGAGAGAAAATGTATCATGATACTGTAAGAATGACTGGTCACAGCATAATCCCTGACTTACTATCTCCATCATTCTCATGGCCAAAAGCCAGTAAGTCTTGAGTCCTACATAACATTCTTTCATCAATCTGGATCCTATCTGAGATGATGCTTAAAAAAAAACCAAAAAACAACAAGGGAGAGATGATTGGGCTAAGTTTAGAAGTGTTACTATACCCATAGGGTAACCTAAGTTAACAGCCTTTCATAAACTGAGATTATACTACTGTCCTCCTAAGGGGATGTCAAACCCCTTCTGTTAAGTACCCCCACCCAAGTAAAGGTGCTGAAGGTCTTTCTCATCCACGCTGCCAACTTTAGTCTCTAGTATCACAAACCCTTACACTCTCTTTTGGGAGATATGCTTGCCCTGTTAGGAAGAGGGAACACACAGGGCATTTAGGGTGGGCTCAGTAAAATCTCAGAATATAGGTAGGGATCAATTCTGATGTCCACAGAGGGCCCTGAGGCTCCTGGTTCTTCTAAACTTGAGATAAAACAAGGGGTAAACAAGAAAAAGATTAGGGTACAGAAAACCTAAGACCATCATGCCAGCATAAATGGCCTCTAGATCAGGCGAGGCCATTCATAAGCCCCAAAGCAGGTAGCAAGATACTCACTCGATACCCAGCTTCATTGACCTGCTAGTGTGGGACCCTGGGGAACATATCACCCCTACCATCATGCACAGTCCTGCCTGTGGGAAGGTCCTTTCTGGAAGCAGAGGTGCAAGTCAGACCCCAGTTCTCACTACTCTGGAGACTAGGGGAGAGGGGGTCTAGAGCTCTTCTAGAATTCTGAAGGAAAATCAAAGTTCTTTGTGGGGGCATCAAAGATCTGCATAGGAGAGAAATTCAAATATCTGGAACTTTGAATAGTCTTAAACCATAAATGGGTTTCATCACAGACCCAGTGGAAGGAAAACCCCAAACTGTCTCTGTTCACACCCCCTTGCTCCAGCAAAATCACTGGGGACTTTCTGTCAACAGCACCTGCATCCCCTCCAGATGTCCCAGGCCTCAAGCTTTGCTTTGTGAGGTTTGCAGATGTCCTGATCATTAACTACAGGCTTTTCCACATGGGAATTTGGCTGGGCTTTCTCTGACCTGGGGTCGTGACAGCTGCAAGACCAACAAGGGATGGGAAGATGGGTGTTGATGGGATAAGAAAGTGCATTGATCTTTTAAGGCCTCCTCCATATCACTGAGAAAGATGAGTACACACAGAGCTGAGTAGGAGGTGGATTGGAGGTAGGGGAGGCCAGATACAGGGCAGTGCAAGAGTTAGCACCTTTGATAGGCAATGAAAGTGGGAACAGAGAGCAACTCTTATGTGTGGCAGGTTGAGAGTGAGAGACACTAAAATAAGGCAAAAAGATGAGGGAGGAGACTAGGATGACTTCCAGGTTTTAGCTTGGGTGGTAATAGGTGGCAATGTCATGTTCTAAAATAAGAAATAACTTTGCAAGGAAGAAAATAATTTGAGATTCTGGAGACAAAAGCCAGATTGCATTGGAATGAAGAATGAATGTAATTTAAAGAAATGGAAGTTTGCCCTACGAAAGTGAGGCTATGAAGGGAAGGTGAGGGATGCGGCACACTATCCAGATAAATTGACTCTGGTGCTCTTCATTCTATTCCCCTCTTCCAGCATTTGACAGTTGGAGAGGCATGCTGAGGTCCAGGAGACCCTTCATTAACCTCCTAAGTTGTATCTCAACCCGTCCTGTGCTCTCATTAAGGGAAGTAGGTTACTTTTCTCCCTCACACACACACATTTTGGACTCAGTAGACATTTTCTACTGTTGCAATTTTCTTCTTCTAGCTTCAGCAGAAAAGAAAAGCAGCTGATCACCATTCTCCACAGAATAACCCTCCTTGAAAATCAAAGTTAATTAACATTTACTGAACCTTTCTGGACACGTGGCACTGTGCCAAATTCTTAAAGGGAAATGAGAATGGATATGTAGGTGTGGTACTAGACACAACTAGGAGAGAAAATTTAAGCCAGTGTAACAGGTTAAAACCAAGTTTAGCCCCTTTTCCTGCCATGGCTACAAGATCAATAAACAAACCCACTCATGATAGAAAGCATTTGCATTCATAAATACATGGCCTTTAGATTTCTTAAAATCAATTCATAAGCTCAAGTTCTGAGCCATCTCTACTCACCTCCCTGTAAATAATAAAATAAAAACATGTAAGTAAAATGTTTAAAAGTCTTTCTATACTATCATCTATAAGTCTGAACTTATAGTCTTTCAGAGGCCACAGTAGTTGGAGGTGATTCATCTGCAGGTATACCCTAAACAACTGAGCATAAAAGCTTTTATCTTACATTCATTGGTTTCCCTTTGCTTTGACACCAGTTCTCAACCCAGGCTTCCAATTAGCATGATGGGGTGCTTAAAAATAAATATGCACCTGGGTTTATGTCTATGGACGTTGGGCCCACTTAATGATCTCTTAGTTATCTTCCAAGAGGATTCTGTTATGTGATCCAGTGGAATATGCTATATGTCTAGGACTGTCTGTCAAACTGGACCCCCATTAACTTTTTCAAATCTGCCTCTGACCTCTCCCTACAAAATCACAAGTCTCCAAGGCAATGGCCTGAATATACCTGCTGCCCTGCATGCTCATGCTGTGTACCTAGGACACACCCTTCCTTGTTCCCCATTTTCACAAGGCCCAATTCGACCTAAGCAGAAAAGTGAACCTGCTTCTACACAACCATATCCTAGTGCTCAGGCTGTCTTAGCATTTCTGTTTACTGTCACTTGTAAAGCAAATGGTGTGATATGACTGGAGTCACTGCTTAAAGAGTTGTTTGATGAGGAAAGAGCCACGTTAGTCTATCACTGCCTAGGTTGGGATGTGGGGACGTAATCCCTATGCATATTGCATAGAATTCAAAGGCACACAACATGGTTAGTCCCCAAATTTAAGCTGTCTCATAGTCTGAAGTTTTATGTTGACATCTGTCTGCACTCAAATTTATTCCCACTGGAAGCATGTTTAAGGCCCTTCAAATTGAATACCTCCCCAGAGGATGGCTTGAATTAATGTATAACCCAAGAGAAGTATCAGTCACTGGTCCTTGGGCCAGATAAAGCAGCAGTGGAGTTGGGACAGAGGAATTAAGGAAAGCCTCAGAAGCAGTCTGCTCATCTGATGATTTCATCAAAGACCCAGATCTAGGAAGGGTTTCCTCTATTTTTGGCATTGTTTTACTTTATTTTTGACTTAAAAAAAGAGAGAACAAAAGGGTTATACTTTTATCTGCTCTCTTATCTGAGGAACATATACAATAGCTACAGTTGGCCAATTTCCAGCAAACCTCCTCCTACAGTTTTAGGATCCACTTGCTCTCTGGGTGGAGACTGCTCTGGAAAGAATATCTGTGGCTGCTGGCTGCTGAATATCTACCCTGTTATAGTGAACAGCATCTAAGCCAGGTTTTTGCACTGTACTTTGAAGTTCTGGATGAATTAGGCATGGGTAGTTAAGACAGAGACTCAGGTCCTAAGGTGGTCAAGCCCACCTTACAATTTCATGGGATCTCTGTACTTCATCCTGGATGAAACAGAGGAAGGACCTGTTGGAGTCAGAATTCTTGTCAGAAGAACCCTGGATGGGGTTGGGGCAGGGCTTATAATTATAGCCCCTGTCAGAAGGGAGAGGTCTTCTGCCTGCCTCTGTCTCCTCAAGTTCAAATACCAAGCTTATAATAGTTAGAACCACCTTGGTAACAGGCATTGATGAAAAAAATAATAGAAACATGTTTCTGATGTCAATTTCTCTCTGGAGATTTTTTTTCTGTCATTGAAATGGCCAAGTGTCTGAACACCTGTATACTGAGTATGGCTTTGCCTTGTGGTAGAAAAACAGTTGTGTTTTAAAAGCTCCCTTTCTGTAAGGCATAGATTAGTCCTCATGGCATCATTATTCCTGAGGACTTTGGTTATGCAAGGTGACAGCACATGTTCTCAGAGAGCAGACTTGATTTGGCTCTCCTGATGATTTCAGAAACTTGCTTTGAGGAATGTGAAGAGGGAATGGGGAGAGACATAAAGGTATCAAGAGCTACAATCTAAAAGCCTAAAAAGCCAATTAAAATGCTCTGCATGAAATTTGAAAGGAAACAAGAGGGTAGAACTTTATTAGCATCAGACCTTTTGCCTGCATTCTCTCTCTCTCTCTCTCTCTCTCTCTCTCTCTCTCTCTCACTGTCTCTCTCTCTCTTTCCCAAATCTCATTTTAAATTGATATCCCCAGTATTGGAGGTGGGGCTTGGTGGGGGTGGGGGGAATTGGATTGTGAGGCTGAATTTCTCATGAATGGTTTAGTAAAATTGTCTTGGTCCTGTCCTTGCAATAGTGAATGAATTCTCTCAAGATCTGGCTGTTGTTTACAAGTGTGACTCCTCCCCTGCTCTCTCTCTCTCTTGCTGCTGCTCTGGCCATGTGAGATGCCAGCTCCACCTTTGCCTTTGACCATGATTGAAAGCTCCCTGAGACTTCACCAGAAGCCGAACAGATGCTAGCATCATGCTTCCCTTAAAGCCTGCAGAACTATAAGCCAGTTAAACCTCTTTTCTTTATAAATTACCCAGCCTTAGATATTTCTTTACAGCAATGTAAGAACAGTCTCTCTCTCTCTCTCACACACACACACACACACACACACACACACACACACACAAATTTTATTCACTCTCATTTTTCAGCTGAGGAAATTGAAGCCAGACAGGCAATGTCAAGATCATAACTAGTTACTGGCAGAGATAAGATTCCAACCTAGCCAGGTGCACATCTGTGCTATCCCTACTTGTAGAATTGCTGACACTTCCTTGGTGAGCCTGTGTCTGTCCCCTGCATCAAAGCACTCACTGACCCTGTTTAAATCAGGAAGAAGTGGAGTGAACAAGATAAGGGAGAAGCTTCTAGGGCCAGGAATACCTCAGTTCAACATCCAGCTTCTCCCTTTCTAGCCGTGTGATCTCAGGCAGGTTACTTCATCTCCCCACACTTCAGTTTCCTTATCTGTAAAATGGGGATGATGATAATGCTGTCTACTCCATAGGTCATTAGAAATATTATAGGAGACAATACAGGTAAAACACTGAGAGCAGTACCTGGTACAAAAAAGCTCTCATTAAATGCTAGCTATTTCCTGTGATGATTAGATTTATTATAGCTTGACTCCTGCCTCATTTTAAGCCTCATACTGGCCTTGACTCCCCTCAGCCATCTTCCTACAGATTAATCCCATACACTCTCTCAGCTTCACAGGCTCCTCATTCTGTCTACAGTAGCCTCCCCCATATTTCACTGCTGGCAAATTCCTATTTCTGCTTTAATCTTTCCTCCTGGAAACCATCCTTGACCCTTATTAAAGAGAGCTTATTATTCTCTTAGGTCAAACCACCTTCATAAAGATCACACTTGTGTTGTGGATGTTACCACACTCTGTTGCAATTTATTTATCCATTTAGTTCTTCTATATGACATGAGCCACTTGAGGACAAAACAGGGTCACTTGATCTCATTATTCAGTGCACATAACACATTGCCCAGCACAAAGCATACATGTCATAGATGATGCTATGTGTTCACCAAAACCTGTTTCTAACTCTTCCTTCCTAGGGAGGGGCTGCATGACTAATTATTACCAATAAAATTTGCACAGAAATGATGTGTGCTACTTCTAGCCTGGGGCAGTGAGAGAGCCACTGTAATCCCCCAGTCTTTCTAGTCCCTTGTTGCAGAGAATGTGGAGGTCTCATAAAAAAATGGCAGAGTCACAGGACTCAAGCAGCCAAGATTATTGATTCATTGCATTAAGGGCTGTTGCCCTGGACCATCACTCAGACCCACAGTAGAGTTTTGACAAGAGAACCGTAGAACCATAGGTAAGAGAGAAACTTTTACTGGGTTAAGCCACTGTGATTTTGGAGCTGTCTGTTTTTGCAGCATTGCCTAGCCTCTCATGACCAATACAGCTCAATAAATAACAGTTAAATTGATTTTGATTGAATCATTATGCATAAAAGTTATGTGGCAAGAACTATCACTAAAGAAGCCTGCTTTATTTTTTGTTTTTTTGCTTTTATTGTGTCCCCAAAGTCAGCCAGCCAACTCTCCTATAAAGGATTATGTTCAGTTATACTCTAAAGGTTCTTTCTGATGAATAGTGTTATCAATCAGTAAATATGTTATTTTATCATCAATGTATCAACATACCACAGAGCACATAATCAGCTCAAGAAATGATTTTTTTCTCTTATTTCCACTTAGGAATTTTAGTAGCTGATGCTAATTGATCTCATTTTTAAAAATAGCCTGTAGTGCACACAAGTCTTCTATTTTTAAACCTCCTTTAAAAATATAATGCCTCTAAAGGCAAGACAATGGAGATATCTGAAACTAAATAAAAAATAAATTCCCAAGAAGCCCATTTTCAATAAAAGATGAGAATACAAAAAGTAAGAAAATCTGTGTTAGGGATTCCCATCTGAACTGACAGCCTCATTTTAATTTTCATGAATGTGCCTTACTTACAAATTCTAACATCCCAAACTAGAAGAGAGACTGCCAGCTCTACCCCTAGGTTTTTATTGTTTCTTGGTTGAATTCAGGGAATTGAAAGCATAACACTTCCTCTAGCATGCAGTTGGCTGTTATAGATTTATTTCCCTCAGCTCTTTGAAGGAGGGAAAACCTAAATGAGAAATTCACCAGGTAGTAGACAGGGTGAAAAGAGAGACCCACCGTGCTGCCTGCAAAAGGATTTGTGACATGGGTCTACCATTGTGGCTCTTTACAAACCATAGTAAGCCTCTGTGAAGATATGACATAATGAACTTTTAAAAATGCATATCAGTTGCCTACCCATCCATTTCACATAAATACATAATTAACTTTCTGAATGTGGGTATTTTTGGCATTTAAAAATGTATATTAATTACTTGATATTCTGCCCATTCAGGCTGTTTATGTAAATATTGAGTTGAGAGACTTCTTAAAATGCACAGAATTTACTTGGCCATCTACAATAGTAATTGACTAACTACATAATTAGAGTATTTTTAAAACAGGTATTATAGACTCAGTAATCTTTAATGACCTCTTGCATTATTCTAACCTAAGGTGTCAAGACTTAATTAGAATTTGAAATTCATGGATCATTGACCAAAGCACCATAATTGGCTCGGGCATCTGCACTATTGCAGATCATCAGTGAATCAACTCCTTCAAACAACTACTCAGAATGCAGTGTTAAAGGTGCACTGATTCATCCACTTGGAATATTTCTCACAAAGAATTAACCATTTTAAATCCTTAAAGGAGGCAATTTAATTTATCCCCAGTTGATGTGGAAAATCTCCTCTTTACAAATGATTGCCAGATACTTAATGTAGAAGAAACGATAGAAAAAAATTAAATCATGATTTTTGCAATCTGTACTCTCCCTGCCAGCCCTGTGAAAGCATTGACTTAGACAAGGATCATCACTGGGAACCAAAATCATTGGATAAAATGTTGTGGAAAGACTATTCCTAAGGTGTCTTATGTCATTCCATAGATAATTTGCTAACTGCAAAGAAAAACAATCTTTACAATGGAGGAATCTAATTGTCTCATTTTAACATCACTAATAGTGAACTCTCTGAATAATGTTCTGACTTATAAGATGCAGTATCCAGCAACACATAGAAGGTCTTGCTATGAGGCTTCTTGCTAACTGGCTTCTTGTTTAACCTTGTTCTTTCTAATCAAGTCTTTAGAGCTAACCTGCAGTTTGCAGGAAATAGAATAACATTAATGACTTCAACAGGAAACAATCAGAATGATCCAGGATGATGAACAATCCAAGACGATAGTCTAGTCCCTGCAAAAGGTCAATGTAACAAACTTTAAAAAGTAAGGAACTGTTACAGAGTAAAAGAAACAGGAGAACCAGAAAGCAATGTATGAATTCTGGTTTCCAGTTTGATACAAACATGTAGCAGACATATTGGGAACACAGGTAGATATTTGAATTTGAATCAGTTATTCAATTCTTTAGGTAATTATTTTCTTAGATCATAATGATCTTGCAGTTAGAAGCATGTCTTCATGATGAATGTAATTAACTTTCTTTTTTTTTTTTTTTTGAGACAGAGTCTCATTCGGTCCCCCAGGCTTCGACCTCAGCTGGTACGATCTCAGCTCCCTTCAACCTCTGCTTCCCAGTTTCAAGTGATTCTTCTGCCTCAGCTGCCTAAGTAGCTTGGACTACAGGTGTGCACCACCATGACTGGCTACGTTTTTGTATTTTTTGGTTGAGACAGAGTTCCACCATGTTGGCCACGCTGGCCTTGAACTCCTGACCTCAAGTGATTTGCCTGTCTCGGCCTCCCAAAGTGCTGGCATTACAGGTGTAAGCCACCAAGCCTGGCCTGAATGTGACTGACTTTCAAGTTATACAGCACACAAATATAAAAAGATATAAAGCAAATACAGTAAAATATTAACAGTTGTGATATCTAAGTGGTGGACATACATGAGTTCATGATACAATATTTTCAGTTTTACTGTGTGTTTGTAAATCTGTCTATCTATCTATCTATCTATCTATCTATCTATCTATCCATCTATCTACCTATCTACCTACCTATCTACTTATCTACCTATCTCTAGCACTTTATCAAGTTGGGAAGAAAATAATTCTTGCCTTCCTTTGCACACATTAGATTTCTTGCCTTGCCAGTAGTTTTTATAAGTGTGTGTGTATTTTGTGTGTGTGAGCATGAGGATATTTCTCCAGAAGTGTGTGTATTTAGTATGACACATGGCCCTTGTTTATTTACTACTTGTGTTTATCTGGATCTTATTGAATCAAAACTGATTTATACTATTTAATGATTCCAAAGATGCATTTCTTTTTGAACTACTTAAAAATTATTTTCAATCATTCCAGCTATAGAATTTTATTGAACAGCTACTAGGGGCCCGGTACAATACAAGGCCTTAGGAAATAGTGGTAATCTAATTTAAATATGGCCAAGATCTTACAGTCCAGTAGGGATAAGAGATTTTATATTACTGGGTGGATAAGCAGTAACAAATTGTGATAAGTGCCATGAAGAACAATCTTTAAGGAACTAGAAAATTAACACAGAAGAATCTGGTTTTAGAGGGGAATTCAGTACAAATTGAACATCCCTTATCTGAAATGCTTGGGACAAGAAATGTTTCAGACTTCAGATTTTTTTCAAATATTTCATATTTTTAGTAAGATATCTTGATGGGACCCAAGTCTAAACATAATGTTCATTTGTGTTTTATAAACACCTTATAAACATAGCCTGAAGGTAACTGTATATAATATTTTTTATAGCTTGTGCATGAAACAGTTTGCCTACGTTGAATCATCAGAAAGTAAAGGTGTCACTGTTTCACATCAATGCTCAAAAAGTTTAGATTGTGGAGCACTTTGATTTCGGATTTTTGGATTAGGGATGGGCATTTAGCTAGAAGAAAGATGTCAGGAGGGAAATCATGACTCCAAGGTGGAAGAGAATATGGCTGGTTCTAGGAACAGAAAAGCCAGTGTGGCTGGAACAGAATGAACAAGGGAGACAGTGATGCTGATTTAAGTGAGGGGTAGAGAGAGGCCCAATCACCCAATGCCATCAGACCGTAAAAGATGCTGATCTTTATCTAAAGAGTATTGGATAGTTATAAGTGTGAAAGTGATCTGATCTGATTAACATTGAAAAAGATCTCTCAGGCTATGATACAGTGAATCAGTTGGAGGGGACCCAGTGTAGGAGAGTAATTTTTAGGTGATTGTGAAAGTCCAGGGGTGAGGCAACAGTGGCTTGAAGCAGACTGGTGGCAATAGAAATGGAGAAAGGCCAATGGATTCAAATAAGTCTTTGGAGATAAAATTGACAGGATGTGATTGATCAAATGAGTAGAGAGTGAAAGAGGAATCGAGGACCACTCTTGGGGCTCTGCTTTGAGCTACAGAGTAGAGTAGAGAGCTCTAAAGGGCAAATAAGTTCATTTAGAATGATTACAAGGCTGGGTGCAGTGTTCACCCCTGTAATCCCAGCATTTTGGGAGACCAAGGGGGGAGGATTGCTTGAAGCCAGAAGTTTGACACCAGCCTGGACAACATAGCAAGACCCTCAACTATAAAAAAAAAAAAAAAAAAAGTTAAAAATTAGCCAGACATGGTGGTGTTCGCCTATAGTCACAGCTACTTGGAAGGCTAAGGAGGGAGGATCATGTGAGATCAGGAGTTGTAGGTTACAGTGAGCTGTGAACATGCCCCTGCACTCCAGCTGGGGTGACAGAGTGAGACTCTGCCTTAAAGAAGAAGAAAAAGAAAAGTAGAATGATTACAAGCTGAGTTGTATATATACTGCTTTATAGGGATCTTCAAGCTATCAATGTTAGCACATCGTCCAATGGGGCAATGCCTAATTTTAGACCTTCAAAATGTAGTATTTCCAAAGGAGGATTCTACTTTGAATAGTTACTCTGAAAAATAATGTGCTATGCCTACAATCCTGTCATTGCTCAAAATGCATCTAAGGTTCCTCCTCGAAAACTAACCTGAGAGCCAGTTTGCCTCTTCTCCACCATTGGCCTTGGATTTAAAAGGTGCTTTGCAGATATTCTCCAACCTCCTCTGTATATACCAACTACAACACTCACTCTAAGCAATGCGTTGTTGTTTTATTTGCTGTATGTCTAGAACCTGAGCTCTTTTCGTTTGCTCACCCCTGGATGACGGTGATGTATATAGCAGGCTCTTGATGAATATTTACCAATTAAGCATAGAAAAAGTGATCTCGTTACTTTACCAGCTCACCACAATTTTATCCAATGTGGTCCACTATCATTGACTAACTTGTTTCCTAAAGTGGCCTCTGAACAACTTGCTTCAGTTTCTAAAATAAAATCAACTCACAAAGGACTAGAAAAAGAAGAGAAGGAAGGAGAAAGAGAGGATAAATAAAACAAGAAAGAAAAGAAAAAGGAAGAGGGGAAAAAGGAGGAAGGACTGCATCTGGAAAAACTATGTTGCAGGCTCTGAGAGTTATTCTTTCAGATGTGTTCACTAAGGGGTACTGGGATCATTGTAGAGCCCCCCGCCGCCCAGAGTCACTATTTTGAAAAGGACAAGGCCCACTTAATACTCAAAACCTGATATAGTAAAGACAATTAGTCTACACACATCCCATACACAAAATACTGAAGATAATAAGTAACAGTCACATTAAATAGCCCAACCCATATGACACAACTCTGAGAATTCACCAGAAAACCTGGACCAGCCATTTTATAAATTTGTTTTGCATCATCTGCACTTGACGCATTTCTTAAAAGTGCTGATTTCTGAAGCCTACTGAGTCAGAAACTCTGTATATACTCTGATGCCTGCATAGCTGAATGAAACATATGGAAATTTCTGGAAGACTGTGCTCTCTGAGCTCTGGTCGTGGCTTTCTCTCTTAATATTTAATGACCTCAGGAATGTCATCTAACTCCTCTGGCCTCAGAATCTGCAAATATGGAAGTAGTTAGCTGATTTCTTAAGTACGTTCTAGCTCTATGATTCTGTGTTAAACTTTGCTGCTTTTGCTCTTAGTCTGGTGCAGCATACTAAACACAATTCTTAGTCCTTGTGTGTAGATGCTGAACTTCACAACCGTGCTCTGATTGGCTTCACAGCCTAGGCTCTGACCTCACATTCATTCTCATGATTAGGATAACCATTAAATGACTAATCTGGTCTAGTTTGTCATCTTGCACTTCGTTGTCCCACACCTCAAAATTTGATAATGATTCCACAAAGTAAAATGTCATGTCAGCTGGGACCATATACTTTAGGTGGGTCTCTACAGGTGAGTAAGGGACACATAAGCAGAGAACGGAAGGGGGACTTGAGGCAAGGACAAGAGCATGAGCAAAAGCATGAAAATAGGAGTGGGCAAAGGATGCCTAGGGGTCGCTTCACCATGATCAGAGTGCTTGTGTCCGAGAGCGGCTGGGTCCAAGAGCAGTATTTCAGACTTAGATCAAAGTTTAGTTTGGAGTATTTCCAAAATCAGAGCCAAACAGGAAAAGAGGGCTCCACAAATAATTTTGCAAGTTTGTAAGTTGGAAACAGTGGGCTACAATAGTGTGTTAGAATAAGGTTTTCTCATAAAAATATAAGAGAAACTGTTAAACTCACACTTTGCATGTGCCATTTAAGAATGAATCTTACACATTGGCAAACATAAACATCCATGAATGCACAAAGGAACAAATCAGGGAAGTGGCTGTGCTTCCAGAGACCACTCTTTTTCAGAAGTGAGTAGAGAATTAGATTTTGTAGGCAGGAGACATTTGGTTGGGACAGGGCTTCTCTGCCAACTCAGCTTCTGCCGTGTCATGAGTCACAGAACTGGCAGGCTCTGAGTACACGTGCGGTCTTAAGACCCTCTAGCCTTGCCAGTTCTACTGGGTAGATGGTACCCAACCAATGCTCACTTCCTGTGGGAGGAGTGTTTTGAGTGGAATTTTTCCCTTGGGAAAAACAAAGTGTATGCAAACCTCCTTTATATTAGATTGATAAAATGTTCCCAATATTCAGAAGGGGAAGAGTCTACTCCATCGATGGCTGGGTTTTTCCTTTATGTAAGATAATTTAGACTGAAAGGGAGTTCACTGGCTGCCAAGGCTCCCAGGACAGGCTGCTGGCAGCAAGTTCTTTGAGAAAGGCAGCAGATGGCCTCTGAGGGCCATGGGGAGTTGGCCAAGGTTTCCCTGGAGAATCACTAGATTTATGTCCCAGTTCCTTTGGGCACACTAGGCACTAAGCAAGCTCAACCCTTCTTTAGGATTTCAAAACATGGACTATGTGTGTGTTGGATGCCACAGAAGACAATGGTTCCACTCATACAAGAGGAAAGCATTCCTCTACCCAGAGTCAGCCTAGAAAATATCTCTTCTGCGTGAAGCCTTGAGCCAAGCATTAAAACCATTTTAGTCAACCTTGTAAGTGGTTTCAGAGGCCTCAGAAAACTGCCCTCCTCATCTCAAGTTGGTTAATTGGTCTGCTAACTTGAACTACAATATTTGCTAATGTTTACATTTGCTAACTTGAACTAAAGTGCCATGAGTTTGATTAAATTGGATAACCTTTCCAGTTGCAGTTTTATATTTCTAGAGGGCATACACAAAAAATGAGGAAGGTCTTCAGTAGCTTAGACTTAGGGTAAATTCTATTTTAACCTTGAGTGAATTCACATTCATTGGAGACTCATTCCTGTAGGGTACCTACCCTGCTAGGATGAAGCAAAAGGAAACAAACTAGAACAAAGAAGAAGAAGAAGAAAAAGAGGAAGAAGAAGAAGAAGAAGAAGAAGAAGAAGAAGAAGAAGAAGAAGAAGAAGAAGAAGAAGAAGAAGAAGAAGCAGAAGCAGAAGAAGCAGCAGCAGCAGCAGCAGCAGCAGCAGCAGCAGCAGCAGCAGCAGCAGCATGGTCTCAAACTCTTTTTGAAAAAGTCACCACTAAATGGATAATGGTAAGTACCAATTCTGCTCAACATTATATGTCAAGCTTTCAAGTGAGGGGGAAGGGTGTGTGCTCAAGGATGCTTTAATCTGGCAGGAGAAATAGGACTGACACATGAAATATTATAATAGGAAACAAGACAAACCACCGTTGGATAGATTGGTTCAATTGCCTTGTAATAAATAAAATATTGTTTTGTAAAATTTCCACTACCATGTATGTGCTTTACTGTGGGATTTTGATTGAGGTTTGGCACAGTTGGCTACGCCTTCAATAAAAGCCTTTCACATCCAACCTAAAGAGTATAGACACCTGTTGGAGAGGTTGGATGCCATAGAGGGAATCATTTGTCCCTCCCTCAAGACAGGAACTGTTACTCATCTTAGTTGAGCATTTTGGGAACAGTGCAATGCTAAGATGTTCCAATCTGGGCTGTCAGATCATTCATTTTGGAAAGCCTCAGATGTACTGTTCTTTGCTTGATAAATATGAATACATTTTGCATTTTAAGTTTTTATTTTCTTCATTGCTCTTCTACTTTTTAAAACCTCTTTCTACAGTAGGTAAAGAGATCATGTAACAAAGACAAGAAGAAAAGAAAGACAAGGACCTGATACCTCCAGCATGTGCCGTGCATGTGCCTGGCTCTGTACCTAGTCATATTGCTCTCTCTGCCTCCATTGCCCAAGTGCCCACCTCTGGATATCCAAACCTTATTAATAAGTCAAAGCTTCCATCAGATGCCACTTCTAGGAAGCCCTCCAAAATCTTCATCCTGAGCAAGTGTGATGTCTCCTAGAATATTTACTGATTCTCTCAAAGTGTTTAGCATTTTCTTCCATATATAAATACTGACATATAATGGTTCCTACTATATATATATATATATATGGAGAGAGAGAGTAGGAAATATATATGTGTATATATATATATATATATATATATATATATATAAAATACATATCTGACCTATTTTAATATACCCTATTGCACCTTAAATCTATTACAGTGTCTTATAAGCAGTCCACATTCAGTGAATACTTGTTGGAAATGTTTGCTGGATGAATAAATTAATTAAATGATCAATGCAGAAGAGATGCTCACAAAGAATCTAATACATTTATCCTATCAAGACACAAAAATGGGGATAAAGTCATGAATACAATTTAGGCAGATATACATTCTAGGTAGAAAGTGGTCAACACTTCAAATCATTGGTCAGTTCCATTGCCTTAGTCTATCTCTTTCAAGGCATAGAGATTTGGCTAAAGTCAAACAAGGAATCAACATACAAGCCGAGGGCCTCATTTTGGACAATCCCTCTCAAGATTCTGCTTTTGTAATGACCATGTTTTCCTTTATTTCCCTTAGAATTGAGGTGATAATTGGGAAACAACCCTACGTAAAATGTAAACATTTATTGGGAATTAGTGTTGGCAAGGCTCTCATTTTTCCCTGACTTGAAAGTGAAACCTCCCCTACTGATATATTTCAAAATGAGAAAATGTAAACTATCAGCAACGCAGTACTGCCCCATAAAATATTAAAAATAAATCAAAGCATATGTTAGTATTATATGAGAGAAAAGACACAGGAACACAATCCACCAGTATATTGGCAGAAGAGCATGAGCGTTCACTGGAATGATTTTTTCCTCCATGACCAAATTTAGTCTAAATATAATAACAACCATTTTTTAAGAATCACTTCATACCAGGCAAGTGGAAATTAGATTTAATATGTTATGTAATTAATTTATAACACCCTTTCAAAGTCAATATTATTGTTCCCATTTTACAGATAAGGAAACTCAAGGAGTTAAGAGGCTTAGGGAGACTGAAAAAACCCTGACCAATTATCATAACTAAGAATGTATAATAGCTTCTGTAACTCACCACCTTTGGCTGTAAAAGCAAATTGTAAGATTCTCTATTTCTTCTACACACGCAGGCTTCGACACACACATAGCCCAGCTCTGTCTCACCCAACCCTTTTCTTAATTAGGCCTAACTTCAAAGGACCACTTGTGGAGCTGTAACCAAAAAGTGTAGAAAGGCCCGAGAGCTGCTGAAGACAATACACAGAGTAAATGACCTACATCATCAGTGTTCTACTGTTGATTATAGTGTTTATTAATATTCCTGATTCCAATGATTTCTCCTACCATGCCAAAGCTGTTTATATACTACATGAAAAATGCAATCAAGATGTGCATTTGCCATCTATATATTAAGATCTCTCCACTATTCAGGAATGCCTAGACTTTGTTCTTTTCCATCTTCACTGCCCTCAAATTGCCCCTCTCTGTGTCCCATCCCATGGCAAAGATCCCCCAGCATTTGGCCCTGAGTAACCAGGAGGCTTGAGTTGTCTTGCAAAAACCCCAGTTGAGTTTTTAGCCTAAAAAGGGATAAATCTGGAAAAGCTTCAGTAAGCATTGAAATATCCTGCTCTTTTATCTGCTCTGAGTTTTGATCTCTCACCCATTGTCCCAGCTGCTTTGAAAAGAGCATAAATGCATCCCGAATCTCCTTGTTGGGTGACATCTCCCACACAAAAGGCTGGTGAGAACAGTTGCCCCTCTACCCCCTGGATGCTCTGAGCTGCCTGTTGGTTGCTTAAAATGCCCCTGGAGCAAGGGAAGGAGGATTACTTCAGGGACAGTGGCAATCAATTCAGCTTCTGAAAGCTCCAGTCTCTAGAACCTAGAGGTTCCTAAATAGGACACTGGGGCAGCTGGAACGGATATGAGCTCCATCATCACAAAATTTAAGACTTTCCATTTTGAACCAAGCTACTTTGCAATAATGTGTTTTGCTCAACAATACCTCCAAAGCATGTTTCCTTATCTTTCTGGGCTTATATTCATAGCCACTTTCTATGGCCCAAATAGAGTTCTAAATATGATATTTCAACAACAACGTCAGCAAAACAAGAGACAGTACATCTCTGGGTGTTCAACTTTGCCTTTCAATATTAGAAGCAAGATTTATCAGGACTTCAGAGGGCAAGAATTAATAAAACGAATCACCTCATTTCCCCTAAAGGTTTGACCCAGTGTGTGATTTGTGTCTGCTAAGCTTTTATCATGATGAACAATCCCTTTTATTAATGTAGCTAAAAATGGAAACTGTGTTAAGACCTTACATAACCTGAAATGACACATGGCAACTAAGGGTCACTTCTCCCACAAGCTCTTGGTGCCTGAGTTAATGCTGGCATCAAATGGAAAGAATTGCAAGTGTGAAAGCATTTATCCTACTATCTGTACTGTGCCTTCATCTAACTTAGATCTTTCAGCTTTAATTGCATAAGAAAAATATAAACACAAGTTGAAGTCAGGTTATATTAGATAAAAATTTTTAACACAGAAATGCTATGTATTACCTTCACCACTGTTACAAATAATAACAGTTAATTTATAAGATGCTTCTTACTTTTCCTACACTTTTAAATATTAAATAATATTACTTACAAAACAATTTTAAATAGACAGTATGCTGTGGGATGTTATTGTTTTAGGTTCCAGATAGTTACAAAAAGCAAAGTGAGGAGAAACTATTTACATATCATAAAAAGTTATGGGCTTGTATCTAAGTCTAGAGAAAAATCTATTCGTGGATATATATAAATCCCATTTCAGTTACCTCTGCTCATTTAGAAGGTAAGATGTCTTTTGGTTTTGAAATCTCTGAATGTGTTGTTTCATTCCATGACATTTTAGAAAAGATATTTTTAAAGCCAAAGTCTAGTCAAACAGTTTATTTTGAAATACTTGGAACTTGGTTTTGATGTAGTTGCTTGATTGAATCTGACTGATGATTTTCAAAATATCCGCTTGCTAAATTAAAGCTGTAAATTTTACAAACAAATTTCTATGTCTAGGCCAAAGGTTGTACATCCGGTCTGTAGTCATGTTTTGCTTGTTCAGCACAATGTTTTTTTTGTTTTTGTTTTTTTTTTAAGTTAATTAGATGCTAGCTTTTAAAAATCAAGAGATTTTCATTTTTAAAATCCTAACTTCTTGACTTCTTTGAAAGAAAATCATACATCTGGCAATCCTGGAACTAGATTTCTGCAACACACAGGGTTTGAGTATCAGGTGCTTGCTTTAGATGGAACACGGATCTTAAACTCATCATAGCTCCTGCTCAGCCTGTTTGCTAACCTATATCCCCTGTCTGGGCCCTCTAGGCAGTTCAGTTCGCAGTCCCCCGTGTGGACACAGTTTGCACAGCTTGAATGTCTTCCCAGAGTTAGAAGTCTGGTACCAAGAGTCTGTCACACCTAGGAAGCATGCATGTATGTGCCCTGCATGAAGACAATCAGCTCCCCTGCAGGTTCCTGTTATCTTTCTGATATGGTTTGCCTGTGTACCCACCCAAATCCCATCTTTAATTGTAGCTCCCATAATTCCCTCATGTTGTGGGACCCAGTGGGAGATAATTGAATCATGGGCGGTTTCCCCCGTACTGTTCTTCTGGTCGTGAATAAGTCTCAGGAGATCTGACAGTTTTATGAGGGGAAAACCCTTTTGCTTGGCTCTCATTCTCTTCTCTTGTCTGCCACCATGTGAGATGTGCCTTTCACCTTCCGCCATGATTGTGAGGCCTCCCCAGTTCAATAGAACTGCGAGTCTATTAAACATCTTTCTTTTGCAAATTGCCCAGTCTTGGGTACACCTTTACCAGCAGTATGAAAATTTTCAAACTAATACATGTGCTCTCTCTATATATTATTGATCATAGACCTATACTTGATTAGGACCATCACAGAGTACATTGCAGTGTACAACACATGAGTTGAGTTGATAACACATGGGAAAGACTTTGGGATGAGAAAATATATTCATTCCACAATTATATTCTGAATGTTCACTTTATACCCAGGCACTGATTAAGGTACTGGAGATACATCAGTACACTAAACAAGCCAAAACATGGAACCCATATTCCGGAATCACCCATGCTTTCCTATGATATGTTTGCCTTCTCCAATAACCTAAGATAGTTTCTAGGTCCTCTCTTCTTTCATATCAACACAATCTCATCAAATCCCTGGAGGTTAAAATTGTATCTGCAGGATGATGAGCAGAATTCCTCTTCTTGTTCAACTGTAAATAATTAATAGGAGATTCTTGGATAACTCCCAGTCTACATCTTGTCTTGCTGGCAAAGAGTGGCATGGTAGGGCACCCCTGGCCAGTAGGGAACATGGAGACTGGTTGGTGTGAATTTGTTTACCCTCAGTCTCGACTACCCGCTTTATAAGTGAGGTTTAACGGGGCTAAGTGACTTGCTCAAGGTCACACAGTTTCAGAACAAATAGGAATACCTAGTACCTACCTAGTCCCAGTTTTCTCTGAGACTTCCTATATTTCTCTTGTTCCTGAAACCAGTCCAAATAATAATTTCAGCAAGCCACTTAGCTCTATTAGTGATCCAGAGGGGCTACAGTCCCAGGAATACTGGGTCTTGAGTCACTTCATGTCTTAACTATTTGAAATGACTTCTTTGATCTCTTCCTCTGGAAGCAAATAGAGTTTACAATCCTTTAAGAATTAACTATTTATATAAACTGTGTTAATTGTACACTAATTAATAACAGTAAAACTCAAATTTAAAAAAAATAGCAGAATAAGCCTAACTGAAAACAAATCATTCATTGCTTTTACAACAGGATTGGAAAGTTTATCATGAGTCAAGCATTGATCTAAGTAAAAAAACAGAAAAGGCCACCAATCTCTTCTAACAGAAAGGTGGAATAATAAGGCAAATAACCAAGGGAAAATAAAAAGCTAGTGACATGAATCAAAACAAATAAATAAATAAAACTTGTTGGCCACCTCTAATGAGGTTTCACTTAAATTGAGACCTAAATGACATAAATATCTGGGGAAGGAGCATTCCAGACAGAGAGAATAGCTGGTGCCAAGATCAAGACTGAGAATAAGATTAGGGTAGGAAGGGAGTAGAATGGCCAGCTAAGATGAGTGAGGTACAGAGTTGTTCAAGATAATATCTGCAAGATCAGCAAGGGGCATTCTAGGTAGGTTATTAGCAATTTGAATTTTATTCTAAGAGTCATGGGAAATCCTTAGTCAATCCTAAACAAGAGAGTAGCATTAAACAATTTGTAGCTTATAGAGCTTACACTGAACGTTAGATGAAAACATTGAGGAATAGTAGGGGCAGAAGCTTGGAGATGTATGAAAAATCTATTGCTGTGCATAAGACATTCAGGTGGTTTGGCTCTGTGTTCCCACCCAAATATCATCTTGAACTGTAATCCTCATGTACAGAGGGAGAGACCTAGTGGGAAGTGATTGGATCATGGCAGGTGATTTCCCCCATGCTGTTCTCATAATAGTGAGTGATCTCACAAGATCTGATGGTTTTATAAGGGGCTCTTCTCCCTTTGCTTTCTCCCCATCTCCTGTTACCCTGTGAAGAGGGTGTCTTGCTTCCTCTTCCCCTTCGGCCATGATTGTAAGTTTCCTGAAGCCTCCCTAGCCATATGGAACTATGAGTCACTTATATTTCTTTTTTTCGTATTTATTTATTATTTTTATTTTACTTTAAGTTCCAGGATACATGTGCAGAGCATGCAAGTTTGTTACATAGGTTTACATATGTCATGGTGGTTTGCTGCACCTATTGACCTGTCCTCTAAGTTCTTTCCCCTCATCCCACAACCCCCAACAGACCTGATGTGTGTTGTTCCTTTTCCTGTATCCACCTGTTCTCATTGTTCAACTCCCACTTATGAGTGAGAACATGTGGTGTTTGTAAACCTCTTTTCTTTATAAATGACCCAGTCTCAAGGAAATTCTTTAGAGCAGTATGAAAACAAACTAATACAAACATGATAGTGGCCTGGAGGAAGGCAGTGGTCTCCAGCTTGGATGCATGCAAGGACCACCTAGAGAACTTAAAAAAAAAAAAAGGAAAGAAAAACTAAATAAGGCTCTGTCCCTGTGTTAGAGATTGCAATTTAATTACTTTGAAGTAAGACCTAAACAAATTTTAAAAACTTGCTTGCCAGAGTTGAGAATCACTGGTATAATGTGATTGCAGGGGAAATGGAGAGAAAGTTAGGTCATGTTTTCAGGGTAGATTCAACAGGACTTGATGATGAGTTAGGTGTAGACAGGAAGGGAAAGAAAAGTTATAAGAAGTACTTTTCCACTTTGGGTCTGAGAAACTAGGTTGATGGTGGATCTCTTTTGTGAAATACTGATGTCTAAAACAACATCAAGCTTGGGAAGGGGAAGTAAGGGTTCTGTTTCAAATATGTTAAATTGAGATGCCTAATAAATGTCTGAATGAAGAGATCTAGTTGTCAGTTGGATATTCAACTCTGGAAATCAGAAAAGCGGCCAGACATGGGTATGTGTGTATATGGCTCTGTCTCTCTCTGTCTCTCTCTCTCTGTCTCTCTCTCTCTCTCTGTCTCTCTCTCTCTCTCTCTCTCTCTCTCTCTCTGTGTGTGTGTGTGTGTGTGTGTGTGTATGTGCATGATTCACACATACATGGTATTTAAAGCATTGAGGACTGGAAGAAATTCTTTAGAAGAAAAGTGTTTTGAGAAAAGAGGAGAAACCAATACTGAACCTTGGGAATACTCCAATATTCAGAGTCCTAAGAGGAGAAGGAGTTACCCTGAGAAGTAGCAGCCAGAAAGATAGTTGGAAAATCAGCATGCAGAGTGTCTCCAAGAGGAAAAAAAATCATATGTTCAAGAAGGAAGAAGTGGTCACTTTTTTCAAATGTGGTTGAAATGTCACTTAAGATAAGGACAAACGGAGGACAGCTGGATTCCACAATATTAAAGTTATTGGTTACATTGACAACAGCATTTAATGGAGAAAAGTGAGGAAGGCAGCTAATGGGAGAGAAAAAAGAAAGTTCACTGAGACAATGAGCACAGAAAAAATTTCTTGGGAATGACAACAAAGACAGTAGTAGTACTGGCACAAGAACTCATTCATGTATCTATTTAAGCAGGAAAGACAGACAAGGGACTAAGCTTAGGAATGGATGCTGGTAGATATGTAGTTTAGTTACCTGCTGCTTGATTTGACTCTCTGAATAAAGTAAGTACTGAAGTCACAGGTGATGGAGAGGGAGAGTCAGGTGTAAGGCAGTCTACAGAGAGAGGGGGAAATGTGGAGCAGTTGTTTTGGAAAATGGTACAATAACCACACCAGGGAAGCATCATAGAAATTCTGATTGGATGCCCATTGGAAGTCTGTGGTATGGAATTTTAAATAAGAACTGGCAGCACAAGCGTGTCGTCCTTTTTCTCAACAATGTTCAGTTGTTTGGGTGCAGGGACAGAGTAGGTTTGTAATTGAATTTCATGAGAATTGGAGTTTGCCAATGAAATATGACAAAGTGAGAAATGGGACAAAGAAAAATATTTGCAAGAGGTCAAATTGTACCAAAGCAAGAATGGAGCAAAGTGAGAACATCTCTGGGGTGTGATAGGATGTGGGAGAATGGCAAAGCAGCAAGGTCAAGGAGTGAATGTCTTCATTAGTGATATAGTTTGGATCTGTGCCTCTGCCCAAATCTCATGTCAAATTGCTGTCCCCAGTTTTGGAGGTGAGGCCTGGAGGGAGGTGATTGGATCATGAAGATATTGCTCATGAATGGTTCAGCACCATCCTCTTTGTGCTGTTCTCATGAGAGTGAATGAGTTCTTGCAAGATCTGGTTGTTTAAAGGTATGTGGCACCTTCACTGTCTCTCTCTTGCTCCTGTTCTGGCCATGTGATGTGTGTGCTCCCACTTCGTCTTCCACCATATTGTAAGTTTCCTGAGGCCTCCCCAGCTGAGCAGATGCAAGCATTATGCTTCCTGTAGAGCCAGTGGAACTGGGAGACAATTAAACCTCTCTTCTTTATAAGTTACGCAGTCTCAGGTATTTCTTTATAGCAGTAGGGTCTGACATAATTAGTAACATGGAAAACAGAGCCAAGGATTTTTTAAAAATATATCACAAACAATAAAGAGATAGAAAGTTGCAAAAAGAAGGTATTCTGAGTACTGGTCAAAATAAAACATTGTTATGCACACTTGGACAAATGGTGGACACAGCACAGTAAGTATGAGGAAACATCCTAAAGTGATCCAGAATGAAAAAAAAAACTCCCCTGCAAAGGAAGAAAAAAAAAGATTGACATTTGATTCCTCATTGCTGCTACTGGATTCAAAAGGACAATGACATGAGATTTTCAAAATGACTTCCATTAGTGTATTTTAAAATTGTAACCTCATGAATGCAATTCTAGTGCAACAGTAAAAGCCAATTAAGAGTTCCACTTACCTGACTTCCCAAAAAGAAAAAGAAAAAAAAAAAAAGAGTTCCACTCACCACGGTGCTATGAGTTCATACAGACTTTTTCCTTCCCAAAATATTGAGATACCCAAGCCAAAATACAGAGAAACAAAGCATTAAAATATCTTTTTAAAAACCATGAACTGATTTAAAAAAAACAAAACAATGAACTGATACCATAGGTCTCTGGTATCATATAATATGAAATACAAAATGTGGTCCTCTGACAAAATGCTTACCCTGAATCAAATCAAGTAAAACAATCAGACAAATCCAAATTGAGGGCATTCTATAAATCAACTGTCCTGGTTTCTTCAAAAGATGCCATGAAACGACCCCTCGTTGCCCTTTCCCATCCCATCTCTTACACACACACCACACACACACACACACACACACACACACACACACACACATCTTGGAAAAGAGAATAAAGACTGATCACAGTGAAAGGGAATTCTTAGCCCACAATAGAGTCCTGGATCAAAAACATGTTTATAATGGATACTTAGGGGAAAATCTGTATATGACATGTGTGTTAGATAATAAATTGTCTGAGTGTAATAATCGTATTGAGGTTATGCAGAAGAATGTTCTTATACTCAGGAGATGGATGACTGAAGTATTTATGGGTAAAGGTCAAGAATAATTATGTCTATAATTAACTCTCAAATGGTCTAGACAAAAAGTAAAAAAGGGAAAAAGTAAATCTTGGGACGTGTTAAGAATTGATGAAACTAGGTGACTAATATGTTAATTTGACTACTCTTAACACTTTTCAGTGATTTAAAGTCTTCCAAATAAAAAGTTGGAAAAAATAATAATAAAAGACAGACTCACACACAAAGTGAGTTATACATCAAAAATGGAACTCCCACAACAAAAACAATAATAAGCAGGGAGGCAGAAAAAAACTTACTGGATTCTGGGACTGGAAGTAGTTAGGATTGTCCATTCTCCCATGAGATAGGGGGGAATTAATCTGCTTGCAGTAAATACAGGTGACCAGTGCCTGGTGAATGATGTAAAACTTAGGCAGTGGAGAGCTCACCCTGAAATGGATGCATTCTTTAAAATAGCAACACGATTCAGGACTCGTGATCTTTATTGCATTACTCTCTGAACCGGAAGGAGAAGCAGATAGCGAGAGAAGGAGGATCTAGGCCATACCACCTACTAGTTTTGGAACTAGATTTGTGATATTAATATACAGTGAGAGTCCCAAAATAAGACATACTTTGCCATAATGGAGGTTTGTAGGAATGTAATTACAAAATGGCCAGACATAGTGGGGAATGAACAGTGAACAAGGAAGTAAGAAAAAGAAAAAGGAGAAGGAGGAAGAGAAGAAGAACAAAAAGGAAGAGGAAGAAGAGTGAACAAGAGGAGGAGGAAGAGGATGAAGGAAAAGAAGAGGGAAGGAGGAAGAAGAACAAGAGTAGCAGTGGTAGTTAGAATCAGTCTCTCTTCAAGATGAGCTTGCATACTATAATTCAGAGCATATAAAGAAAACTAACAACAAAAGATAGACAAAGAACATAACAACAAGAGAATTCACTCACAGAAAACACAATTAGTTCAATTATCTGGAAAAAAGTGTCATGGTATATGTGTTTACAACCTTCAATGAGGTAAGGAAGGAATGATGTCCATAAAGAAGAAATTATAAAATAAAAATGATTGTCATGAGTGAAAAATAAGAGGAGATTTTAATAAATAAATAATAAAAAATGTAGACACAAAAAATACAGTTATTGAAATAAAAAGCTGAATAGCTGAAATAAATACTAGGCTGAACACAAAGAGAAGTGGAAAATAAGACTGATGGATGAACACAGAATTTTGCCCAGAGAAATAAAAGAATTTTTTCAAATATGAAAGAGAATTTAAGACATTTATGTGGGTTTGCTAAGAAGTTACATCATATGTATAAATAGAGACCTAGAAGCAGAAGATTGAAGAAATGGGAGAAAAGCAGTATTTGAAGAGATAATGGCTGTGTTTTTTTTATGAATTTGAGAATTTCCTAAAGTCTTTGTATACACTGAATGAAGAATGCAACCCCCTCCACAAAAAAAGAATGAAAAAACAAACAATACCTAGTTATAGTTTTTAGTGAAGTGTGAGAATATTAACACAAATTATTAAAAATTGCCAGGGGAAAACTCACTTAACCTACAAAGGCACTACAAGTAGGCCAAAAAAAAATTATTCTCAGCAGCAACAGATGCCAGAAGACAAATGAAATACAACTTCAAGTGCTAAAAAAAAATATATAAATTTAGAATTCTAACAAAAAAAAAATTCATGAGTGAGGGTGAAATAAAAACATTTTTGTACATACAAATGCTATATCCTACCTTAATTGAAAGAACTACTTGAGGATATTCTACAACAGCAAGAAAAATAAACACATAATTAGAAAAAATACTGAGCAAAGAGAGCAGTCAAGTATGTGAATGAATCCAAATATCTATTAAATGCAATAATAACTTATTTATTGTGTTAATAAATTATATAAGTATTTTAATTCTTACCCCAATTTAATCTACAAACCCAACACATTTGCATTGGAACTCTAAGATTTTTTATGAAATTAAACAAAATAATTTTAATTTATGAAAAGAAAAATGTTTAAGAACTACCAAGTAATTCTGAAAAACAAGAAAAGAGGAAAAATTAATTGCTTTAAGAAAAATTAGATTCTTTTAAAACATTTTTAGGATCTTTCAGGCAACCTTCAAGGAGAGTAATTAGAATGTTCGTCCCCAATCAATCTTGCCACAAACAGAGCACATAGGCAGAATGAATTAACTTTTTCTCTGATCCAGGAGAAGTTAAATTTCCATGTTTACTTGTAGACCTCAGATTAGCCAGCAGCCAATAATTAAAATATCAACATCTTCAATTGAACTACTACTATATTCAAACATTGTCTATCCTATAGAGCCTTATTGATAATGAAGAAATGAAGGAAGACCTTGGCAGCTATTTCTGTAACATCTTCTCCATGATTCAGGAGTGAGTCTCAGCCCTGGCTGCGTAGGAGAAGCACCCAGGGAGTTTCAGGAAAATATCATTGCCAGAGATTCTGATTCATTTGTCTGGGATGGAGCCAGAGTACTGGTATTTTTTTTTTTATTCCAAGTGATTCTAATGGGTAGCCAGGATTGAGAAAACAGATTTATAGGATCCTTCACTGAAGACTGAGATTTATCGTTAAAATGTTAAATAATGTTGATTCTAAGCCATATAATATGACTTGTGAAGAGGTCACAGGGCAAGAGAAACACTCAGTTAGAAATCTTTAACTATTTCCAGTAATTAAGGTAAATAGCTAAAGTCAACCATGAAGATCCAACTAAGCATTCCTCGTTGTCTCCTCCCTTTATAAGAATACCAAGTTGAACTGGTTTTCCAAGGCAACCCACTGAGAGTCCAAACAGAGAGCATTTGTTGATTGCATCAGGATAACTGACATCGCCTTATATAAGGGAAGAGTTATTATAAAGTTATTTAGTGGTGTGGAAATCTTGAACAATCAAAGGACCAATTTACTCCGGTATGGTAAAGAAATCAGTGCCAGAATCCATATTTTGTAAACATGAAAAGTGTAACACTATAACTTTTCTTTCTACTTTTTCTTTTCTTACAAGCACAGTTTCTCTCTGCTTGGGTTTTAAATGGTAGATGGCACCTAGCAATTAATTGCCGAACATGCACAGAAATGAAATGTTGTGAAGGGTGAACACTAAGCAGTCCAGGAAATGTAGTACACCTTACAGTGTGTTAACCACAGCAGTGTTGTCCGTGAGCCAGTACATTTATTGAAGACTTAACAGTGCAGAGACCCTGGGTAGAGCATAAATCCTGTAAAAGCCTTCCTCCTGACCCCAAGAAGACTATAATACAGTTGGAAGACAAAATGTATATCTAGGAGAATAAGGTAATTAAAACTATGGCGTGGAGTATTCAGTTAGTGCTAATGAGGAGTCCGCCCCACTCAAGCCCATTCTGACAAGGGCTCTGCCCTACAAAGCTTGCATCTCAGAAAGCTTGTGTGACCGCCCCCCACCTCCCTGCCCGCCCTCACAGAAATGATTTTAAAATGCCAGACTCTAGTTCAGCATCTGAACCATCCTGAGGACAGGAGTTTCAGCTTCAACTGCTATTCACTTTGCAATTACGATGGCCAAAGTGACCTGGGAGAATTTTCTTAGGTTATCCCTTCCAACCCTCATAGCCACTCTGAATTGGATGGAATCCCCATCTTAAAGATAAGGAACCAGAGGTTCAAAGAGCTGAAGTGACTACTTGCTCAAGGGGGTATAGACAGTAGATGGAAAAGTGGGGCATTTTTACTATTTATCATTATACATATAATACATGATCCCTTGACTTAACAAAATAGGGGAAAGGGAAAAGACATCAGAAGCGGTGGCTGGAGGAGGAAGTGGAACTTGGTGGGGTTGTGAAGGATGCGTAGAGTTTACATGAGGCCGAGATGAGAGGAAGGGGGTCCATTCCCAATGAGGCACAGTAAGAGGAAAACTGGATGGGAACGTGCTGTGTGTTCGGGGACACAGCACAGGCCTGTGTGGATGCAGAGCAGGGCCTGTTCCACCACACACAGGAGCAAACAAATGGCCGCCGGCGCCAGCAGCGGATGAATTCTTATTTGTAGAAACGGTGCATTTATTGGCCACAGCACAATCCTGAGGACATGAATGGGAGTTTTCTCCCTGCTGTCAGGGGTATTCTCCTGGATGATTAATTGACAGTTCTCCAGCCAAGCCCCTGTTCCTTCTGGAGGCCATGCCCCTTGGTGTGCACCTGCCACCACAGAACCAAAGCAAGAAAATGTATTGTCTTCCTCTTTTTTTTCTGAGAACTGCAGCTGCTGGCCTGCGTTAAGGAAACCTTCTTTACCTAGATATAAACCTGAACTTCTCTGATTTGCAGGGTGAAAACTTTATACTTTCAACAGATTCAGGGAAGTGATTCTTTAGAGGGGCTGATTTGAAAAAGCCCCATTCCTCACATGGCACTTAGAGTCGTTCCCTCCTTCTTGCCTTCCTGAGACCCTTGTTTCATTTAGCGGCTTTCTGACCACATTCCTCAATGCCACACGATGCTTTGTGACAGCTGCAGCAGTTGCCTGGAATCTTGAGGCTGCTGACGGGGCCTCTCACATTCAGAAGCAGAGAGCCGTTACTCTAAAGGAAAAGTAAACCGAACTTCTGGCGCATAAATGCATGATTTGTTCATTCATTCCAAACAGTTCCAGAAAGACAAGGCCAATATGGTAGTTCCGCCTTGTTTAAAAGATTTCTGTGGCTTTCAAAGAATTAAAGTTTCCTTTCTAGCCAAAGAAACACTGAGAGTTAAGTTTGTTGGGGCTTGTTAGCAACATTTGTGGTATCCTCGAATTTGGACTGAAGGACTGGGCATGAAGAAGTCTAGAAGTCAGAGACAGTTGGGAATTAAAAATAAGAGTGAGAATTGCATGAGCACTTACAACATGCCAGGCAATGTCTTAAGTGTAGGGCACAAATCGTTGCAGTTCACTGTGTTTAATCCTAACTGCAACACTTTTTGGCCATTCATCAAATTATGCATTAAATACCTGTTATGTCCAAGACATACTGTTCAAGTGGCTGAAGACTGAAAATAAATATAATAAATAAGTATAATATATAGTAAGGTGGAAGGCAACAAGAGCTAGATGACTTATTAGTGTAAAGAGGTTCAGGAATCCTGGAATGTGGCAAGAGCAGGTCTTAAGATCTCACTGAGAGGGTAACACTTCAACAAACACAAGGAGAGCTCTGTCACCCAGGCTGGAGTGCAGTGGCGCAATCCCGGCTCACTGCAACTTCCACCTCCCAGATTCAAATGATTCCCCTGCCTCGGTCTCCTAAGTAGCTGGGATTACAGGTGCCTACCACCACGCAGGGCTAATTTTTGTATTTTTAGTAGAGACAGGGTCTCGTCATATTGACTAAGCTGGTCTTGAACTCCTGACCTCAAATTATCCACCCAACTCCTCCTCCCAAAGTGCTGGGATTACAGACGTGAGCCACTGCACTGGGTGGACCACGTTTTAATCCCAGGACACTATGACTAGCTTAGGTTACATGCCAAGGGGGAATTAAGGTGGCAGATGGATTAAGTTTGCTAATCGTCTGACCTTAAAATAGAGAAATCAACCTGAATTATACAGGTGGACTCAATGTAATCATTGAGGTCCTTAAAGGTATAAGAGGGAAACAGAAGAGGAAATCAAAGAGACAGCAGTGTGGGGAGGACTCAGTCCCACACTGCTGGGTTTGAAGAAGGAGAAAGGGGGCATGAGCCACAAAGGATGGAAGCCTCCAGCAAATGAGAAGGACAGGAAATGATTTCTCCCCAAGGGTCCCCCACATAGGAACACAGCGCTGCCCACACAGTGATTTTAGCCTGGGAAGACTTCAGAACTTAAGATAATTCAATTTGTATTGTATTGTTTCTTTCTTTCTTTTTGTTTAAGACAGAGTCTTGCTCTGTTGCCCAGGCTAAGGTGCAGTGGCACGATCTTGGCTCAGGACAACCTTTGCCCACAGGTTCAAGTGATTCTCCTGCTTCCACCTGTCGAGTAGCTGGGACCACAGGCATGGGCCACCACACTGACTAATTTTTATATTTTCAGTAAAGATGGGGTTTTGCCATATTGGCCAGGCTGGTCTCAAACTCCTGACCTCAAGTGATCCACCTGCCTCGGCCTCCCAAAGTGCTGGAATTACATGCATGAACCACAATGCCTGACCCAATTTGTATCGTTTCAAGACACTAAATTTGTGGCAGTTTGTAATGCACCTTGAGGAAACCAAGACAAGCATTTTTGCAAAAGTCCCCCCAAATATTCATTGATCTCAGGCCTCTGGAAAGACAGATCCCAGGGAAGACAGTGATCTGTTCAGATTGCACAGCAGAAGCTGGCTTCAACCATCTTCCTGACTTGGGTCACAGCTCTCTAGCTTCTGATTGTGCCTGGCCTGCTTTTAAAAAAAACATCAGAGTGAGTGTGTATGGAGCTGAGTGAGCATAAGGAGAATGGCAGAGTGGAAGGCGATGGGATCAGAGGGCAGACGGAGGGACCTCAGCTTACCAGGCCTCATGGGTAGTCAGGACTCATACAGGTGGGGCATCCCTAATCCAAAAATCTGAAATCCACAGTGTTCCAAAACCTGAGACCTTTTGAGCACTGATGTGATGTCATATGTGAAAAATTCCACTCCTGACTTCACATGACAGGTTGCAGTCAAAACTATTTTTCATCCTCAGAATTATTTAAAATGTTGTATAAAATTACCTTTAGGTTTTGTGTGTAAAATATATGTAAAATGTACATGAATAAGACATTGCATGATGTATATAAAAATATTCCAACATATGAAAAACGAAATTCAAACCGTCTGATCTCAAGCATTTCGATCAGAGACACTCAACCTGTACTCAATTGGTAGCTATAAAAACCTCAGATTGACAGAGGAAATAGTGATTAAATAACTCTCCTAAGTTTAAACAAGTGAGATTTGACTCAAGACCTCTTTGCTGCTAAAGCTCTTGGTTTTATCAGCTCATCCAAACTGAAGACGAAGATGAAACACTGGCTCCTTGTGATGCTGTGGCAACATAGATGTGTCACCAGGTCCCCAAGATGATATGTTAAGGTTGCCCCATTTGTTGACGCCCATGGTAGTCAAGAGCATGGCACCTTCCAGAAAAACATGGAAGGACTTTTTTTTGTTTCAGGATTTCAAGTAGAGCCAGGCCCCACGATGGCACACACTTCATTCCCACTCATTCTCTTCCTCCCTCTGTTTCTCCCTCCCTCCTGTTCAGCCCTGCTTTTTTTCTGCTACTGGGGACCAAAGGGATCCTTTTGACATTGCAGCTACAGGGTTTGTTTAACGAAATAAGAAATCTCTACATGAGTTAGTCAGACTTGCTCATGGTCTTACTGCTTTTTAACCACACTGAACTCAAGTCTCCATGCTTTTTCTTGTCCTTTGAGATTCAAGTTAAGCCACTCTCTGTGCATGTAGGTAGTCAGCCATCTGTCGTCTCCGCCTGCCTGTGTCCCTGCACCCTTCTCGTGCTACAAGTGTCCTGATTTTACTGTGGGAAACCACCCCGCCCCTCGTGTATCTAATCTTGGTAGCTTTGTCGGTCAAGGCACCACATCATCTCCTGGCCAGTGGGTGGGCACTAGATCCAAGTTTAGTTGGTCAGAATTCCTGGAAATTTGAATCTAGAGAGCAGTGACCCAAATATGGAAAATGTATAAATCTAGTTCCTTCTGGAGAATATAAAGAGACCAACATATTCCCTGGTGAATGTCTTTCCTGATGTCATGAATTGTTGGAGAGTTTTCTGTAGATATGATCATCTGCAATTTTTACTTTTTCTTGGATTCAAAAAACTCACTGTAAATTTATCTTCCAATGAATTATTTTTTAAATTTTTCCCTTTATGTTAACTCAAGTCAGTGTTGGTTACTTGCAATTTAAAAACAACAAACAACTTTAACTGATAAAATCTTGTCTCTTGAATAACTAGCTTAATTTACTGAGGCTTTAATATTCTGTACTTGAAAGTAACTAAATATTCTACCCTTAATTAAGCTGTAGATTTTGCTACTTAACATAGAGTATATTCTTCTCTACATGTGTGCTTTTCTCCAGTCAGAAACCTCAAGACTGTAGTAAAGCAATTCATCTTGCAATTATTCAAAAACCAGCATCTTACCTATATTTAGCCATTTTCTGCAGGAGTGAGCAAACAGAGATTTGGTCCAAAAATTCAAGCCTGTCTTGTGTGCTTTGACTTTCCAGAAAATTCCCCAAAGTTTCATCTACCTGAAATAGTTCTTTCACCTGTTTGTATGGTGTCTACATAAAAATAAAATTCTAGAGTGAAGGTGCTATGAATCCCAGAGGTCTAATGAAAATCGAAGTGGTATGGAGATAATAATTTATTACATGTTGCTCTTCTTTCATAGTAACACTTTCAGTGGGATTCTTTCATCGTAATAGTGATATAATATAGCTGAAGATTAAGATCTGGCCAATGACACATAGGTAGATGTACCACATATGACTTCCATGTACTCCTTCCTGTAGAATGAATTTGCATATGATGGCTGAAGTCCAGGCAGCCATCTTTTCCCATAAGATGGAAACCACACCCTGAGATGTGAGAGCAGCAAGAGAGAGGGAGCCTGTATCCCTATGACTTCGTGAAGCTGCTCTGCCAGCCTTGGGCTTCCAAACATTTTACATACGTAAAATGAAAGTAAATTTCTATCTTGCTTAAACTTTTGCTACTCGGATCTTCTGTCAGTTGCAAACACCATTTTTCTAAACCCTAAGTGGTGTAGCTAGGTATATACCAAATAAGGTACTTACCTTTTATTACTCCCACCTCTCAATGTCTGTGCATACCTCCCTCAGCCTCCTTGGGTGATCTTAAATAAGGTAAAGGATGAATCATGCTTAATTAACACAAAATACCATGAAATACACATAATAAACATAAACATTACATCTGGTTGCTGAGTGTTCCTATATAGGCTCAGAATGAAGCTTCACCTCACCTACACCTACCTAAGCTGTATCCTTCTCTGACCTTCAGGGCAAGCTCTCAGGCTGTCCTGGCCTCTCTATTACTGCCATGCTGTTTTACGGGTTTCCCAGAACTCTCTAGAAGCCTCCAACTTTTGTCATCTTCTTCAAGGACATACAATTTGGATCCTGTTTTCACCACTTACCTGCTCTTTGGTCTTGGATGATTGATTGAACTTCTTACTATCTCAGTTTCCTACCTATAAAATGAGAATAATCTCAGGAAGTTATCATGATTAAATAAAGTAATACAAGAAAAGCTCTTGGTGCTTGTCCCATCATAAATCCTCAAACAGTATTAATTGAAATCATGACCACTATTTCACTCCAACAGAGAAGATTTAAAAGTCATAAAGACCTTGACAAAGAAAAATTCTGCTGTTCGAGGAGGTGAGTAGTCAGGGGCCTGGGTGGACATTGTCTTCCTAATCATCACCACAAAGCAAGCTCCTCTTTCACCATAAGAAGAAGGACTATTAGGTGCAAAGGAATGTATCCATTTCTCATCCCTTTAACTTAAAATAGCTTTTCATGTACCTTAGGGTCCAGGGAACATAGCAAGGAGCAGCACAGGGAATTGAAGAGCTTGTTCCTTTCCTTTGCCTCTACTCCACCATGGTTGCTCTGCTCCAGGCTCCCCAGCCTCTCCCAGGTTCTCATATCTCATCCAGCATGTCTCATGTCATCTGACTGTGAACCATAATAAACAATGAAATCCTGTCTTTTGCAGCAGCATGGATGGAACCGAAGGCCAGTATCTTAACTGAAACAATTTTGAAACAGAAAATGAAATATCACATGTTTTCACTTGTGGGAGCTAAATAATGTGTGCACATGGACATAGAGAGTGGAATAACAGACACTGGAGACTCAGCAGGGTAGGAAGATGGGAGGGAGTGAAGGGTGAGAAATTACTTAATGGACACAATGTATATCATTCAGGTGATGGTTATATTAAAAGCCCAGACTTTGCTATTATGCAATATATCCATGTGATGAAATTGCATTCTTACTTCTTAGATTTATACAAATCTCCTTACCCAAGTATCCAGGGAAAAATGCACTCTCAGCCTTCAAGGACACCCTCGGAAGTCCTGAAATGAGGAATCTGTCTACAGTGTTTTGCTAACAGGTAACATCTTTAAAACAGAATTGCTCTTATATTATTTCCACCACTTTCTGAAATAATCTGCAGAGATTTATCTTATTATAGATTTCCTTAAAGTGTATTTTAACAATCAATCACCTGTAAAACTATACATAAGCAGTGGCAAATAATTCTCAGTAAAACTATTTTTTTCTAACTAATACAAAACTATGATGACAAAGAAGTGAGAATTTGAAGGATTTGAGCTCTGTGACTTTTTCTTTTGTTAAGGGAAACACAATGCAGCCCTCATTTAACAATGCCTTGTGGTGGTTTTGAACCAGTTCCTTCTCATTGTTATCTGATTTTGGCAAACATATGGGGAAGACAAGATTACAGTCCCCACACTCTCTCCTTTCCAATCTTTCTGGAACCTTATTTGTATCTCTATGTCAACAGAGTGAAGAAAAGATAGTGTTTCATTTGAGCAGCCCACAGCTACTGGCATACTTCTTAATTAGTGTCTGTGACCAGTTAGCATTGTTTAGATTTCATTCAACACACTTCCCCAGAAACACACTGCTTCGTGGCGGCTGCGGTATGCACCAGCTGTCTTTAATCTCCCAGGACCCAATTCGAAGACCAAAAATTCTGTTATGAGCACAAATCTCTGAGTGGGCATTTGTTTATTTTCTGCTTAGGAGACAACTTCCATATATCTCTGCCATTAAAAATAAATCAGTACATAAAATAAATACTCAAACAAATACAACAGATCAAAAGCTGAGTATCTCACTTCTAACTAAACTTAACTAAAGGCTTAGGTCATGGAAGTGGCACCTCTGTTTGGTCAAGAAAATACTGCTCTTCTCTTAGAAATAATAAACTCATTCTTAAAAGCCAGTTTGAAGACTAAACATACCCATGACAAAGAAAAAAGACAAACAAGCTTATGGCTTCAGGCAAAAAGGTCATTATTTCCATTGGCCAAGCTATGTACATTCCATTTCTTTCAGAAGTATCCTACCAAATGGCATCTTAGTGCATCTCCATTTTTCCTAAATGTGCAAACAGAAATGTCTGCAAACGGTGCTTGCTTATGGACATGTGGATGAGTTCTCCTCATTTTAACACTTGGAACGACAGAACACATGACTATCTTGTCAAGATTATGTGGAAGTTAAAAGCAGCAGTGAGGAGATCCCATACCCCTCTGTGTGTCCTGACTCTTTTCCTCCAGGAACTTATACACATCAATTATGTGACCTCATCATTTTCTTGTCCTGGTACCCAGTACAGATTCTGGCATGCAGTGGCTTGTCAATAAATGATGGACTAATACTAGGAAACAGCACTTATACACGTTTATTATTTGCCAGGCACTATTCCAAGAGTCTTGCAAGTATTAACTGCTCAATCTGCACAACATCCCCATGGAATAGCTCCTATTATTGCTCCATTATACAGATGAGGACACTTGAACATTCAGAGGCAAAGCAACTGGCCCTTCGATGGCAGAGATGGTATCTAAACTCAGGAATTCAGGTTCAAAAGACATGGTCTTGACTACCACACTACAAGTTCTCTGCCCACATCCCAGCTTCTGGGCCTTAATTTCCTCATGTAACTAGGCAGCCTCTGAGGTCCCTTCTAGTTCTTTAGAGTGTGATTCTAGCCTATACTTCTTGGATAACCAGTGGGGCACAGAGAATTCTCTATTACCTACAGATCTCCTCAGATTATTTCCAGGTCTTATTAAACTCCTGCTAAGATTACATAAGACAGCCCTGGTTTGCCCTTTATCCAAACAAAGAAGCTTTCTGTGAAAATACAACTACTAGAGCAAACAAGAAAACTCATGGGCCCTATTCTTTTTTTTTTTTTTTTTTTTTTCTTTTTTTTTTTATTGCATTTTAGGTTTTGGGGTACATGTGATGAACATGCAAGATTGTTGCATAGGTACACACATGGCAGTGTGCTTTGCTGCCTTCCGTCCCCTCACCTGTATCTGTCATTTCTCCCCATGCTATCTCTTCCCACCTCCCCACCCCCCGCCCCTCCCCCATTTCCCCCCAACAGACCCCAGTGTGTAGTGCTCTCATGGGCCCTATTCTTTCAATATCATTTGAATAGACAAATAGGTGGTAGACATGATGATTCCTAGAATCCCATTCAGTAGCTGCCCAAGATGAACCACCTCTTGGTGGTTCTCACCTCTCAGAGAGCTGAGACCTATGACAGCACGAATGGTCTCTAACACAATGTGAGACACCAGGAAGTGTAAGGCCAGTCCCAAGCTGGCCACCGAGGAGAGCATTAGGAAGCCAAGAGATGAGAGTGAGGAAGTTGAGGCTGTGTGCGTGTGTGTGTGTGTGTGTGTGTGCTTGTGTGCATGTGTGTGTCTCAGGAAACTAGACCATAAAGGAAAGCAGAAAGGGACAATGGCAACAACAAGAACACAAAGAGGAAGACAGAGTTTTTTTTTTTTTAAAGATAAGAAAAACATGTCTATAGTTTACAAAGAAGTAATCTGTTGAAAGTGAGAGGTAGAAAACACAGACAGAGAGAGAATGGGATCATGGATAAAATGTGAGTCTGGTCCAGTTAGAAAGGCAGTTGCGAAATGGAGAAAGTAATCTTGAAGAGTAGGAAGGGCACCTTTCTTTTCACAAAGCTGAAATGAGAATGGGTCCCGGGTGGCCTTTGCTGATTCACTTCTCACTGGAATCTTAAGGTAGCTGGCATAGGAAATTTAAACTATCCTTGGGGGCTTCGCAGATTCCAAAAATAGCTTCTCTAAGAAAAGTAAAGGAAAAGCTAGTTGCCAAATGTTGGTGACTACTGTGGGGATATTAAAACTGGGTGCCAATAGCTATTAACAGGTATTCATAGGTAGAAACAGAGAAGTCTGGGGCATGGGGACCCAAACAGCCAACGTTTTCCCCAGTCAACTGTCCACGTCCCTAAAGAAAATATATGTGGGGAAAAGAAAGCAAACCAAAATGACACTTTCTTTTTTTATTCCACAAATATGTATTAAATACACTTTACACACAAGGCACAGGTGCTAGGGATATAGCAGTGAACCAAAGGCCTGCTCTTAAGGGATTTACATTCTATGTCCAAATTCATCCAGAAAAGTTTGATCTCAGATTGTTAGCCCACATTGCCTGTGTGGCCTGCCTCCGACTCAGAGACCACCCTGCCATGTGAGAATGGCTACATCTGCCAGCAAGGCACGAAAGAAAGTGAAAGAGACAGAACGTTTGCCCCAAGAGTGAAAGCAGAATTGGTGAAGGCCACCTGCCCCAGCAAGGGAGAGAGGAAAAAGCTGCCCAAGGCCTAGAGATGGCCGCAGTGGGGGTGGGAAGTGGGTGACACAGAGGAGAGGATGCTTCTGGGCCTCATCCCCTGGGCAGTAGCCCTGACACTAGCATCCTCTCTGGCCTCAGAAACCCCAGAGAGAGCCATAAGAATCCACACCCAAGCATGCTAGGACCTAACTCAGCACAGTGAAAATGGAAGCCTCACTGGGCAATGTGAGATTCCCCATATTTTACCCTATTCTCAGGGATGATTTCCAAATCAATCTTCAATGCTGTTAATAATCCTGATCCAATCTCTCTCTTTGATCCATTATTTGTCCTATGTACACTTTTTACACAGTGGTTTTCTCACTGGCTCCAGACCCTGCCTTGACCTGTGCATTCCCTTTGCCTGTGCTTCAAAAGTATAATCTCCCACCTGATCTGGCCTCTCCTCCTTTTATACCTATGGACATGGTCTCTTCTTCCATCCCAACTATTCTGTGTACTTTCCCCACCAACCTCAGCCCATGTGGCTCTCTCCTTTCCCTGAGCTATTAGGATGCCCATTATCTATGGCTCTCCCTAAAATTTAGCATTTCCTGCCATGTGTATATGTCTTGTTTCCTTTCATAAATCATAATTCCATAAAGAAATCCTTGACAACCCCAAAGCATGTAATCCAACATTTTGCATATGTTTAGTATGCGATAACCATTTTAATTTTCAAAACTACTTACACTGTGCTTACCTTATAGAGGATTTAAATAGGTGGTTGCAGTATATTTTGGTTGATAGAAGGATCAGCTGACTCATTAAATATATTGCTCACCTGTATTTTAAAAAGTGGGGTTCACGCAGTGTGAAAGGTCCTCAGTAAATGAGGGAGATCACCATCACCAACTTGCTTGATGGTGGGATTTAAGTTATCTTTAAGTAAATTACAATAAGCATATACCTTTCGGCTGTGTGGGTGTGAAATCCGGGGTTAAATTTCCTCCTGCACCTACAACATATATAACGAAACAAATATAGAAACAAATAATAGGGAAGTAAGTTATAGATGGTCCTTTAGAAGTCAATTTCATCTGTGCATCTAACCATAAAAGCAGCATCTGCTCTGCTAAATACAGGTGTTTTATATCCTTGTCATTAATTGGAGGGGACATTATGTCATCATACATCAACAGTTAAGGTTGGTTAAAGTGCCACTTATCTCAGGTGCTGTCATTAATCAGGTTCTTTTCAGCTTGGTGACTCCAGAGGCTGGCTCGAAGCTGCTCTGTGTGAATGGGTTTTCCCTGTAGGTTTGAGGTGTCTTTTTATTATCATTTTGAATGAAAACCTTGGGACCCAGACATAAGTGGTCATTAAGGGAGTTGTTCTGATGCTTCAGAGAAGAGAAACATTTTCCTCTATCACCTTCATTGCCCCCACTCCCTGTGTCTCCACCAAATAGCCACGGTGGAGAGGAAGGCAAAGCAGCACAAGCTGTCGTCTCATCGTGGTTTAACCCATTACTGAATTTCGGCAAACCAGTGCATCTGGTACTTCAACAGAACTAGAAAGCAGCAGAGTCCTAGAAGGCAACACCATCTCTTTCCATCCGACACCAATGTCATCCAGGTGCCTTCCTGGCTACCTCAAACCCACAGTGTGGTGTCCATTTCAGACAGGATTCTGGGACACAGTCTTCTTTGCCTCTGTTTTCATTAAAAATATTTGTCCTTAAAATGTCTACCCTTGGCCAGGCACAGTGGCTCATGCCTGTAATCCCAGCACTTTGGGAGGCCGAGGTGGGTGGATCATGACGTCAGGAGATTGAGACCATCCTGGCCAACATAATGAAACCCTGTCTCTACTAAAAATACAAAACTTAGCTGGGTGTGGTGGCACGTTCCTGTAGTCCTAGCTACTCGGGAGGCTGAGACAGGAGAATTGCTTGAACCAGGGAGTCAGAGTGCAGTGAGCCAAGATCATGCCACTGCACTCCAGCCTGGTGACAGAGTGAGACTCCATTAAAAAAAAAAAAAAAGTCTGCCCTTTATCCCATTCATGCAAGACCACTGAAAGTGGCATAAGTTGTCAGGAGCAGTAATGGCAGCCTTTTTAAGTACTGATGTTATGTTTTCAGCACCTTGACCCTAAGAATTAAGATAAATATGTTGCGGTAGCAACTTGCAAATTCACATGAGGAATCAAGTCATTTGATCTACATCAAATTCTCACTCAGAGAGCTTCTACTCTGCCCTAAAAATAGAACCTCCTACCTATCTTTGGGTTCCTCACTGTTTCAACCTGTTCAAGAGCCTGAAAGAATAAGATGGGGAGTGTGTTTGTGATTCATTCATTTATTTTTCTATTCAATAGACATGAGTTGAATGTGAGGCACTGTGCCAGGAGAGGATACAGTGGTGATCATGAACAGACACCATCCTTGCTCTCAAGGTTTTATAGTATGGATAAACAGGATAGAAATGAACCAAATAGCAATAAAAAAATGTAAACTCTAAAGTGATAACTGTGGTTAGTTCTCTAGAGGACAGCATTGTATATCTGGTCAAATATACGAACATATCATGATCTGGAGTAGGAAGAGAAGTTGATCAAGGGAGGTGTGGGGAGAGATGGAGAGTGTCCCTAGAAAGGGAACAATAAACACCAAGTGCCGTGCTAGGAGGAGGCATGAAGAACTCCAGAAATTGAAAGTCCCTGGTGGTGGGAAAAATTCTAAGACCTGGCCAGGAGTGGTGGCTCACGCCTGTAACTGCAGCACCTTGGGAGGCCAAGGTGGGTGGATCGCTTGAGGCCAGGGTTCTAGATCAGCCTGACCAACATGGCAAAACCCCATCTCTACTAAAAATACAAAAATTAGCCAGGCATGGTGGTGCTTGCCTGTAATCCCAGCTACTCAGGAGGCTGAGGCAGAAAAATCACTTGAACCCGGGGAGGTGGAGGTTGCAGTGAGCCGAGACTGCGCCACTGAACTCCAGCCAGGGTGACAATATGAGGTTCTGTCTCCAAAAAAAACAAAAAAGAATTTTAAGATCTCCCTAGATCCCCCTAGTTTCTGAGACTGTGAATATGACGGATTTTACTCCCAAGGGTTATGTTATATCTGATATGGCACAGTTAGCATTTAGAAAGAAAGACTACCCTGGGTAGACCTCCTGACATAATCCCAAAAGCCCTTAAATCTGAGTCTAGAAGTCAGAGACTGAGGAAGTCAAAGATCCCAAGGACAAGACGATTCAGTTGGTTTCTGTCTTAAAGATGGAGGGAGCCCCCTGGCAAGGAATATGCATCGCCTCACATAGTCGAGAGACACGCCGGCTGGCAGCCAGCAAGGAAATTGAGTTTTTCATCCCTCCAAGTGCAAGAATGCAAGAAACTGCACTCTGAATAGAAGAATGACTTTATGTATCCATCTCTTAAGGCTGCTATAGCAGCACACCACAGACTGGGTGGCTTAAACAACTGAAATTTATTGTCTCATTGTTTTGAAAGCCAGAAGTCCAAGACTGAATGATTGGCAGGATTTTTTGCCCCTAAAAGGGGGACGCGCCTGTGCCAGGTCTTTCTCCTTGGCTAGTAGACAGTCTATATCAGGCGTTCCCAAACTACAGAGCGCGGGCCGCATGCGGCCCCCTGAGGCCATTTATCCGGCCCCCCGCCGCACTTCAGGAAGGGGCACCTCTTTCATTGGTGGTCAGTGAGAGGAGCACAGTATGTGGTGGCCCTCCAACGGTCTGAGGGACAGTGAACTGGCCTCCTGTGTAAAAAGTTTGGGGACGCCTGGTCTGTATTATCTCATCATAGTCTGTCTCTTCACATCATCTACCCTCTAAGCATTGTGAATTTGTGTCATAATTTCCCCCTTTCCAAAGGACCAGTCATGTTGGATTGGAGCCCGTTTGATGAACTCATTGTAACTTGATTAACTCTGTAAAATCCCTATCTCCAAATAAGGTCACATTCTGAGGTTTTTGGGGTTATGACTTCAACATATGAATTTGAGGTGGGGTCATAATTCAACCCAGAATTAAAGATGAGAATTCAGGCTGGTCAGTTCCTTGATTCAGTTTTGTGATACCCTAAACAGAGAAGCCAGCCATGCCATGCCTGCACTTCTGACCTACTGTGAAGCTAATAAAGGGTGTTGTTTTAAGCTGCAAAGTTTATGGTAATTTGTTGGGTAGCAATAAAAAAACAGCACAGAAAAGTTTGTCAGGGCCAGGCTACACAGGATTATGAAGGCAGGGGCAAAAATATTTGTCTTTATCCTGAGAACAATGAGAAGCCACCAAAGGCATTAGGAATGTCATGCTCAGATTCTGTTTCTCTTCTGGGCTTCTCGTTTTGCTGTCTGTTCTCGTTCCAAATAAAAATTCCAAAAGAGTGGGTGGCTGCAGAAAAAGATGGGAATTTCCTAGCCCCACCTTAATCCTTACGGCCTATTATTAAACAAACAAACAAACAAAAAAAGTGAGGGAAAGAAGAGGAGGAGAACAAGATGGAGATAAATTCCATTTTTTGAGGGCACATTCTGAGTCCAGTTACTATTCTAAAGCTTTTAGTGCATTTTCAGATTTAATTCTCACTATAAGCGTTGTCTTACCCATATTGTAGTAACATTCCCAAGGTTATCAGTTAGGAGGAGTGTAATTGGAACTTGAATCCAGGCCTGGCTGGCTCCAAAGCTCCTTTTAAAGCTCATTGCGCTCATTAAAACCATCCCGCTACCCTGTCTCACCAGTGTTATTTTAATACAGCGTGGCATACCTTATCCAAATCTTAGAAGAGTTCCACAGATAAGGCAGAATGGGTATGAGTACAAAGAATGAGAATGCCGTGGTGGTAAGGGTCAGAAAGGCGGGCCCAGTTGAAAATAAGCAGCAGAACTTGTGCAAGAGCCTGGTCACTTACCTGTCTGATCCCTCTTATTCTCCTTCCTTTTCTTGCCTAAATAAAGTCGGTGTCTGAGGACTGAAGTGGCATAGGCATAATAACCCTTTCCTTGGGCTTTAGGGAGAGGTGAAGTGTTTTTATATTCATTATTTATTTTTATTTTTATACAGATGGGGGTCTCGCTATGTTGCCCAGGCTGGTCTCGACCTCCTGGCCTCAGGTAGTCCTCTCACCTTGGCTTTCCAAGGTGTTGGGATTACAGGCGTGAGCCACCATGCCCAGCCTAGAGTGTTTTTAAAACTCTTCTCAAGAACAACCAAGCTTGGACTAGCCCTTAGCACGCCTAAGGCCATGCCAGTAGAGTTCCACCGATTACGCAGAACAGGTATGAGTACACAGAAGGGTCAGACAGATGGACCCAGTCGAAAAGGGCATGCTAAGGGCATTGCACTTTTCAGCTGGCCAGTACTGAGGAATGTGGGATGCAGTGGTAGGAAGAAATCCTCTGATCCATCCCAGGGCATTTGCGAAGATTTGAAGAATACATACTGGTCACCCATCAACCTATTTGTAGTCACTCACTGAAAGAAGCATAAGTTAAACCTATCAAAACCCCCTAAGGCAACAGTGAATGTTCTATTTTTTTTTCTTTTAGTGAATTACAAGTAGTATCTAGCTTATTATATTCCCTAGATAATTATTACATTTTATATTCTTTACCTTCTTTTAAAAAGAAGGATGCGCTAGTTTTCTAGCATTCATTTGCATGCCTTTGATAAATTACCATAACCAGATTAAGGAGATAAAATAACCAGTCTATTAATTACAATGATTATTATTTAATGGAAAATGGGATTCTAGGCAAAGTGTGTAGTGAGAAGAAAGCTTAGCAATGCATTATACAGATGTGGTATTTATCTTAAAGAGTAAGATAAGTGTCCAGTCTGTTCCACAATCTAGAGAATATGTTCATTAACTCTGCAAGATTTATATGTATAATTGACTATAATATTTTAACACTATTTGCTTGATTTGGAGGTACATGAAGAACAAGGAAAAACTGTAACTTCAATTAAATTGAATAAATTCCTCAGTAAACGTATTAAAGGCCAGATCTACCCAGCAATGTAGGAAGCAGAGGGATGAACAAGAATTCAAAACTATTTTTTTAATTAAACAATACATTATTCTAACTTGAAGTCATTGGGAATTTATGTTTAAAAGAATAGGGGTTGAAAGGCGAGCTTCCCCCACATCAATTATCCTCATAATTAACTTCAAAAATAACCAAAAAGGTAATATTTGGAGAAATGTTGGTCCTTTCTAAAAAAAGGAAACATCACTAAGGCCAAATCCTGAACCAGTTACCAAGAGACATTTGATCTTGTCTCACTCCCCTCAACTATAAAAATGAATAATATTGCATCTGCCACCATGAAGTTACATGAATTAAAGCAGGCTTCTCGCTACAAACTCTGGCCAAGTCTAGCCAGCTGCTGTTTTTATGTGGTCCTTGACCTATGAACAGCTTTTATATTTTTAAATGGTTAGGAAAAGAAAATCAAAATAACAATACTCTTTTGTGATGTGAAAATTTTTATGAAATTCAAATTTCAGTGTTCATAAATAAAGTTTTATTGGAACACAGCTATCCTCACTCACATATTATCTGTGGCTGCTTTAGTGCTATAACAGCAGAATTGAGTATTTGTGACAGAGACCATATGGCCAAGAAAGGCTAAAATATTTATCATTTGGCCTTTTACAGAAAAAGTGTGCTGACCCCTGAACAAAAGGAGTAACAAACAAATTCTCAATGTTTGTTACACATCACCTGTGGAGCTTTAAAAAAACCTACTCGACCATGTTATACACCAAACCAATTAAATAAGAATCTCTGGGAGTAGACTTCAGGCATCGATAATTTTAAAACTTCCCAGAAAATTTCAAAGTGCAGCCAGATACAAGAACCAGCAGGCTTACCTGCTATGTATAACTTATAAACTTAACACATAGTAAGACCCTGATAATTGTTAGCTGATTTGATAAAATAAATCCTCCTTTTAAATTCCTCATTGTATTTCAGTAAAATGTAATTAAATATGCACTGGGTGCAAAATGTTTTGTTTTTCTTGCCTCACTGTTTCCTTCCTGCCTACCTCTATTCTGACCTACATGTAAGAGTTAAAACAAAAAGGAAAACTAAGTTTCCCTGTAGGACTGGAGATTCTAAACATTGATACACTTGGTATTTTATATTTTCATTTATTCTTTCCACAGATTTTTAATGTGTAGTATCAAGTTTTATATAATACTTATGGCAGGTTAAGAGCTCCCAAGATGTGCTTTCAAGTTCTGCAGAGTGCCCAGTGTTCTTGTAAACAGCCCTTTAAATCTTCTAGGGTTCTTGTAAATAGCCCTTGCTATGGCGTGGCTGTGTCCCCACCCAAATCTCATCTTGAGCTGTAGCTCCCATAACCCCATCTGTTGTGGGAGGAGCCCAATGGGAGGTAATTGGATCATGGGGGTGGGTCTTTCCTGTGTTTCTCTCCTGATAGTGAATAAGTCTCAGAAAATCGAATGTTTTATAAAGGGGAGTTTCCCTGAATATGCTCTCCCGCCTGCTGCCATATAAGATGTAACTTTGCTCCTCATTCACCTTCTGCCATGATTGTGAGGCCTCCCTAGCCATGTGGAACTATGAGCCAATTAAGCCTCTTTCCTTCATAGTATACCCAGTCTCCAGTATGTTTTAATTAGAAGTGTGAGAACAGACTAATACAGTCCTATATAACCTGACTGGTTTAAGAGTAGGCTTAAATTAATAAATGCATGGCATCTTCAATAGGCAATAACTAAAAAGAGTTCTTGAAAGCAACTAATATAATTGATTGGCTGGCTATGTCCACTCCACATGTATAAAACCCAAGGGTAGTTCCTTTTTTGTCACAATCTAAATCTTCTAAAATGAGAACAACCTCTATATCTTCCCAAACAAGAAATGGATATGGACAGAGGTAAAGATACCACTAAGACAGAGAGATTGTGTATATGGATTTTGAATTCACACCACCAAGTTCAGTTCCAGCTCTATTAGTCACTAGCTTTGTCATTTTGGGCCAATTACTCACCTCTCAGGGCCTTGATTTTCTCAGCTGTAAAATAGGAATTGCCATTCCTATCTCATAGAAATGAAGAAATTATTTTCTAAACACATTTTTTAAATTGTGAGGATTTTCCCCTAATTCTTAGACTGTAAAGGTGAAAGATCATCTTCACAGCATGATGCACAGAGAATGACCCCTCTATGCCAGGCACTTGGGTCTCCTCATCTGAGGTCCTCCCTTTTTTGATGACAGAGTCTCACTCTGTCATCCAGGTTAGGGTGCAGTGGCACAATATTGGCTCATGCAACCTCCACCTCCTAAGTTCAAGCAATTCTTGTGCCTCAGCCTCCCGAGTAGTTGGGACTATAGACACGCACCACCACACCCAGCTAGTTTTTCTATTTTTAGTAGAGATGGGATTTCACCATGTTCGTGAGGCCTTAAGTGACCCCCCCACCTTGGCCTTCCAAAGTGCTGGGATTACAGACCTGAGCCAAGATGCCCAGCTGAGCATTGTTCTTTATGGCCAAACATGAACTCCTTAAAGGAAGGAATTATAATTATACAGACACTCCACAAATTACACCACAGTCCCATTCAAGAAGGCCTTGCAAAGCATGGATTTGGTGTCCACTGAAAATACATAGACTTTGCAAAGACCTTTAAATTACCCTTAACTCTTTGGAGCAATAAGCAGACAACAGTTCCTATTTGCAATTTTCCAGGACATTGGCCACAAGGTCAAGTATATCTTTCACAGCCTTCAATCCTGGAGTTGGTTTTAACTCTTGAAAATGTGTATTCTTAGGTGCATGTTTTCTCTAAAGTCAATCTCTTGTCATTCATATAAGACTTTTGTGCTGTGTCATCTCCTATATTTCTTTTTAATATTCCCGCTTTTTAATGTTTTTGTGTGTGTGTGTGTGTCTATTCCAGCAGTCTCAACATGCATTTTTGTATCATGTAAATTTTGACATGACCCACCACGAGTAGCCTTATACTGCAAGAATTCACCATACTTTCTCTTTCCTTTTCCTGACTTCAAGACTTTGCTTAAATGGTCATTAGGCTAAGTGGTATGTATTTTAAACTATGATTCACCATCTTCCTTGTAAGTCAGTCCTCTATTTCTATAAGTAATTTTTCCTCCTGAACCCTGCTTAGTTCACCCTGTAAGTTCCAAAGATGCAAAACATCTTTCATGCTTTTTTTTTAACTTCTTTTTTAGACAGAGTTTCACTCTTGTCACCCAGGCTGGAGTGCAGAGGCCCAATCTCGGGTCACTGCAACCTCCACCTCCCAGTTTCAACTGAGTTTTCTCCCTGAGCTTCCTGAGTAGCTGGGATTATAGGAGCCCGCCACCACCCCCAGAAAAGGGTTCACCTTGTTGGCCAGGCTGGTCTCGAACTCCTGACCTCAGGTGATCTGCCTGCCTCGGCCTCCCGAAGTACAGGCACGAGCCACCATGCCCAGCCCATATTTCATGTTTTTCTGCATAAATTACCATAATTTAAAAAATATTTTTCAAATGAAGTTTATGAGATTTAGACTGTGGATGCCTTTGTGTTTCTTTAACATTTTTATTTTCTATTATAAATTCCTCTTCTTAAATTAGAAATGAATCCTCTCTTTTTGCTCTTACTTTATCAATTTTTAGTCCTGAATAAAATAAAGCAAAGAGGATAAAACTAATAAACCAAAATAACACAAGATAATGCAATGAGAATACACATGGTACCAGAAACCACATGGGACTGAACAGAAGGGCCTTCCCTCTCACGTAAGTACCGTCTGCCTTTCTCTCTCTGCTCCCCGTATCCACCCCTGCCTGAGATACTTTACATTTTCATATATTACACTAATATTTTCACATCTCTAAAACTCTATTCTGTCCCTTATGGAACAACTTACAAAAGGTTGATGTTATGCAAATCAAGAGTTGATCAAATATATGTAAATATATATATATATATATATATATATATATATATATATATGTAAAATATGTAAGAGTCTCTAACCTCTGCTTTGCACATTTTTTTTTAGTTTAGGAGCAAAGGTTTAATAGGCAAGAGAAAGAGAAAGAAAGAAAAGGAAAACAGCTCTCTCTCTAGTGAGAGAGAGGGGACTTCAGAGAGGAAAAGACCCTGCTTTGCACATTTTATTTATTTAGTCGGTGTCAGTTGACTGATTGCTCTGTAACAACAGAACTTAGGGACCTTAATACCTGACCACACAAACCAAATAGAAAGGACTGACAACTGTCCAAGAAACCCAATCATCTACTGTATTAGTTGTCTATTGCTGTATAACAATTACCCTAAAACTTAGTTGCTTGAAACAGAAAACACAAATTATGTCACAGTCTCTGTGGGGCAAGAATTCAGATACAGCTTAGCAGCGTGCCCTTGGTTCAAGGTCTTTTACAAGTCAAAGTGTTGGCTGGGCAAGCGGTGCCATCTGAAGGCTTTGCTGGTGGGTATTTGTCTCCAATTCACTCAAGTGGTTGCTAGCAGGATCGTTCCTCTGCCTCATGACGTATGTACTATGTGCATGTCTCCATAGCACATATGGAAGTGTAGGCTCTTTGAAAAGACCAGTAAGATAAACAACGCTTGGGCCAGTCCAAGGATAGAGAGACAGGGAAAGAAAAGAATAGCATTAATGATGAGAAAGTATATATAGCAACAGATACTATTACTTTAAAAATTATCAGAGAACTGTATGTTATTCCATTTTACTACATTGAAAATATCAGCCAAATGGATTGTTTTCTAGAAAAATATAAATTACAAAACTTACTCAAAAGAATTAGAAAACTCAAATAAACCAAAATTATAAAGAAATAAAGAGCAATTATTAAGACATGATCCACACAAAAAGCCCAGACTGTTGTTTGGGGGAGTTCTAAACACCTTCAAAGATGGAAACATATAGATTTCTGTTACAAAATTAGTACAATAGTAACTAATCCTACACTTATGCCTATTAGATACAAAAATTGCTAAATGAAACCTTAGTAAACTAAATTTAGATGTATAACATAAAGGTTATGCATCATAACTTTGTAGGGTTTATTCCAGGAATACAATGGTGCTTCAACTTGGAAGACGGATTAATGTAAGTTATAACATCAATCGGAAAAAATAAATAATTCAAATAACCATCTTGACAGAAAGTAGAGGTAAAGTATAGGATAAAATTCACTATCAATTTCTAATTTTTAAAAAACTATTAATAAAATAGAATATAAGAGTGTTCCTTACCATTATTTACAATAATATTTCTCCCTGACCAACTTTTCCAGTACAATCAGAAGGGATATAAGAAAGTCAATCATCACCACTTCTATTTAAGATTTGTCTGCAATTTCAATATATGCAATTAAACCTGAAAACAAAGTATTGTGAGGGAGAAAGAAAAATGGCCAGGAATTACAGATGTTATGGTTACTTACCTATGAAAGATATTGGAAAAAGGAGATTTATTTGAAAAAGTATCAAAACTGACATTCCAGTTAGTATTCAGCTGTTATGTGAAAGTTTGTAGAAACTGTTCACTACCAGTATCTGAGCCGATTGGTTGGTTCTCAGGCTGTATCACTAGCATTTTGATTTGTGACTTCTAATAAGATATATCATTAAGAAGCCTGGCAATAAAGCAATAGGTAAATCAGCAGCTTTCCCACTTACTAACTGTGACCAGTTTAAAAAAAAAAAAAAAAAGGCAAAGTGATCCCTATTCATAGTAGTAAAAACATATAAAATATCTAGAAATAAGCTGTACAAAAATTATGCAAAATCTTAAGAAAAATGATTACATTTTACTGAGGGTCATATAAAAAGACTTGGATATAGACAAATTGTATTCCTGTAGTAAGTGTAACCAATATTGTACAAATTCTCTGCAAATTAACCTACAAATGTAACTCAATCCTCCTGAAAATCGAATGGAATTTCTTTCCAGACCTTGACAAAATTCTGGGAGAATAAACATGCAAATATGTTTTAAAAAAGAATAATGAGTTGGGATTTTCCTTAGCAGATATCCAAATGTGTTATACAGCCACATTATGTACAGTGATTTGACATAGGTGCCAACATAGACACATCAGTGAAATCAAGTAGAAAATCCAAAAACAGCCCAATGTATATTTAAGAATTTAGTGAATGATAAAGATGGCATTTCAAATCTGTGGGGAAAAGATAAATTATTCAATTAATAGCTGAGGAAAATATGGTGACTAGTTTTTATAATCTTGAGGTTGGGAATGCCTTTCTGAGCATGGCACTGCAGGATGAAATCATAAAAAAATAATAAAGATACTTTTGACCTCCAAAACATTATACTGACAAAAATTAATATTGGCCATTAATAAATTAGAAAATAATTTTTTAAGGCAAGATTTTCTTGTTTATCCTTCTATCCCAGATCCTGAAACAGTGTGTGCCACATAGTAGGTGTTTGAATGAGTAGAAATAGAAACAGGTCTTGTAAGTCAGTAAGGGAAAAAATGAATACCTTAATTTTTACAATGAGCAAAAGACACAGATCAAAAAGAAGAAACATGAAAGGTCAGTACAAAAAGCTCAAATAGTATACATTACACCAGCAGTAAAGTAAATACAAATTAAAACAATAGTCCACCATTTTTTACATATTACTGTTTCTCTTTTTACATTGAAGTGCCCAACATATGGGCAAAGAGGCACTCATAAATTGCTGGTAAGAAAATTAAAATCTGCACAATATAATTGAAAGTCTTTAAAACTGCAGAGTCTCTGACCTAGTAATTTCACTCCTAGGAATTTTTTCTAAGAAAATCATTAAACACATGTGCAAGGACATATATACAAGGATATTCATCAAGCATTCTTTACAAGAGTGACAACTAGAAACAAATGTTCACAATAAGAGAATTGCTTTCATAAACCTTGGTAAACTTTTTCAACAGAGTTCCATGAAATAGGATAAGTAATGATGCAGCTATGTATTAGCTAATCTCAAAAGACGTTCATCATATGCTGTTAGTTCAGAAAGCCAGTATATATATATATATAATTTGCAAGCATTGTGAGAAGGTAATGTTTGGAAATTATTAAATGGTAACCCCTAAATTTCTCTCCAGCCTCCACTACCATATGCAACTGCAACCTTCCAGCCGGTAGGGTCCACATGCTCTCCTCTATGCCCTTGCCCTCTCCTGCTTCACTCTCCCAGTTGATGGTAAGCCTGCCTGAGCCTCTGAGATGGTGAATTTATGTGTCAGCCTGAAGAGGGTAGGGAATGCCCAGATGGGTGATAAAATATTGTTTCTGCATGTGTCTGTGAGGGTGTTTCTGGAAGAGATTGGCATTTGAATTGGGAGACTGAGTAAATAAAATCACCCTCACCAATGTGGGTGGACATTATCCAATTATTGAGGGCCCACAGAACAAAAAGGCAGAGGCAGAAGAAGGACGAATTCACTTTCTTCTTGAGCTGAGACATCCATCGTATCCTCCCTTCAGACATTGGAACTCCTGGGTCTTGTGCCTTCCGGCATGAACTGAATTATTCTATTGACTTTCCTGATTCTACAGCTTGCAGATGGCAGACAGTGACATTTCTCATTCTCCATAATCATGTGAGCCAATTCCCACATCAATCAATCAATCAATCAATCAATCTTCTATTGATTTTACTTTTCTGGAGAGCCCTGACTAACACAGCCTGTCTAGGTTGCACTCTACCATCTCTGGGGAACACAGATTCATGTCCCTGCAGCTATGGCTTTCCTCCCCTACTTATCATGGAAATGCACTGGTCAAGGTCGTATCCAAAAAACTCACATAGATCGCCCTATACCCTACCTGCTTACTCATAAGTTTAAAATAATTTTGTTTTCTGCAAAACAGAATCTCTGAAGCAGAATCATTGTCATCTTGTGATTTATAACACTCAACTGACGAAAATATCCTAGATAATTATAAGGCACATTTACCAGTCACCTGTCTACACCCCATGCATGATGGTATTTTAAAAATCACAATATTTTCTAATACAGAATAACTTAATGAATAATAGATGTTATCACTAACTATACGTCCAACTCTTTAAATACCACAGCCCTGCAGAAGGTACAAAAAGTTGGATCAACTCCTAGCTTGGTGAGCTTGAGATCTAAATTGTAAATGTGAGATGTTATTATCTGAGCCTCCCAGGACTGCCTTGGCACTGGGAGGACTAGTATTGCACTCTTCAATTTAATCCTCCCTTATTTTCTTTCCCAGATATTTATAACACAGCTGTGGAAAGGTGTTCCTGGCAGGAAGTTGGCATGCAACTTCTCAGGCTGGGAGCAAATATCTGAATCAGATAGGAAGAAAACACTCCAAATGGATCAATTTGTTCAAATTTTAAACTTGAAATTCAGGTACTGAGTGATGTCAGGGAATAGATAATTTATCTGAAAACCCAAGTTCCAAGTTCCTGCTTTTTCTTTAATTTTCCAAGTAATACAGGCCAAAGCTGATTTCCTTTTATGTATGAAGTCAGTGATCACATCAAAGTAGGCCTATTTCAAGATGCTGCATGAAAGACTCTAATATCAAGCATAGGCTTGACTTTCCAGAAGCAAATTTTAAAAGGCTTTGGCACTTAAATAAAACATCTTCATTTCGTAACGGACAAGCCTTTTCTTTCCTTTTTGCAGGAGTAGGAAGTGAAATTACATACCATGTGGCTTTCATAATTTAAAAACATATTGTAAGGATGTATTTACAAGACTTTGGGAAATATATTGAAGGTTTTTATGGGACTGCCAGGTATGAGACTCTCTGGGCTGGAAAGTAAATGGCTTGAGACTGGAAGACTTAACCATTCACTGGGCTCAGAGGACACCAATCATCTTTGTTCTGTAAGAGAAATCAGAGACTACATTCTACTACTCAGGAAATAGCAATTAATGGAAAATCTTAAAAGACATGGTAGTCTTTGACACATGTAGACATTGCACATCAGCTCCTGATGGGCTGGAAGAAAGTAGGAGCATTCCTGGGAATGATACATTATCCACTCAGGCCACATAGCCAGTCCGTGCTGCATCAACTCAGCAATGTTGGGCGGCACCTCAGGTTGTTAAGGCGCTTGAGGAGACATCATCTCATCTGATCTTCACATTTACCCTTCAAGAGTAGCAAGCCAAAGCTGATTTCTCTGTAACATAGAACCAACTTAATGACTGGCCCATGGATGTCTTTAAATAAGCGGAATCAGTCAGTAACGTGGGCTGGAGTGAGGGTCAAGACTAGAAGGTGTAGGAATTTTAAGATTCTTATGGGCATATAAATGTTATGTGTATGCATTTCTGCAGCCTCCACTGCATCTACAGTGGTAGTTTACAGAATAAGTAATTGCTGCTTTGCTGCTAACAACTAGTAATATGGATTAAGCATTTGCGATTTGCGATTCATTTTCTAAGCATATCACGTAGATTACCTTATTTTATTCTCACAATTACCCTAAAAGACACTCAGTAAATATCCACTGAGTGAATGGCTGAACTTAAGTCAATCAAACAATACTTTCTTGCTTCTCAACCACAACACCATGACCTCCATTTGACTCTTATTGGGAGGCATCTGGATGCTAGAAAGGAAAGTGGAATAAAAGTCACTTCGACTGCAGCATAGAAATCGGACTCACGGAAAACAGAATTTTTGGAAAAGGATGCCATGACTCAGATAAGAAATGACAAGATCTAAACTAAGGATGTAACAACTGAGTTGAAGAGGAGGCAGAATATTTAAGTGAACTAGTCTTGCTGCTGGACTGGGTAAAGATACGGAAAGAAAGGAAGCCGTAATGATGGTCAGGGATCTGGTAGGAACAGCCTGAGAGAATGTAGTTCACTTCAGAGAAATAAAGGATGATGATGCTTTGGGGATGAGGATGTCGATTCCTGTTTTGGATGAGTTGAATTTGAAGCACCTGCCAGACATCCAGAAGTTGAAGTCCAGTTGAGTATAAAAAATTACGTCTAAAATGTCAGGACTGAGGTCTGGGATGAAAACCAGCAGCTTCCATCAGTCTGACTCGGGAATCGTCCACTGAGAAAGAAACGAAGCCATGGAAATACCTGTGCCCCACCAAGCTACATAGTTTGGACTTTGTCCTATTGTTAGGAAACCACTTTCCATCAGCTTTCCAGGTTTCTCACACCTGGAGGACCTCACCGCTGTTCACCATGTCACAGCGGCATCCTGTCTTCTCCAGCTCTCTCCCTCCTCAGCCACCCTCTGGGTGATTGTCACCATGTTGTAAACAAACTCTGTTCTTACCCAGTTTTGTTCCTGGTCTTCTCCTCTTCAACACACGAAGCATAATCTCCCCACTGCCTTTCCAGACTCCTGATGGGCGCTGTGCCGTTTTCCACTCCCCGACTCCAGTCCAGCATCCACCCTTTGCTGGGGTTGACAGTGACATTTCAACCACTGCCCCTGCCACTCTGCCCCAGGTTCAGAAAGAACAGTGACTCCTCGGCCAAGCAGAAATGAAGAGTGCCCTCCCCGGCCCCCTGTGCTCCGTCTCACACCCACATTTGCATTCGTTCTCAGCTTGTTTCCACTCTGCCAGTTTTGTTTGCATGTCTGGCACTAGGGGTGGCTCCCAGGGCCTTTTGCAGCCCTCTTCTTTCACCCAGAAGGAAGGTGGACCAGTCTGACTCCAACGTGCTGCTGAATGCCAACTGGCAGGTGGCTGGGTGATGGGAGGGTGATGACACTGCAGGGCACTCCCAGCAGGCAGGGAATCAGGGCACCAGATTGGCACCCACAGTGGCAGATTCAAACCGTCAACAACAGCCAGAATCCTGGACGCTGAACCCTCCTGTCATTCCCACAATCTTGGAATCTTCTCAGAGTGGCTTGAATACTAATGTAAAGGAAATTTCTCAGAAACCGCATTCAGTCTGGGAGTCATGGAGCCAAAACTGTATCTCATTCTCTTCTAGGTGCATGCAGCGTACAGACTCACTCCCAAAACCAGCCTTCATCTCCTCAAAGACGGGGGAGAGAGCAAGCACTAGACAAATGCTATAACCAATGTTCTTCTTCTGCAGACCTACCAGTGTCTGCTTTGCTGTTCTCGAATTTGGGGATGCAGTGTCCTGTTGCTTTTGTAGCTTCAGGGTAGCACCCCTTCTCCTGTCACTGATTTCTAAGAATTTCTACCGGAGAATGCATGGAAGCCATCAGCATCCCAGCGTGAAACTAAACTTTATTCCTAAATGAGCTTCTCTCCACCTCTCACTCCCACTCTCAGAAACTCGCCTTCTCCTTCCTTGAGAAAATAAGGCTTTTTTTTTTCTCTCTGTATCCACCACTGCTCAGCATCTGCACAAACCCTCCAGGTTTTCTCTCTCATACACACAGCACAGCAGCTTTCATTTCTGCTCCATTTAATCAGATCTCACCATGTCCCATGGGCAACCTTACGACCAAAGGGCAATACCTCATTTGGTTTAGGATGTGTTTTAGATATTTCTTGTTATCCTTTCCAAATACACTCTCCACCCCTTTCTACCCTGCTGTATATCTTGGGAGGTCAACTCCTGAAGACGTTAGCAGTGGGCTCCCTTCCACCTGCCAGCAGTGGAAGCCTAGTCAATGAAAGACCTCAGCAGGTAATCAGAGAATGAAAGGAGAGTGAGGTGAGGGTTAATTGCCCCAGCTCCAACTCTTCCAAGCACTGAAAATTGGATGTATGTCTCTGCTATAGGTTACAGCTCCTGTTTAGAAGGCTCTTTCCTTACAGCCCCTCTTTCTGAGCTCTCCCTGGCTGTGCCACCTCTTGTCCCTTCAGGTCTGGGGATGGTAAAGGCTCCCTGCTGGTGGTAGCCTCAGGGTGTTGCAATATTCCTCCCTGGCTTGATGAAACCCTTCCCACACCTTCGTAAATCTTTCTTTGATGTGACTCTCTTCCAGCACCCACATTAGTATGCTTTCTGCCTCTGGCCAGGACCCTGAATGAAACAGGAGACTGTTATTACATTATAATGGAGGATTTTTGCTAATTTGGCTCAATTTAATTCAACAAGTATCAACTAAGTGCCTGTGACCTGTGTCAGGTCATAGTCTATGCATTTGGGTTACAGCAGCAAATGAAAGAGAAAAATTTTTGCTTTCATAAAGATTACATTATAATGAGAGAAATAATAATAATAAGCAAAGTATATAATCTACTAGCAGGTGACTCATGCTATGAAGAAAAAATAAATCAAATAAATGGGAAAGGGAGTGTCAGAGGTTGGGAGGCATGCGATTTTATATAGGGTGGTCAAAGATGGTCTCGCAGAGAAGAGATTTCAATGTGAATGCAGTGAGGGCACAATGAAGGGTAGTGTGCACATGGAAGGTTTCCATCAAAGAGTTTATATCCAAGTTAAGAAGACAAGAGATGGATACACAAGAAATTACAAATGCCACAAGGCAATAAGTCAAGAGATGTCAAAATGGCAACAATGATTAAATGCCAGTAAAAATATGTATATATGTATATATAATAGTATGATAGTAAGTTCTTTCATTGCCATAGGTTGTGTATTTTTGCACAACAGGCTTTGAAATGAAGCTTAGTTTGTGGCATGCTTTTTAGAAAGTGCCCTGGACAGCAGTATCTATAGAAAGAAGGAGAAGGAATCAGGGTTGGGTTCAAGGAGAAGTCAAACTGTATGTAGGCCTGACAGCTTCGGCTAGACATTCAGGAATCTCTGTAGCTAAAACAGCTCATCTGAAATAGTAGAGCTTTATACACTCATCTTGATCCATCACTGGAGGTGGGTCAGCACCTGGGAGGGTATGACCTTGGGCTAGTCAGCTTTCCGAAGCTAAAACAATCCTTGCAGGAGCTGAGAGCTATAGGCTAGAGCAAAAAAAAATCTTTCTTTGAAGGGGGATCTGGACAGCACATCTCTGCATGCACCTAAACAATTACTAAAAATACTTGAAAATGAGATTATTGAACCATTGTCTGCACATCATTGAAGAATCCTAGTTGCTAGAGATGTGCAAATATAAATCTTATTTTGGTTCTGCATAGGATATATCTATGATCTTGAGGAAGATTCTAGGATGGATGGTTAAAGTAAAGGTCTCTAGTCTCTTAGAAAATGTGGTAAAAATCTAAGACACGTGTTCCCTAAGAACAAGTCCTGCCAAATATATCTTACTTCCTTTGCTAATGTTATTAAATTTAGTCCATAGGGGGATTTGATAGACAGAATATGTCTAGATCTCAGAGAAATTATCAGGATGTTCTTTTCAGAATGGCATGCTAGGCTACATGCCTGACATATCAATTCAACCTCGCCTTCCAGTTCCATTAGCTTAATCATCTCTGTAAGATGCAGATCTTCTTACTAAGGGATTCCACTCTCCCTGCTCCTCATCTTCAGTCAGTAGGACAGGCTTTACCAAGGAAACCAATCTGCCACCAGGTCAATGACCAGATTCTCTCCTTCCAGAATTCAAGTAGGAGAAAAAGAGAAAGAAGGATACAGACAGGAAGAGGAGGGGGAGGAAGGGGGGAAAGGGAGGGGAGGGGAGGGGGAGGGGGAGGGGGAGGGGGAAGTAGTGGGAGAGAAGGGGGAGGGGAGGGGAGGGGAGGGGAAAGGGAGGGGAGGGGAGGGGGAGGGGGAGGGGGAGGGGGAAGTAGTGGGAGAGGATGGGGGAGGGAAGGGGAGGGGAAGGGAGGGGAGGGGAGGGGAGGGGAGGGGAGGGAAGGGAAGGGAAGGGGAGGGAAGGGAAGGGAAGAGAAGGGAAGAGAAGGGAAGGGAAGGGAAGGGAAGGGAAGGGAAGGGAAGGGAAGGAGCAGGCAAATGGCATTGGGTCCCAGAATAGTATGCTCATGTAGAAATGATGCCAGGGTGCCATGGGAAGTCAAAACTAAATGGAGGTGAAACCAAAAGTCTCACTGAAGCAGTTAAGAAATAGGAAAAATGGAGAAGATCTGAAGAGTATGTGTAGAATCAAATAGGAGAAATGGAGAAATTAGTTCACTAATGGTTTTGCAATTCTATGGGGTCCAACATTATTTCCTACAAGTGAATTATATCAGAATTCCCTGTGTCCTTAGAAGTCTATTTTTACTTAAGCCAGTATTTACTTAAGTCTATATTTACTTTAAATAGCTTTGTATTACTTGCAATCCGATAACGCCTAAAATGACTCTCTAATCATATTCTTATACATTGGATAATATACTGGTTAATGAGCCAGATGGCAATATATTAGATGGGTTATTAATTGGTTAGAAAAAATCTAGAAAAGACCTGCTCAATTAGTTGATAGATACATAAAAAGGGTTCCAAATGGTTGCTATAATCTTTTGTCCTCAACGCTAAGGCATTCAAAAGTTTTGTCAGTGACTAGAAGGTATGCTGCCTGAAAGTAGGTATTATGAACACCTCATAAAGTGTCATGTTCAGAACAAAGCACAGTGTTGACAGAGAGCAGGTGTTCAGTAAAAAAGCTAAGTTAATGAAAATACAGATTTTGCAGATAACGTGAGTCCAAGAAAGATAGATGGATGAAAGAATTAAAAACAGAATGGGCAAATCATTATATTTTATAGGAATAATTGCAAAGTTCTGGAAATTGATCTAAAAGATAAAAAGTGTATATTAGGGGCATATCGAGTAAAGGAAATGTAGAGTTTTCCTAGATGAGGGCTAATGAGGAGCAGCAAGGTGAAGTTCTTGTAAAAGAATTGATGCAGGCTTAAGCTGTGATCATGGAGGCATCATGAAGAAGAGGCTGGTCCTGCGGAAGCATACACTCGTCAAACCACATGCAGAATATCTCATTTCATCCTGGGCATCACCTTTGAATGGCAAAGCACAAACAAGAGTATAGTTAGAGGATGGGGATCAGAAGGGCAAAGTGACTCAAAAGCATTTCAGAAAGGCCTGGGGATGAACAACCCACAGAACTACAGACTTATACAGCAGATAGTGTGGTGAATGAAGGCAGACTTCTAACTTCTGAACAGTTGTCATGAAGATGACGAATTAGCTCATGAAGTCTCTCTCTTCCAAGAAAGAAAAACTAAGACCCGTGGGTGGCATCTATATTCTTTCTACTAATAAAAAATCAATTGAGCAACTTACTTTTCACCAGCCATTGTCTTGGTACTGGTTATACCATGCCAAACAAAGCAGACAATATGCCTTCATGGAACTTATGGTCTAGCGGGAAGACTGGCATTCATCAAAAGATCATGGCATAGAAGTATAAGAAGGGCTATCAAGGACAAGTAGAAAGAGCTATCAGAGTTCCCTGAAGTTAGAGGAATGGATTTGTTTTGATTTAATTTTTGCTTTGAATTATTTTGTTTTATTTAAGGATTCAAGAAACTGAAAAGCAATATTGCTGAAGCCTAGTGAACAAATGGTGGGAGAGATCATTAAAATGTTAGAGCAAAAGACTAGGGAAGAGATACTAAGTAAAAAATTATATCCGGGTGGTGGCAAGTCAAGTAGAGATAAATTGTTGCATTTAAGGTTCATTTTGGAGGTAAAACCTAAATAATTTCAGAATATATTGAGCAGAGGTAAGTAAGACATTCATTAATTTAATTTGATATTTGTTATTATCTGGATGAAAACTGACCCAAAATATTTTATACTCTTCATAAAGTGTTTATTGAGTCAATGAAACAAATTTGGAGGGAAGGGACTTGGAAGGGTATGTTTAAGCAGCATCAGAGAATAAATATGTAAATATTTTTAAGGACTTAGGTAAATGCCATGTTAAAGTAAACTCACCTTGTCTCTGTAATTTGAAATACATTACCACGGTTCAGGTTACTCACAGATCCAAATCAGTCTTTATCCTTCAATCACTTATCCATTCAAAAAATTTTATTTAGGATTCAAAATATGCAAGAAACTGTTTGAGTTGCAAAGATGAATCAGAAAAGGGCTTGTACGAAAGTAAGAGGAACACAGACCATGTCCTACCTTAAGGCTCCTGAGATGTGTGCGAAGCAAACGATCTAGAGAAACAGTGAAGGTTTTATTTGTGCTCTGCCTTGGAAGGTGGGGCAGTCAGCACAGATAGGCAGGCATTCTAAGGGTGCCACAGACATGGCAGCAAAGGTGTTGGGAACATGGGCTGAAAACAGTAAAAATGTTAAAATAGTGTGGTGTGAGGACTAGAAAATGTTAGTAAAACATTTAATAATTGAAAAATGAAAACATTTCTCCCTAATGTGCTTTATGCATCACAGATTTGTCTAAACTTTCAGGTGAAGTGGAACTTTAGAGGGCAAATTCTTCAATCCCTTTGGCTTTCATCATTGCATTGCTATGGCTTGACTGAGCCAGGACCTAGGACACCAGTGGTCTTTCGCCCATGGCAAAGAAACAAAAATATATTGCTCCAACTTCCAGGTTTCTGATGATTAGATTCTGTTTTCTCTTCAATATTCTCCTCAACTCTGAGTGATAGCATTGTTTCACAATTAAGCTTCCGGGTCATCCACATGCTTCACTGATGTAGTCTGGCTGTGTCCTCACCCAAATCTCATAACGAATTGTACCTCCCATAATTCCCATGTGTCATGAGAGGGACTCAGTGGGAGGTAATTGAATCATGGAGGAGCTGTTCTCATGGTAGTAGACACGTCTCATGAGATCTGATGGTTTTATAAAAGGGAGTTCCCTTGGACATGCTCTCTCTTGACTGCTACCATGTAAGATGCTCCTTTGCTTTTCCTTTGTCTTCCACCCATAGTTGTGATGCCTCTGCAGCCATATGGATCCATGAGTCAATTAAACCTTTCTTTTATAAATTCCCCAATCTCAGGTATGTCTTTATTAGCTGTGAGAGAACAGACTAATATACCTACCAACTCTGATTTCCGTTTATGAGACTCCAAGGTACAAAGTAAGTGTGCAAGCCCTGATTTAGGGCACAAATGTTTGAAGCCTTCCTAAGGTACCTTGTGTCTGTTTCTCTACTATTAACCCCAAACAAGGCTGCACACTTCCAAGGAAGATGTGGGTGGAGCCAGCTCTGAAGACTGTATGCCTAAATGGAAGCAAGGAAACATGAGATTGAAGATTGTTCACCCAAAAAATTAGCAGCAGACATAGATCTTGCTGCTAAAAGAGCTGATCTATATTTTTTTGGCTGAGAAATATCAGAAATTTTTTATAGACATTCCTCTGTAATATGACATCCTTTCTTTACAAATGCCAATGCCTTTTATTAGGCAACTGGTAGTGGCTATTTGTTTGATCTGTTTCTTCCAGTAGTGGTCAAGCCAAAATAATCTACCTATTCTCATTCACCTTTTTTTTGCTAATCTTAATTTTAAAAAATGACTGGTCAGGATCAAGAACAAAGTAAGACTAAACCTTGACAGTATAGACTAAACGTTGACTTTACTATTACTCTACTAACCTGAGCTTCCCAGCCTCTATAAATAGGTAGTGACAGTTAAGAGCTTCAAATTATACACAGCAATCAGTTATTCCTGGCAGCTTCTCTCTTCATACCAAAGATGTTAGTTACTATTTGCCTGGTTCTAGGGAACTCAATGCCTGCATTTCCCTTGAGGGCCACCTAGGGAGTTTCTCACTTTGAAGGATGGTTTATTTAACTTATCACAGCTAAGTGTTAGTGAAAGATGGTGAGGCTCACAGAGTAATAACCACCTGTCATCTCTTATTAGTTAGATATTTCACACTGGAAATTTGTTATATCAAAGGACACTAAAATTATTGATATCAGATAACTGAATTATAATTAAATTTTATGTAGATTATTAAAATACCATTGTCACTGTTATAGGGAAAAAATAACAGCAACAAGATAGGCTCATGACAGAATCCACTTATTTCAAGCACACCATATCAGTATGTCATTAAGTGGAGCCCTTGCCAGACATATTGGCAAAGTCTTACAGGCGTGAGCCACTGTGCCCAGGCCCCTGCTCTGCTGAGAGCCCCACTCCAAGTGAATGGAAAGAGTGGTCTCATGCTTACAACTGTGTGGTGGAGTGGCGAACTTGGAGAAAAGGTCTCATAGTTACTGCAGGCTCTGACCCAAAGAAAACCCATGTAAAAAGAGACTAATCACTCATGAAATCTAAAGCAGGAAAAAAAAAGCTGAAAGCACTGTCAAAATAATTGTTCTAAAGTTTTTCTCCATATTAACATCTGTTCAAAATCCCCCAGTTCAAAATCTTCTGGGGAAAACTAGAGTGTGAGAAGTCAAGTCTTTGCCACACTTGGGTTGGCCTTCTCTCTACTTTCCAGTTTTATGTCTTCCCAGAAAAGTCCAGCTTACAACTGCATACCCTTCTCTGAATTTCTGGAGCATATTTTGTGCGTACGGTTTGTTATTACTTTGTGAACTTCTCCAAAACCTCTATGTGGAAGTATTGTTTATCTCTTCAGGCAAGATTTAACTTTCATATATTATTGACTTTTATTCCTAGTAAGAGCATAAGATTTGTGAGATTAGGACACTGGTTTTGTGCTTCTGGTTCATCCACAAAACCTATCATGTAGTACATAGGTGTACCATGAATACCTGTTGCTTCATTAGAAAAGAATGGTGTTGAGGGCCAGGCACAGTGGCTCATGCCTATAATCCCAGCACCTTAGGTGGCTGAGATGGGTGGATCACTTGAAACCAGGAGTTCAAGACCAGCCTGGGAAACATGGCAAAACCCTGTTTCTATTAAAAAAAAAATAGCCAGGCATGATGTTGCACCCCTGTAGTCCCAGCTACTCAGGAGGCTGAGGCACGAGAATTGCCTGAACCCAGGAGGCAGAGGTTGCAGTCAGGCAAGATCTTGCCACTGCACTCTAGAGTGGGTGACAGAGGGAGACTCTGTCAATAATAAAAAAGAAAAAAAGAAAGAAAGAAAAGAAAAGAATGGTGCTGGAAAAGCTCAAAAGAAACTTTATATGGCATATATTGTTGGCAAACAAATGGAGTTTAATGAATTGAATATGAGGCAATTCAAAAAGTATAAATTCAAGCATATTTATCCCACTTTTAACTTCCTTTTAGTAAATTATAACATCCTCAGAACCTAAAGAACTCAAGATTAATGTGCTGAAAAGTCAGCAGAGGAGCCCAATGGAGAGCTTGTCACCAGCACTATCAAGAATGTTTTCTTGGTGGGCATTTATGATGTCCAGCCAGTACCTGTGGTCCATGCCTTTCTGAAGGGCCATGTGATCCATGCTCCTGGTTCCCTTTCTCAGCTCTCAGACCATAAAATCACCATATCTGGACTCAAGTGGAAACTTACAGCCTAGAAATATGTAAGAAGAAAACCAGGGTGATTTTTTGTGTAATCTGTCTAGTACTTTTAGGATGGACTTACTAATATTAACCAGAAAAGAAAATATTAAAGAACAGTAATAGAGCCTATTATGGCAGCTATAAACAGCCTTCAAGTTTAGGAAGAAATATTTTTTTGTACAATACTGGTTTTGCCCCCACTCAAATCCATCACTTCAATTATCTGACCAACACACAAGAGTCATCTTTGTATTAGTGACCGTACATGTATGTGAACTTCACTGTTAGAGGTGAGTGTGAAACAGGTCAAAGTCACCACATCACTTTAAAGAACTGTGATTTGAAGTTCTAGCCAACACCGCCCTATTTCCACCTATGCCTGGCTTTACTTCCTCTGCCACTAGCCTGTGTTGAAGTCCCAGAATATCTCCCTATTGCGTCTTCAGTGGGATTTCCGTTTTAAAGGATGGTACTGTCTTAACTGGGTTCTGCTGGCCCACTGTACATGTTGAAGTAGCAAAAGAAGTCATGCTTCCTTTGCATTGTTTGATCTAAAGTCTTTTTAAGGGCTTTATACTGTTCTTTTGTTGTAAAGCCCTAGTCAGAAAAGATAAAAGATAAATATAAATGCTATACAAAGAGAAGAAGCATCTATGTAAGGAACGATTCAAATTATAATTGGACAGGAGTATGATACATTTAAGTGTAAGGCTACATCCAGAAATGTATGAGCCTAATTGTGAACATTTGAAATCTGAATGTCTTGTGTCATTTGGAGCAATTTACTTATTTCCCTTGTGCCTCACTTTTCTCATCTGTAAAATGAGGAAAACAGAAGCAACTACCTCATAATGATATTGTGAGGATTATAGAAAGTAATACATTGAAAGAATTTCGAACAATGCTTGCCTTGTGGTAAGTGGCAGTGTTAAAACATAAATATTCCCGATTGCTGGAAGGTATTGTCAGTTAATGAATATCACCTGATTTGTAAGAAATTTCTTACTGATCTCAAAATGTGCACTATGAACAACTGTCATAGGGGAATATGTTATAAGTTGAACTTCCTTTGTGGAAGTCTTAGCCCCTAGAATCTCAGAATATAACCTTATTTGAGAACAGATTCACTGCAGATATAATTAGCTAAGATAAGGTCATACTGGAGTAGGGTGGGTAATCTAATATAACTGGTGTCCTTAGAAAAAGGAGAAATTTGGAGACAGACAAATACATAGAGAGCTACACCGTGGAGATGGAGATCAGAACGATGGGTCTGCAAACCTAGGAACACCGAAGATCACCTGCAAACCATCAGAAGCTGGTTGTTACACATAAATTTTTGGTGCCGCAAAAGAAGTAGCACTTAGCGCCGGGCGCGGTGGCTCAAGCCTGTAATCCCAGCACTTTGGGAGGCTGAGGCGGGTGGATCACGAGGTCAAGAGATCGAGACCATCCTGGTCAACATGGTGAAACCCCGTCTCTACTAAAGGTGCAAAAAATTAGCTGGGCATGGTGGCGCGTGCCTGTAATCCCAGCTACTCCGGAGGCTGAGGCAGGAGAATTGCCTGAACCCAGGAGGCGGAGGTTGCGGTGAGCCGAGATCGCGCCATTGCACTCCAGCCTGGGTAACAAGAGCGAAACTCCGTCTCAAAAAAAAAAAAAAAAAGAAGTAGCACTTAAATATAAATTTCCTCAGCAAGGCAATTTACTTCTATAGAAAGGTGTGTCACAGATAGAACAATGGCAAGCACACACCTGGACTGGGAGGGGAAGGGGTTCTTATTCCTGAGGCAGGTAGCCCCTACTGCTGTATCATTCCCCTACTGGCTAGAGTTAGGCCACACAGTCTAAGCTAATTCTGATTGACTATTTTAAAGAGAGCAGGGGTGTGAGATGGAATGGCGGGTTTGGTAGTTTGATGGGAAGGACAGTTATGGGACAGGTCAGAGTAAATGACCAGGGGTGACTCAGGTCAAAGCAGGTGACCAGGTCAGGTGACCAAAGCAGGTGACTGGGGCAACAGATGTGAACTATTGATTAGAACTGGTGGAAAAGATTGTTTACTAAAACTACAAGGAAGTTAAGCTTTAAAATGGAGAATTAAAGAATAAGACAGCTGAACATACTGACATATTGATTCTTTGAAGAGAAACTTGGAGTTCATTATACCTAACAGGGAATAACTTGGAACAGCTAGGAAGAAACCAACCTAGTGACACCTTGATCTGAGAGTCTAGCCTCCAGACATGAGACAATCCACTTCTGTTGTTTAGGCTGCCTGTTTGTGGGACTGTGTTAAAGCAGCCTGAGCAAACAAATGCAATTAGAGATCCAAATGAGGTCAGTAGAGCAAGGACTGCTTGGTGAACACCTCAGGAAAATTGTGGCAGGTCCTGAGAGGAAGAAAAGCTCTCCAAGGCACAGTCCTTGGATTTGCAGACTGGCACTTTGATGGAAAAGGCAAACACACACACACACACACACACACACACACACACACACGCACATTTCAATGTATTATCAGTGTCCAACAAGTGACCAAACAATTCACATTACATGAATTCAGAGCTAGGTAGCCAGGAAAGGCTCCATCTAGAAATGCCAAAAATGCATTCCAACACTGGGTGGAAATAGTTAAATTCTTGAATTTTTTAAAACCAAAAAATTCATCCCCAAGTATCTCACATGTTCCTTTCATGCTGTCTCTAATTCTAGCTGCCTTTTTCTCAGCTCATCCTTTGGGGTGTATCTTTTCAATCCATAGTCATCCCCACACAAGTGTGAAATTCCTCCCTTTTTGTTCCTTCAACTTTTCTTGCAGAAGATGCTTTGCAGCAGCAATCACATTAGCTTTACAAATGCAGTTTGGAAACCCAAGCAGAGCCATTGCTTCCTCAGAAGGTTGGGAAGCTGGTATTCCAAATAAATTTTTATCCCAATTTCAGGGTCATGTTGCTCAGACATACAGAGTGGAAAGAGAAAGATGATTGGGAGAAAAGTCCTCCCCCCACCCAACAGAAACATGCAGCTTTCCCTGGAAGGCACCAATGCCACAACAAACAAACAAATTAATAATAAATATTCTTTCACTAAAATGATAAGTCTCACTTCAGTAAGCAACACATTATGCACCATAGTGGTATAATAAAGCACACATCCCCCTGAATCATTCTCACTAATACAATGTATTCAGCGCTCATATGATTACACTTTTACAGCCTGTTAGCAAAAACACATACAATTGCAAAGTGCTGCTAATGCAATGTGACAGAATACTGTTATTACAAGAAGAAGTTGTCAGCACCAAGCAATTGATTTTCCTTCATCTACTTCCTGCTTCTGTTCATCCTCCCGACCTCTCCTGGAGATGTTTATTACATATGCTGGGTGCAGTCTTTTCTCTGAACCAATTCTGATATAGCGTAAAGGAAAGAATACAAAGACAAGAAAAGTTAACATTGTGCCAAATATTCTAAGGGGAAAAAAAGCTCTTTGGGGACATTTTCTTCCCAAAATGTTTATTAAAGCTTTAAAGAACCAGAGCTCCCTTCCCCCAGCAGAAAGAGCTGGTCTTCTTGTTCCATTATGTCATGACTGTTGATTTTCCTCTTCTCTTACCCTTTCTTCTTTTTGTAAAATAAAAATCAGGATGGATTTAAAGTATTGGGGTACCTAGATTCTTGCTAACTCCCTTCCCTGCATTTTGAAGTGCAATAGAGGGAAGAAATAAGTAATATAGGAAGCCTGAAGAATAATTATTTGGTTATTGCTTTGTCAGTATTTTTCTTAGAAATGTTTACCTCCTTTCATGCGGTGACAATAAATATACTAAATAAGGATGTCTTTCTGGAAATGAAAATAATTCTGTGGTCAGAGCCAGCAACCTAATCTAGAATGAGATATAAAGATTACTGAGTCCAACGTAGTCCTTTACAGATGAGAAAATCCAGGCCCCGTAAGTTAGGGAATTTATCTGATTTCTCACCACTAGTTAGTATTGGAGCTGAATCTTGAAGCCGTTTTTTGTTGCTATACCATGCTAGACCTTTAAATATCACATGCACATATCCATATGTATGTTACTCAATTACTAAATGGCCCTTAATGCCTCGTGTTTCTGTTTTTTTTTTTTTTGTTATGATGAAATATAGGAGTTCCACTTGTCAATGTAGGTTCAAGAGAGAATAGAGAAGTCCACACAAATTGTTTCATGGTCTGGTGAAAGAGCAAGTGACCACAGGAAACATTAAAATATTCTGGTATATAGATATTGATATGGTTTGGCTGTGTCCCCACCCAAATCTCATCTTGAATTGTAGTTCCCATAGTCCCCATGTGTCATGAGAGGGACCCAGTGGGAGATAATTTAATTATAGGGATGTTACCCCCATGCTGCTGTTCTCATGATAGTGAGTTCTCACGAGATCTGATGGTTTTATAAGGGGCTTTTCCTCTTTTAATTGGCACTTCTCCTTTCTGCCATCATGTAAAGAAAGACATGTTTGTTTCCCTTTACATCATGATTGTAAGATTCTTGAGGCCTCCCCAGCCATGTGCAACTGTGAGTCAATTAAACTCTTTTCTTTATAAATTGCTCAGTCTCGAGTATGCCTTTATTAGCATTGTGGGAATGGACTAATACAGATTTCATCTTGGGATGGTGCACCTTCCTACCACACTAAAAAGTGCTATTTCTTTCCTACCCTAGTTAAATGTGTAATTCCCACATCTCCCTATCTCACCCACCTCATTAAGTGGAGATACGCTTTGTTGATACCTAAAATGAATGCTGACTCTTCTTCTTGCTCAACAGAATCTTTTAATAAAATGCTCTTAAAATACAAGAGTCACATGAACCAACGGTTACATCAAGGTGCCCAAACATTATTGTCCGTTTGTTTTAGAAAGTTAAAGCCTTTAGAAAGTTAAAGTTGGGTTTGACCTTTGGGGCAGCTGAATCTGTTGCTCTAATTTAACTTTGCCTTTCAAAAATTGACTGCAGAGGTGGGGATCTTTTCAAGATGGTTTAAAGTACTCCCAAGTGTGGTTGTGGGTATAAACATTTGATTTTGGTTTGGATTATGATGTCAACTAGCAAATATTCATGGATAAAAATAATTTAGTTGGGACCAAGAATCATCTGGATGGAATAGGTACTTGTAGAGATAGTCTCTAAGAAGAGCAACTCTCCCTCATGGCTCTGCACCTTTGAGCTGCCCATATTAAGAAACAAAAACAGAAAAGAAAGGAAGATGTACCTCATGTAATTTAGCATAGCAGCCTGCTGGAAACCTTCACCTGCCATGGCAAGGGTGGCCTGAGGCAACTGTTTGGAGTTCAAGGAGATAATTTTGCAGTCTATGCATCAACTCTGCAATAATCTCCTTCCACCATTTAACTCCATTTTCTGATGCCCCTTCCTACAAACCCCACTGAAGCCTTCCTCCTTTAGTGTTCTTCGCTTTCCTTCTTCCACATCACAACTTCAATTTCCTATTTCTTCTTCTGTCCATAAATGTACTAATTCATGCTAAGCTGTTAGGTAGCAACCATCTTTTTTTTTTAAATCTTTTAAAATGGCAATTTTCTGAAGTTCAACCTAATAGTAGTGGGTAGCAATTAAGACACCACTCCTCTCTGGTTTCTTTACTTTGTTAAAAAAAAAACTTCTTTTCACACAAAAGCTTCTTTAGACATCTTTTTTTTGGTGGAATTTACTTATTTATTTTTGTTTCAACTTTTATTTTAGAATCGGGGATACATGTGCAGGTTTGTTACAAAGGTATGTTCTATGATGCTGAGGTTTGGGATGAGACTGCACCCATCACCCAAGCAGTGAGCACAGTGCTCAATAGGCAGTTTTTCAGCCCTTACCCCTGTCCCTTCCTCCTCCCATGGCAGTCCCTTGTGTCTCCTGTTCTCATTTTTATGTCCATGTGTACCCAATGTTTAGCTCCCACTTATAAGTGAGAACATGTGGTGTTTGGTAATAGTGGGAATTTCAGGCACAGCTGACATGCATCTAAAGGGACTGTGACACTCTCAGACATTCCAGCAGACATCCAGCTAGTCCACGTCTTAATTCTGCATCCAATAAAAAGAAGGTACAGGAATGACTCCCTTCTTCCTTCCATATTCCAGTTCAGCTCATTTGTCAGTATTCACTGAGCATCTGTATATGGCAGGCACAGCACTGAGTACGGTGAAAAAAGGACAGATGAAGAAAGACTAAGATACAGTTTAGGGCATCCAGAAACTGCTAATCTGGGTAGGGAGGCCAAATTCATAAACAGAATGTGCCAAATGCCACTGTAAAACGTTTCCAGAGCCGGGATTGAAAAAATGAATTCCTACACAGAATACCAATCAAGGCCACAGCAACAGAAGCACCTTCCTGGACCATCGTGGAAGGTGTCAACAGGTAGACCTTTGAGGCTACCAGCAAGACAGACAATCAGTATTAACAACCAAGCAGGTTTCCTTCTAGGAGCTTGTCATGAAAGTGGATAGTACATCCCTGGTGGAGGCCATCATGTCTTTCTGTTTGGATGAGATATGCAGGCCAGCAGAAGAGGTGGAGAGGACGCTGTGCATATATTTGTATTTCTGTGTGTCCATCGATAGAGTACTTCAACTAACCGGCTATAACCATCTCCAGAACATAGTTAAAATGCCAAATCAAATATAAGACAATAATGGGAGGTAAAGACAATGTTGCTGGTTTTAGTATATGCCTCTTTGTAGGCAAATAGGCTATCATGCAACAATGATAAAATATGATAAACTCATATTAAAAAGGTAAAAATCAGGTAATTGCTGAAGCATCAGTTATTTATAAAATAATTGGTAATGACCTTTAATAAAGAAATCACATTGTGACATTGCTGACAGGACAATTTTCCATGAAGGCAATGGAGAGAAATGTAGCAGCTGGTTCTGAAAGCAAGAAAGACTTGAGCTAATGTGTTAGCCCAGGCAAGAAAACTCTGCTCATTTATTGTTACAAGGTTGAATGAGTACATGTTTTTAAATGCTGGGAATAGGTGAAGCTGGTTCAAAACTGCTGTTCTTGGTAAGGTGTGATGTGATTGCTAGTGCCCTCCCTATGTTCCCAGGGGTCAGGAAGGGTTTCCGGGGCATGATGAGGGTTTCCAGTGTCTCCCTGCCTGAATAGTTCTCCAGCCATACTGTTCCATAGGCTGGAAGTAGGAGCCACTAACACCCCAGGACCAAGCCTCAACCAATCAGGGACCTAAATTGGTAGAAAGTAACCCATATTCATCTCATCTCAGTGGTACGACCCTGACATGTATTCTCCATCTGTCAGATGGTCACCAGCAGGACTGAGTTTTAGTTTCCCACACCCATAAATAACTCATTCATTAGTATGACTTTCATTGGCTTTTCTGACTCTCTGTCTCAATTTTGCACTCCCTCTCTGGTTTCCCTAGTATTACCTCCCAATTAAACTACCTATACCCAAATTGTTGTCTCAGGAACTGCTTGTTTTGGGGTGATTGGGCAGAAGACAAGACTAAGACACATCACTTTTTCATAGACTGATGTGTCTAAACAAATACTTATTGGGTATCTATCATCTAAATAACACAGCACTAGACTTAAACTGAAATAAAGTTTAGGTCCCCAGTTGCAAGGAACTCATGTGGACAATAAAGCATGGGTTCATTTAACACTAAATAATAAAAGCAGAAAGTATATGATGAGTACAAAATGAGCTAGCCGGAAAAAGGTTGGGACATGCATACATTTGGGTGGATGAGATGGAAGAGGAAGGGCAATTCTGTTGGATGCAGAGATATGCAATGTCTCTGAAAAATTCTGAAATAGAAATCTACTGAAATATGATTAATCCAGTATTTCCCAAACATTTCTGATTCTGGAAAATTTTCTTCATGTGACATCTTATAAAACTAATGCTCAAAGGAATACACTTTGGGAAATGCTGCCTTGGAAATCAAGTTCCAGCTACTGGCTCTAGAATCCAATACCTTCCTCCATTTAGCCCAGGGTTTTTCCACCTTCAACCTCACTGGTCAATTTAGAAATGAAGTAACCCATCACTTAAAGCCACTTTGAATGAAGCAGACTAAGCAGTCTTCCAAGATAGTTGAGTTTTCTGCATGATGTCAGGGTGGATGTATATCTTTCTAACAACTGCAACACTATTTAAATCCCTGGGAACAACAGGGAGAAGGTAACACATAGTTGATCGATTCCTTAGAACTCTTAACTGCCTTGAAGGGAAAATGATCAGTTTGTTCTCTGAGAGAATATTTAACTGGTAAGCTGTTATTATAGCACACAACTTTGCCTGAGTTCACATCCTAGGGAATCTTGGGTGAATCACATTACTTTTCTGTGCCTTGTCCCAATATATTTACTTCGTAGGGTTACTGTGAGTATATAATGAAATAATGCATTTAAAGGGCTTAGTATTATTTCTGGTCCATAGCAAGAACTCAACCAATAGGAGCTGTGCCTTTGATTACTACCACAATTAGCAGCAGTAACACCATTACTTGGTTCCCTTTTATCTTAAGTGGATTTCTCTCCCCTGGGCCTAAGACCAACTTGACTAGAACACACCCACAAATTTGGCACCTCACAATGTCCAGAAAATGCCTAGATGAACTAGATGCCATATAGACAAGTTCTTAAAAAGACAACTTGATATTTTTCCACAGGGGATTATTTCTATTGAGATCCCTTTGAGAAATATGAATTTGATGTGTAAAATTGACTCCACAAATAACTTTTGGAAGAGAAATTGTTACAAAAAGGTAAATTTTTATATGAATTTTGTCAGAACTTTGTGGGATTTTTTTATGACTTTTTTTTCACTTGCCTTCTTGTTTAAATGCATGTAATTGCTCTAAAGAACGATAAGTCAGTGCCGGGGTTTGGTTTGCTACTAAAATCTTATGCACATATAAGTCACAAATGTCAAAATATCATGAAGGGTTTAAATAAGATTGGATCTTCATGGAATATTTTCTTTTTCCTGCCTTTCCCTCCTTCTCCTTCCCTTCTCTCCTCCAGTCCCCCATTCCTCTTCCTTTCTATCTTTCTTTTTCTCTCTCTTCCTTTTTCCCTTTTCTCTCTTCCTCACATTTTCATTCTTGCCAATTCTCTGTGCATGTTGTTCAGATTGTCCCTTGGTTCCCCTCCAATGCTGATCATAATCCCAAAGGACACAATCCAAATGTTGAAATCCTAAAAGCCAAATCCTGGGGAAGGGATTAGCATTTTTTCAGTTGTATGCTGGATAGTTGCATCACATCAGTTGCATCATGTTAGGTGGAATTATTACGTTGTTACTGTCTTTATTTGGAAACTAAATGTGGTTAAAGGAGCTGTGTACGAGTGCCAATTCGAAGAGGTGGACATGTAGACTTAATTTTGGATATCAATTTGATTGCATTCAGGAATACCTACATATCTAGTAAAGTATTATTTTGTGTGTGTCTGTGAGGGTGCTTTCAGAGGAGACTGGCTTGTGGGGCTAAGTGGACTAAGAAGGGAAGAGGCAGACACTATCCTCAGTGTTGGCAGACACCATCCTATTGACCAGGGGCCACAGAGAGAACAAATGCAGAGGTGAATTGGGCTCTCTGAGAGCTGGGACAGACTTTTAATCTGCTGTTTTGGACATCAGAACTCCAGGCTCACTGGCCTTTGGACTCTAGGACTTACACACAGTCCCCCAGCCTCAGGGTCCTGAGGCTTTCATCCTTCGACTGAGTTATACCATGGGCCACCCTGGTTCTGGGACCTGTGCACTTGGGCTGAGCCATACTATCCGCATCCCACAGCCTCCAGCTTGCAGATGGCCAGTCGTAGGACTCCTCAGCCACCATAATCTCATGAGTCAATTTCCCTAATAAATCTCTTCCTGTGTGTTTATACACACATCTTATTGGTTTTGTCTGTCTGGAGAACCCTGACCAATACAGATTTGTTACTCGGGAAGCCGATAGCATTCCTTCTTACTGTATTCCTTGCCACATAGTGGAAGAGATCTGTGAAATTGTTCCCTTGCAAAAATGCTGTGTTCAGTATACAAGGTTACTTAACGGTGAAAGATAAAAGCTTAAGAAAGCTAATTATTATTGGTGCTGCAAAAGCAAAACATCACTTAATTGCAATGTCCGAGCAGTAACCAGACTTTCAACTGGACAGCACATACTTACAATATTTGTAGACCACAACCATTCTCCAAATACAAGTGCAGTGAGTGTTTCAGAAATCACAGAAGTGAAAACACAGGCAAAAATGCAAGAAATCTTTCCTGCCAAATTATTCAATAGTGTAGAACTTCTGCCCCTTCACACATTGCACCAGTTCACTATGACATGTATTTCATCTTCGCATCATTTCCAACACTGGAGGTATACATTGTCTAAATATTTTTAGGGAGTTCTAATTCATTTCATACATTTTTTTTTTTGCAAATTTGACTCCATGAAAATGCATTTTCACAATGTTGATTTTGTGCGTATTGTGCGTGTTTGTAAAAACATTGAAACTTTTTCAATAAACGAGAAGATACTCTTTTTGTACATCTGCATTTATAAAAGATAAAATGTCTTAAGAGCTTGGCTCTTTGGACGACTGCATATGCGATGATGGCCCATCACAGTTTTTGATCGATCTTGTCAAAAGACTAAGGTTGTCCATCACGATATTTCAGATGACGGCAATTATAAAGCTGGATGCACACAATTACCAACCATAGTGATATGCATTTATACATTTCACTTTTTGACATATTTCTTTCTGAATATGGTTCATCTGCTCATAACTGTTATACTGGTCTTACTGTTGTTAGTGTAAGTACATCTGAGTGTTGATGTTTACAACAAAATGTATGATATCATTGCTTACTTTATTGTGTAAAGTGGCCTATGCAGTGTTCTGTCATGTTTTTATCTATCTCAAATAAATCCCCTTTGAAGAATGTAACTACATGTCTTTTAAATAATTTATTATCTTTTTTTCCAGAATTACCTTTTCGGGATTTTGTTGTTTCTGGATTTCAACATGAGGAATTCTGATCTTCAGGATTATGTCTTTTGGGAATATGGCCCAAGTTCCCCGTTTCTCTCATTTCTCTAGGTCTGGCTCTCCATCTCTGTCTTTGGCATGTCTTTCTTCTTTTTAGGTATCCCTGTCTATTTATTTGATTCTTGCCCCTCTTTTTCTCTGGTTTTCCCTCTCTCTGACTCTTCCTTGTGTCTATCTACCTCTCTTTTTCCGTATGTTTCTTTTTTTTTCCTCATCTCTCTGACTCTCCTTGTCTCTGATGGACCCAGACTCTGTATCCCACATTGTCCTCTAAGAGATGCTCTCCTGATGTAAATGGAATATGCAACATTTAATGCTGCTGACAGTCTAATGAGTCACACAGTATCTACAGACTTTACCAAATGTGTCAGAATGGGAAGAAAATGACTCTCTCAAATCATTGCAAACACTGAAGCAGATGAATAAAGGAAATAAAACCAGTTGCATCCAACAGACTTCGAAACACACCCACAAACCTTCTCTGCCCCCTCCTCCATCAGCAGATCTTCACACGTTTGCTAATACCAGCTGGTTCATACACTCCAGAAGCATCACCCTCACCAGTTACTGAAAGTGAGACTTTGAATATGGGTTAAATCCACTGGTCATTAGCCAGCCTTTCATCCATTTTTTCCCCTGGATTTTCTTCACTACATGCTTGATACATTCACCAAAGGAGGAAAAATACTGCACCAACTGGAATGAGGACGGGAGGAAGGAGGAAATGGACAAATGTGGCTCAGAAACACAGACTTTATCTGCTTTAAAAGCAAGCAGAGGGATCAGGAGAATATTGCTAGTCCTGACTTCGTGGTACCCAAGTAAACATGTGTTCCACAAATACAGAGAAACATCCGATATTTGTGTGATATCTTTTGGCAAAGAGATCAAAGAATGTGACATTAACCAGTTGGTACTCATAATCTAGCCTGAGAATTTATACCAGTCTGGTCTGTGGTCTCTGCTCAAAAGCAAGCTGGGCAGCTAGATAAATTGAGGCACAGTTAAATATCTTGCCTTTTTCACTTTCTGACTTGGAGGACCATGAGGCTGACCACTGACGGGCCTGGACAGAACCTAAGAGATGAAGCTTACTAATGGTACCATTCTCATCAGCTTTGGGACTCCAGATCTTACAAAGACCACACCACACACACAGACACATACACATACACAAAGTACCCTGTTCCTTTTGCCACTCCACCTTCCAGTTGCTGGTCTCTGGCCAAACAACACCCATACAAGCTTAGCATTTCTTTTGGATTCTGTCTTCTCTCCTTCTTGACAATGTCTACTTATTGTTGGAATTTTATCCTCGGTGTCCTATTCTCTCTCTTCTAAGAGGCAGTCTAGTCTTGTTGGTCCGGCTGAAATTAATCCATAAGAATGAGTTTAATGGGTTAACGTGTTTCTCTTCTAAAAAGGCACTCGTTCAATGCAACAATGAAATAATGAAGAAAATTCTAAGGGAGTCTAGCAGTGGGCATTTTAAGTACCATAATTGGCAGACAGCAGAATCTTTGAGGGCAGAGTAACTGTCTGCTCCTTCTTGAAGGGCTAAGTTTGGATGAGGCTTGAGGTTCTATGCTCTTCTTGTTAAATTTCTCCACTTCATCATATGTTGATTGAGATATGCAAGTCTCATGTATGTGCTTCTAGCTACCAGTCTCTCAGTTAGAGGAACAAATCTCAGTGCACCAGAACTTGACCATGCACAGGTTCATTATACCACAGATTTTTACTGAAGCAAACACATCTTAGTACCAGCTTAAAAGATTCAAGTGCTCCAAAGGTTTTGTTACCAACTAGTATTACCTGCAATGCAACCCTAGGACTTGGGTACCATTAAGAGTGTTCTATACAACTCCCAGGGATTTTTCTTTTCAGATCTTTTTAAGTTACAGCTTGAATGTCTCAGGCCCAGAGGCCATTTTGAAACTTCTAGAAGAAAGGAAAAAAGTTCAAAGCAGAACGAAGTTTAAATAAATTAGCAAAGAGATACACATTTTGCAGCTATTTTTTTTTTAAAAAAAGAAGCAGCATTAGGCGAATACACATCATCTTTATCTTAATATCTGTAATAAAGATATAATTTCATCTTAGTATCTATAATAAAAATGACTTATTCAACACTTAACAGATGTTCATTGATTGCCACGTGCCAAGTATGGTGCTAGGTATAAAGTTCTCAAGGAAAACAATACAGACACAGTGGTCCCATGTAATAATAACTCTTACAGGAGTTATTATTGTCTAGCTGGAAAGGCAACCAAGCAAATACAAGAAGTATGGTAAGTCTTATAATAGACGTGCAACAGGCTAGTCAAAATGTATTAATACGTGGCAGGAACATCCTGACTAAATTTAGAAAATGAAGGTGGATAAGGATAAACAGAGAGGAAAAGGAAGGCTTTCAAGAATCTCTGAGAACTAAAAGCTTCAATAGAGGTTAACATCTTGAGTACAAAGTGGGTAGAGTGAAGAAATATGAAGGAAAAAAAGCAAGGGGGCAAGAGAGAAAAGGATCATCTATGCTCTGTGAGAAGTTTTAACTTTATCCTAGGGGCCACAGGGAGCCATTGAAGCTTTTGGAGCAAGCTATTAATGTGATCAGATGTGTCTGTTAATGCGTTACAAACAGTGCAAAAGGAGAGCCTACATTTTGCAGATGTAGCCCGTAACACATGTGGGGCTCTCAAGGTTGTTAAAATTATCTCAAGGAATATCTGGAAGGCATCAGATGCAAAAGAGCCTGCGAGCCTATCTCAAAAGAAAAGCCAGAGTCTTCCTCATTTGGAGAGTTGAGAGGCGTGATCTCTCTTTCTCAGTCTCTCTCTCTGTCTCTCAGCCATCCTCTTGTAAATTGGCTCTGTTAACTTCATTTGACACAGTCTGTTCTGCCTTGTCCAGAAAAGTGGGAGCCCAGGGTCAGGAAATCCCTGTGTTTCTGACCCCAAGTCTTCCCCCCAAACCCTAGGAGATATAGGACAACATTTGATAGAGCCATTGTTAATTGACTCTGTTTTCATTGTTTGTTTGATTTTATAGCTCGACTAGTCTCCAAGGAGTAAACTTTCTAGCCCACCATATGTACTATACAGTTAATTATAACACACTCCCTCTCTTACCCATGGACCCTGAACATAAGGAAGTTTCTAGTCTACATATGGTGAACAATACTGTTCATGCATTCTACCCTCAATGCATTTCCTGGAGCCTTCACACAGTGGACATTAATGACTTCTTTGGGCCCCTTCTGGTTTCACCAGATGAACAAAAATGAAAATAAGCAGCTGTCATACTTAACTTAAAAAGAAAGAAAGAAAGAAAGAAAGAAAGAAAGAAAGAAAGAAAGAAAGAAAGAGAGAGAGAGAGAGAAAGAAAGAAAGAAAGAAAGAAAGAAAGAAAGAAAGAAAGAAAGAAAGAAATTAATTTATCAAGCCTACTCCAATTTGGAGAATTATTTGGCTTAGAGAGAGAGGAATCGGCTGTACCATTGATGGCAAAAAGCTCACTTACTAATGCACCATTTCCTGACATTTAATTTGCACAATTTGTCTCTTATTATCTGGCAACTCTCAGAAGATTTTGGAAGCAGGAAAAAAAGAAGGCAGAAATATAATCGGCATTACAATTAAAAAGTAAGAACATAGGGGGCACCAAGTTAAGAGTTAGGTAATAGTCAGACTGTGGTCTCCAGGCAAATCCACACCTGTTGACAAACCACTCCAACGAGATAATGGCCATAAAAAGAAACCAGATGGAAGGGTAACCAGAAGACAACACACAATAATCCAACAAAAGTCATTTATGTTACTTGCCCAGCACTTAGACACCAGAGTACTCATTCGAATCTAAACTTAGATGTGATATATCTGCGAATATTACCATACACCTAGATAGGGAAAATTGCATATTTTCCATCATAAAAAAATATCAAAATGTTTTATCTGTGCTTCTGCAATTCAAAAATGACTGAAGCTGTGAACTTCAAATTTGGCAAGAGTGTAGTCCTCATTAAGGAAGGGAATGGAAGCCAATTTTGGAGAAAAATGGTTTCCTATTTTTGAGTGTAGAAGGTTTAAACAATGAGTGTTGAACCTAAGATGAGGAACATTTACTCTGCTGTTTCAGGTTCCATTTGGATGAAGATGATTAACTGGAGAATAAAACTAGATGTGCTTCTTTTTGACTTCTACATGAAAACATCTTTCTTGATCTCTTTTGTTTCTCTCCTGCCTAAGTCAAAGTCTAATTTGTTAATATGAAGTTAAGACGGAAAATTAAAGCACTTCGAAAATCAGATAATTCACATAGTGGCTTTCCATTGGCCAGCTTAGGCCTGGCGTAGTCTATCCCTGGGTGTTTTGGGAGTTAAATGGCTGTGGTGTAACATACAGGATATGGAAGGGACTAAGGGGATACTGTTACAGGAAATGTAACTTCAGAATTTCCTGATTTGATGGCAAAGATTTCATTCTTAACACTGTGTCAATATTGGTTTTAAATATATACATGTTTGTTTATTGGCACACACACACACATACACACAGGAATCACATCCATAAAATGCACCCACATCTGTGGTTAAACACAGCAGCTGTTTAACAGCCCAGTATAACATTCTGAAAAAATTGGGACCTGAATTAAGAATCTCACATCCAGTCAAAGCTGCACTGGGAACTGAGGTCCTATATTAGGAATGCTGTCTTGAGAGCACTCCAAGTTTCCCCTAGACAGAATTCCTTTGCCAAATTCACAGCATGGTTCCTAAAATTTGGAATCGATAATGAAAGTCCCTGACTTTATTCTTTGCTCTAATAATTGTATTGTAATAAATAATACTTTGAAGGCCAGCTCAAAGGAGAACCGAGGCAATTTAACGTCTGCTAAATGTGAACATTTACTCATCTCTGCTACAATAATGAGCAAAAGAAGCAGAAGCAATTCAAAGGTTCTGTTCACATAACCACAAAGGGAAAAGGCCACCCGTAAGCAAGTGGCCAAAAGGTGACAGCCTAGGAGCCCATGCACACCTTTGTTAACATTTCACACCATGGCACCTCCTTTGGCTCTGCTCCATGTATCCCATAGACCAAGTAAAAACAATGTTGGAAATGATAGAGGAAATGTGCAGTAATCCAAAATCATACCCATAAATCATCAGAACACACCAGAGCAGGTAATCTTGAAGGTAAGGCGACCCTACCCACACTGAGTGATTTCTGCCATTGACTGGGCTTATTGGAGAGCCTGCCAAAGGATAGATACACACACAAAAGCATGTAGCACTTCTGTCACCTAAAACTGCCCAAGTCTCCAGATGTGAAGACATTTTTATGACAAAAAAAGTTTGCAGATTTTTGTCACTGCATTTTTCTCTCTGCTCATGTGCTTTTTTCTTCTTCATTTTTTTTTCTAATTTTACTTCTTAACATGTCAGTTGAATCAGTGCATCTTACCCGCACCCTACTACTGCATTTTTCTTCCAACAGCTGCATGATGAATTCCAATTTCCCTAGCCTGGCACTCGGGGCCGTCTATAATCTGATGTCAACCATTCATTATACATGTATTCATCCATTCACATGTTCATTTATCTTTTCATTAAATTAGTATTCCTTAAGTCCAAAGTATAATGATAGGGATTGGGAATACATGAATAAGATACCCTAACTGCATCAAGGATCTTGGAGTCTGGCATGAAGCACACACAATAACGATTAATTACAGTAAAGGGGAGGATAAAGCGGTATACAAGACACCGTGGAAAAACAGGGAGCATTGTGCCTAACTCTGCAGTAAAAGAGAAGCGATGTGTGAGCTAAGGTTCAAAGTCCAAGCACGAATTTACCAAAGGCTATGCAAAATGAGGTAAGAGGGAGGGGCTATAACAAAGAAGAGAAAATAATGTGAGCAAAGTCACTGGGTACAAAAGGAAAAGGGGGCAGGGTGGGAATAGCCTGCATTTCAACATGGCGGAGCCCATGACAAGTGGAGCAGTCATACCAGATTAATGAATATGAGAGTAGAAAGATGGGCAGCAGCTAACTCACACGAGGCCAGGAGTGCTCTTCTAGGAAGTCTGCATTGTTTGATGGTTTGGTAGACCACTGATTTAAGCTGATTCTAGATCTCGTTAATCCAGAGAAGATTCTAGTTAACTTGTATTTTTGTAAAATCACTCATGTCGAGTCCACAACATGGAAGATACACCTAAGGGATTTCATCTCCCTCATTTTTTACCATTCTGCCTTTTCCAAAACTTACTGTAATTCAATTAATGCAGCAAGTAGGAACTGTTTCTCCAGTGCAGGTGTGCAAGAAACAGGCCTGTCTAAATTTTAACACAAGCCCCTTTTCTTAGGGAATCCAGAGTTTCCCTTCCTTTCTCCCAAGTTTCTAAGCTTCTTCAGGGTGAGTAACCTGAAGAGTCTGATAGTTCTTACATTTTTATCTGCTCTCCACTTTTTTAAGGAACCTATTCTGTGCCTTTCTGGATCCCCTAAAGCCGCAGACTCATAGCAGACAATGAAACTGATCTCTACTGAACAAATTATAGCATTACTCTTCCTTCAAAAAATCTTGCCCTCCACTGAAGGCTTTTTACTTAGTATTTTTGAAAGGCTCTGGGCCAACACTTTGGGTACTCATCACCTGGGGATCTTGTTAAATTTCTGGTTCTAATTCAATGGGCCTGAGCTTCAGCATTTATCTCTAACAAGCCCTCAGGTGATACTAATGCTGCTGGTCCATGGATCACACGTTGAGTGGCAGGGATTTGCATGCTATCATGTTTTACCTCTCCTGAGACACAGCTTCTCTATTATTAGGGTGATTTTTAAAAAATCATTTACTTACATAATTTAAGAATGTTAGCTCTTTGAAAGCAAATAATATGTCTTTCACACCCTTGCATGTCCGTGAAAAGGTTAGCTACCCACTAACTGATGGTTTATTCCAATTGATTTGCTGAGCATGTGCTCCATGCTGTTTTTAAGCCTTTTATTGGCTCTCAGCTATCTTCAGAATTCCGTGCAAACTCCTTAGATCACGCCAAACATGATCATGCCAAAAACCTGAGCCTGCTTCCCCTCCAGCCTGACCTCCTGCTGCACCCCCATGTCCAGTCTTGTGTCCCTGCCATCTTTGTGGAAGCCTCTCTCATTTAGATGGGGGTTCCAGGGTAAGTGCCTGACAATTAGGCAAGATATGGCTCATCTAGGACTCTGAGGAGTTATAGGAAGGATGGAAAATATGTCTAGTTTTCTTCCTTTGCCCTCAGCTTCTAGTCTGGATAAAGGATTATCTGCAACTGAGACACACACATGACCTCTCCAAGCTTCAGAAGCAATGGGAAGCTGAGCCCTGAACCATGAAGACTGGGTAGTCACTTTCTCCATTCTTGAGGTCCTCTATTCTCTCTTCCCCAATTTGCTTCATCTGTGTGCCCGCGAATTTCTGCTTTGGTTATGTTCTTCCATCCTGTGGTCTAATTTCTAATTACTTTTCTCTCCTTATGTTTTCATCTTCAATCATTTTGGGTGTTTCTTTCAGCATATCCATTTTTGGCCTTTGTTTCTCTTCCTGCATTACTTTCTCTTTTAAGATTTCTGTTCCCAGCTCTTGTAAGTGGCTTTCCTTTTGCCTCCCATGTGCAGCTGCCCTTGTGGTAATCTGGCGCATGGTTGACAAAGTCCAGCTCCCTTTTGCTGACAGGCCAAGGTGTGTTCGTAGAATTTGGCTTTTGGGTTTACCCCTCTTGTACCAGCTAGCATTCTATAAAATTGGATTTTGCAATTTCATGGCCTCCCCCATGCATACCACTGAGCATGTCTTTATCTCTTTCTCCATCTTAATTAAAGCCTGTTACACTCACATGCACAAATTAAAATGAATTTTACATACATTCTCTTCATAGTTGCTGGCGATTTGCATGTGAGCCTGGAAGTGAATGCCGGAGCGGAGGACGTTACAGGCTGCAGCTGTTACCTGCTCCAGACACCTAAATGGAGTTTGCTGACAGGCAGTGCAAGTGGTCTCAAGGCTGGAATCCTGACAAGTACCGCACCTGCTAGGGGAATTGATTCGATCAGAGCTTGTTTAGAGGCAAAGTGACATCAGTGAAGACCTCTTTCCTTATCAGGTTACAGATTGCTCTCCCATAAGTCACCGGAAACCTAAAGACTCATCAGAAACGTAAGGGAAATTCTCACCCAGCTGCTTTCTTTCCTAAATGACTTGTCTAGTGTTAGACTGATGGCTTAGGGCTTGGCATGAGGATTTCATCCAGATGTGGTGGGCTTCGGGCCCCAGCACATTCTTCTGTCTAAGTGGTGGCCTAAAACCTGCCATCAGAAGGCATGAGGCAAGAGTGTTTCCAAGCTCTTCAGAGGATATTAGCATATTGCTCACATGTCCTCTTGGGCAGAGTTCTCTGTTCCTTGTGCATCAGTCTGGCATGCTAAGAACATGCTTTCTCATGAAGACTGAGGAAGGGCTGACATCTTAGACAGAAATGGCCAGGTTCTGTTAAATAAAGATGCTTCATGAGGTACCTCGGCATATGAGTCTGGTTCCCAATCACAGCCCCAAAGAAATAAGATGGAATCCGAAGGAATTCAGCTGTGATCCACCAAGCAGTTTGTCAAGGTAGTAAGCTTCATTCTTCAATCACACCTTCTTCAGGTGGAGACGGCAGTGCTCAGTGTGTGCACTATTGCCCTGCAGGTGTGAGCAAATGGGGGAATATCTAGGCACAACTGGGAAGATTGCTAGATTCAAGGGGAAGGACAGTAGGAAGAAATGCCACCATTCCTCTAGAACTCGGGTGCTTGCTGTGGACTGTCACTTTGGAAAGAATCTTGACAACTGTATCAATTTTGTAATAGTTTTCTGATGCATTAAAACCACCTTATAACTCAACACACCACTTGCATGAAGAAATTAAAATGTATTGATCCACAACTTCATATTTCAATTTGAGAGTGATAAAAGGAAAGAGCAGTATTTTTTTTTCTTTTATATCACTTTCCTGCAAAACGGGGAGAAAACAAACACAGGTGCTTTAAAATTTTCAAGGTGCAAACTAAATTACATGATGCCCAGGAGTGTGCAATAGCATTTCTTTGTTTGAGCATGGAATAAAAGACAGATAATTAGGAAATTGGGAGTCTATTAATTTTCCAAATTTACTCATGCAAGAACCACTGAGCTATGGTGATATTTGCTTACCTCGTCATTATGCAAAAATATATTAGCTAATTATTTTGACTAATGCAATTAAGATATGCATATTTAGCATAAACCATACAATAGAAATGTTACAGTCAGCAATTGCTGGGTTGCGCTCATGGGTAGCAGAGAGGCAAAAGTCCCTGCTCAGTCTCCAATGGTAAGCCACAAGATTGCTACAACTCTGCCTGCACTGTTATTATTAGTTTGGTTGCAGTAATTAATTTACTTTACAGCATGACTAGGTGGCACAGCTAGCAGTGGTATTAATTTTTGTTATGAGACACCTGAAGATGTCAGCTTTTGAGCAGCCATGTCTGCACCTTTAATTGCCTTAATCAGTGGAAATGCAGTATCTTTTTCAGGGATCCAATTAAGAATGCTATTGTTATTTTTCTTTTCTAACCCTTACTAATGAATACAGGAGCTAGTAAAAGTTAAGGTGATAGCAGTAGCCAAGAGAGGCGTCTTCTATTCTTAATCAAGGGAACCCACTGAGGCTTGAGCTCCTAAAGAAGAGAGCAAGGCTTTCTCTGAACTTCGTTGGGCTCCATCATCCCATAAACCCTTGCAACTCAAAGTGTGGCTAGAGGACCAGGCTGGGCCCACCTCTCCAGACCCTCTGAATCAGAATCTGCATCTTAACAAGATGCCCAGGTGATTAGCATGCTGTTGAAAGACATTAAGATTTTCTCAGCTCTCACTGTACCTGGGTCAGCTGAGAATACCAAAAAAATGAAAAGGGAAGATGCCAGAACGAAAAGGCCAAAAGAAGCAAAGGTTTAGGAAAAGGGTGTAATGAGCATGGGGCCCCTACTTCACAGATTTGCTCAGTCGGGCCCACAAGAGTCTCTTCCTGGGCTCTGGCATGATCTTGCCTAAGGATGTCAGCCAAGACTTCCGACGTGTACACCCCCACTCAAGCCTCATGGTGCCTTTCCCACAAACCCCACCAGTCAGTCCTAGATCTCTGGTTCTCTTTGCTTCTTTCTCCCTTTGTTTTTGCAAAGGAAGAGTTACATGTCATGTTTGTTACAGTCTCTATGTTACCAAGATTTTTACTTCCCAGAATCTTTCTGTCTAACTGGCCTAGAACTTATCTTGACTGGTTCAACCTTATCTTTTCCCCCACATTTCATGTCATCTTATCCTACTAGAAAACACCACAGGGATCTTTTCTTTTCACTCCTGGCCATAAGCTGGCCCTTCATGTTTCAAACAGGTACACCTGAAACCAAGACCCTTTCGTTTGTATCTCCATCCCATGGTCAGCTCCTGAAATTTTGTGTCTACAGAGTCAAGCTAGGCTTATCAGCTTCTAAAATTTCCTAGGCCAGCACAGCTTAGGAATAGATGGGATGGCTGTTAGCAACAGTGAAAGACAGATGCCTTTGCCAGTAGAAACAGCAGGACCAACGAGCGGAACAGAAGCACTCTAACATAGAGTAGAGAAATGATTGCCTTAGAAGCTCCTGTAGGGGCTGAATTGTGTCCTCTCAAAAAATTTATATTGAATTCTTAATCCAAGTATCTCAGAAAATGACTTTGTTTGGGACAGGGTCTTCAGAGAGGTGATTCAGTTGAAATGAGGTCATTAGGGTGGTCCCTAATCCAATATGACTGACTGGTGACCTTCTAAGAAGACAAAATTTGAACACAGATGCATATAAGACAAAGGAGGAAATAATGGAAAACACAGGGAGTAGAAGACAGCCCTCTGTAAACCATGGAGAGAGGCCTGGAGCAGATCCTTCCCTCACAGCCCTGAGAAGGAGCCAACTTGGCTGACACCTTCATCTTATATTTCTGTCCCCTAGAATTGTGAGACCATGAATGTATAAATTTGTTTAAGCCATCCAATCTACAGTACTTTGTTAAGTTAACCTTAGAAACTCATACAGCTCCTTAAAAAAACAGAAATTTTTGTTCATATATTTATCCCCTGATGGTGTCTTAACATCATATCAGCTATCACACAGTAGTTGCTCAATAAATATTCATTGAGTGAGTGAACAGATGAATAAATGGATGCATGCATGAATGAATGATTTGAAGAATTCTTTAAATTCTCAGGTATTTAAGTTAAGACCTGTCTTCTTTATTTGTGCTTGTTTCTGTGGAATTTCTGTGATATGTGCCTTTAATTCCAAGGGGAAACAAAAGTTGATCCTTGAGCAAACACTATAGAGAAAAACACCAGTAGCTTGGGCTTCTCTTTCCAGCCACAAGAGGCTTTTAGTTGGTCCTTCAAAGCGTTTCCAATGTCTCAAGGAGCATGAGTCAGCAGGGTGGGACACATATTTGTTTCCACATATTAGTCATGTATTTGATAGAGTGTACAGCAAATGTACATGATAACCTAAAATATATTTTAAAATTACAAATTTGGACAGCTGTCGTGACATTTGAAAGAGTACTTTAAAAATACTGCTACATCCATTTTAAAATGCCATGCCAAATGGCTAAATTTGTCAGCCTTTCCACATTTTTTATATTTGCTTGTTTGTTTTGATTTTTGAAAAGGAACTCACCAGGTAATTTCTGGGCAGCTGGTCAATAGTCATGAAAACCCTGCTTTGTAAAAGCTAAATAAAATGTGAGTCTAAGATGAACCCTGCCCAACTCCACCCAGTGTGACCTATTTAACAGCCTACTTTGGGCAAAATGGCCAAGGAGATATCAGGAACTAAGTGGGAGATTTAGCAAACTTGGGGTTGGCAGAGCAACGAGAAAGCACAATGTGGGGTCCAGAATTAGCATTTCAAACCCTATGTTCTTGTATTGAAGTTGGTTCTATGTTGCACATGTCCCATTTAAGGGAGGGACAGGGCTGTTTGGCTCCTGTCAGTTTTTATCATGAAGGAGTACAGACCCGAACAAGGAAACCCAAAAATGCAAACTTTCGGAAAAAAAAGTCCTATATTTTCAACTATACATTTTTAAGAACACTACACAAAGCCAAATGAAGCATGTCAAGAGGCCGGATGTGCCCTATGGTCTGTCATTTTGCAACCTTTGCATTACTCTGTGTTCAAAAATGTATCAGGCCAAAGAGAAACCATAGTGGTTTCTCACCACACACCTATTCAAAGGAGTCTGGCTTTGAAGCTTTCTTAGATGTAAAACTCTCTTATAAACTTATTACTTACACACACACACACGCACACACACACACACACGTATTTAATTGATATTATATGCATACATATGTATTTAATCGATAAAATTTTCACAGTAGGATAAATAAACGTTGGCACAGATAATCCGCTGTATTATGGGATTTAGTTTATTGTTGGGTTTTACCAGCAATTGCAAGATGTGTCGTTCTGATTTTATTCAGATCAGATGAAAGTCTTTAAATTTGTTTGCTTTGTGTGAGCTTCTAAGAGCAGAGTGAGGCGCTGAAGTCCACATGTGTGAGGGTGGCAGAAGGAAGATTGCCCAGAACCAGAAATTTGCCTTGGATCACCAAGTGTCAACGGAAGTATGGCAACGTTAAATTGTCCTTTGGAATTGAGCTAATCCTTAAACTGAGTGCATATCCAAAACATTAGCTGTCTGCTGTCAGGCCTTTATGTGCCACATGCCGAGTTAATTAACACAGAGACGCTTGATACTGGAACCCTCCAGAGGGGAAAACAGAAAGTAGCCCAGGCCTGAGAACAGACAGAGCCCTTGGGGGAGTAGAAAACACGGGGGTCTGTTGAGTTTTTCTTTCTTTCTGCTCTTGTGATACAAGGTCAATGGGTTAGTCAATCCCATTTCTGTTCCATTGTCTGTTGTAATTCCCACAAAGACATCTTCTATGAATAATGAAGCCTTCCTGCATTCCAAAAATTAAACATCAAAACTACCAACATTCCCTCCCTGATGGCCAGAGAAAAGTTCCTTGGAAAACCGACTTGCCCCTATAAAACAGCGGCTCTGCCTTTAGAGCCCATTACAAAATCAATGACAGCAGTCTCTGCTCAAAATTTCATTCTTATAAATGTATTTATGTAGAGATCTATTTATATAATTCAATAGAAAACACACCCAACGTTTTCTATTTTTACGCTATGGTGAATGTGTATGCACACACAAAGATTTCTTGTAGTCTGAGGGGCTAGTTAACAGAGAAAACCATTCTGTCATTCATCCACTTCTAGAATGCTGGAGGCAGGGCCTGCCTTGGAGAATCATGCCTAGAAGTCATGACAGTGTGGGATGACACATCTCTGCAGGAAAGGCAAGTGGGGACTAACGGCAAATACTTTAATAATACTGTAAAGGCAAAGAACCCTCATCTTGACTAGCCAGTAGCAATGGGAATGGAGAAGAAAGGAATCGACAGAGGATCCTCTAGATGAGAAAGAAATAAGACTTAACAAGCAATGAAATCCAAATCCAATGTGTCGCTGAGGTTTCAGGCATGGATGCTGGGGATGTCAGTGCTGGGAGAGAGGGAGCAAGAGTGGCTGGTAGAAAAGAAACGGTCTCCCTTGGTGGTCGGTCACCAGCTTCAGAATAAGACAAACAACTCGTGTTATACATGCGACCCCAGGGAATTCCTTACACTCTTCAAACCACTGGTTCCTTAACTATATACACTAGGAATGATGACAATATCTTCAAAGGGTGGTCACAGAAGGATAAAAATGGAAAATGAACATATCAGAGGCACTAGAGCATAGCATGAAACAGCATTGATGAAAGTCAACAAATTTCTTTCCCTTTAATAATCAGGTAAACTTGGGAAAGTTATTCAGGGTCTCCAGGCCTCACTTTCCCTTGTGTGAAGTAAAAATGATAATAACAGTGTCTACTTCATTCTCTTGTTGTGGGGATGAAATAAGGCAACATATGTAAACCACTCCAAACACTGATTGGTATGTAGCAACCACTCAGCATGCATTAGCTATTGTGAGGGAGAGTGCTTAGCACAGTACCTCGGACAAAATAAGAGCTCAATGAACAACAGTATGATGGTGCTGATGCTGATGGTGATACGTGGTTTTGACAAATAGGGCTTGTACCAGGACATCAGGAAGAAAAAGGCCACTCAACTGAGACATGGAAATGAGAAAAGAGCCACAGAACAGAAATGACAACCAAAGTCCCACCCCATCCAGAGCGAGAATATCAGAGGTCTCCCAGCTCTGGAGAGAGGCTGGCTGGTCACACTTGTGCCATCACCCTTAGCCTTGGCACTTCTCAAACACAGGCTAGAGACTGGGCATCCTAGAAGCACATCAAGCACCACAGTGCAATAAAGCAGAAGCAGCTCAGATTCCCCACCATCTGCCCTGCGTGACATCACGGTGCTCACCCCTCCACAGCCTTTCCTGCAACTCACCCCACAACACCCCGTCATTGCTGCTGCCATGATTTTGGCTAATTTTGCATTAGCCATGTGGACTGTCGGATGGTTTCTGCTGTATTTTGTTGCCCTTTCAAATATTTCTTAAATAGAAGATTGTACCATCTGGTGGACAATCTGCCTGTGTGCTATCTCACCTATCCCAGCGTGGATTCCACTCCTATTAGGGAAGGAGCGAGGGAGAGAGGAGAAGCTGTTTGCTATCATGCTGCCTCTGTCCGCTGGCAGCCCACTGTCGCAGGTCTCCTCCCTCTCTCCTTGTGGCCTGGTTCTGTGTGCACAGCAGTCAGTTTCTGTTGCTGAGCAGATGTTTCTCCCACTCACTCCACACCCAGGCTATTACTCATGGGGCTGCAGGGAGCAGATGCCTCCATAGAGAGACCTCTCCGACCTGTGCTGACATTTTACCTACATAAGCATGGAATGGTGGTGCCGCTGCACTTCCTAAGTGAAAGAGAGAGAGTGGCTAGGACTCAGTGAAATCCCACACACCTCTCCACATCTCTACCTTACATCACCCATCTCTATCCCACCAAATGAAAAAATGGATTCGAAGTGCTCAGCATGCTAATGGTACCTAAAGAATGAAAATACCCACAGGTATTTTATTTAAAAAATATATGTGTGTATGTGTATTTTATATAGATATATCCCACTTACCTTATAGAGCTTAACAGAGGCTTATAGCATATTTAGCTTTCATTGTGCTGCAGGGAGCACCAGCTGTACCTGGGGAAAATGCAGATTTGATGTTTTGGGTTTAGAAGATGATGCTTTACCAGTGGCATCAAGACATGAGAACATTATCTGGCAAATCTTTTCTGGTGGGAACAAAAGCAACTTTCTGTTTTTTTCCATCTGGGGATGACTAGTAGGCTCATGGCGAATCTCAAATAATTGTCAAGTATGGCAATGGTCGAGCAGTCAAGAATGGAAGATTTAGACCCAGGAGACCTGAGGTTGGACTCAGCCTCTCCCTTCTGCTACATGTGTGACCTTGGGCAAATTACATAACCTCAGTTTTCTCATCTGTAAAATGAGTGTAATAACTAGCCATACCTACCTCACAGAGTTGTTTGATTCAAAAATCCTTATAGAGATGCATACCTGCCAGAAACTCTTCAAATCACCTTACAAATCAGCCAAATAGCTCCCTCTTCTCCTAAATGGAATCCTGGCACAGGCCAAGGGCCCATTCTGAAGAATGAGAGACAGAGGAAAACTAAGAAAAAGTGACATCCAGAGAAAGTAAAAGGTCCAAAATAGCACAGGGGGGGGGGGGAAAAACCCCATGGAATTATAATTAATCAGTTGGTCCATCATTCAAGTATCTCTGCAGAAGAGGCTCCTCTCAGTGGCAGACACTCTTGGTCCCTGCCTGTGTGCCCTCACCCTTAGCACTTCAGTGCAACTCAGGCTGATATCCAGCTGCCAACTCCTGGATTCTTTTATCAGGCCTTTTGCTGACACTATAGCCATTTTGCCTACCCTTGCAGATGTCTGCAAGATCTAAGGAACCAACAACCCCAGGAGTGTGCTAACCAATGAGAGGCAGGATTTGGTGATTAAATACCAAGGGCACTCTCATTTCACGATAGGTTAACTTTGAGAAATGTGTTTTTCACCGGCTCCCAGAGTTAATTGCTCCAGGTATATACAGGTACATGGCTCAATAACACACTCTCTATAATGCATCCTATACGGGCTGCCTTCTTTCTGTGTCTTGCCCTTCTACTCTACTACTTTCACTTCCCAAATAAATGACTTGCATGTGAATCCTTGACTCAGAGTTTAATTCTGTGGGAACTCAGAATAAGACACCCCCAGCCCAATGGGGGAACTAACATTTGGGCCAGATTGCTCTCAAATGTCAAATATCAGAAAACCATGGTGCAACATTTATGAGTGTTTGAAGAGAATGATTTGGGACCCACAAATTTAATTTTCAGCCAGGATGTCATTCACATGTGACAATAACAGAAAGACATGTCATTCCCAGCTAGGCCCTTTAAAGACGTGAATCAAAGAAACTAAACAATGAGGAATCTGTGATATTTGATGATTTCCATTCCCAAACAGACACCCTTCTCACTGTTCACATTTTTACTAAAACTTTGTCATCTGGGATATTTTTTAAAATCACTTTTCTGATGATGCATCTTTTTGGACCTATTGTTCAAAGTACAACTTCCAAAATGGAATTCCTCATTTAAGCAGGTTGTAATGGTAGTAAAAATAGGTGACCCACATCAAATGCTCACTAAGAGCTAGGCATCATGCTAGGGTTCTTCAAATGCAATATCTCACTTAATTCTCACAATGACTTGATGAAGCAAATAGCAGTAATATCTCAAAGCAGGAAACAGAGTCACAGAGAGACTAATTTCCCCAAGACGAAACAGCCTATAAGTGGCTAACTGAATTCAGACACTGCAGCCTGGCTTGACAATTTCTTACCTTAATCATTATCCTCACCCATTATGATCCTTTAGGGGAATTCTCAATTAAAAACCCCAGTTTACTCTCTTATTCTATCATGGCCCATTACAAACGAGGACTGTGTTGGGGACCAGAAGATATTACCAAGTGTTTACCCCTCATCTTTCATTTAAATAGTTTTAATACAATGTAGGCGAAGTTCATGTTGACAAAAAGATGATCTTATGCTGGGTTATAAGCTCTTTTCAAGAGGAACCTGAAAATGTCAGCCAAACAAATGAGTGGCCCTTGCTCTGGAACAGCACTGTCCAATGGAACTTTCTGTGATGATAAAAATGTTCTATGCCTATGCTGCCCATATGTACTGTTGAGTGCTTGAAATGTGCCTGGTGAAACTGCAGACATGAATTTTTAATTTATGTAATTTTAATTTATAAAACTTAAATGTATGTAGTACCAAGTGGCTGAGGATGAGCATTGCGCATCACACAGCTCTAGCGCCCTGAGGCTCAGGAAGGGTTTCCAGACCCACCTCCAGCATCCTCAATTAGCATGGTGCCAACTACAGAAACTGACAACAGAAGAGTTGGGCAGAAAGGTTGTTCCAACAATCCTGAAATAGGACATGAATCCTCTCCAGAGTGTTTATGGCTTTTAGGAAGCACACTCACACTCGTCTCATCAATTTTTGTGACTTTTCTCCCAAGATGATACTGGTGCCACGGGTAATATCTCTGGAAATGCCCCCAACACAATGGTTTCCAAGCCACATTCTTCACCCTAGAGTCTGCCACAGTGTTTCAGAGACTCCACAAACATTTAATTTGAATTGAACTTTTAAATATGTTTAACCACTCTTAAACAGTAAACTGAATATGCAGCCATCAAAAACGATGAGTTCGTGTCCTTTGTAGGGACATGGATGAACCTGGAAACCATCATTCTCAGCAAACTGACACAAGAGCAGAAAATCAAACACCGCATGTTCTCACTCATAGGCGGGTGTTGAACAATGAGAACACATGGACACAGGGAGGGGAGCACTACACCCTGGAGTCAGTCGGGGGGAAATGGGGGAGGGATATTGGGGGGTGGGGAGTTGGGGAGAGATAGCATGGGGAGAAACACCGGATATAGGTGAAAGGGAGGAAGGCAGCAAATCACACTGCCATGTGTGTACCTATGCAACAATCTTGCATGTTCTTCACATGTATCGCAAAACCTAAAATGCAATTAAAAAAATAAATAAAATATAAATATAATAATAATAAAATTTAAAAATAAATGGTAAGCTGAAACATTCAAGTGATGTGAACAAATTTGATACTTCTACCTACAGCCTGATGCTATCCAGTTAATTTGTTTTTATGCCAACTTTACAGACCCTCTTCAGTGGTCATCTCCTGGGAAATGGCGAACGTTCTAAGGTTACAAAGCAAATGTCATTAAAAAACAAAAACCTTACTTATATGTACATTTCCCTCTACTTACATGTATGAATCAGAATTTTCCCCATACTTTGTAACCAAAACAAAAAAAAAATCATAAATAAAGAGGGAGGAATTGAGTGATGAGGCTCTTATAAGGTGGCAACAGTCATCACAATTTCATTTTTTTTGTGCAGCCAAACATCCTCAGAATTGTCTGAGTGCTTTTTAAGTAAGTTAATTTCAAAATTATACTTGCATAATTTCACAAAACAACTTCAAGGTATTCAAATGTCCCTTTTGCTACTTTGCATACTTATGGGCCAAGTAATGTTTTATTTGGAATATAAAATAGTTCATTGCTTAATGAGTTTGACAACCTATAGGTATAAATATGGGGTGTCCAGTAAATGCTAAGTGGACCACCTCACTTCTCCACTGAAAGATTCTTTCCATTCACCCCTCTGTAGGTATGTCTGTCCTGGTTGAGGTAGGATAGAGAAATGATAATATATTATATTTCAGCTCCACTAGGAGAAAGGTCATGTGATACAAATTAGCAACACCTTGTCAGTGATGCTGAATCCAAGCATCGAGGATTTTATTTGACCTTACAAAGAGTCCAACTGTGTGTGACTATTCAGCATCTTCAGGAAGGGTACATCTTAAATACTGGAAGACTATTACTAAAAATCAACAGCACCCACCCCAGGGACAGAGTGCCGAAATGCCTGTGAGTTGTCACTAAGAGAAAGACTTTGTCTAATGATGCCTCTCTCTCTCTCTCTCATTCTGCTCATTTCTAGTTCCTTACCTTTAGAACTGATTTTTCTCTCGGGACCATACACAATTTCAGCGCATGCCTGAAATTTTTACATTGATGAATAACTGTGACAATTGCTGTTGCATTTTTAAACATACACAAAACGTGAGGACAGCAACATTAAGTCTGCAGTTGGATTTCAATATTTTAAAGTACTACACGTTCCAACCGGAACTTCATCTGGTGGATGTCTGTGAAAATCAAGAATTGACTGGAAAATGCCATTGGTAAAGAACTTGAGAGTGAGGATCCAGAAGGATGCAATAGAGATCCCCAGGAGGGAAATATACTTAATTATGGTTCATCTGTGTGAATGAACCCTCCAACAGGATTATTTCTTCTGCCTATCTGATCCTTGTCCACACTTACTTATTGTAAGATAATTTCTCTAAGCACCTTTTTTCCCATAACGCCCTGAAAAAAAAGGAAAAGGAAAAAAAGCCTGCTTTATTTTACAGCTAATTTGCTGTAAGCACATAGCCCAGCTGCTCACAATGAAGTAAAAGAGGAAATGGGAACAGAGGGAACCTTCTAATGAAGGAGGGTGGGGGAGCAGCAAGGAGGTGGAAGAATAGGCTAGGTGCTGTTTGCATGATGAAAGGCAAGTGAAAAAACAGGCGTAAGCAGCTATGTTCATCTTGAGCCTTGGAACAGAGAAAATAAAAGATAAAAATTACTGAAGAGCAAATAATTTGTTCAATATGGTGTTTTTAAGTGGCCGAAAGAAATCTCTCCTACCTTTCCATTATATGAAGCTGTGTTTTGGATGCTGCTTTTGAATGTGTGTTATTATTGGTCCATTGTTTGTAGACAAGAGATAATTCTAAAAACAGATATCAGAATTTCCAATTCTGTAAGAAATGAAAGTTCAGAGTGGTGGGTTTAATTGATTAGATGGAGAAAGGTTTAGATGAAATAATTTAGGGATCTTTGGGGAAATGGCATCCTAAACTTCTGTTAGCAGGCTGCAAACTTCTTTCTTACAAAATATTTAATTTTTTAAAATAGGAATGATCACATTCTTTATTGCATCCTTCGTCTTCTCCTCTTTTTGCCAACTCAGCACTAACACCCTCCCCGTTAACAAGACCTCCCCGACTCTTTCCTTCCCCTGGAGACCACATCAGAATGGGGTATATTTTATACTTGCGTACTTTTTTCGAACTGCTGAATATGATATTCATATGGAAATGAATTTTCTGAACTTTTAGCTACATTCTTTAATAGTGTAACTCGTTATGAGGGGAGGGGACGGACAGCTTATGAGCCAGAGGAGAAAATAAATAGCTTTAATATTCAGCTTCATATAAATGTACTGAATTGGTCTGTATGATGATAGTGCCAAAATTATTAATTTGAGCCTGGCCTTCTCATTTGTCAGGGAGAGCAGGTTGCTGTGGTCTCAGGCTTCTGTGAAACCATAAAAGAATCGGCCCATCATCACTTTCAGCTCAGGGCTCCTCTTGTGTCTTCCCCTGGTGAGGACTGAGGCCTCATTTCCTCTGGCCCAGCTGAGGGTTCTGTTTGGCTGGCCTGAGAATCCTCATTCTGAGAATTATTTCAGCACTGAGGGAGCTTCTTTTCCCACCTCATATTCTGTAGCATTTTTTTTTTTTTGCCTGCTGATCTTCAGAATAAACTAACATTTGTAGTTGCCATTTGATCGCAGTAATGAGGAATTCCTCATGCCTAGGTTTTAATTCCACTTAGTAAATTGGAATAATGTTTTCACCCTCACGATTGCGGACAACCCTTGCAGGACACTAGCAGGCAGAGCACTTACCTTGGCACAATGAGATAAAAAAATGGTCCCCCAAAATCTGAAAATAAATAATGAAAAACTAACATGGTCTCTATAAAACTAACATAGCTTTCGGCAGCCTATGTGCCCAAATAAACACTTGCAAATTGGCATGCAGAATATCCCTAGATCCAAGTCCAGGAATGAAAAATAGTACAATAATTTTTAAAAAGCCAAAAATATACTTCTCTTAGATTTGAAAAACTTTGAGCTTTTGCAATGAAAATTTATTTTTAAAGAGCAGTCATTGATGGAGAAGAGAGAAAGACTAAAACTTGTTTTGGAGCTTAATAAAATGTGTAAGGGGGTTCAGGAGAAGGGTAAGTTATTCTGGTTTTCAGTTAGCTTGCTATCTGATTTTCTTTTCCTTTCTTTCTTTCTTTCTTTCTTTCTTTCTTTCTTTCTTTCTTTCTTTCTTTCTTTCTTTCTTTCTTTCTTTTGGGGTGGGGGACAGAGTTTCACTCTTTGGCTGGAGTAAAGTGGCATGATCTCGGCTCACTGCAACCTCCGCCTCCTGGGTTCAAGCAATTCTCCTGCTTCAGCCACTCGAGTAGCTGGGATTATAGGTGTCCACCACCATGCCCACCTAATTTTTGTATCTTTAGTAGAGATGGGTTTCACCATGTTGGCCAGGCTGGTCCCTAACTCTTGCCCTCAAGTGATCCATCCACCTCAGCCCCCCAAAGTGCTAGGATTACAGGTGTGAGCCACCACACCCAGCTGCTGTCTAATTTTCTCAGCACTCGGGCACATGAAACTCTTACAGTGTACTTACCCAATGGTAATGGACTCCTTCTATATACATGAGCAGAAGAGCTGGAAAGATGCTACAATCTGAGAAGGCAGGGGACAGCATAGCACTAGACAACTGTGAAAGGAAGGAAGGATTGCTCTTGTAATATCAGGGAGTGATCTCTAGAATATATTTTATTGAGTGAAAAAAGTTAAGTGAAGAAATGGGCAGTTGGCAACTGTGCATCTAAGTAAGGGAAGAGGAAATGTAGATATAAATAACTATAAGGGCATGCATCACTTGATGACAGAGGTGTTTTCTGAGAAATGCATCGTTAGGCTATTTTGTCATTGTGTGAACATCATAGAGTATACTTACTCAAACCTAGATGGTTTGTATCTTTTTATTTGTATATATTTTTTCACAGGGAAAGCCAAATGCACCAGCACAATGGTGCTGAGTGTAAGTCGTTTCCCCTAGCAATGCCAGTATCAAGTTGTTGCATGTGTTCTGTTACACTTTTATGGGACTACCATCATATATATGCAGCCCTTTGTTGACCTCAGTGCTGTTATTTAGGGCATGAGTATATTCATAAATGCACATATGTGTGTAAATAAATATTATTGTCAATCAGAGGTGATTTTGTCTCCCAGCAGATATTTGGCAATGTCTGAAGACATTTTGAATTATCACCACTAAGGGACTATACCTTAGTTGCGATACCTTGTGCTTATACCTTGTTTCGAAGGTTAGACTTTGAAATCATGTAAATATTTTACATAATTACCATGAAAATTAACTTGTAAACAGAAAAATCACACACAAAATTAAACACATGAATCTATGTTTTGACCAGGTAGCAAAACCACCTGGAGAGGCATCAGTGACTTTAAAACACAGATGTTGACCATACAGCCTAATGGGAAAAACTCAAAGGACAAAAGAGCTGCAAAATTATCTTAATCCCATTTTAGTCATACTTTTTATGACTGTCTTGGTATTTTATTCTAAAACTGTTTTGTGTATATTACAGATAAAACAAATGATAATTATTTGGTGTTATTGAAAATCAGGGTATAGGCATAAGAGAAAGAGATATAGGCATAATATAGAAGGTAAGTAAAAATACTTTAGTTCTGAATTTGCATTGGAAAAATCTGTATAAAAATCACCATGTACTAAAAAAAATGTTTATTTTAATACCTCTGCCCACTTAAAAGGCCTAGAAATTATAATGAAGATAGAAGCAATGTGCACCCTTAGGTACGCAAATTATGATCTCTAGATCCCATGTTCTGGGAGAAATGGGTGATTTCAGGTCTGAGGAAAAAATGAACAAGATAAGCGAGGAACATCCTGTCCTAACAGAAAGCAAGGAAGCTATTAAAGCAACTATTGTCATATTAAAAGTTTCAAAAGCCAATTTGGAGAGGCTCCACTGACCAACCTTGGCACAATTAGAACATAAATAATAATTACAATAGATTGAAACATATAAAAAATATTTAATTCTATGAATTCATATTTTGTTGAAATATGAACTTTGCAGAATACTAAAGAATCAAAGAATTATTGCTTCATTTCCTTTGCATAATATTAAATAACCAACTAATTGCTCTGGAAACTAATAAATACAAAAACATTAAGCATTCATACTGGTATTCCTATATAAACAGTACATCTGGGTTGTCAAATAGTTGATGCAGTTTCTCTTTGTAGATATATTTTAGATAATTATTAATTAACAAAGTATAATACAACTAGAATATTGTCGTCCCTAGTGAATCAATTATAATTATAGACAATTTAAAAAATCAGCAGATATTTGGAGATATTAAAGACATTTTTAATTCCTTAGGTTGATATGATACTGTTGTTTATTTTTCTTCTTAAAAGGTCCTCTATTTTAGAGTTTCATGCTAAAACGTTTATGGAAGAAATATGTGATGTTAGGGATTTGCTCAGAAATAATCCATTGAGGGGAATGGGTGCATACAGATGAAACAAAATTGGCCAACACAGATAATCACGAGAAGTCAGTGATGAGTATATATGGGTTTGGTACACTTGCCTCTCCATTTTCATGTAAAATTTGAAATTTTTATCATGAAATGTTCTTGAAAACTTAAAAATGAATAAAAGTTTTAAAAAGGAATGGATGTCCCTTAATTTATTAATGTATCAGGAATATTTTTACAGCAATCTTTCTGGTGAAGATATGATTGTAGAAAACATACTTTGAGAAACATTTTGTAAGAGTCTTAAGAACATTATCAAAGAAGCTAGCTTCCTCCCCACTCGTTATGCCCTCCCATCCTAACCCTTTAAAGAACCTTAGTAAGAAATTATCTTCCTTCCCCATACAGATAGCTTCCCACTCACCCTGGGAACATCTCATTCTGACGAATGCTACAAAGAAGATAGTATCAGCTAACACTTATTGAACACCTTTTATGTTTCAGACCCTCTACATACATTTGTTTTAATCTTTATAACAAGGAGGGCATTAGTATGCTCATTTCACAGATGAAGAAAGAGAGGCTTAGATAAGGGAAGTCACTTGCTCATGGCCATACAGCTAAGAAGCATTTCATGTATAATTTCCGGCATGGATCTTTAGGGCTTCAAGGACTGCACTGAACCCTGCATCATAATGAATCCATATTTAAATGTGCTGTTTAGGCTAAATGTCTCCTGTCCCCAAGCACACACAACTATTTTATAATTTCCTATGCTGACAGTCATGAAACTGAAGTGTGCATCAGAATTACCCAGGGAATTTGTTTAAAGTGTAGATTCCTGGGCAGAGTCAGAATCAGAAAAGATTCTGACTTCATGGGTCCAAGAAAGGGACCATGGGTCCAAGGAATCTGCATTTAGCAAGAGATTTTGATGGAGATGGTCTGAGAACCAAGCTTAGAGGAACACTTCTCAAATCCATCACACTCTTCAACTTCAAACATGTTATAATATGATCCTAGACTCTTTGGTTTCTGACAATACATTACTTTAAATGAATAGAGTTAATCAACTTCTTCAGAAAGTCTTTTTGTCCTGTTCTCTCTTCCCCCACAATAAGATACCATCATCATCATCATCCCAGTAATAGTGAGTGCACTAGAACCAATGTTCTGAGACATATAAAGGCCATGCCACCATTCACATGCCTTTCTTGAGACTGGCCACAGTGAGTTGAATTTAAAATTACAGAAGCTCAGGGTTGCAATTTACCATAGAGATGGGCAGTTTAATCCTTTCAGTTCAGCTAAATATCCATCGTAACTGAACAGTCCCTACGTGGCAGGTATTGTGACACAAAGGTGAACAGGACACAGGTCTTCCTTTGGAAACTTTGTTGAGAAGTTTCTCAGTGATCATGACCTAAGCTGAGCTGTGAAGTCGGTTATGCAGCAGAGAGGGGAATTTCTCTACTGAACACAAAAAGCAGCAAAGCCCCGGCGAGGCCCAGTGGCCTGCCCATGGTCACGCTGCTATCTTGCTTTGAGCAGCTCACTGTGAGAATGAGCTCAGTTTCTTAAGGATGTATAATGTCAAGGTCTGGAGGAATTAAATCATTTACCTGAGAACCTCCAAGACTTCCACAGTCTCCCCCAGGGACTCCCGTTTACAGTACATAACTCTTCTCACAATCCAATTCATTTTTGCTTAGGATTTATCAGCCACAAAAATGGGTTTAACCTTTTGAGCTTCAGTTTGGCACCTCCTGCATTTCCACCCTCAAATGCTGTCTCCCACCCCATCTGGCTGTGGCAAGACTCCTTCAAAGACCAGACATCTCTAAAATTAGGCATCGGCTGAGATTTATGCTGATTCTCTTGATTCAGTCCAGACTTGTCAACTTCCCTGGAAGCAAGCAGAATGTTCCATAAATTACTGCAGCCTTTTACCCACCAAACTATTTTTAAAGGGTGGTCTATATCAAATGCAATTAAATCTGAATTGTTGCCTCAATAACTCTGCCTTCTTTCTTTCCTCATTCGCTTATATGCTCAAGTGTATTCAGCTTGCAATACATTAAGAGCTCAGTTCATCACTTTTGTCAGCCTCTGGAGAAATGCTAAGAGCAGTGGCACGTTTTGCTTCCTGTGGTGTGGAAACAAAGTCTCAGGACACCTCATCTTAACATGCACTTTGGTTACACGTGTCACACTGATTCTGACTCCAGAAAATGTTCTGGTGCTAATTAAGAGAGATGCCCAAGGAATTAAACTCAGAGGAAGTTCTAGGACCCAAGGGCTAAACCAGATCTTAATGTCTCCATCAGTTTCAAGGTTACTCACTTGCATTCGGGTGAGTCTCCCATTACCTGACTATGACATAGCCACTGGACTCCATGCCTGCCCTGAACTAAGCCTCAATTTCCCACCTCTCTAAAGTTCTTCCCTGCACAGGTCGGGGGGAGTCCATGCAGAAGGAGGAGTCCTGAAAGCCCTTTCCCCTTTCTCCCCCTCAATCATCCCAAAACACAGAGAATAATTAGAATTGCATCTCATTGAGAGGATGGGTGTAATGAGGCATCTGAGTCCAATTTTGTTGTTTGCTGACAGCTTTTAAACCTCACCCTCCCTCATCCAGTGGTGTCCCACGTCTGAGCAAGCTGATAAGAAAGTTGGGGTGCTCCCTCTATAAACTCCTGGAAACTCTCACCCCATCCCCACCCACTGACCACAATAAAAACCCAGGCCAGTCTCCTTTCCTTGCTCAAAGACTTGGGAAGTCACTTCAGACGTCTCTGTGTTGCCTGCCTTGCTCTTCCAAGAGATCTCAATTATGTAAGTAATAAATTTTTGTATCCTCTTGGTGTGTATGAGGCATCATCGATCCAGACCAAATTTTAGGTGAGGTCCATCTGCTTCTGCAGGTGACCAGAATAATATGTTTTTCCTCCCTCTTGAGACCACAGTCCCTCCAAAGCAGGCCAGGGAAAAAGGTAAAGACCCTTGGGCCTTCCTCACTGTGGCTGGAAACTTGAATGTATCCAACTGGTTGACATCTGATGAGGTCCTGGGACATTGGTGCTCCTGTGACACATTGGCCAGAGACGGGAATCCTGCCATGGCTATAACCGCTTCGGCAATTAGCCACCTAAGTCCTGCCACTTAATTCTTCTCCACGTTGGAAACCATCTATATACCATATCTCTCTTTCCTGCCACCTCCAGCCCAGCCCTGCATCTAGCTCAGTGTGAATTCATAAGATGTCCTTTCTTGAGATACTTTATTGCCATCTACCAGAAAAAAGTGGTAATAGCTATTTAAATCTATGGTGATTGAAACACGAGTGGCTCCCCCTGGAGTTGTGCAAGTCATAATCTACAAAACCATAAGCAGAGGCCCTGTTCCCACCAAAGCTATTCCTAGTCCTTTCCTGAATTTCAGCAGAAATATGAGTTCATGCCAAACAAGACAGCCTGGCAGATTCCAGCTTTCTTGCCATGTCAATGTCAGCACCTCTCATGTTGGAGGAAGGTGGCTGATGGCATACTTTCTCCATCCCTTGACTTACAGTTCATCGTTCCTTAGTTCTTCTCCGTGGAAACTACTGGTGTTTTAAGGGAGACGATTCTTTGTTGTATGTGACTTTCCCTTGCACTGTGGGACATTTGACACACCAGCGACCAGGCACAAATACTAGGTGCCTGGGGAACTGGGGAATGCCACCTGCTGTGGAAACTCAAAACATCCCCTCCCACATTGCCAAATATGCACTAAGGTGATGGTGCCTCGTCCCAACACTTGAGGAGCACATGGTAATCTCTTTGTGTCTGTCTGTCTCTAGACTACACTCTTTAGGAGGGCAGGCATTTTACTTCTGACAAGTCTACCTTCCCTACTGCCTAGCACAGTGCCCCACTAGAGTACCTGTCATTTTGCCTGCGTTGAAAAAGAGCCCTACAGGTCTGGCTAGGAGAAGGAGCAAATCAGGACATGCACCTGAGTGGAGGGCAATTCACACTCTCCCTACCTCACTTGCTGAGAAAGAGCACAAGCTAGCTCACCTCTACCAAAACTCTTTAAACTCTCCTCTTGTACTTTAAACTTTCCTCCTGACTGGAGGGCATCTGCCTGTCCCCATTGGTATACTGTCACCTACAGCAGAAGCGTTGATTGCTATAGCTTCTCAGCTTCTCTCATTCTCTCAATAATTAATAACAGGTTGCCTTTTCCCTGTGCCTGGGGAATTGGACAGCAAGTGTCTCCTGCATGGAAAAGAAAAAATAAGATAAAGTATGTGCTGACAAATAGAAATAGTGAATCACTCATTTTAAAAAAAAACGTGGGGATGTGCTGAATCAGGATTTCTGCCTTACATTCTATTGCAATTGTCCAAAGTTTTTCAAGAGATTTTTATGTTTATTGTCTCAAAAACCTGTGTTGAATAGGTAGGGCTGGCAGAGCAAGGGTATTTGTCTAACCACCATCCTTTTTACTTGCTAACTGCCCCTGATTTTGTTCAGATGCCCATTCTCAAGAGAAATGACTTGATGCCCACCTTGGGTGTAAATCTAAGTCAGAGATTGTCCAAGTACAGCCCAAGGCCAAATCTTCTGGCCTGTTGCCTGTTTTTGCATGGCCCGGAGCTAGGCATGCATAATGGTTCATTTTATGTGTCAACTTGCCTGGGCCATGGTGCCCAGATACTTGGTGAAATATGATTCTGGAAGTTTCTGTGCAGGTATTTTTGGATGAGATGAATATCTAAATTAGTGGACTTTGAATAAAGCAGAACATTCTCTGTAACACTGGGGAGCCTTATGCAATCATCTGAAGGCCTGAATAGAACAAAAGACTCACCTCCCTAGAGCAAGAGGAAATTTCATCAGTAGAAAGCCTTCAGACTTGAACTGCAACATGGCTTCTTCCCTGGGTCTCCAGACCACCAATCCACCCTGCAGATTTTTGGCATGCCAGCCCTCCACAACTGCATCAGCCAATTTTTTAAAATCTCTCTCTGTATAGACACAGCCTATTGGTTTTGGTTCTCTGGAAAACACTGACACCAGAATGGTCTTTACATTTTAAAATGGTTGTATTTTAAATGGTTACATAAGTACCCACCTCAATGTCCTCAATTTTGCCTCATGGCCAGCAAAGCCTAAAATGTATACCAGCTGGCTGTTTAGGAAAGTTTGCTGACATTGATGTCTGTTCAAAGCCAATCATCTCTGTTCTATTCTCTTTGTCAGTGATTGGCTCACAGATAACATCTGTTTGGCCAGTCCAGTAAGAGAGAAGTTCTTCTATGGAGTTAGAGGAAAGGCTTATTTGCTCAGAAGAAGGAATAACAGGATTTGAGGGTTGGTACTGCTGCAGTCATTCTGCAGGCACGAGGTGAGCTTGAGCACATGGTCACCTCACTGAGGATGTCAAACAGAAAGATGGAAAAGGATCGCCCATGATATTGTGGAGCTCTAGAATTAATACTCTGTCTCATTGCTACCTCTTGTGTCAAACAATAAACTGCCTTAATGTTTCCAATGCCTGGTTACTTGCAGCTAAACACATCCCAGTACTGCAGCTGGAAAGCTGAGGGCCAGAGAAGTTTCATTTTCTTGTTGTTGCCCCCAGATAGTGGGTGACAGACCTGGAACTAGAAGACTGGCTTCTCTAAACTGAGAACACTTAAGTTTCTAGTTAGACAAATGTTGTATTTCATGAATGAACTGAGACAAGCTAGGTAGACTCAAGTGATCTCATTCTAGCTGGTGTTTTGAGAGAATTGTTTCATAACAAAGACTATACACACCACTCACCTTTCTTGTATTGAGTTTATTTTTTGTTAAATCTTTAAGGGACCACATCATTGATATTTTCCCAAGAAAAAGAATCTTATAAAAAACAGTACAGTAAACGCACACCAACAGGAGGAAATCTGTACCCCTGGCCCTGCCATTCCAGGTTTTTGTTGTAATTTCTATTTGTTTGTTTATTTATTTCTTCATTACCAGGACAAAGAGTTTAATTTCACTAGCTACTGCTTTGTGAATGTTCTGACAGGCAAGAGTTTATTTCTTGTTTTCTTATACTATTCAAATAGTCATTTTTATGCCATAAAGTCATACACTTACCAAATGGTCAACCTTCACTGCAGCCCCTCTAGCAGTCTCTGTTCCTACTATGCCCATTTCACAGATGGAAGAGAAGAGGTTAAATGGCTGTCCCCAGACTACAAAGTGCAGCTCACTGCAGCCAATGTCACATGGAGAATAGAGATGATTACTGCATCTCTCAAGCTGAAGCTCTTTTCTGGGTATTGTTCCACAGATAATTGCCTCTTGCCCTCCCATAAGTGTGTCTGTAGAGGCCTCACCAGCAGTGCGGGGATTCACTGAAGCTACTGGGATCTTCACACAGACCCACCATTTCTTTGGGAATCTGATTAATTCTCAGACATTTTTGAAGCCCAGGAACTAATGGATAACCAGAAAACAATTACCATCTGCCCAGTTTACAGTCATAGTTTTGTTTTATTTCACATCACCTCAGAACCCTGCACTTGTGATTTTGAGTTGTGTTAGAATTAAATCCATTCTTCAGAATTATGGGCCCATGTGTAAAGAACCATAGACCCTAGACATTAACCCTGTCAAAAGACTCCATGTTTGCTTCAGAAAATCCAGAGCTCACTACTAGGAAACTCTTCCTAACATTGGGACAAAATTTTTCCTCCAGCCTTCTTTACCCACAGGTTGTAGTTCTGCCTGCTGGTGCCTTCCTGACCAAACACATTTCCTCTTTCACAAGCCAATCCCTCAGATATTTTAAGACTGCTACCTTGTAACCCAGAATTTTCTCTTCCCCTGCTAAATATCCTCAGTTCCCTTAGCTTTAAAGCCAGGAGCCTGGGTCCAAATCTGCTCAGCAATCTGACCAATCTTCTCTATAAATGGGCTGCAGGAAATACAAGAAAGTTAATTGAACATCAGTTTTTCCAGACTTCCCTCAAACTCATGTGTTTTGTAAATTTCCATCGAATAGCCCTTTCTTTTTATGGGCTTATTTCTTATGAACCTTTGGAAAGATGTGAACTTAATTGTGTTTCCATTAATATATGCAAACCTCTTTTGAGTAAATTTAAAATTTTCCTGTGGCAAAGAAAGGTGATCAGAAGCCTCAGAGACCAATTTCAATCAATACCAAGAATGAATGATAATATTGCCTTCATCTTAAAAGAATCCCTGTAATCAGGGAGTCATGGAAGGCACAGCCTCTTGATGAAGATTTCAAATCAATAACTAATTAATCAACAATAATTTTTGAGGATCTACTTTGTGCAATGCAAAATAATAATTTGGAGTGGAGTCAGAACATCAAGACTGACACAAGCCTACCCTGGAGTTTTCCATCTGATTGTGGAGCTAAGACAACACATCTGCCTTGGCACTAAGGAGGCCACACCTGCTAAGTACCAACATGTGGAGCAGATCAGTAGTGCAGAAGCCTTGTAGATGGGGAGGACAGATAACATACAAGTGCTTACTATGTGCTTACAGTGCTACAGACATTATTACTATGTGCTTACAGTGCTGTAGACATTATTACTATGTGCTTACAGTGCTATAGACATTATTACTAAGTGCTTACAGTGCTATAGACATTATTACTATGTGCTTACAGTGCTGTAGACATTATTACTAAGTGCTTACAGTGCTGTAGACATTATTACTAAGTGCTTACAGTGCTATAGATATTATTACTAAGTGCTTACAGTGCTATAGACATTACTATGTGCTTACAGTGCTGTAGACATTATTACTAAGTGCTTACAGTGCTATAGACATTATTATTATGTGCTTACAGTGCTATAGACATTATTACTATGTGCTTACAGTGCTATAGACATTATTACTAAGTGCTTACAGTGCTATAAACATTATTACTATGTGCTTACAGTGCTATAGACATTATTACTATGTGCTTACAGTGCTATAGACATTATTACTATGTGCTTACAGTGCTATAGACATTATTACTATGTGCTTACAGTGCTATAGACACTATTACTATGTGCTTGCAGTGCTATAGACACTATTACTATGTGCTTACAGTGCTATAGACATTATTACTAAGTGCTTACAGTGCTATAGACATTACTACTATGTGCTTACAGTGCTATAGACACACTCCAGCAGCTTGACTTGGGAGAGAATAAATGTGAGTAAATGCAAGGTGGTGGCTCTCAGTCAAATCTTCCTAGAATGGGAAAGGATAAGACCCCAAATCAAACTGCAGGATAAAAAAATTTCCCTTTGTGAGGATCTCCCAGGGCTAAACAGATAACACGGAGCAGCAAATATCTGAGCAGAGTGGAGAAAGGGAAGGCCAGAGGAGGCCCAACAAGGTGCTGTGGGCAGAGGGACTGCGGTGGCACCAGGCTGGGAAGTGCCTGGGGGAGATGACCCCTGAGGCTGTTGAAAGTGAGGACAATGTCCTTGGCAGAATGGGAAGTCGGGGCTCTGTGCTCCCACTCCAAAAGTCACACTCCTATCCTTCTGAGCTTCTAGAATCAGAGCGAGAAGTGACCTTGGCATTCCTCTACCAGCCCTCCATTTTGAAGCTGAGGATATCGTAGTCCTAGAAAATGGAGTAATGTGCCCATATCACCTTCTTAGGCTGGGATTAAGCACAGGCTTCTAATTCTCAGTCAGATCCCTTTCCAGCGAATCACACCCTCTGCCAAACCAGGTTTCTTGTCAGTATTTCCCATCTTCTCCTTCCCCTTCTCTCAGTTTCTCACATACAGGAGGGCTTGTGGTGCCCTGTCTACATGCAGAAATCGATAGCACCTTACACAAAAGCCCGTTAGACTGCCGTGACTCAAAACTTACATGGGAAGAGAAATAAGCTTTGTGCATAAGTAGCTATAAATAAAAGCCCCAAACTAGTGAAACTTTCTAGATCTCCTTTTTATTTAAATGTTCCTCATTTATATGCAACCAATTCACAAAAGCCCACACACCAATCTGTAACGCACCTGGTATTGTGAGAAATTTCCAGTTTGGTAGTGTCATGGTTTTTTTCCCCCACAATAAAAACTGCACAAGTTCATGTCCTTAGGGTGCAACAGTCCCCTTTCCTTTTTTTAAATGACTCCCCCAAACAAGTAGGTTTATAAAATATAATGAATGAAACAGGTTCTAGTCCCAATGTTCTACCAACACCCATCCAGGTATGTTTTAGGGTAAGGACATCTAACAGTGCTCTCTGATGTGGCTTTGTACCACGCTTGTACCAAACCACAATCTGTGTTAGCCTGCAAGAGCTGCCATAACAAAGTACCAAACACTGAATGGCTTAAACATCGACATTTATTTTCTCATCATTCTGGAGGCTGGAAGTCTGAAATCAAGATGTCAGTAGGGATAGGATGCTCTGAGACCTCTCTCCTAGGCTTGCAGAGGGCTGTCTTCTCCCTGTGTCTTCAGCTGGTCTTCTGGCTGTGGGCATCTGCATCCTAACCTCTTTTTATAAGGGCATCAGTTATATTGGATTAGAGCCTACCCTGATGATCTTGTTCTAACTTAATGACTTCTTTAAAGGCCGTATATCCAAATGCATGCACATGCTGAGGTGCTGGGAGTTCGGACTTTAACATATGAATTTGAATGGAGCACACTTCAGCCCAAAACACTCAGGTCTCTGACAACCCCCAAATTCCTGTCCTTACATGCAAAATACATTCACCCTACACCAACAGCCCTGAATGTCTTAACCCTTTTCACCATCAACTCATAGGACTCTACCTAGAGCAGCTTTTAGAGCTGGCATTTGAAGAGGCAGAGAGGACTTAAAATAATGTGCCATTTCTCTTCCGGGACTGGTATTTGGGCCTGGCTTCTAGCTCCAGCAGAGAGGCTTTGGCTAACGGGGCTAATTCCGTCTGGAGACATGTGGGGCTGTCCTGTGGGGCTCTGCAGCTCTCAACACTTCCAGAAAGGAGCCTGTTTCTCCTGAATTACTGCACAAAATCTTCAAGGGTGAAGTGGTCAAACGTCTATGGAGAATGCATCTCCTATTGCCTCTTGTTCAAAAGGAGCTGATCTTCTCTGTTCTAGGAACGGAATACAGAGAGCTGATTCAGCTTACCAAGGGTAAAAATAGCTAAGTGGACAGCTTGAGCGAGAGTTCGCAGTTCACCTGTTTTTTCTATTATCAACTGCAGAAGAAAGTGTCTAAAGGACTGCAAAGTTAGAAGCCACTGTAAAATCAAGGCTCTGTGTAAAAACCGGCTCTCTGAAATTGAGAAGAGGTGGCAGGCTGAAAATAGGCAGCTGTTTCAGATGCTTCTCCTTGAACAGCTGCCAGGGGACCAGCAGTCAACAGGAAGCCTCGATGGCACTAGTTCGGGGAATGTACCGTAGCACGTGGCTGGCAGTGGGATTCCATCAGATCACACGCAGGGGGGAAATGCTTGGGCTTCCCGTCATCATTTGCCAGCTTTCCAAAGTTCAGTGTTATTTGCAGGCTAGGCCAAGGTGTAGCTGTGGGTCAAGTTCATTTTTGGTGGTGCAAGGCTGGGAACCTTTTCTGTAAAGATCCACTTACTTAGACACCTAAGACTTCTGAACTCTAGCATTTGAATTTACAACTGGGTCCTTCAGCCCAGCTGACCACAGACATGCAGAACTTCCAAGAGGGTGAGAATAAAGAGATGATGACAACCTTCATGAGTTCTGCTGCTGCCCTTGAACGTTACTCTGGTGCTCTAAGAAATGACAGCCGAGGCTAGGCACAGTGGCTCACTCCTGTAATCCTAGCACTTTGGGAGGCCAAAGTGGGAGAACCACTTGAGGCCAGGAGTTTGAGGCCAGCCTGGGCAACATAGTGAGACCCCATCTCTACAAAAATATAAATTAATAAAAAGGAACTGACAATCTGCAATCATTTCTACTGAGGTGTAAAATAGCCACGTTAGGGATTTGATGAGGGAGGAAGGCTTTGGGGCTTAAGAAAAAAATGCACACACAAACACAAACACACACACATTCCTTTTTAAAGACAGATGAAAGACAACTTGAGGTTAGAAACATGCCACAGTTTGCCCATCCTTAAACACTATTAGATGAGTCTGTCATGTTGACAAATAGCTCCCATTAACAGCAGGCCCAGCAGACAGCAAACACAAGCAGTGTGTTCGATTCCCACTCCTCCCAAATGCAAATTGTGGAACACAGGAGGCCTGTGCAGTGCACACATGTGGTCTAAAAATACCACGCCTGCCTTGTCTTTGTGGGATTGCTTCCCAGGCGACAGAGGCCCTGAGGCCCAGAACCTGCCCAGGGGAGGGTCAGGGGCCTCCGCCTGCACCAGAGCTAATTACTGGAGGACCCTAGCAGGCAGCTGCCGGCCGCGCTCCCCATTTGTGAGCGTGTTGCAAGGCCATGGTTCTAACTTTAGAACTACACTCTAAACTTTGATCTCCCATCGCTGCCTGGCTTTAGGCAAAACATAAACTTGAGAGCTGCACCATATTTTTTAAATCTTATTCCCCTGGCAGTTTAAGAATAAAGACAGGAATTATTTTCCAATGAGAATCTTTGACTGCATAACACAGGCCTCCAAAATTAAGCAGAAACACATGGCAGCTCTTATTATTAAATTTCCCTTGGAAAACAATGGTTTAAATTATGGGGAAGGGGGACAGTTTGATAAAACTTTGAAATGTGAAGCTTAAAGTTTAAAATAAAAAAAAATGACTCTAGTGTTTTGTTTTCTTTAAAGATTATTATGGAGTTTTTCTAGCTTTGCCATTATTAATCAATTTCTACCAATATTTAAAATGGAATGCTTGGGGTTTGAAATAGAAATGACTATTTTTCAAGCTGAAATCAGGTGCTAAGGGGCTTTCTGAAGCACAGAGAGAAATTTGGGCTGCCCAATTGAACCATCTCTCCATAAATCACATTTCTAAGAAAATAATGGAGGTGAAATTTAACTGTATCATAATCTGTACCTGATTCTGTGTCGCATGCAGCCAGAAACAGAAACCTTCTATCAAAGTGTGCTTATGCCACACTTAGGGCCAGCCATTGGCATCTTCTATCATCAGAATAAATCAAAACACAGCTTTCTTCTTCTCCCTAAGCCATTCCCAGAAAGGGATTTGGGCAAGAAGATGTTCTTAGAAACTGCACTGTCTCAGACCTCCCAGGCGCTATTTAATTCTTCCTTCCCTTCAAAGACTAAATCAATTACTGCCTTCTCAATGAAGCCTTTCTGATCACCTCATTTAAAAGTTTCCCATGTCCCAATCAGCCCACATCCTCACCGTGCATATTGCCCATTTGGAACATATTACTTCCTGTTGGATGTGGTTAGTGATCTTAGGAATGTGTCTCTTCCCTTTCCAGCTACCTTATAAGCTCCATGGTAGTAAGAATCAGCGCTTTCTCTTTTTTGCATACCCCACTGGGCCTAGCTCAGTGCTCCGAACCAGTGGCTGGGTTCCTGTGCCAAAGACTGCAGGGGATACCAGCAAAGCTTAGTAATGACAAGAAGTTATCTTCTAGCATCACCCAGGGGATGCCCTGGGGAACAAACACAAAGGAAGAAAACAAACCCCAAACTACTTCCACTCCCCTTCCCACTCATGGCCCCTAACAGTGCCTGGCTGTGCTAATGAAGGTGAGGCAGCCTGCTGGGCTCACAGTGAAGTGGTAAATTCTACTACAAGGCTCAGCTTGATGCAGAAATGAAAGGAAAGGAGGGAGAAATTGTCCCCATTCTGATTTTGCAAATGACTTTAGTTTTTGACTTCTGTCAGTTTTCATAACTCTGCTTCACCTTCATGTCCTGGCCTGTTTTTGTTTGCTTGTTTGTTTTTGTTTTTGAGACAAACTCTTGCTATGTGGCCAGGCTGGAGTGCAGTGGTGCAATCTCAGCCCACTGCAACCTCCTCCTCCTGGATTCAAGCGATTCTTCTGCCTCAGCCTCCCGAGTAGCTGGGACTACAGGCGCATACCACCACACCCAGCTAATTTTTTAAAAATACATTTTTGGTAGAGATGAGGTTTCAGCGTGTTAACCAGGATGGTCTCGATCTCTTGACCTTGTGATCCACCCACCTTGACCTTCCAAAGTGCTGGGATTACAGGTATGAGCCACTGCACCCAGCGATCCTGGCCTGTTTTTAAACTTCTCTGATTAAAGGGATGATTTCTGTGCAGTGATTACTGGTTGTAATAATACCCATCCCCCACCCTCACCCACTGCCACACACTGGCCAGTTCTCATACCATCTTTGCAAAATTTTTGAAACAGTATTAATGCCAGTTGTAGAAAAATAAGAACGTCATTCATAAAACTTGGTTTATGCAACTGAATTCCAGTTTGGAGAGACTTTTTTTTCTTTGTAAGAAACTTCCCTTCCTCTTTCAAATAGCCAAACCAATAAATCTCTACACAATTTTTGGGTAGAGATTTGGTTGCCTGGATCATGAAGATATATCACAAGTTCAGAGGAGAGAACTTTGCCAGGTGAATGAGGGAAAAATGGAGGCCATCTGTGATTGAAGGCCTTGTTATTCACAGTGTGGTCCACAGAGCAGTGCCATCACCAGGGAGCTTGTTAGAAATGTCAGAATCTCAGTTTCCTCTCCAAGCCCACTGAATCAAAATCTTCATTTTAACAGGATCCTCAGGGATTTCTATACACATTAATATTGATTAGAATATCCCATAAAAGCTGTCTCCCCATCAAAAAGCCTTCTCTCGTCAATCTGTCATTCCTGGCCTGAAATGCTCATTGTGGAGATGAACAGGATGGGGGTTAGGTATGTTTTTTTCACCTTTAAATTGGAAGTTCACCTAAGAGATGTGATGTATTAAGGCAAATCAGATACTGGTAATGAGGAGCTCCTTTCTATAGGGAATCTGTGTTTGAAAGTCGGGGGGAAAATGAGCTAATGCTTTTGATCCTCTAGGACAATATGTGCATGAGATTTGCCCTGGTCATGAGGATGAAGGCCATGAGGAATGCTCTGTCTAGATCCAGATGTGGAAGACAGAATCCCTACAATGGAGGCCAGGCACGATGGCTCATATCTGTAATCCCGGCATTTGGGGAGGCAGAGACAGGTGGATCACCTGAGTTAAGGAGTTCAAGACCAATCTGGCCAACATGGTGAAACCCCATGTCTACTAGAAACATGAAAATTCATCAGGTGTGGTGGGGGCGGGGTTCCTGTAGTCCTAGCTACTCAGGAGGCTGAGGCAGGAGAATCACTTGAACCTGGGAGGCAGAGGCTACAGTGAGCCAAGATTGTGCCACTGCACTCTGGCCTGGATGACCGTGAGACTCTGTCTCAAAAAAATAAAAATAAAAATAAAAAATGACAAGATAACTGCATGGATGGCAGACTTTCAACAGGTAGAAAATAACCTTCCCACATGGGCAACCACATCTGGGAGGGCCTGAGAGCCAGAGAATAGAATGAGGGCACCACTGGCAGTGAAATGGGCTGCAGGGAGGGAGAACAGAGCCAAGACCCAAGACATTGGCTGTGGTTCCCATGCTGGACTTTGTACCTTGAGATGGGTGCTTCTATAAACAGAATTCATCCAAAAAGCCCAGAAACAAGAATGTCCTCAGTATTAATTCATCTGTGGGTATGTAAGGGGTCAGAGTCACATTAGTGATAATTTCCACTACCTCACTGAACGCTGTCGTTTCATCTGGACCATCCCTATTGTGGGTTTCTCCTGTCATCTTGCATGTTTCTGGGAGACCCCAGGAGCTATCTCAAATCTATGAGGCATCGAACTATTTCTTATTCCACTCTACAGTGCAGTGCTCTATCCCTCCAAAGACGGACACTCATGTCCTTGTGGCTCAACAGCAGCCCCATAAGCTACTTCCAAGACCAAAGGGAAAGGTCCAACCCACTCACCCCTTTGTGTATTGTTACTTTAGAGAGATACCTTAGCTGAGCTGTGAATACCAAGGGGTATAGAGCTCAGTGAAACCTCCCTCCTCTCCTCCCATCCTCAGACCCAACTATGAAGCCCATCAGCTTCAAGCATCCTCATAGGCTCCACTCTCTCTCCTGGACTCTACGTTATGTTCATGTCATCTGTTATTCATTCCTCCCCATTCCCACTCTGCCAGTTCACCAGATATGTCAGTATCTTCCTGATTTCTATTCATGGAGATGGGCCATCTTCTTTTTCCAATAAAAACAAGGGTAGAATGGGGGATTGGGCAGAGATAGAACTGGGGATCAGGGGATAGTTAAGGGGGAGACATGCCACTGGACCCCTGCTCCTGACACGGCCAAATCTCAGCACGCACCACTGCAACACTCTGCTATAGCTAATCAGTTTGTTAATAAACCAAGTGAAACAACTTTAAAATGAACTTCAAGGGGAACACGAAGTGACAGCAGCCCGAGGGAACAGCCGCAGTCCTACCCACTCTCGCTCGTTTGTTCATTTATTCAGCACCTAAAACAGTGTCTGGCATAAAACAAGCCATAAATATTTGCAAATGAATGACCAAATGAATGCATGAATTTAGCAAATACAGGCTTAGTGCCTGAATGTGCAAGTCTTTATATGAGACACTAGAATGCAGCAGTAAATCAGAATCCATCCCTGTCCTCTGCGGAGGGGAATGAACAGATGATTCCCATTCCCATGCCCATGTGCAACAAGTCACACAAGCCAAAAACAGGGAGTAGCTGCAGGTGCACAGAGGAGGGCCTGGGTGAGACCCCCACGAAGGTGGCTCAGCAAAGTTATGGGGGGTGGGCAGGTTATACACAGCCAAGCGTGCATATGCTGAGTCACAGGGGTTTGGGGTCCCTGCTAACAGAAGCACCTTCTCTGACCTCTTGAGGCATCTCCCTGCAGGTAACAACTGTGAATATCATCAAGTCACAACCTGGGTGCCCAGCACTCTGGACTAGGGCTAGGGCCAGATTTCCTTTATTCTGGTCATAGCTCAAGTTCACTGCCAATGGTTGGCAGTCATTAATACATAGGTAGACAAAAGGAATAAGAAGCTACTGCGTCCACAGTCAGGAGGGGAGCACTGGGAAGAAGAGAATGGAAGTTATCATACCCAGATACCAGGGACCTTTACATTTTAAGCATGGAGAGGCAGATTAAAAAGTGAAAGATGGCAGTTTACAGAGAAGCCCTAACTATTGGAGAATATGTACGAGATGAAGGGAAGCAGCTTTGATAATAAAACCAAGGAAATAAGGCCATTATCTGCCAGTATCTAGTGCTTCAAAGAGAAGCTCAAGCGTCATCTAAGTAGTTTTATACAGGGAGTAAGACTGAGTTTGGTGGGGATTTTCATTGAGTAATGGGATAAAATTCAGGCAATTCCAAGGTTCTCTTGCAACCCAGCTTTGAGCTAAAAGGAATTGTGTCGTGGTACATATTTATGTTTGAATGCAAGCCAGCCCACATTTGACAGGCACGGAGCTCTTTCATGCTCGGGAAAGAGGGAAAAAAGGTTTCTGTTCTTGTATATCCTTTCATCCTAAACCTGAGACACTTAACAAGAAGTCGGCGTTGGCAAAGGGGGGTGTGTGTGTGTGTGTGTGTGTGTGTGTGTGTGTGTGTGTGTGTCTAAAAGAAATGTACATATTTACTGCTGTGAAGGAGCCAGTTTTTCTATAAACGGCTAACAGGAATTTGATGAAGCATTTGCAATATTAAATGTGCTGTGGGTCACGCTGTCACTTGCATTCTTCCCCAGCATCCACTTTTCCCTATTTCATAACCAACCTCCACCCCACCCCACATGCCACATTCATCCAGGCCTTCAATAGGTCTGCTGTCAGTTTCCATAAGCTGCTCAGGTGGCAGAAGTGGTCAGCGGAGTCAGGCATCTCAGCCATTCGCATCTACTTCCCAAGGTGTCTCATGTCACCAAATTACAAATCACCCACAAGCAGAAGATCAAATCCAGGTTGAGTAAAGCCATTTGAAATGTGGACACTTGGGGGCATTTAAATACCTTAAAGATTTCTCCTGTAAGATTTGATGCTTTGAAGGCAGAAGTCCGTGGCCAGTTTTTCAAAGGAAAAGATAACAGGTGTGCCCAGTTGATCCCCAGACAGATGGGTCTGTGAAGCAGGTGCAGTGACTGCTCCAGCCATATGTCCTGAGCAGACACGGCTGCAGAGGAAGGAACAAGACCGTGAGTTGGAGAAGACCGGCCGGTGCAGCCATCCGTGCCTTACTTATCTCCAGGTATGCAGGACAGATCTGCAAGTAGAGAATCAGAATAGCAGATGGGATTTTCCATGGGAACTCCACTTCCTACTCCAAGGCATTCAGAAACATGGCTAAAATGCAGCCAGTGAATCTGGGTCCATAAAGCTGGTCTTAAAACCAAAAGAAGGAAACTGCCAGGGTGCATGAAGAGGGAGGGCAAAGGCAGGGAGTAAGAGGGGGAGTTGAGCGGGCTCTGAATTTTGCCTGCACAGTGTAAGCCCTCACGGCATCTTGCTGACCTCTAAATGTTGGAACATCCCAACTAGCCTGGGTCCTGCCTCCACTGTCCCCTTACCCACACTCTTTCTGGGTGACCTCACTCAGCCCCAAGTCTTTGTATCCCATTTATGCACCGAAGGCTTCCAGCTCTAAATCCCCACCCTGACTCCTCTCCTGAGCTCCAGAGTCTCATGGCCTGTTCATCCTCTTGGATGTCTAGCAAAGCTCCCAAAGTTAATGTGTTTGAACTTGAGCCCCAGATTCCCCACTGTGTTCCCAAATCCCACCATGTATTAGTCTTTTTCCTCTCAGAAAGTAACCCTCCATTTACCCAAGTACTCTGGCCAAAACTTTGGGATTATCCTCAAGTCTTTTATTTCTCTCACATCTCACATCTAATCCATCAGCAAGTTTTGCCAGCTTTCCCGAAAAAATGCATCCCATTCCTACTTTCCATTGCTTCCACCACTACCAGCCCTGTCAAAAGCAACACCACTTCTTTCCTTGATGGCTGCAACGTCCTAAAGCTGACTGACTTGAGCCCATGCCACCCTGTGTCTAGTCTCCACGCAGCAACCTAAGTGACTTTTTAAAAAGTATAAATCAGATTAGCCTGTTTTCTTGCTCAAAAACTTCTGCTGGTATTTCTTACTCTTAAAATGAAGTCCAAAGTCCTAAAATTACCCATCCTTTCTTTACCACTTCAACCCCACCTCCTTCTAACTCCCTTTTGCCCTTCCAGCCACACCAGCCTCCTGGTTACCCCTCAAAATACATCACCTTGTTCCCTCCATGGCATCTTGATATATGTTGCTTTATCCACCTAGAAAGCTCTTCCCAAAATCTTTCACATTGTCCATTCCCCTAATGCACTCAAAACTTTCTCCTCTCACATTACCTTCTGCAAAGAAGTCTTGCCTTACCACAGATCCTAAGGAGACCAACCGCCACCCACCCCTTGGATCCTCTTCCTCTCTTTCCTTCTTTTGCTCCACTCATAGGGATATTGATCATGTTTTTTGGCTACCCAGCATATTTTAGCATTCTTGCCCTGTTTGAGAAATTGCAAGACTCCCCAGAGCAGAAGCCAGTGTAGTAAGTTTAATAGTGTTTCCCATAATGTACATCCTCCCAGAACCTCAAAATATGACCTTAATTGGAAATAGGTTCTTTGCAGCTATAATTAGTTAAGGAGTGCAAGATGAAATCATCCTGGATTTAGGGTGTGCCCTAATTCCAATGACTGGCATCCTTATAAGAGAAAGGAGAAGATTTAGACACAGAGACACAGACATGCAGGAAAGAAGGCCATGTGGCAATGGAGGCAGAGATTAGACTCATGGAACCACAAGCCAACAAACATCAAGTATCACTGGTCCCCATCAGAAACTTTAAAAAGATGGGGAAGGGTTCTTCCCTAAAGCCTCAAGAGGGAACATGACTCTGTTAACACCTGACTCTCAGCCTTCCAGCTTCCAGGCTGTGAAAGAATAAAGCCATCAAGTTTGTGGTAATTGGTTACAGCAGGCTTAAGAAACTAATACAGCCAAAAAAACACTTATTTCCCTAGATGTTCAGTAACCAGGGCACAAGAGGGAGACCCAGATCCCACAATCAGATGATCCTACATGAGACTTCCATTGTAGATCTGAGCGTGTTGAGGAGCTCACCCTCAGTGGTTCCTATCATCCCAGCTCAGGCCTCAGACATCAAGAAGCAGGAGACAAACCATCTCTGTGGGTCCTGTCCAAATCCCTGAGCCACAGACTTCATGAGCATAACAATAGTTCATGTTTGATCTCTTAAAGTTGGATTGGTTCTTTACACAGCAATAGTAACCTCAACATAAACCAAAATAATTTCTCTCTGAGTGTGGGGCATGAGGAAGATGAAGGAAAGAGATGCAGTAAATCACATCTTTGTCAAAAAGACAGTGGGTTAGTTTGAGTATTTGGACCATGTATTTCCCAGATCTGAGACCCACAAACCTAAGCTTCCTCAGGGTACAAAGGAATTTCCTGGAATCCTAAACGTTTAGAAAAATATTTCAAAAGCCTCGGTGTAGTATACTTGAAAGAATGTTCAATTTCCTTGCCACGATAAGAAATTAGCCACAAATATCAACACTGCACCAGGTCTCTCCAAATCACAGTTTCATGCAAGTTTCCAAATACCTCTGCAAAGCAGGCATTACTATTACTATTCTATAAATTATGCCTGGAGAGTATAGAAATTTCAGCTCATACTTAGTACCCCACAAACCACTTGAAGTCCCAAGTTTGGACGGTCTGTCTCCCAGAGGTGTCTCTAAATAACAACACCATGTAACATGAAAAGGCTGAAATGTCAAGTGATCTCAATGATCCCCTTTAAGACTACTGCCAAGAACAGTGTTGTCACACAGGCAGCTTAGGTAGTTATCAATGTGAAGGAAAACTGCCAGGATGCCTGCAAAGCCCACAATCGGAAGTTCAGAGCAGCAGGTCGTAAATTATTTCTGTAAGAGAAAAGACCAAGCCAGGGCTGCTCTAGCAGCTGTCTGGCACATCCCCATTCTGAAGCCTGGGCTGAGTCTGTGCTGAGTTTCTGCTTTGGGGCAGAAATTCATACCAGAATAATGTTCTGTGATGCATTTTTGTCCAGTTGAAGAGATCCAAGAATTTGTTATAATTTAAAATAAATTATCTTTGAGCTGACATACTATAAAAAATATTAATCAAGTAACCCCAGCAAATACTGATAGGGTATCACCAAGGACTCACTGATATCACAAGAATGAAAGAAAATGGTGGCCTTTTTGGCTGGTACGAGCCATAATTCCCAGGTAATCCACATTTATAAGTTAGTGAGATTGTCAAGTACAGTTCAGTGCTAACCTGGAAACAGCCCTTACAAGGCTGCTAATCCGCTTAAAATAATCAGGTCCAGATTATTAATTTGACACCCACCCAAGGATACTACGAGGACCTGCCAGATTTCATGAACATACAGGCAACAATAGAACCAATCGTCTAAACCCCGAAATCTAAATACGAAAGCTGTGTAGAATCATAGCCTCTCTAGTCCCACTGCTTCATAATACAAATCAGAAAAAGTCAGCTCATGAGGATTAAGGGACTTTTCAGTGAGGCGTTAGCTCATGATTGCATAGAGCTCAGTCTTGTTTGTTTGTTGGTTGGTTGTTTGTGAGACACAGCCTCTCTCTGCTGCGCAGGCCACAGTGCAGTGGCACCATCATGGCTCACTGCAGCCTCAACTTCCTGGGCTCAAGCAAGCCTCCCACCTTAACCTCCCAAAGAGCTGGGAGACACCCAAATAGCTGGGATGACAAATGCACACCACCATGCCTGGCTAATTTTTTATTTTTTTAAGAGATAGGGTCTCACTCTGTTGCCCAGGCTGGAGCTCAGTCTTCCGAGATGGAGAGACATGGATGGGTCTATATCATTTACAAGTTGCAGGGCCTGTGACAAGCTCATTCCACTCCCTGAGCCTCAGTTTGTTTCTTCCTTTCAAAAATGAAGATGCCAATGGTTGTCACCTCATATTGTTGTTGCAAGGAATGAAACAATGGGTGTAGAGCACCTGGTGTAGAGTAGGTGCTCAGTCACATGTAATTGCTGTTGTTCTTTCCCGGCTTATACAAACAAATTCTGGCTGAGCCAGGATGAAAACTCAGGTTTCAGGACTCTCAGACTGATACTCAGACCATGCCACTCCATCAAAGAGAAGGGCACTTTCCGCCTGTATCCCTGGGTCTAGGTTCTAATCATTCTAAACTCTGACCAGCATCTCATAAGTTGAATGAAATATAAACAACTTCAATAAATCTCTTTTTTCAAATAAATGAAGTTTATGAAGTCATCCCATAACCCCATGCTAAATCCATGAAACTGTAGGCAGCTTCCTTTGGGACCAACATTTCCTGGCTAATTAAAATGAATGTTGTATCGATGAAAGATTATTTTAAAATGGCACTGATAGTGTTTAGACATTGTCATAACATCAGCCGGTGGATCACTAATTTGCAAATTTTACTAAAGATCTTGCCAATTAAAACCCCTTCTAGACACTCTCAAACACACTGTCAGTGACAGCTGAGAGACCACATGGTAAAGACATGATCACATTAAAATCACACAAGACTGTTCTCCCTGGAAGGGCTGAGGGAGAGAGACGGGGGCACGTCCCCAAAGCGGGTGCCACCAAATCAACCCAGCCAGACTGTCAGAAGAGAAAAGCAAATTTTTGGGTTTTATTTTACCCTAACTGCTTTCCAAAACAAACAGCGGAACTTCTTCTAAAAGTCTCCAGGAAATTATCATCCTGCAAAATTGTGTTTCTCTTAGGGAGACAACTGAAGAGAAGTGAATCTGTAAACCAAACTGAAACTCACCAAGATACAAGTCGGCTCACCTGGGAGGTGGGGGGGTTAGCCCAAAGTCTTCTTGGACAGCTTTTTTCTTTCCAGGGATTTCAGAAGGGGGCAACAATAGTGATGTTGGGCAACAATAGTCTCTGAGAAGTTACTTCACTTAATAGCCACAGTGAATTCCTGTAAAAGTTAACTTTATAAGCTCTGCCCAGCCTTGGATCACTGGGGGAAATTTTCCAGATTTGGAAGTCAAGGTAGTACGACATGGCACATATTTAAATAATCAGATTTCATACAGATAACCCTAATAGCCAACACTTTGCTGAGTGCCTACCATATGCATTACATCATTTATTCATTGCAGCAACCCTTTAAGATTGGAGTTACTGTTATTCCCAAAAGACAAATGAGAGAATTAAGACTTAGAGATATTGCAACTATTTTTTGTACACACAGTTGCAACTCATCCTTGTATACACAGTTAGAAGTTAGAATTCCAGCAATAGAGCTAGTCCCATTGGGCTCTGTGAACCTGGTTGTGAAATTCCACACTGTGACTGGCCTTATCCCCTAGATTTGTGGTCTATCTACATACTAGTCCATGGGAGATTATGGTCTTTTCTGATATCCATGTGTAATATTTCTCCATCCACAGAGATATTCAGGAATATATCAAGTTGTGCAAGTGTAACTACATACTAGGTTACTGCCAGATTCAAAATACATGATTATTTGTGAAGAACATAAAATGAAAATGGGCTTATTAAATAAATTGATAAGTAGATAAGATGGTACTAGTGTTCCAATGTCTGCAGTTGTGTAAGCACATTACCCTAAAGCTTAGAGGTTGAAACAACAAGTTAGTATGCCCAATTTGTCCGTAATCCATGATGTCTGGGCCTTCAGGTGGAAGACTTGAAGCTGATAGCTGGAGTCACCTGAAAGTTCTCAGTCACATGACTCAGGGTTGATGCTGGCTGTGGGCTGAGGGCCTCAGTTCCTCATGCAGATATCTTCATGGGGTCTCACACAGTCCTTCTCACAGCCTGGGGGCTGGGTTCTCAGGGCAAGTGCACCAACAGACAAAGCGGGGTGAAACTGTATTACCTTTTGTGACCTAGTCTTGGAAGTCTGACAACATCATTTCCACGGCAATCTATTCATTAGAAAAAAGTCACTAAAGCCATCTCATATTCAAGGGGAGGGAAATCAGATTCCACCTCTTGTTGGGAGGAATGCCAAAGTCCTGAGTAAAAAGAAAAAAAGAAGGTGGGGCTGGAAATACCGTTATGATCATTTTTAGAAAATAACATATGCCACCATTGGGAGTATTTATCATAGTTTAAAGAAAAAATTACTTATACACATACTATAGGCACAGATTAGAAGCATCCACTTCCCTATAAACATTCTTGTCTGCTATCTAAAGCAAACCTATGTATACTCATATTAACTATAAAGCATATGTTTTTAAAGCAATCCATTAAAGTATGTCAACTGAAAACCATTCTCCAAATACTCACATATTAGGTGTGAAGGTGATAAAATTAAATTTGCCTTTAAATATATTACAGTACATTATAGTAATTTAAATTAGCTTTTCTCTATGAGTTTATGAGGGGTTTTGTTTTTTTGTTTGTGGTTTTTTGTTTGTTTGTTTTGTTGTTGTTGTTACTGTTTTTTGGCATCTGCATAAAGACCTTGAACTATAAAGGCCACCAGGTGTCAAACTGTTTCTTCCACTGTTCTGGGTAGGCAAGACTGAATCTAAATCACTGTTCCGTTTTTATTGTTGTTATCTGTTAAAATCCCAAACAGAAGAAAAATGTAGCCTAACACCTTCCAACAGGTTCAAAGACAAGCAGGGTGTACTAGGTGGTTTCAAGATGTTTGGGGGTTTTCCAGAAATCTTTCTGTTATTGATTCTTAATTTAATTCCATCAGGGTAAGATAAAACACTTTGAATGCTTATTTTTAAAATGTTTTGAAACTTGTGATAAATGTTCTGTGAACTTGAGAATTTATATTCTGATATATTTGGATGAAGTGTTCTATAAATACCAATTAGGTCGTGTTTGTTGATTATGTTGTCCAAGTTTTTATTATCCTTTCTGATTTTCAGTTTGCTTACTCTGTTATTAAGCTAGCAGTACTGAAATCTCTAACCATAATTGGGAGTGTATCTATTGCTACTTGAAATGCTACAGTTTTTGCTTTTTTTGAAGTTCTGTTATTAGAAGAATAAACACTTAGAATTGTTATGTTCTCCTGATGAATTTATTCCTTTATCTTTATAAAATGACCTTCTTTATACCCAATAATATGCTTTGCTATGATGTCAATTTTTTCCTTACAGTAATATAGCTTCTCTGACTTCCTTTTGATTAGGTTTAACATACTCCTTTGTTAGCTTACTAACAGTGCATTTTCTTTTTGTATGATTGTAGTCGTTACTTTAGGATGTATAGTATACATATTTAGCTAGCCATAGTCTATATCGAGTGATATTATACTATGTCCCACACAGTATAAGAACCACACAAGAGTATACTTCTGTTTCTCAACTCTCAGCTCTGAGTTATTTTATTAATCTATAAAAAGTTATAGATTTTACTTTTACATGTGTTAGAAACCTGTATTATATTGTTATTATTTTAGTGAAAATGTTGATATGGTTTGGATATATGTCCCTCCCAATATCAAGCTGAAATGTGATCATGAGGATGTTGGAGGTGTGGTCTAGTGGCAGGTGTTTGGGTCATGGGGATGGATCTCTCATGAATGACTTGGTGCCTTCTCGTGTTGATGAGTGAGTTCTCGCTCTATTAGTCACCTGCTCTCTTGCTCCTTCTCTTATCATGTAATGTGCCTGCTCCCCACTCACCTTCCACCATAATTATAGGCTTCCTGGGGCTGCACCAGAAGCAGATATTAGCACTATGCTTTGTGCGCAGCCTGCAAAACTATGGCTAAATAAACCTACCTTCTTTATTTCTTTTCTTTTTTGTGAGATAAAATCTCACGCTGTAGCCCAGGCTGGAGTGCAGTGGCACAATCTTAGCTCACTGCAACTTCTGCCTCCCAGGTTCAATTGATTCTCCTTCCTCAGCCTTCTGAGTAGATAGGATTACAGGTGCTAGCCACCACTCCTGGGTAATTTTGTGTGTGTGTGTTTTCAGTAGAGACAGGGTCACCATGTTGGCCAGGCTCTTCTGGAACTCTTGGCCTCAGGTGATCCACCTACCTCAGCCTCTCAAAGTGCTAGGATTACAGGTGTGAGCCACTGCACCCAGCCCCTTTGTTCTTTATAAATTACCCAGCCTAAGGTATCTCTTTAGAGCAACTCAAAATGGACTAGCAGAGGAAATCAATAATCTTTTAAAGAGATTTAAGTCTTACAAAAAATATTTCTATTTACTCAGGTAATTCCTCTGTTCAGACCAGAGACTTTTCATCCTCATTACTATTGACATACTTTGTCGCTGGGGGAAGTCATGGGCATTGTAGAATGTTTAGTAGCATTCCTGGCCTGTATCCACTAGAAGCTATAGCATTCCACACACTATCCCCCAAATTATGACAAATAAAAATATTTGCAGATATTGCCACATGTCCAGAGGGCCGGAGTAAAATCACCCTCAGTTGAGAACTACTGGTATATATCCATATTTCCAACTGGTATCATTTCCTTCTCCTCAAAAGACTCACTTGAATATTTTTTGTAGTGAGAAGTATGCTGGTGATAAATTCTTTCAGCTTTTGTACTTCAGAAAAAGTCATTATTTCACCTTCATTGTCGAGAGATATTTTCACTGGATGAAGAATCATAGGCTGACACCTTTGCTCTTCTAACAGTTTAAAAATGTGGTTCTGTTGCCTCCTCACTTGCACTGTTTCCTACGAGAAATCTACTGTCATCCTTATCTTTGTTCCTCTGTATGTAATGCATGTTTTATTCTCTGGCTGCTGAAAAGATTTTCTCTTTATCACTGGTTTTGAGAAAATTGATGATGATATAATTTGATGTAGTTTTCTTCATGCTTCTTGCACTTCGGGATCATTCATACTCGTATAAATTTTCATCTACAAACAGTTACAAAACAAGTATCAGATTTCTTTTGTTCTTTTTAAATCAAATTAAATCTAACTATGTACCAACCCTCCCCAACACACTGCAGGAAACTCAGTCATAGTCATTATTTTTCCTTTCTCCACCCAAGGTGGGGATGTCCCCTGGACCTTACACAGATAGGGGAATCCCTTCAATCATGGGTCATTGATGTGATTTGTTTGCCATGGAGATGTTCAATGTTCTTGTTCACAGCCAATGTTGTCTCTAATCTGTGCCTGGAACATGGAACTCTTCAGATGGCCAGAGTCCTGTGCCCATCTTCAGGTTTGGAGTGGCTGTAGTTTAGATGTTTGTACCATCCAAATCTCATGTTGAAATTTGATCCCCAGTGTGGTGGTGGTGGGAGGTGAGGCTTAATGGGAAGTGTTTTGGCAATGGGGGTCAATCTCTTATGAATAGATTAATGTCATCCCTGGGTTTGAAAGTGAGTTAGTTCACACTCTGATTGGTTCCATAGACAGCTGGTTATTAAAAAGAGTCTAGCCTCTTCCTTCTCCCTCTTGCTTCCTCTCTCACCATGTAATCTGTAATCTGCACATGCTGGCTCCCCTTTGCCTCCTACCTTGAGTGGAAGCAGCCTGAAGCCCTCACCAGAAGAAGCTGCTGGTATCATACCTCTTGTACAGTCTGAAGAACCATGAGTTAAAGAAATCTCTTTTCTTTAAAAAATACCCAGTCTAAAATGCAATAAAAAAAAATACCCAGTCTCAGATATTCCTTTATAGCAACACTAGATAGACTAAAGCAGGGGCTGGCTCCCTAAGTCCAGCACTTTCTTCCATCACCTATGCCTCCTGCTCTCTCCTGGAGCACTGTGGTGGTACTCTGCCTCCTCTGCAGCAAGGGACTCTGCCTTTCACTATTCCCCAGGCTCTCCTCCCTCTTTCTTCCCCTTTTTTGAATATCCAGCACAATCTACTCAATAAGTTTGATTTTGAAGAATGACAAACAGGAAAGTCAGATAACTCCAAATGTCTTTTGCTTTCTACCCTGAGAAAACTCCCGCAAACAAAGAAATGTCAATAGCATAACCACCTACTTGAAAAGAGAATCAAAGGATAAGTTTGAAGAACAAAATCTAAGTTTACACCAAACACCGCCCTTCCATCTATATAAATTATAGCATAAGATGATGAATGGTATAATATATATTTTAAAAGTGCTATGGGAACACTTAGGACTAATCTGTAAAAGAGGCAACAATGAGCTGGATCTTGAAAAACAAGGAAGAGGGTACAAGGCCAAAACAAAGGCATTCCAGGAAGAGTGAGAAGCTTATACAAGGCCCCTGGTTGTGGGGTATCTTCAAAACAATGAGAAAAAAAGAGAGAACATGTGTGGCAGTGTGTGCAGAGAGAGTGAGAAAGGAATGGGAGAGTAATAGCAGAGGTAGCTGGAAAAGTTACTCACTAATCTTGAAGGGCTTTGTAAGCTAAACCAAGAAGCTGAGATGGGCTATTATAGGGAGCAGGCATTCAGCAGAAGTCTTTTAGGTGTGTGAATAACATACACAGCTCTATTTTTTATTACGATGAGATTATCAAAAATTAAGACACAGCAATTAAGGTAAAAAGAAAACTGTGTTCATTTTCTATCAAGTAAAATATCACCACTTTAAACAACACACATTTAATATCTCATAATTTTTGTGTTCAGAAATCCAGATGCAACTTAACTGGGTCCTCTGCTCAGGGTCTCTCACAAGCCTGCAATCAAGATGTCAGCTAGGGCTGGGATGTTGTTTGAAGGCTTGACTGATGGAAGATCTGTTCCAAGTTCAGGTAGTTGTTGGCAGACTTCAGTTCCTAAAGGATTGTTGGATGGTGTATTAGTCTGTTCTCACTGCCAATAAAGACATACTGAAGTCTGGGTAATTTGTAAAGGAAAGAGGTTTAACGAACTCACAGTTCCCTGTGGCTGGCAACGCCTCACAATCATGGCAGAAGGCAAAAGAGAAGCAAAGGTACATCTTACATGGTGGCAGGTAAGAACACTTGTGCAGGGAAACTCCCATTTTTAAAACCATCAGATCTTGTGAAACTTATTAACTACCATGAGAACAGTATGGAGGAAACTGCCTCCATTATCTCTACCTGACCCCACCCTTGACACATAGAGATTATTACAATTCAAGGTGAGATTTGGGTGGGGACACAGGAAAACCATGTCAGATGATGAGCTTTGTTCTTGGCAGGATATTGCAAATGTCCCTCAGTTCCTTGCCACTGGGTTTCTCTAAAGGCAACTCACTACATGGCAGCCTGTTTCATCAAAGCCAGAAAAAGAAAGAGTATATTAGCAAAACTGAAGTTACAATCTTACTTAACATCATCATGGAAGCAAAATCCCATTACCTTTGCAGTATTTTATTACCTAAATGCTAGTTGCAGCTTCCCACACCCCGCCCCATTCCATATTCAGAAGGAGGGATCACACAAGTGAATGAATACTAGAATGAGAGAATTATTGGTCATCATCTAGAGTTTATCTACCACAAAAAGAAAAGAAAAGTAATTATTCACTGGCAGCTGCCTTCTAGCCTTGGAGTAGAAGATCACAACTACTGGTCTAGCTAGGTCAGTAAGTAAAAGTTCTAATTGCTGTGACACTCCACATGTGCCTCCAAATAGGTTGCCACCTGTTTAGTATGGACTTACCTCTAAGGAAAATCAAACAATTAGCAATTTCGTGAATTATTGAAGAGTTTTCACTTATACTATGAAGGATAAATATTGCTGAGCTTACATAAAAATCAATGCATTTGTTAGAAAAGGCAGAGATATTTATGAACCCTGATTCCTTCTTTTAAATGCAAGATGTAGATGTGTAATAATCCCATTCTTAACCATTCTTATAAAACTCATGCATATTACTGAGGAAATAATATTTGAGCAGCAATCTAAAGGATGCACAGTAGTTAAACAGAAAAAGGTGGGAGTAAACAATATGCCTAATGGGCAAAGGTCAAGGGAAAGATGTTGCAAGAGAAGTCCAGGAAAATGTCAAAGGCAGGTTATGAAGGTCCTTCAGTATAGGGAAGCCAAAGATATAAAATGAAAATCGAGGAGGAAGAGATACACAGATTTTTCAGAGAGGTAATGGTCCACGTTTATGAGAGATCCGCCATGATGAGATTTGAAGAATGTTCATTGTAATCAGTGACATAGAGGTCATAAGTGACTTACAGTCATTTCAGTGACGTGATGGGGATTAAATGCACACTGAAATGGGCTGAGAAGTGAGTAAATGATGAGAAGAAAGTAGGTATGGCTTAGCTATAAAAGGATGAAAGAGGCTGGCCAGGAGCTAAAAGTTTTAAGCTAGTGAGTAGTATCCAGTTTGATTCTTAAAAGATCACTCTGGCAGCATGAGACCACTTGGGAGGGCATATTCAAAAGATTAGGCAAGAGATCATATTAACTTGGATGGGGGTGAAGAAAATTGAGATGGGGTGAGATGGACTGATTCCAGAGATATTTAGAAGTTCCCATTGGCAAGGTTTAATGGTAGATTTAGCAGGGGAAGTTAAGATGAAGTAGAGCTCCTAGGTTTGTAATTGGACAGCTGTAGTGGGTGGTAGTGACCTTCACTAAATCAGGGAATATTAGGGGAGAGTCAGACTTCAAGGGTAGGATTATGAGTATTGGCTAAACCACACTGAATGGTGAGGTGCTTTTACAACCTCCCATTGGAGGTTCCAAACTATCTGGTGTATATGTGTTCTGGAGCTGAAGGGACCAACATTTGGAAATCTTTGACCCATAGATGGCAACGAAAGACTCAGCTATGATAGACAGCATCTAGAGGAAGAATGTAGAGTGAGAAGAAGAGCAGAATCAAACCTTGAGGGACCTGAATGTTTAATGGTCAGATAAAGAAGTAATGACCCTTTAAAGGTGGTTAGCAAGGACTAACCAAGGATATAAAATAAAAATCAAGAGGGAAGAGATACACAAATGTTTCAAAGAGATAATGGTCCACATTTATGAGAGATCCACCATGATGAGATTTGAAAAATGGTCATTGTAGTCAGTGACATAAAGGTTGTATGTGACTTAGAGTCATTTCAATGAAGTTATGGGGATTAAGTGCATATTGAAATGGACTGAAGAGTGAGTAAATGAGAAGCAGATAGGTGTGGCTTAGCTATAAAAGGATGAAAGAGACTGGAAAAAAGATAAGATATAATCAATAGAAGGTGATTTTAAAATGAATGAGACTTTATGGTAGTGAAGTGCTGAATAAAAAAAAAAAAAAAACAGTGGAGAAGTAAATCATAAAGACAGAGAGGAGAGATTATATTCCGAAATGTTCTGAAAAGCAAGAATAAATGGAAGCCAAACACAAGAGAAGAAGGTGACTTCAGATGGAGGAAGAACAACACCTTATTCTAATAGGAGGTTGAAAGAAAGAAAGGATGTAGATACATGTAGGTTTGGAGGTTTGATTTTAAAAAGTTGGGGGAAAACAAAAACAAGTAAAGTTGGTTGTGTGTGTGTGTGTGTGTGTGTGTGTGTGTGTGTGTGTGTGTGTGTGTGTCTATGTGTGTGTGCAGAGAAACACTTTTAAAATGGCCTCTATTTTCTTTAGAAATAGAAGTGAGTTCATTTGTGGATCCAGCAAATGGAAATGATAATAGATTTGGATTCTTATGTGAGAGAATTTTTTTATGAGTACATGAGCTTGTATTCTTACAAATAGAAATATTTAGTCAATCTGTTTTCTAAATATTAGATACCTTTTTTTTTTTTAGACGGACTCTCTCTCTGTCACCCATACTGGATTGCAGTGGTATGATGTCGGCTCATGAAAGCAAACAGTTCTCCTGCCTCAATCCCCTGAGTAGCTGGGATTACAGGTGCCCGCCACCGCTCCCGGCTGAGTTTTGTATTTTGTTTTCTTTTATACTAGAGACAGGGTTTCACCATGTTGGCCAGGCTGGTCTGGAAAGAACTCCTGACATCAAGTGATCTGCCTGCTTCAACCTCCCAAAGTGCTGGAATTACAGGCGTGAGCAACCATTCCTGACCTAGGTAAGTTTTTAATGGCTTTCTTTACTTGATTTAATCATTTTGGTTTTGGTCTGGGTGATGTTTGTTTTTTGTTTACTAAAATAATCTAGTTTATTCACCTGGACACAAACTCATCACATTTTCAGAAGCAGTGGGCTTAATCATGTTACCAATACTTCTTTCTTTTCTGACTACTATATTCAGGATACAGCTTCCTGGATCTTGTTGAGAGTTTCAGTAATCCTATGCCACATTTCAGCTGTTACTAGAACATTTTACTCTCAATGTAATTTCAGTAATTACTTGAATTATAACCATTTCAAGGAGGCAGTCTCTCAAAATGTTCTAATACTTTTCCAAAAGTTTCAAAAGCTAAGTGTGGCTAAAATGTTACAGGTAGCCTAGAGGTTAATGTTCAAGTTTACAGAAATTTCCCAAATTCCAAACTTATCATCACTTCATCTAATACTTCCTGGGGCTTACTGATCCCCTTCATATCTCCCTAATCAATGTTTTCTTGTTCCTATTTGTGGCATATCAAACACCCTTTAACTTACGGTGCTTTTCTGGCTCTGGTCTCTGGAATTATGTTTATTTTTAAGTTGTTCTTTGATTCTGAAGACTTACTAAGGCATTAATGAAGAGAGCAACTTGATGGATGTCAAAGGAGTTTCCAGTGAAGGGTTGCCAAGGATGGGCTTGATTACAGGGGCCTGTCTATGAAAATAACAGAGAAAGGTTGAGCTCTGTAATTAAATCTCTAGGTGCCTAAGCGTACACAGACCTCCAAAAAAATTTAAGTTGAATCCAGTACATATAGGTGATTATTCCAGGCTATTAGCAAGAAAAGTAAACTGCATAATCATAACTCCTAACTTAGGAGATTAAATTTAAAAAACAAATGTTGAAAGACTATCTCCAGCTATGTGAGTGGTGACCCTCTGTTACCTGAAAAATGAAAGTAGTTTGTCCACACTATTCAAAAAACTTTGCTTCTCCACTTCACTTTAGAATGACACTCCCTTTTTGTCTTTTTCCTATTGCTCTCTTTGATTCAAATCACTCTGTTCCAGGAGCACTGGACCACCTTTTTTAAGAGGGTCATCTATTTCTTTCTCACTCCATCAAATTTATCACCACATCATTATGACTGCCCTGCCACTCCTGTTATCATACTTCTGATACAATTAACACCATCTCAAGTAAGATGTGAGGTCTGCAGGACAATACACCAAGTAGAAAGCTGCAGACAAAGGAGCATGTGGGAAAGGAACGTCCCAGGAACCTGTCCAGACAGGAAGGGTGTTGTTCAGGAGCAATTAGACCCAAGGAGATGAAAAGCCAGGAATCCAAATTAGCAAAAAAAGACTGGATCATGCATGTGGCTGAATAGGCAAGGGAGGAACATAATGATAAGAAACAACAATCTCTCAGTAGGGAAGCCAAGAGTGGGAAAGGTTAAGTAGAAGGATGAACGAAGACCATGCATATGTTGGGATGCACATTCTCCATTGCCATTCTCATGGGACATAGCATGCAGAAAAGAAATATTACATTATTGAGAATAATGCAATATTTATTCCCACACCAAGCTTATATATAAATGTATAAATTGCATAAAGGGAGACCATAAACTAAACTCCATTTCTTTTCTCCCTGAAAATTATCTCTGTACTTTGAACCCTCGTTTTTAAACGATTTGACATCATGAAGATGGAACATGGGCCATGAAATTTACTTTTATGCCCCATTGTACTATTGTTTATTGAATACCTCTCATAGATACATGAAATGATCCCATGTTTAGTTAGAATAACTCTTTTTAAGGCTGGGTGCAGTGGCTAATGCCTTAATCCCAGCACTTTGGGAGGCCGAGGTAGGCAGATCACTTGAGGTCAGGAGTTCAAGACCAGCCTGGCCAACATGGTGAAACCCTGTCTCTAGCAAATATACAAAAATTAGCCAAGTGTGGTGATGCACACCTGTAATCCCAGCTACTCAGGAGGCTGAGGCATGAGAATCTCTTGAACATGGAAGGTGGAGGTTGCAGTGAGCTGAGATCACACCACTGCACTCCAGCTTGGATGACAGTGAGAGACTATGTCTCAAAAAAAAAAAAAAAAAAAAAAAAAAAAAAAAAAAAAAAAAAAAACGGGAGAGAGAGAGTAACAATAACTCTTTTTAGATATCATATTATGTGGCACCCAGACCACAAGAAAGTCATGAAACAAAAGATTCTGATATTTGTTCTTTTTGCAGTCTTGATTTTGGATTGCATGTAGAAGCGAAACCAACTTGCATAGTAAAGGGCCTTTCACAAAAGAAAGAAAAATCTGTCATTTGTCATTTCTCTGGTTCAATGTCCGTTCTCCTCAAAGCATTCTCCATTCCTCTCCCTACCTCTTTTGAGAACGCACCAATTTTCCTTCCATCTCCTGCTGCTGGTACCCAGCTCAACTTCTCCAGCCTAGACACATTATCCAAGTTATGAAGGTTGATGCTCATCCCCAAGAAGCTTCATTAGCCCATGCTCCCAACAAATGGGGGTCTCTGTGGGGAGGAAGGCTGCTAAGCAACATTGAAAGGCAGCATGCACCCAAAGAAAAAGCACAGACCTTTGACCAAGAGACCAGCATGAAACGTATGGATCAAGGAAAACCTTAGGGAGTACTGGGCCTAGACTGATGAAGAGACTGGAACTAGCAGGACTCATTCAGATGGGCAAACAAAAAGAGTCTGCACGGGGGCAGATAGGAAGTAGAAATGAGCAAAGATGCAAGAATAAGCATCTCCAAAATATGTCCAAAAGTAACAACAATTAGGTAGGTGGACACAACCTCATGGGCGCCAAGGACAAAACCTTAGAAGGTGACTGATGTAAAAACCAGAAGAGACGGGGGGTCCCTGAGCCAAGAAGGTTGGACAAGATAATTGCTTAACATGAGAACTGAAGCTAGTCAGGTAGCCAAGAGGTTAGGTACAAACTCTGAAATGGGTCAACGGTTTACGTGCTAGACTAAACTGGGGCACAGGTGATAGTTAATCTTACGTTTCCACTTGACTGGGTCACAAATTGCCCAAATTAAACATTATTTCTGGGTGTGTCTGTGAGGGTTTTTCAGGATGGGATTAGCAGATTTAATAAAGCAAATGTCACTCCTCAATGTAACAATAATAACAGACTTAAGTGCCCCTCCCCAGCCCCTTGCTCCTTTATTTTCTGATCCAGAATCTTTTTTAGAGGATAGTTATTTAACAGCACTAAGGTAGATTTAGAAACAAAACAAAATTAACTTTAAAAAACAAAATCACCTCCAAAACTTTGACCAAGAAAAATAGTCAAAGAGAACCAAGAAAAATAATTATTTCAGAGACAAGCTGGTAGAAAAAGAAGGCTAGGCTGCTTTACATAGCTAATGGTGACTTCGGAATGATGTGGAAAGACAGAGTTTGTTAAGAATCTGAAGACTTCCTTAGGGTCTATACTGTAATTTTGCCTAGTTAGGCCCCAATAATTAGTGTTGTTGAGTATAACAGAGAAGTAATAGGATAAAATGCTGGTGTGAAAAGCCTCATGAAAGTAATACATCTTTTGCTAGTAATGATAATGTTCCTTTTTATTATTAAAGATACAATTAAAAGGATTTGTGTTCTTCCCTTTTGTATGAGGAAATAATAAACATTATAGCTGATATTTTGATTTTCCATATATAGTAACACTAGAAATGTAATTAGCTGTACTCTTTAACAAATGATCTTAAATGACTGTAATGATAACTTAAAGATGCTAAAACAGAATATGGACTCACTATTTGAATGGAAATACAGTACTGGTATTCTGTTAACCTGAGTTGCCAAACATCTACCTATCATTTTTTTAAAGGTCAGGCATACACTGCTAGAAAGGAATATTTGCCTCCTATGAAATGACTGCTGGCAACAACACTGGGAATGGAGTGATTCTTAGTGATTTGAAAGAAAAGAGAGTGAGAGAAAGGAAAGGATAGAGAGAGGAGGATACCACTTCTGGATAACTCTTTATGTTCATATTTATGCATTAAAGCCTAACAGCCAAGATTAAGAGCATTCAGTAACTGGCTGAGGTTGACTACGGTTTTGATCACAATGATCATGATGACAAATATAACATTCTTTCTAATCCCCAAGGGGTGTATTAACAGGAAATATCATCATCTCCAATTGGCAGGCAAGCAAAAGCAGAGGAAGTTTTAAATTTTAATGGCAATTCTTTCTTTAAAAAAAAATTTTTTTTAAGTCTTGGGGTACATGTGCAGAATGTGCAGGTCTGTTACATATGTAAATGTGTGCTATGCTGGTTTACTGCACCTAAAAACCCATCACCTAGGTAGTAAGCCCAGCATACATTAACTCTTTTCCCTAATGCTCTTCCGCCCCCGCCCTGCCCTCTCACTACAGGAAATGTTGTTCTCCTCCCTGTGTGCATGTGTTTTCATTGTTCAGCTCCCACTTATAAGTGAGAACCTGCAGTGTATGGTTTTCTGTTCCTGCATTAGTTTGCTGTGGATACTGGCTTCCAGCTTCATCTATGTCCCTGCAAAGGACATGATCTCATTCCTTTTTATGGCTGCATAGTATTCCATGATGTATATGTACCACATTTTCTTTATCCAGTCTATCATTGATGGGCATTTGGATTGATTCTATGCCTTTGCTATTGTGAATAGTGCTGCAATGAATATATGCATGCATTTATCTTTGCAATTCTCTTTTGTCTAAGATATTACTTATAATCTGAAGGAAGAAATACATAACAAAAACAAAACTTGAAAGATGTACAATACATAACTTTAAGCTCTTGAAATTACCTTTGTAAAATAAATACCCTCTCCTGACCCCCGTCCCCCTTTTGGCTCACTATGCACCATGGTTATATGATGCACATTCTAAATTAGATTTTCATATCAGTCTATCAGCATGTAATTGGTATCGCCTGATTTTCCAGATGCTGATTATAATATCCCCATCAAATTGTCATATTTGCAGAGTTAACAAAATGAGCGTAAAGCTGTTACATGTGAAGGGCCAGAATCTCCTACTGATGAGATTTTGAGGCTCTAGCAAACCCATATGATTTGGCAGCATCTCCTGATGAAGTGTGAGTAGCCTAGCCCCTGTTAATGGACTTTCTACCCAGAAAAGGGGTCACTGTCTGAACAGTATTGGAGAGGAGGGTGGAGCATGAGTCAATGACAGCAGACAGAGTCCAGTGAAAGGACAGTGCTGCTAATGACTGCACTCCTGGGAATGCCAATGTCAGGATTCTGTAAAAGCCAACCTCCCTGAAGATACTGCCCTACACGCAGGAAAAGGCTTAATCAATGTCAACACTCATGTTTACTCTTAGCAAATTTGTTTTTTCCTAATTGCACGGAGAACATTTCTGTAGCCACATCTTTTTACCTTTGTAACTGGTAAGAATCAGAAAGCTTACTTAGCCAGTGCCACTTTGAGGATGGCTCTCCAGCCATCAGGAATGCTTGAATGACACAGTGCTTCTATTCTGGGTGTCTTGAGAACATCCCTGTGGAGCAAGTAGGACTAGGTATTATCAATCCCAGATTACAGATATGGAAACTTCAGCTCTAACTCAGCGTCACATAGGAAGTCATCAGTTATCAAAGCACTAAGCAATACTTTCTGACTATAAGCCTAGATTTCTGAGCCACAAACAGAATAATAAACTACATCTAAAAATAATGACAATTATATAGAATTTCAATAGGAAATTTTTATTATACATACTCAGCATGGCAAATTTAACTATTAGTGTTCTCAAGCTCATTAGAATGAATAGTAAATTCAATCAACAACATATTGAGCTCTACTATGTGGAAGGCACAGTGGTATGTGCTAAGAATATAGAAAGAAATATCAGCTATGGTACCCTTCATTAGGAAAGAAAGAAAGAAAAGAAAGCACACATAAAAAGATAACTTTTTCGGTCGGGCGTGGTGGCTCACGCTTGTAATCCCAGGACTTTGGAAGGCCAAGGCAGGCGGACCACGAGGTCAAGAAATCGAGACCATCCTGGCCAACATGGTGAAACCCCGTCTCTACTAAAAATACAAAAATTAGCTGGGCATGGTGGCATGTGCCTGTAGTCCCAGCTACTTGGGAGGCTGAGGCAGGAGAATTGCTTAAACCTGGGAGGCAGAGGTTGCAGTGAGCCAAGATTGCGCCACTGCACTCCAGCCTGGTGCCTGGTGACAGAGCAAGACTCTGCCCCCCCCACCCCCCCCCAAAAAAAAAACCTTTTCAAAAAGGGTAACAAGGTGTCCTTAAATTTCAAAGCATTAAATAACATCTAGAGTAAGAGTTGATAAACTTTTTCTAAGAAAGGCCAGATGATAAATATTTTGGGTTCTGCAAGCCAGCTCTGTTGCATCTAATCGTCTGCAATTGTAACTTAGTGGCTAGCTCAAAAGCAGCCATAAATAACTTTAAATGGTTGTTGTGTTCCAATAAAACTTTATTTACAAAAACCAGACAGCAGACTGGATTTGACCTGAGAGCCATAGTTTGCTGATCCTTGATCTAGATAATAACATGACTGTGTAATTATCTATTTTTTTCTGATAATTAAGTCTATTCCTTAATTATTATTAATTAGTTTTGAATAGGCAGTGAGCATCCCTAGTACAAAATGCAAGAAAGTTCAAAGGCTATTCAGTGAAAAGTAAAAAAAATTCTTCTTTCTCCTCTTTAACTACTATTCCCCTGCTCCTCTTATCCAGTTTATCACTTCTCCACCTATATTGCAATCAGTTTGTTTCTTTTGTATCCTCCCAGGGATACTCTAAGCTACGCACATCAAGCTTTTACAAATACAACCGTGATTTAATTCTCACTGCAGCTCTACAACCAGCAAGATTATCCATTATTATCTCTATTTTGAAAATGAGAAAAGGGAGAGACTCAAGCAGAGCCATATAATTAATAGCGGGGGTGCACATTCAGTATTCTTCTATATAACACACTGCCTCCAAAAGAATGACTCTTTAGAAAACTCAAAATCTTACAAAATATGGAATAATGCTGGAAGTTTTGTAAAAAGAGAATGATTGAACTAGGCTTATTGGTAAGTATAGCCTTAATCTAAAAAGTTGCTATCTGCCCTACTTTGTGCACTTCACTCTACTCTAGAATGTCTCCTTTTCCTTCTCTAGCCGAGATGTCTATTAGACATAAATTCTCTACACCATGGGGGAAAAATAGCACTTGGCATTGTCAGGTGCCATATCACGCACAGTAAAACATCAGCAAACCCCGGGATCTTCACATACAGGGTATAAATCCTCCCTCTCTTCCCTCATTTTATCTCTCTCTCTCTCTCTCTCTCTCTCTCTCTCTCTCTCTCTCTCTCTCCAATCAAAAACTTATGCTGATACGGTTTGGCTGTGTCCCCACCCAAATCTCATCTTAAATTCCCACATGTTGTGGGAGGGACCTGGTGAGAGGTAACTGAATCATGGGGAGAAATCTTTCCTGTGCTGTTCTCATGATTGTGAATAAGTCTCACAAGATCTGATGGCTTTAAAAAGAGGAGTTCCCCCACACACGCTCTCTTTCTCTTTGCCTGCTTCCATCCATGTGAGACCTGACATGCTCCTCCTTGCCTTCTACCATGATTGTGAGGCTTCCCAGGCACATGGAACTGTAAGTCCAGTTAAACCTCTTTCTTTTGTAAATTGCTCAGTTTTGTGTATGGCTTTTCAGCAGCATGAAAATAAACTAATATACATGGTTAGCACTTTTTCTTTTTGGTTTTTGTTTTTTTGAAACAGGGTTTTGTTCTGTTACCCAGGCTGGAGTATGGTGGCATGGTCATGGATCACTGCAGTCTCAGACTCCTATGCTCAAGCAAACCTCCTGCTTCAGCCTCTAGAGTAGCTGGGACTACAGGTATGCATCACAATGCCCAACTAATTTAATATTTTTTCCAGAGACAAGTCTTACTATGCTGCCCAGGCTTATCTCAGACTCCTGGGTTTAAGCCATCCTCTCGCGTTTGCTTCCCAAAGTGGTGAGATTACAGGCCTGAGCCACCACACCCAGCAGCACCTTTTCTTAACAGCTTTTATTTTATATCCTATCTGGTGATCTGTGTGTTCAGCACACTGACATACTTGTGTGCTCTTCCCATGTTTCTCTGTATATCTGGACTCTGGACATTCTTTAAAGGTTAACTTAGATTGATCTAATTCCAAGAAGATTTTATAATAACCTGGCAAAATTCACTCTCCTTTGATTACAAAACTTTCATTGTCTGAATTTGATGGTTCTAATGTTATTGCCTGTATTGTTGTTTAATTGTTCACATATGGCTGATCTCAGAGAATATTTCTCAAAATCAAAAAACATACTTTATATTCAGCAGTATACCACCTACCTCTTATCTCCAGGCTGTAAGCAATTCACATGGTGAATGTTTGATAAATTTGTGTTGAATAAATAAATGGATGGAGAAGATACTTAAATATTCAGCTAGGAACATATATTATCTGCCACAATTCTCTTCAAAGGTGTTGTTAAGGATAGTGCCCTTCACTCATAGTACAAAGAATGGGTATGTTTACCTGCAGGGGAGCTGGCTTGACTCTTAGAACCACTGTGGATTCCATGGCTTTCAAATATGTCTTTTAGTGAAGGATGATTTTTAAACCTTAAATCTTATGCAGACTCCCACACCATATAAAACTATAAAACAAACTTTTCTGGTTGAGCAGGTAGGTGAAGGATATTGAAACATTACAGTTGTCCTGCTCTCACCTGCTGTATCTGCCCCTTACTACGTCTGGGGAAGCCAAAGGCTTCAAGGGACCAAGACTTGATGTCTCTGACACTGACACACTCTCTCTCTCTCCCTCTCTCTCTCTCTCTCTCTCTCTCTCTCTCTTTCTCTCTCTCTCTCTCCGCATTAGCCACTAGAGTTTATGGTCTACTTCTAGAATATGTAGAAAACTTATGACCTGCTAAACTCATTCTTAGCTTTAGTTCTTCTTTCTTACTATTTTGTCTTTATCACATTTTTTGTTGCTTTTCAATTTTATTTTATATTTTGTGCTTTTCAATTTTATTTTCTATTTTGTAAGGCATCCCAACTTATTTCTGACACAAGGTATAGAAAAGGGAAATATATGGGTGAATCACTACAAAACTAGTTCTAGAGCTATAATATTAATTGACAAATAAGGTACACAAGCCCTCATGAAAGAGAACTCAATAATCAACAGCTATATATAAAAGCAGTTGAAACTTTTCAGAGCATACCACCATTTATTCATAGTAGAGGCACACTGGGTCTCTGTGCAGGGCAGAGCCACTGCAATCCATAGTACAAACCACCACAGCATAAATATAAATGGAACATAGGAAAAGAAATATTGAAAGATTTCCTCTGAACAATTATTGCTAAAAAGCTAAAATCTTTACACTGCTATATAGAGTTTTACGGTTGAAGATTTTCAAACTGGGAAATTAGTCTACATGATGATAAAAGTCAGCTCTCAAATGTGTTTTCTACTAGAAGGGGGTAGTGAAATGATAACCAGATCAGTAGTGGATATTCCCACTCATTTCAGTTTCTTCTCATAGATCATTATTTCTCAGGAAACTTCTGACCTCAGTAAATTTCCTTTATCTTCATATTAACATTGGTCTTCACTGATTTTTATCTGCCTAACACTATTACAGTTGCCTATGCTATTAGTTTGCTGTGATCTTCACATCAAAACTTCCCCAGACCCACTTGCTGTTGACTATGTAAAGTTCAGGACCAATAGTTTTCAGTGATTCTTACATGAATGAATAGAAATGTTGATCAGAGACTGGTAATGAAATAACATACTTGCCCGTGGCTCTCAAAGCAATTTACCAAGCATTATTATATGATCTTATAATGTTGAGGGCAAGTGATTGTGTCTACATTTGCTCATAGAACTGCGAAAAGAAACCCAGGGCCCATTTCTCTCATTGCATCATGCCCCACCGAGCTGATGATAACATTGGGAACTCTTCAGAAGTGAGTGGGGAAGCTGGTGGAAACGCTGCACTGAGGGTGTTAGAGGTTAAGCCTGCTGCTAAGTTATCCCACCAGGAATCACACAGCCAATTGTTTACTTCCAGAGATTAGCTTCTTCAGGTGGAACTACTGTGTATCCTTTTAGGTCCAACCAGAGTTTCACATTGTGAAGCTGTTGCTCAGATCCCCATGCAAAATTTCACTTCCCAGAACTAAGCAGTTAACATTCTTTAGATATTTCCTTCCAGGCTTTTTTCTATACAGTTACACATAACACACATATAATAGAGGCCAAAATGCATGCACTGTATATAATATTTCAGCTTTTTGCATTTACAAATATTTCATAAACAGTTTTGCAGGTGAATAAATATTCTTTACAACATAATTTCTGAAGGTTTCACAGTAGTCCATGTTAAGTCATTTTTTGATTTGTTAAGTCATTTACCAATGAAATTTTGTCTATTTCAAGTTTTTACTATTTAAAAAAATACTGTATAAATATGGTTGCATGAAAGTTGTTATATGCAGGTATCTCTGATCATTTTCTTATGATCCCATGGAATTGATTGCCTAGAGGCCATGAACATTTTAAAGGTCGTTGATACATGTCTTTTCATTGCACACCCCCTCCAAAAAACAGCCAAGTTATCCTCTGATGAGCAAGCGTTAGAGTTCCCAAAATATTCTTTGTAATTTTTTCCCCACTCAAGTTTGCTTTCAAGCTTCATTTTTCACATGACTTTTTTCTGGATTTAAATATTGCTGGGTGTTGGAGAAGTGGTATGAGATATTTTGAACACAGCATCATTTTCACCAGGGCCCCAAACCCTCTATGACCCTCATTGTTGGGGATGGAGGGGAGGAGAAGCAAACTCATGCTGTCTTTTCCCTCCCAAACAAAAAGAGCTCCAAACCCCGATCTTGCCCCATGATCTCCTATATTCACAAACCTATATTACTACCAAATGCAAACTGGCTTTTCTGCCTGTACAAAATCAAGTCAGATAAATAATCTCTGCACAACTAACTTGAAATGTTTTCCCCGTGCTAATAAAGAGGACAGTTTTCTTATTTTTCAACCTGTGTAAACAACTCAAATTTTCTATTTTTCTCAAACTGTCAAGAAAAGGATTCATTATTCTTTACACATATACTCCTACATTTTGCTGTGAAAGTCAATATTTATTGCACTTTTTTCTGCATTTCTTAATGGAACATGTGTGTGATTATTGAATTAACATGAATGTATTCAGTTTTGCAACACTTCTACTCCTGTAGAAGTTAGTATTTTTTCACTTCTCTAACTCAAAACAGATTTATTTTTCTAATAAGATTTTGCAAGTTCTTCATCCACAGTGTCCACTAGATTTATTTCATTTTCAAAATAGAAACTGCTGCACCTGGGCAGCAATTTTTCGATCACCCCAAATGGTTTATAATGGTTTCTATCATAGAACAGTGGCACGCATACTCACCAGATGTACTTCAGTTCATGCATTACATTTTGGTTCACGTTTTTTGGTCTGCTTATTTCATCTCAGTCTTCCTGACTGACCACATTCTCAGGCGTTATTTCACCCTCATTTGCACATCGTGCAAGAGACCAGTTCAGCTGCATAAAGCATCCTTTCTAAGATTCCACATGGAGACAGAAAATCTAACAAATTTCTGTTGAGTCACTTTATTATTATTGTGATAATTATTTATTGAAGTATTTTATTTATTATTTGTTATTACCAGATGATTATTTATCAATACTAAAATATATAAATAAAAATAATTTAATGATTATCATTGTTTTATAACAACTTTATTAAGATATAATTCACATACCATAAAATTCACCCATTTAAAGTATACATTTCAGTGACTTTTAAAATACTTTATTTTATTTTTCTTATTTTTTGAGATGGGGTCTAACTCTGTCAACCAGGCTGGAGTGCAGTAGTACGATTTTGGCTCACTGCAACCTCCACCTCCTAGGTTCAAGCAATTCTCCTGCCTCAGCCTCTCGAGTATCTGGGACTACAGGTACCTGACACCATGTCTGGCTAATATTTGTATTTTTTATAGAGAGGGGGTTTCGTCATGTTGGCCAGGCTGGTCTCAAACTCTCGACCTCAGGTGATCCACCTGCCTCAGCCTCCCACAGTGCTGAGATTACAGGCATGAGACTTTAATTTTATATTTAAGTTCAGGGGTATAAGTGTAGCTTTGTTACATAGGTAAACTTGGTTCATGGGGGTTTGGTGTACAAATTATTTCATCACCCATGTATTAAGCAATACCCATCAGTTATTTTTCCTGATCTTCCTCCTCCCAACGTCTACCTTCCAAAAGGCCTCAGTGCATGGTGTTCTCCTCTGTGTGTCCACGTGTTATCATCATTTAGCTCCCACTTATAAGTGAGAAGATGTGGTATTTGGTTTTCTGCTCCTGTGTTAGTTTGCTAAGGATAATGGTCTCCAGCTCCATCCATGTCCCTGCAAAGAACATGATCTCATTATTTTTTATGGCTGCATAGTGTTCCATGGTATATATGTACCACATTTTCTTTATCCAGTCTATCATCAGTGGGCATTTAGGTTGATTCCATGTCCTTGCTATTGTGAAGAGTGTTGCGATGAACATACACATGCATGTATATTTATAATAGAATGATTTATATTTCTCTGGGTATGTACCTAATAATAGGATTGGCGAGTTGAATGGTATTTCTATCTTTGGATCTTTGAGGAAAAGACATATTATCTTCCACAATGGCTGAACTAATTTACACTCCCACCAACAGTGTATAAGCATTCCTTTTTCTCCACAACCTTACCAGCTTTGTTATTTTTTGACTTTTTAATTATAGCCCTTCTGACTGTTGTGACATTATATCTCATGGTGGTTTTGACTTGTGATAGAGAAATGCAAGCTAAAAACACCATGAGATACCATCTAATAGAGCTTTTCTTCATATGATTTTTGGCTACACGTATGTCTTCTTTTGAAGAGTATCTGTTCATGTTCTTTGCCCTTACTTATGGATACATTCCTGTAAATTTTTAGCTTTACAGAGACTTTAAGTAGTATTCTCTTCTCTTCTAAAGCATCCTGGCAGTATTTCTCAATCATTTTCTTTTTATTACTTCCATGACCCAATAATTAGAAATTGAGAAACCATGAAGGGGAATTTTAGTTTTGAATTTAGAAGATGCTATAATGGTTACACTAGTATATTTATACTACCTTTTTTTTTCTAATGAGCTCAAAATATTTCATAAATCATCAACAAGATTTTCTTCAACACTTGATAGTATAACTAATCTCAACAACAAAAAAAAATACAAAATGTACATTTATTGATTTACAGTTTTCTCCATTGTAACTACTGTATTAGTGGTTTCTATTTGGTCTTGTTTAGGGGTTTTCTTGGTTTGGGTCACATGGTCAATGTCTTCTGTGTGATCAACCAATAGACAATAGAACAGATCTGACATACTCATTAAGAAGATTACAACTCCAAACCAAACCAGTTGAAAAATGTTTCAGTTGGGATAGCTTTTCTTCCTGTTGACAAGGAATTTAGTGATTTTTTTAAAAACATGTAGATTGAGCTAGTTTATTTAACTTCAAAAAACGTCCCAAGTCTACAACAAGATTTTATCAGTCCAAGGAATACCCACCAAACCTTCTTTCATCTCATTATAGTGTAATGAATTCACAAAAATAAATGTAGGCATTTACAATACGCAAGTCCTTGAAAGTTTACAACTTAGTCAAAGTCAACATGATGCTTTTAGGCTTAAAATATTAGGCTCAGGATTAAGCAATTCTTTTCATAGAGATTTCAATATTCATGGAGTTTTAAATATTGTTGGTAATCTCCCTTCACCCCTCCAAAAAACCCACAGATTTTTACAAAAGAAGTCAACCCACATTCTCTACTTCTTTAGGCTAAGTACATGTCTCAACATATTATTGCCAAACATGACCTTTTCCCTGAGGTTAGAATAACAACTCACATAATAGCCACTGTCTTGACATCACCACCTGGATGAGAAATAAGCAACTCAAACTTAATAGTCTACCTAAAACACAGTTCTGATGTATACTCTTTAAATTAGTATTTCCTCCAGTGTTTCCTGTCTCAGCAATGACAAATCACCTGCTCCTACGAAGACCGTAGGGGCCATCTTTGATTATTCTGTCCCCTTATCCAACATGTAATTCAACACCAAGTCCTGTGGGCACTAACTTCAAATATATGCCAAGGCAGTCACCTTGTCTCCATATCCAGTGGTGCCATCTTGCTCCAAGCCACAATCATCTTTCATCTTCTGAAATTCAAGAGACTCTCCTTGGATCTCTCTGTTTCTACCTTTAATCCACCATAGTCAGTTCACTGCAGAGCAAAATGCAAGCCAGAATGTGCTACTTCCCTGCCAAACCCCACACTGACTTCCCATTACACTCAGAATAGAGCCCAAGCTCTACCATGACCTACAAGGCCCCACCAGAACAGGTCATGCCCCCTCTATAACTGCATCTCATATTATTGTCTCATTACTTTCTGTGCTCCAGACTTCCCTGTCTTTTGTTTCTCAAACATGTCAAACACATTCCTCTCTTGGAGTTTGTCCTTTTCTGCTTCTTGGCATTGAAATCTCTCCCCATTTATCTTTGCATGACTGGCATCTTCTCCTCGGTTAAGAACACAGAATGGGTGTAGTCAAGGACCATTCTGACCTTAGATCTTAGCACAAATATTATATCCTCAGAGAAGTCAACCTTGACTGCTCCCATTCTGTCTCTCTCAGCTCAAGGAAATAAGAGAGGACACAAATGGAAAAATATGCCATGCTCATGGATAGAAAGAATCAATATTGTGAAAATGGCCATATTGCCCAAAGTAATTTATAGATTCAATGCTATCCCCATCAAGCTACCATTGACTTTCTTCACAGAATTAGAAAAAACTACTTTAAATTTCATATGGAACCAAAAAAGAGCCTGCATAGCCAAGACAATTTTAAGCAAAAATAACAAAGCTGGAGGCATCATGCTACCTGACTTTAAACTATACCGCAAGGCTACATTAACCAAAATAGCATGGTATTGGTACCAAAACAGATATATAGATCCATGGAACAGAACAGAGACCTCAGAAATAACACCACACATCTACAACCATCTGATCTTTGACAAATCTGACAAAAATAAGCAATGAGGAAAGGATTCCCTATTTAATAAATTGTATTAGGAAAACTGGCTAACCATATGCAGAAAACTGAAACTGGACCCCTTCCTTTCACCCTATACAAAAATACCCAAGATGGATTAAAGACTTAAATATAAGACATAAAGCCATAAAAACCATGGAAGAAAACCTAGGCAATACCATTCAGGACATAAACATGGGTAAAGACTTCATGACTAAAACACCAAAAGCAATGGCAACAAAAGTCAAAATAGACAAATGGGATCTAATTAAACTAAAGAGTTTCTGCATAGTAAAAGAAACTATCATCACAGTGAACAGGCAACCTACAAAATGGGAGAAAATTTTTGCAATCTATCCATCTGACAAAGGGCTAATATCCAAAATCTACAAAGAACATAAACAAATTTACAAGAAAAAAAACAACAACCCCATCAAAAATAGGCTAAAATTATGAGCAGACATTTCTCAAAATAAGACATTTATGCAGCCAAGAAACATATATAAAAAACAGCTCATCGTCACTGGTCAGTAGAGATATGCAAATCAAAACCACAATGAGATGCCATCTCACAGCAGTTAGAATGGTGATCATTAAAAAGTCAGGAAACAACAGATGCTGGAGAGGATGTGGAGAAATAGGAAGGCTTTTACACTGTATATGGTTGTATAAATTAGTTCAAACATTGTGGAAGACAGTGTGGAAATTCCTCAAGAATTTAGAACCAAAAATACCATTTGACCCAGGAGTCCCATTACTTGGTATATATGCAAAGGATTATACATCATTCTACTATAAAGATACATACACATGTATGTTTATTGTGGCACTATTCACAATAGCAAAGATTTGGAACCAAATGCCCATTAAAAATAGACTGGATAAAGAAAATGTGGTACATATGCACCATGGAACACTATGCAGCCAAAAAAAAAGGATGAGTTTATGTCCTTTGCAGGGACATGGATGATGCTGAAAATCATCATTTTCAGCAAACTAACACAAGAACAGAAAACAAAATACTGCATGTTCTCACTCATAAGTGGGAGTTGAACAATGAGAACACATTGACACAGAGAGAGGAATATCACACACCGGGGCCTGCTGGGGGTTCGGGGCTTAGGGGAAGTTTAGCATTAGGAGAAATACCTAATGTAGATGGCAGGTTGATGGGTGCAGCCAACCACCATGGCACGTGTATACTAGGTAACAAACCTGCATGTTCTGCACATGTACCCCAGAACTTAAAGTATAATAATAATAACAAAAGGGGACAGAATAGGGTCAGTCAAGGTCCATTCTGACCTTAGGTCTCAGCACAAATATCATATCCTCAGAGAGGTCAACCTTGACCACTCCCATTCTGTCTCTCTCACCTCACCCTGCTTTATTTCCTTCCCAGCAATTATTTACCTTTCCAATTTTCTTCTTGATTTATTTGCCTGCTTTTTAAAAAAATTTCAATAGCCTACCGCACCTACTAGAATATGAGCCTCATTGTAGAAGACAACTTGTCTTTCTCATTCACCGTTTTAACTATAATGTCAATGTTTACATGGAAGGTACTCACTAAATAATCATGGAGTAAATAAATTTTTTCATCAATCAGAAAGTCATTGGCATGTTATTGAAGGCCCCTTACAATCCTGCCCTGGCATATGTTTGTAGCCTGTCTCCCAATATGCTACATACAAGCCATATCAGACCAGTCGCTGTTTCTTAAATATACAATGAATTTTCAAGAACCAATGTCTTTGATCAAACCCTTAATTCATTCTCAAATATCCTTTACTACCCTTCCTCAACACCCCCATGCCTTAATTCCACTGGACTAAATTCTACTCAGTGCTCAAGGCCCAGCTCAAATGTCCTCTTGCCCACTGAGCCATTGCAGTTTTCACCTATGGATCCAAAGCACTCTTGTTTTTCCATTGAGAAGGTCCTTAATGCAGCCCTCTTTTCATAATTAGCTGTGTCTGTCTCCAGTGGGGTAGTTTTTTTCCCCTTGTTGATATGAATGTTGTGATATAGATGTGATTAAAAATACATATAAATATATATGTATATTTAACTCCATCTATAGATGGATATATATATATATATATATATATATATATATATATATAGAGAGAGAGAGAGAGAGAGAGAGAGAGCTAGATTTTTTGCTTCTCTTTGAAAAAAAAAAATCTTTGCTTCCCCAGGATATGCTCGGATTTTTGAAACCAGAAACTTAGTTATTCGCACATCCCTCATAATACACAGTCAAGTCCACAGTCAGGGCTCAATAACTACTTTTTGGATTGAACTGAATTGAATGGACCTAAACCAGACAATGAGAAAAATGACCCAGAAACTAAACTTGATGTTACCAATCAGGAGTATTTAACTCTCAGTTGATTGTGAAACATATAGCTCTCTAATTTAATGGGGTGGAGGTGGCTTTCTGTGGGCTGAGAAACTTTCTGAGTTTGTTCTGCCTATTGCAAAGAGAGACATGGTCAGCAATCATTGAAACTGTGTTATTTGTATCTCTGTTTTAAATTTCCAGATACTTGTTCAGCCTTTATCCCCATGTTTGGAGGAAGCTAAGTTGCCTCTCACACATGTTTTTCCTTCAGAGTTGATACTGGGCTGTATCCTATATGATAACAGAATACCAGATTTCTCATGTCATTGGTTTAATGCAGCTGTGGTTGGTTGAGGTTCATGAAAGTCACCACTTGTCTTCTGTTTATATCACTTCTCTAGTGACATTAGGGCTTTTCTTTGCTAGAGAGTCAGAAATTTTATCCTCAGATCCATTACATTCCCCACACTTCTTATTAACCAGTATAAAAATGTGGAATTGCATGAAGCAAGACATCCTGTAAACATTCATACTCCACTAGTAGAGAGCCCAGGAAGAAACAGGCCTCACTAGTTTCTTCTTGAATTAATCCACTCTGGTTCCGTTAGAGTCAGGGAACAATCTGTAGTGTAGCAGACAGAGGGGGACATTGTCTTCTTAGACAAGGCTGGCTGGAAGGAAGATGTACCTAGAGGACACAAAAGAATCTTAAGTGTGCCAGACGGTGAAACAGTTCTATTCAGGCTTTCCTGAAGTTCTAAAATACAGGGCCAAGGCCTAGCTGAAGCAAGGTCGTGGTACAGCACAGTTGTGCAAAATGCAATGGGTTGGGGACAACCCAACACCAGCTAGATTGTTGCCAGCAAACATCCCCCTCACCCCCAGCTTGGGTCCACAAGTCTCCAGCCACAGAGAGGTCATCTATTCCTGATATACCCACACAGGGCAAGGTGAGTATACTATACTACCACTTGGTAGCAACCATCTTGGTATCTGCCACGAATAGGGTATGAGATGTCTGAAACTGATGGAAGGCCTGCATCTCTTTTTCTATCTTCACCCTTAACAACTTTCCTACTTTTCTGCTACCTTATAGCATTCCTACTGTTACGGTCTGGATGTGTCCCCACCCAAATCTCATCTTGAATTTTAACTCCTACAATTCCCGTCTAAGTTGTGGGAGAGACCCAGTGGGAGGTAATAGATCATGAGAGCCGGTCTTTCTCATGTTGTTCTCATAATAGTGAATAAGTCTCAAGAGATCTGATGGTTTTAAAAAGAGGAGTTCCCCTGAACAAACTCTCTTTCTTTGCCTGCTGCCATCCATGAAGATGTGACTTGCTCTTCTTTGACTTCCGTCATGATTGTAGGGCTTCTTCAGCCATGTGGAACTGTAAGTCCATTAAGCCTCTTTTTTATCCCCCAGTCTCAGATATGTCTGTATCATCAGCGTAAAATGGACGCATACACCTCCTCTTGCCACCTGCTTCTCAAAAACAGAGAAGTCACTAGTTCAAAGGAAAAACAAGGTCCAAGCAAAGGAATAGAGAAGAGTAGACCAAAAAAGCTTTAGTTCTGCATGATTGCTAAGGTTACAGCAGAAAAAAAGAAAAGGAAGATTGGTTCAGGACTAGCTGAAAGCAACTTCTTCAACCCAGTTTGATTCAGTTCACTTTCATTCCATTGTGAAGGTGAGGAGAGAGAGGAAAGGGTAATAGGCTGAATGGCTAGGTCATTTCTCTATAGGATGATATGGCTCTAAAAGGTTTACTAAATGCAGGTAAGAAATAAAGACATAAACCATACGCAGATGTATATGAACTGTGCTGGTAAGGAAGAGCGTGACAGCAGAGGAGGACAGTGCAACTCCTCAGAGCTGAAATGTGGCCTCTCCTAATGTGGTTTCTCCTAATGTGATATCTGATACTGACTTGGAGGTCATTTAGAGTATGCTCAGCCCCCTGATTCTTTGGGGAGTCTCAATAGACCAGGATATATAAACAATGCTGATCATTTTAAATGTTACATGTAAATTAAGCCATAGAAGGTCCTGTAGAGCTTGCCACACAGGATCATAAAAGGAGGTCACATCTGATCCTCCTCCACTTTCCTTCACTGTGGATTCTAAAATGTGTTTCCATGACTTTATGTCAACAAAGATATGTCTGATGTGGAGGAATTGATTTTATTTCAAACAAAACAAAGAATCCCCATTGAGAAGATGTCCCTCCAGAGGCCCTTACAAGAAACTTGTTCCTTCCCAGAATCTAACAAAGTATCTGCTAGAGAGAGAGCAAGAGGACACATCCTCTCTTAAGATACCTTAGCTTTCAGTGGTGGATAAAGAGGCTCTTCTCTGTGTGTGTGTGAGTGTTGTACTCATGTGTGTGTTTGCACCCACATGTGTGTTTCAGTGTATGTGGGAAAGTGTTTGCATTTATTTATTTAAAGAACTATGTGCTGAGTTGCACTCTCTGTAGAGAAATAAAAGTAAACAAGGAATAACAAATCATAATAAAGTGTATTGACATCAAACCTTACCATCTACCCTGCAGAATTTTGAAAAGACTTTAAAAGCATGTTTTTTCCAAGAACAATTTACAGGGTGGATATTCACTAAAGACTTGTGTACTTAAAACACAAAATGTTAAATAAAAAAAGACACAAAGTGTTACTGATACAAATTCTAGCAATTACTTTATACCAGAAGTGTTCAATATTGTCTTCCCACTGTATGTAGGAAAACTACTATGTTCCACTAAGTTTCATCAAAGTTCCTAAGAAATGTTAACAGCAACATAATCCCTCAAGGCTCCAGGACTGCCTTTTCATTCACTTATCTCCTAGAAATTTCCACTAAAGTAAAATGACTGCTTTGCCCCAGGAAGACAAAGTACAGCCTTATAAATGAGCCAACCCATATATACTTAGGCTCTGCCTAGATTACATAACAACAGATATTAGAAGACAAGCAAGATTCCTTGAGATTCTGAATCAAATGTAATGAAAGTAGTATAGTGTTTACTACCAGGTTTAGTTCTCTTAAAACATCAAAATTATATATGGAGGAGGCAGGTGTGGGTAAGTGGGTCACATTCATTTGGATCCTGTAATTGCAATATTCAGGCCTAGAGAGTGATATGCACCTGTACTCTGGTTGACTAGCCACACCTGGAACTGGGCTCAGTTCAGGGAGTGGAGTGGGAATCTATTTTGAGAAAGATTAGCTGGAAAGTATCCAGAGTCAGAAACCAGAGTGGCAAATGCCTCAGGAATTATTTCATGGGAAGCACATTCGAGATAACTGGGACTGTAAATCTTGACAAGAAGAGAATGGGGGAGATTAAAAAGCCAAATATTTGAAAGGTTTTCATGTTACATTTCTTTCTTTTTCTTTCTCTTTTTTTCTTTTTTTGAGACAGAATTTTGCTCTTGTTGCCCAGGCTGGAGTGCAATAGCGTGATCTGTGCTCACTGCAACACCCACCTTCAAGGTTCAAGTGATTCTCCTGTCTCTGCCTCCTGAGTACCTGGGATTACAGGCGCATGCCACCATGCCCAGCTAATTTTTGGATTTTTAGTAGAGTTGGGGTTTCACCATGTTGGCCAGGCTGGTCTCAAACTCCTAACCTCAAGTGGTCTGCCCGCCTTGGCCTCCTAAAGTGCTGGGATTACATGTGTGAGCTACCACACCCAGCCTATGGTGCATTTCTTATATTTTTCAATATAGGTTGTGAGGTCTCCATTTGTGCAGTTTCTTCTACTTCAAGTGCTTCTCCCCTTCCTCTTGCCTGTTGATCCCTACAGATCCAGTTCAGCAACAACTTCTCCAGACACCTTCCATGAGTCACTTTCCATTTTCATGCTCCCTGCGAGAGGCAGAGGACTAGACATTCTCCCTCTCTATACCTTGTTATTATCCATAAAAGCCCCTTCATGTTGTAGTAGAACTTTGTATTCCAGTATCTGTCTCTCTTCTCTCCCCCATTAGCTGTGGGAAAGAAGTGAATTCTACATTTCTTACATTAATTTTTTGATCACCCTTTACTGAATATTTGCTATTTCCTAAATAATGTGTTGAGAAGTAGGGATGCAGAGAAAGAATGTAGTCTCTTTCCCTGCAGAATATAAAACAAGAAAAACAGTTGCAAACATCAGAAATAAGACAAGGATGTCTTCCCTCAAGTCTTCTCTTCAATATTGTATTGGAGATTTCAACCAATGCAATAAGGCAAGAAAAAGAATAAAACAAACTGAAAAGGAAGATGAAAATTGTATTTGTTTACTAATGACATGGTAATCTATATAGAAAATTCAAGAGAATCTAAAACTAATGAAGGAGTTTAGCAAGACTGTATGGTAGATGATCTATACAAAATCAACTGTTTCTACATATAAGGAACAATTAAAAATGGAAATTTAAAAGCCTATATCATCTCTCTAATAACATCAAAAATATGAAATGGACTCTCCTTGGGCCAGTCTTGCTGCAACCACTGTGGGATATGAGGTTGAGATTCCCCATCACTGGAGTTGTGTACTTAGGTGGATTATGGCTGCCTCTGCTGAGTCATGCAGGTTATTAGGCAAGTGGGGGAAAGCCAGCAGTTACAGCTCCCACATAAATCAGAGGGCTGCTCTCACTCCCACCATGCCCCACCAACAGCCCTGGGTCTATTTCCAGGTAGAGGGCAAGATGGACTTGAAAACTTGCCTGAGGCTTTCCACCTACCAGCTGCAAAAGTAAAGGGCCTTAGTTCTTCCCTGACCTGTGAAGTCTGCAAGACAGTTTTGTGCTCTCCCCCGAGTTCTGGCCAGAAGGCTTCTTGCCCCATTCAAATTGTTACAAAGTTCAGCTAGAGAATTCCTTTTCCCTGTGGAGTTTTACCCCCGTTCCTCTGGCCACCCTCCTAATGGATCCTTCTGGTGCCAGGCAGGAATGGGCCGCTTGGGGACCCAGCAAACTCCCAGGGCCTCTCTGCTGCTTCCTCTACCCCTGTATTTCACTCAGCTCGGCTCTCTAACTTGACTCAGCTCCAGGTAAAATCAGAAACTTCTCCAAAAAGACCTTCAGCTTCTCTAGTGGGGCTGTGTGTTTGGGAGAAGAGGGTCTCCCTTTTCCACTTCCGCTATTGGGCACTCACAGTATTTGAGGTGTCTCCCTGGTCCTGCAGGAGCAGTCTGCTTCCTTTGGAGGATCTGCAGTTCCTCTCAGGATTGCAGGTTTGTTCTTGCAGTTGATTGGGAGCTAAAATTCACAATGCAAGCCTCCGCATGCTGCTCTGTCCAGAGCTTCAATCTAGTCTTGCTTCCTGTCCACCGTGATCTAACAGTAATTTTTAGGAGCTTAATTTTTAGTGTGCCTGGAAAATAGCAGAGCCCCAATATGTGCTGAAGCATGTGAGTAACCTAATTAGATTAGTGCTCTGTTACTCCAAAGTACAGAACTAGCCCAAAAGGCAGATTTCAGTTTAATGCATTCGTTACAGATGTCCAATAATGAAATGAACTTCTAAATTGGGAAAGATGTGTAGCAACATGATTACAAGTGTGATTATAAAGAAAACTATGGTTCAAATTCTGGTTTTGCTTCTTACTGTGTGACCTAAGCAAGTCACTTGAATTCTCTAAGCCTGTGTTTCCCCCTCTATAAAGCAGAGATAATAATAGCATCCACACCATAGAGATGTTATAAATCATAATGAGATAAAAGTGTAAAATATATTATTGAACTAACTGCTGTGCTGGGTGGAAGCCCGAGCCAATTGATTGCAAGTGGTTCATACCAGTACTTGGGTAAGTACGGTAATAATTGAGCATTTCATTCAAGGCATACAGACACTTAGTGAGAAGGTAATAGAGCCAAAGAGAGGCTCAGAAAAAAGCAGGGTCAAGCCTTGCTTCACTCTCAATTTCCCTAAATACCCTGATTAATTTCATTGAACATTAATAATGGCACCTGGCCTCTTTGACCACGTCAACATTTGTAGGCATCCTAAGATGCAAACTTAAGACCCCACTAAACCCCACACCCCTCCTCCAAAGCATAGTGACAAAGTCAAAAAAGCTCAGCTACTTTTCCTGTAAATATTTTGAATTATGCAATGCTTCTTACAGAGAAACACATACTAAATTGATTTGTGCAGAAATTCTTTCCCTACAAAATATATTTTGTAATATTGCTCTAAGTCACTACGGGCAACAAACATCCCTAAAGGGGATTTTAAGAAGTTTGCTTTGACGACATTCTTTATTATGAATTTCTCTTTGGTGAATTCACAGTTATCTATGCTTATATAAAATCTTGATTCATGAAAATGAATTCAGCAACTACAGAAATGCCTCTTTGAAGGCTCTAATTGGCCATCCAAACTGTGAAAAATGTGTAACAGACTTGGTTCCTTAGTGTTTCTTCCATTTTATAGGCCAGGAAAAGAAATAATTTTCTTGCTCAAGGCCATGAAGAAGGAGAGCGCTAGAAGAGTCAAAGGAACTCAAGAGTTCCTGATTGCAGATCCCAAGTATGATTTCCTGGGGCCCGAAGGTTCTAACATCTGTGGCCAGTTAGCTCTTTGTTCACTTGATGCTGGGATAAAACCAAGGGCTGCCTTCTTCCAAGCCCAGCCTTTTGTTTCTTTAGACTTGATGATCTTAAAACTACAGATGCATAATGTTTACTCATAGAGTGGACATGGGTTTATTTTTCTATTTTTGAATCAGCAGGTTTCCTCTCTAATGATGAGCAATTACAAATCTGGCAGACTGCTTCATTCTGCATGCTAAAAAAAAAAAAAAGGCTACAGGAAGTATTTCCATTCTGAATGCCACAGAATGTGCGATTTGCATGCACCTTTTGAGTTAAAATAAAACATTTGCCCTGTATTGGCCCGAGTTTAATTAAAATGATGAGAATGTGTGATAGGCATTTGGTCTAAGGCAAAAAGGATGCCTAGTATTGAAATTTGGAACAAACATTTTTTTTTAAATGAGAAATGCATGGTTGGCAGTGATAAGAAATGCCAAGACGATGTATTACATGGGATCACGGGTTGAAAATAGAAAATATCCTAATATTTCTGGTGCAATGTGAAACTGTTGTAGGAACGTTTGGATAGGATTACATGCTTTACGGATAATGTCCCTGTAACTAACACTGTACATGTTTATAATCTTTTCTATAGTCTTTTTGTGGCTCACCATGTATACCTGATGGGCTGCTCATTAGTCCCGGCAGATTTTCCCATTTAACCATGCAGGGAAGAAGGAAGAAGATTTTTATTTATTTATTTTTTTATCTCCAAGGGTTAAGGTCTGCAAAATTGATGATCATTCAAGAACACCAATGAAACAAAGTCAAAATGTTCAAGTACAGAAAGTGGATAACTAATCATTTGAATTGAGGATTATTAAAATTGACCACATTTTCCATTGCAACAATTGTAATAGGGTGGATATTAAAGAATGTTTTCTATTATATTCCAAATTCTAATTTTAAAAATACGCATATATAGTAGGCTAAATAGATTTGCAAGTACAGTTGCCAGGGTCTTAGAGTGAATACAGTAGAATGAAGCAAAAATCTGAGCTATGGATACTCTCATTTTACAGAATACCTTTAAGCTTCATAGCTTACTAAGTAAATAGTAAAATTCCTAAATAAGAAATGTGGAATCATTTATAAAGAGAATTATCACATTGTGAAGATACCCCCATCTTCATTATTGGGGAAGATCAACACAACAGAATAGACTTCAAACAACTGCATGAATAGAGTTATTTCTATAGATGAGTAGTCTAATGTTTGGATCATTGGGATCAATTGTTTTGTTAATCTGTGCCAATATCCATAAAGACATTCCAAAATTTAATTTAAAAATGGTGATTAAATGGCTCCTTATACAATCTCCATTAGACCCAAATTCCCAACTTGAATCTCATCTTCGAAGTCCCCAAGTCTGGTCTTTGAACCTTGACTCAAAGAAGAAAAACAGAAAATAGGGTGGGAAGATGGCAAATGGCTTGTATCATCCCTCCTCTGGGAGAGACAGACAGCTACTACAGAATATAACTAGTGTGAATTTCCACTTAGACTACAAAGAGATCCGTGGTCTGCCTTTATCTTTATTAATAACGTTTGTCTTCCAGATAGTGCCTACCCAAGTTTCAGTGTTTTGTTTTAAGCAGTTACAGACATGACATTGTTTCAGCATCCTCAGAATATAATAAGACTGTTAAAACAAAAAATAAAGCTTTTTATTTAAACCTAACCTTTCTCCTGTTTGCTCCAAACACTTAAAAAATACAACTTTGATTTCAGAAGCTGCAAAATTCTACTTTGCTAACATGGCTGCATCTTAGGTAATAATATTGAAAAACAAATGACCAAAGATCATCAAATATCCTAAACATGAAATTGGGGCATAAGCGTGCAATTGGATCAAAACCCCACATCAGTTCAAACATACCCAAAGGGAAGAGTGACTGCCTTAATACAACAGAGGTGTGAACATCTGTTTCAAACAGATTCTCTTGGGTACAGTTGGGCTCATTTTAACAACTTTGTATGCCAGACAAATACACTTTATGAGAAAACATTTGTGGCTGAAGACCTCACAAAATCAAAACTCACCTTATCAAGACTTTCTTTCCATAAGAATAGATATAAACAGAAGAATGTGTAAAAATCTACAACCCTTGTATCTTAACCTCTTTTTGCTTTGAAACTCATTTTTAAAGCAAAGGCTTTCTCTCTCTTGCTCTCTCTCTCTCTCTCTCTCTCTCTCTCTCTCTCTCTCTCACACACACACACACACAATCAAATTAATAGATATACAATAACAGGATCACATCTAACTTCAATATTATTATTTATCTTTTCATTACATTTTGAGACTGGCATTAACACTGCCAATTAACGAATACTAGGATGATACCCTTAGAGGATGTAAACAAAAAAACTTAGTTCATTCATTTTCAAGGACTTACCGAGCACTATGAGCCAGGTACTGTTCTAGATAACAGGCTTTTAATTGTAGTAATGATAAATGTTAAAATAATAGCACAGTAGTCATCCAAATCATAGATATTCATAAGCAGGTATTTAAAAAAAAGCAAACCAAAGAAGCCAAGATCATGATAAAGAAGGGTGAGTAGCTCTGTAGCCAATCTCAAGTGACACTATCAGGTGTCAAGGGCATTACTAACTGTATAATACTCTTAGTGCCCCCAGCTTTGGAATTATAGAGTATTTTTTACTTTTTCGGAATTCACATTATTTTTATTTCTGTTCATAGAGTTATTAATATTTTATCTAATGCTATTTTATATGTACATACTATGCAGTCATGCTGGTTTGGTTGCTAGTTGGTTGAGATACCTTCCAAATGTCACTAGATAACCATATTAATTTTTTCATCGAAGAATATAGTCTGAAATTTATATTTTGATATAAAAAATAACTATGTATGCTGTAGTACTATGCAGCCAAAAATCTTAATGATAAGTGGCTTATTAGAGTATAGAATTTCACATTTTCCTTTTAAATTACACTTTCTTCTATGAAACCTAATGTTTATAAAGTTTAGCCTTCTAAAAAGTTACTAAGCAAAAAATTACCTTGTTTTCCAACATTTTACTTATTACAGACCCAGATGACAGTCAGTAAGAACTTTATACCAGATCAACCACACTGAGTGTGAATAACTTCAATGCAATCTTATTTCTGGTAGGTATGCAATATCCATCAGGCCTTTTGAATAAAAATTGCTCACAGATTCCCACAGAAACGAATAGAAAAGCTTTCAGGCAGAAATGAGGTTGACCTATCTCTTTTTTTCCTGTAGAATATTCTGCCTTGAAGAAAATTTGAAGATGTTTGCAATATCTTTGATTCCACAATTCAAGTAGATGATTGCCCGCACCATCTTGCTTTATGTTCTCAGCTGCTTCGGAGTTGTTGCAGGTTTCTGTTGTGAAACGTCATCTTATGCCATGGGTGGGCGTAGAATGGGAGATGAGAAATTGCCTCTCACCTGGTTTGAGGCTCCTGCTAATAACCTGTAACAAAACAGGGGTCATCAAGATGAAAGCAAAACAGAAATATTAAGGCAGGTCACTTTCAGTTATAAACTCTACTGTAATAAAGCAAGATGAGTTTGGGATTTAGCCTTCTTAGAATTCTTGGAATCAGTACAAGGCCAGTGTAAACAAACACTGAAGTCTTTATCAATGTTCCCCAAAATGCTGGAGCTCCTTTCCCCCTTGTTCCCTGCAAGTCGTTTATGACCTTGTGCTATTCCTTTAAGAAAACCGTATTAGGAGAGTCGAAGGTAGCTAGAACAGACATCACCAGAGGCTGACTGTAAATGACTCAGCACAAGTTAAATGGAAGAATAAATAGAAGCACAAATATTTTAATTGAAAAGTATGCATTCACAAGCCCTCAGACTAAATATTGTTCCTGAAATTATAGTAATGCACTGGGGAAGAGAAACCTGAAACTTACATGGATTGCCCTTTACCTACAGAACAAATTTGGTGGAATTTCTAGAATACCTGTTCACACCAAGCCCTCTGGTTTCAGCAGTTTCTTTTTCTTAGATCAGAGCTTGCTGCCAACAAACAAACTCCAGTGAATGGCACAGTCCTCCTCCTCCTTCCCCTGCCTCTTCTTTCTCCCATGGTTTGCTATTTCTGAAACCCTAAAGGTCAGAATAATCAGAGACTCAGGAGGAGGATCCAGTGTTCCTGGTACATTCCCATTCTGCCTCAGATCATTAAGAATCAGGTATTAAAACTCGGTTTTCTTTTTCTTTCTTTCCCTCCTTCCTTCCTTCCTTCCTTCCTCCCTTCCTTCCTTCATTTTCTTCCTTCCTTCCTTCCCTCCTTTCTTCCTTCCTTTCTTCTTTGTTTCCTTCTTTCTTTTTTGACAGTCTCACTCCATTGCCCAGGCTGGAGTTCAGAGGCAGTATCACGGCTCACTGCAACCTGGGCCTCCCTGTGCAACCTCTGTGCCCCAGGTTCAAGCAATTCTCATGCCTCAGCCTCCCTAGTACCTGGGATTACAGGCACACACCACCACGCCCAGCTAATTTTTGTATTTTTTGTAAAGACGGGGTTCACCATGTTGTCCAGGCTGGTTTCAAACCCCTGACCTCAAATGATCCACCCACCTTAGCCTCCTGAAATACTGGGATTATAGGCGTGAGCTACCGTGCCCAGCCAAAACTCTGAGTTTTCAAAGGAAGACATTATTTAAACACAGATGCTTGTAGATCTCAGTCTCTGTTTCGGACACCTTCTTAATCTAAAACTCTTTTCCCCTCCCATCTGGGTGGCCCACATGTCAGCTTTCTCTTGGCTCCATCCCTGTTTTTCCCCCATCGCCTTCACTATCCAGTCCTGAATTGGGGGTCTTGTCTGAATTAGAGCCCAGTCCCAGGAATTTCCACTAAGAACACCTAAGTTTCTTCTTATAAAAGGTACAGAAAGGCCACTCCATATGCTCTAGGTAGCTGGTAAAATTTCAGTGGAAACCACCTGCCTTCATCTTTTTCAGTTCCAAGTCCTGAGATGTTTTCTCTGATAGAAGTTGATTCCAAAACCTGTCCCATGCATGAGCGTCGGTGTGGCTTTCTGTTCACACCTCTACCTGCTTCAAATCGGTTAAGGAGCCTTTCCAGATTCATAGACCAGATCAAAGGCATGGCCCTGGCAGCCAGAAGACAGGGACTGTCACACCCCAATTCACAAGGGAGGGAGCTGCAGGATTTTCATCTGGGTTTTGCAGAATGCCAAATGTACTCTTGGCTTTTGTAGTAATACTAATTATGCCTTCCAAATTACAGGCTGGACAGATGTGTTCACCAGGCCCTGAGGTGGATTTGTCCGTAAGTCTCCAACCCTGAGCACAGGGCATGTCTGTGGAAGAGTCCAAAGGGCATAGCAAACTTTGAGGAGCGGTTCAGTTACTTGGACTCAGACCTCACCTGCTTTTCGCTATCTAATTGTAAATTGCTTCGTGTGAAAACACATATGCATGCATTCAACGTTAAGGCTTTCCAGGTATTTCAGGGCACTTTTCTCCCTAAGCCCTCTTTTTCAGTTTTCTACTTTCTGTTTGGCCTGTCCTTTCTCCTGAACTGTGCACAAGCCTCTCCTAGCTTAGAGATGTGGGTGACAGTATTTCAACACCCAGAGATCCCACGGGTCACCAACTGCCTCAAGGACAAATTCTTCTGCTCCAAAATATACCTTCCTTACCCATTGTTTTGGTGCCCAAAATACTGAGGTTCAGGCTTCGTTGTTTGTTTTTTTAACTTTTTATTTCTTTTCAGATGAGCTCCTGCTATCTGTGTGTCAAGGAGGAGTCATATTTTAGTTATCTGTGTGAGTTTTTTTATGTTTTACAAAAAGTAGGTTTTGATTTAAAAAAAAATGAATGTGATGATGTATGAGAAGGGAGTTAAAGAAAAAAGGAAGGAACAAGGAGAGGGAGAAAGGAAAAAAGGGTGAGAGGGAGGAAAAAGAAAAGAGAGAAGAGAAAAGGGGAGGGGAGGGGAGGGGAGGGGAGAAAAGGGGAGGGGAGGGGAGGGGAGGGGAGGAGAAGGGAGGGGAGGGGAGGGGAAGGGAGGGGAGGGGCAAAGGAAAGAAAAGTCATGGGGAGTTGAGAGGAATGACGCAGGGAGACATCATGCGGCCTAGAAGAGGAGTTTGCAAAGTACAGCAGACCAGTGTCACCTTCTCAGCGTAGACCAAGGACAGCCTGTGTTACCTCCTATTCCAAATACTTATTTCTGTGGGGAATTTTCCAGACCCAAAGATTTTGCTTCCAGTCTGAGGAATTAGATTCACAGTCAAATTTTCCTGAATTGCTGAAAGCGAGTGAAGTCCGTAATTATCCCCAGAAACTAAAGAGTCTGCTGAGTCATTTTAAAATATAATTTAAGTGACACTCCCTCAGTTATCTCTCTCTTGTGTTAGCATTTTATTTTAAAGGTGGTATAAATAGTAACTTTGAAAACAGTTGCCATCAGGAACCCCAAGCTGACTCTGCTAAAGGGGTACACAGACAGAAGGGTTCCATGGCCAATAAGCCCACTCCCACTAACCCACCTGGAGCTCCTGCCCTGGGGCCTGAAACTTCAAGTTGTCTCTTTTCAGGGATGTGCAGGGTGGAAAGATGGAAAATTTGAAGTGAAAATGCCTGATTTTAAACTTTGTTCTGAGAGTCACTCAGAAGAGTGCCCATAGATGTTCTTCCCATCAACTCCTTCCAGAGTATTCCTTCTCAGAAAAGAAAATAAATAGACTGTTGTCAGCTTCAGTTTGATGCCAAGCACGGAAGACTTCCAAGGATGTAAGCTCATATCTAAGGTGCTGGATAAACATCTCCAGGTGTGGGGATGAAGCTACTGCACAGGGCAATTGTAACAGAATCGTAACCAAGCATGTACACCTCTTTTTTCACCTCTTAGGTCAGAAATGATGTAAAAATATCAAGATGTTTGCCAAAGTATTCCCAATCACAGTTTGAGCTATCAATCCATCCACTACTAAAAAGTCAGCTTTGGTATTGTCAACGACTGGAAGAAAATTAACTCTAGCAATAGCCTCCTGATTTTGACAGAACTGCTCGGCTTCCGCGGCAGCAGGAATCACTGTTTGAATCAATGGCTGTAATAATACTCCTCATTCCTGCTAATGCAAAGCAGCAAGGCCTGGGCCCTTCTGTTTTACGCTGCACACTGATTTGGAAGCAAATATTTTTCCAACAACATCACCAAATTGAAAGCATTTTGAAAAATCTGAAGTTTTCACAAAATATTGTTTTGGAAAAACCAACCCTAGTGGATCTGTCACTGACATAAGCCATCCCCTTCAATTTAGCTTGAAAATGCGAGCTCACCCTGTCAAATAGCTCTAAATTATATATATAAATTTGCACGGGGCATTCCAAGATCCAATTTAAAAAGGTGGGGAAGGTTGGGGGGGCGGTAAAAGATGTTATATTTTTCCATTATGCTCTTCTTATTTATTAATAAAAATGGTGACATCTGCCTGCCTTTAATATTGTTGGGGCACATGTATTTGCAAATAAGGAATCCAAGCACAGTTGTGAATCAATTGCTTGGTCAGATATGAATTTTTAAAGTTTATTCACCCAGTATCCAAATAGGTACTAAGAGCTTACTACAGACAACGGTCAATGTTAAGTTCTGTGATAGGTATAAAGTTACTCAAGAAATGAAGGCAGAAATTTAAGATACTTACCCTCTATTAGAGGATATAATACATCATGCAAATACTTGAATTCGAAGCATTATTCTTTTATGAAAATGAGTCGCTTGGCACATTTTTCTCTGTGCTTTCTAATCTCGTTGATTTGAGCATCAGAGCTTCTAAAGGGCATTCCTCATGTCTCTAACTTATTATTAACCAATATTTAGGGGGAACTTTATAAAATAAGCTATACCTGTGTTTTGCTATCTCAAAGTCTCTGACAAAGCATTCTAATATTTAAATCCCCTGCAGTTTGTTACATTGATTTCCCTCCAATCCTTATACTTTTTTAATAGGAAATTTCAAAAATATAAACAGTACAAGGAACGTGTAATGCTCCCTCAGGTGCCCTTCACACACTTCCAGTGATTATCAATACTTAGTCAGTTTCCATCTGAGTGTGCACCTGACCTCTCCTTCATAACACCCAGATCAGATTATTTTGAAACAAATCTCAAACATCGTATCATTTCGTCTATAAATGTTTCAATGTTGTCACAATGAGTTTTAAGTTTCCTTTACATTTTAATGAATCCTTGATATTTTTAGGTATTTATCAGGCTACTGCACATTTTACAAAGTATGCTGATTTGTATTCTATCTACACACATAAGTGGTGGAGTTGGCCCATCTATTTTAAACAAATTATCATTGAAATAGTCTATGTGCATCATCATTTTTAATCATCACAGAGCTTTTGCACAGCTATGTATCTGAGTTTACAAGCTCACACTTTGTCAGGCACTTCCACACTATTATTTTGAGCATGTTAGAACTTGCCATTTATTTATTTAGAATATTTTTATATTATAATGAGTTTCTCACATTCTTGTTTTCTTTCCTGCTCCCAGGGCGTTATTGATCTGTGAAAGTCTCCTCATTCCAGGGAGCAATCTGTTTTATGGGAGGGAGATGTGCCCAGTTCATGGGTCTTTCCATGTGGCTTTGAAGGAACAAAAGCATCAAGTTCAAGGATATTATTAAGAAAAGCGTCCAAATGCCTTGGAGATTCTCACAGGGAGGGGCTGGGGTGATGGGGGTAGGACCAACTCCTCATGGTGGAATAAGTAAGAAAGTGAAAACTACATCATGAGGTTAAATAAGCAAGATGAATCAAAATGCCAAACTTCTTTATTCTAAGTGAAGAATTGCATTTCAAGGCTCACTTCTATTAGAAAAATGAAGTCTTGTGTTCAGGTGGTTAAATCAAACATAAGAAGGAGAAATAAATTCCCCAGTGCCAATAAAAAGTCTCTCCTTGCTGCTCAAAGCAAAAGTTTTGAGACATTCAACAATAGGTCAAAATAACATTCTGTGTTCTGCACACCATATTCCAAACTCAAGCAAAATGTCTACGGATTTTTTTTTTTTATTTCAAAGCCTTTTGATTAAAGTGTACCAGAAGGGCACTGACAGAGCAGGCTGTTTCTGTTCTTCTGCGGAAGGTTTCAATGGCCGCCGCACACTCTCTAAATCTATTTACTTCAAGGCTGGAATGAAACAAACATGACAGATGGTTTTTAAAAAAAATCAAAGGGGAAGTTCTTGGAACACATCCTTCAAAATAAAATTTTGTTTCTTTTCTTTTTTTTTGGAGCAGCTGAAATGATTTTTCAGAACATCTGATGAGCGATTTTAATACTTCAACTTTCTCCTCCATGAAGCAAGCCCATTCATTTGGAGACTTCTGTTCTTTTGTTTTAGTTCTGTGAGTGTCTTTCTTTGACAAGACATAAAGTCTGAAAACGACAATATGCTAAATGAATGGACCGATAGTATATTTGGCTACATAAGGGCTGCTGGAATTTACTTTGGATTTTGAAGGGATAATAGAATGCTTAATGGAAGAAATCTTGGAGAAATAAAAAGGAAAGTTAATGAGTCTTCATGTTTGCTATTGCTCATGTTCAAGGGGGGATAAGCAATTTTTCCTCCAATGCAAGGACAGTAACTAGAGGGGTACTCCATGCCCCTGAAGGCTGGACAGCTTGATGGTTAGGAAAACACCAGAAAAGGAAATGGGAATTGAGGGGCTTGAGGAGGGGTTTGGGGGTTATTGCTTAGAGCTGGTTTTCACCTACTCATGCTCAGAGGAGCACTAGTTTAACACCACCAGTAAGTCTCACAAAGCCGAAATTTAACTTTAGGAAATGTGCAAAACCTCAGTTGGCATTAACAAAGTCTGTTAAAAGTCGGGAACGGCTCTCGCTCAGTTTTCGTGTAAACAGGATATAAAGCAGAAAGAAGAGTCAAATAGGACCCCCAGGCCTCCTGGGTGGGTCACAGGGGGTGGGACACTGAGTCCATAGAGAAAAGAGACCGAGGAGATCTGAATGCTAACACGTTTGCCTTCGAAGGCTTGTATAAAGACTCACGGATTTAGAAGTCACGTCGTCTCTGGATCTCATAACTAGAAACCGGAGGACTACGACCTCCGCAGAAAAGCAGCATGAGGTTATTGTTTAAAAACACTAACTTCGATTTGAAAAAAACCTGGATTAAAGTCCCTGCATCCCCACCTTCTTGCCATATGACCCCAGATCAGGGAAAACAGACCTTTTAGGTTATTTCCTTATTGGTTAAACTTTGGCCACCGAACCTTCTTCTTAGGATGTTAAGACACTCAAATGAGGTCATGTGAAGAAAGCATCTATCCTAGAAATAGGCCCTTCACACAGCTCTTCCCCTGAACTCAGGCCCCATGGTACCAGCCAAAGGAGGATATATTCTGTATGGGGATCACAAGATCTGCCCTGACCATAGAAAAACCCAAGCTGTAACCCCCCAAAAAACAACATTATATTAAGTGAAGCCAGGCACAGAAGAACAAACAGTACATGATTCCATTTATATGCATTATCCGATGCAGTCAAACTCACTGAAGCAGCAAGTAGAACGGTGATTGCCAGGGGCTGGGGAGGGAGGAATAGAAAGTTCCTATTTGCTGGGTACAGGGCTTCAGTCACACAAGGGTACAGGCTTTCAGTTATACAAGATGAAAAAGTTCTAATGCTCTGCTACACAACAATGTGCATATAATTAACAATACTGTACCATACACTTAAAAATTTAAGAGAGTAGATTTCATGTTATGTGTTTTGTTTTTTTTTACAATAAAATGAAAGTAATGCTCTCTAAACCCCTACCAACTCCCCACTTTGTCCCAAACTTTGACATGTTTCCCAGAAGGACTGCCCAAGGAAGCTCGTTAGTAGTTATCCTGGTTACAAGCATAAAAAGATAACGAACAATGCAAGGGCAACAGGATAAATACTAAATTCTAAACAAGTAGTAATGCAGGGGATACTTCGAGTTAAGAGAGAGGAATCACTTGTGTCAATATGATAGGAAGACAGAGCGGGCAGGAAGGAGCAGCCTGCTCTGGCTGAACGATCTGTGCCAGGCCCCATCCAAAGTGTTTCCAGAAGGCACTATTGCATGAGAAAGGAGAATCCAGAAATAGATCAACACATCCCAGCCCTTAGCAGTTCTTGGCCCAAACTCAATGTTTCCTAAACATTTGGTGAATGAATGTAAAATCCAAATTTCACAGAACCACCTATTACAAATTTTATTTACTCAGCTGACAGTAAGTTAATGACATATTTACAAAGCTTATAACAAAGCCATTTGGTTTGGCAATGTCATTTGACACTAAAAATGAGCTTATGCTTTGACCCAGCAATTCCAATTTACAATGTCTGCCTAAAGAATCCCTGCATAGAACACAAGGAGACACGTATGACGATGGTCACAACAACCTTGTTTTTCATGGCAATGGCTGAATAAATTGTGGGTGACTTGTACAATGGAATAGCAGACAGCACTGAAAAGGAATGAGCTGGATCTATTATAATAACATGAAAAGATCCAGAAATAGATTATTGAGTAAGAATGACTATTGCAAAAAGATATGATGCCACTTATGTTCAAACACACATGCACTCCTAAATACTATGTTGTTTCTATAAATATACATGTATGTGTACAAAAAATGGAAAAAGCCTAAAAGGACAAATATATATCTGGTCTTTATATATATATATATATATATATATATATATATATATATATATGAATATGAGAGAGAATGCCAACTTTAGAGATTCAGTACTCAAAAGCATTATGCTAAGTGAAAGAATCCAAATATTAAAAACTTTATATTATTTTACTTATTTAAAATTTTAGAAAGGATAAGACTGTAGTAACAGAAAGTTTCCAGATACTGTAGCATGGGTAGGGGAATTGGCTGCAAAAGAGCCCAAGGAAGCTTTTCAGGGTGATGGAAATGTTCTATATTAAAATCAAGATGGCAATTACACAGGTATATACATTTATCAGGAGTCACTGAATTGAACACTTAAAACTGGTGAATTTTATTGGATGCAAATTCTATATGAACGATATTAAAGAAAGCCTATAATAAAGGCTACTGTTAAGAGGATATGAGATCTGATATTGGGGTTTAATTTTTAAAGAGAAAATACATATGTTAATCTTATTTATCATTACATTATTTATATTGTCTTAAACTCGTTTGCCCTTTACATAGCAAATTACCACAAACTCATTTTTTATTCTTAGGGAAAAAAATGCTGTGTATATTTTTGTTGTTGTTACCTGTACTCTTCCTAAATAGAAATTTTGAAAATGTCTGAAGGGGAAATATGTGTCCCACCCACGTGTGACATGAAAAGAAAAATGCTGGTGAGAGCAGCCGAGAGCTGGGTTCTGAGAAGTCTTTTCTCTGCTCACTCTCAGCACTAACTCCCCACCATTCCCCTCTCGAGGCTCTGTTGTATCATCTGAGTACTAGAAGGTTGGTGCCAGCTAACCTCTCAGGCCACTTCCAGCCACAGCTAAGTGCTTGGCTCTTTGGAAACCCAGTGCAGCAGGGGAAAAGATTGACGTGGGCCTCCAAAGGAAAATAGAATTTGAAACGACAGTATCCACTTACATCCAAAGATAAGATTGTGAGCCTTCAAATTCCACATACCCTGCTCCTTCGGTCAGTTGTTCCCATTGCCTTTAGCAAAAGAATTTTTTCTCTCTTGAGAAGGCTGCTGTAGTGCCGACGAAAGCACAGCAAATCCAAGACTGTGGTCAATGACCTTCACTTTGACCAAAGCAAATTCATACAGCTCTTTTTTTTTTAACTTGTTATGGAAATTCAGATTAAAAGAGTACAGATTTAGTCCTTTCACATTTGTCTTTTTTCTAATGACCTATTAAAATATTTAATTATATATTATATTTATGATATACCATATATATATAAAGAAATAAAAATTGGAGTTTTTTTAACTACAGGTGTATGAGACAAGCTTCTTCAGAATCAATAGGATGTGTATATAGATTGATTTTTAAAAAGACCATTTCTTTAGGGGATGAGGACTTGCAATTATGGAAGCTGTTCAGTCCTAAGATCTGCAGTTGGCAAGCTGGAGACCCAGGAGAGCCAACGGTGCTGTTCCATCCTGAAGGCAGTCAGGCTTGAAACCCGAAAAGAACAGATGTTTCAATCTGAGTCTGAAAGCAGGAGAACAAAAAAAAAAAAAAAAAAAAAAAAGCAAAGGCAGTGTCTCAGCTCAAAAGCATCAGGCAGGAGATCCCCCTCCCTCATGGATGGTTCAGTCTTTTTGTTTTATTCAGGCCTTCAACTGATTGGATGAGGCCCACCCACGTTAGAGAAGGCCATCTGCTTGACTCCAGTCTACCAATTAAAGGCTAATCTCATCCAGAAACAGTCCCACTGACACACCAAGAATAATGTTAGATCAAATATCTAGGCATCCCATGGCCCAGACAAATTGACACATAAAATTAACCAACACATTAGCGAAGTCTTAAATTCCATCGTTGAAAGAGTACAAGGAACTCTAGAAGACCAAAACCTTCCCAAACAATAAAGACTCAATAGTAATTAACTGAGTTCTTAAAGAATTAGAACCAAATGTGAGCACCATTAGGCTAGAAATTTCTTCTTCTGAAAGCTGCCTTTTTAAGATTACAAGAAACACATTTAAAGGGAAGTTTGGGCAAACCCATTGAAGTTGGCATCTTCCACATAGTTAATCCCAAATCTGGATGGGGGCAAGGCAGATTTATTTGCACTGAATGAGTTGATAAATAGTTTCTAATTTGCAAACTAATTGTGAGGGCTTTCAGTACGTTTGTTCTATCTCTCAAAGTCCATGTTAATGAACAGTATTAGTAGCTCTTCGCCTTTCAGTGGTCTTTTCCTGAGAGAAGAGATCATTTGGCCCTCTCATTTTGAACCCTAGGCCTTCCATCTTGATGATGGTTGGCCAAGGTTTGGGCACAGTCTGGGCTCTGGTGACCAACCATGCTAGTTTGCCCAGGGCTGTCCAGGTTTTAGCACTGCAAGTGCCACATCCCAGGAAATTCCTCAGCCTAGGCAAATCAGGATGGTTGCCACCCCTAGTCTGTGGCCCTGGATCTGCCCCCATCCCCTGTCAATCTCTCTCTCCCTCCTTGTTGGTCTTTCAAGTTGTCAATCCATTGTGAATAGCCAGCACCCAGCTCAGAGCCTGATTCATAGGAAGTACTAAGTAATTTGTTGAAATACTGAATGAATAATAATAATGATGATGATGATGATGATGATATAACAATAACTACCATATATTAAGAATTTTCTGCATGCCTGTTTCAAGAATTGAAGTATTAATTCATTTATTATCTCAACAAACTCATGAGACATAAAACACTATTTTCATATACTATAACTGAGAAGACAGAGGCAAAGAGAATGCTTGGGAAAAAAAATAGAAATAGAGCAAAGCCTACTAATCAGTCCATCTGGGATGAGACCCTGTAAAGCTGGCATTTCTAATGCTGGAATTTAGCCAACTGAGATAAGACCTTTATTCTCCTAGAATATATCACCTTCTTTAACAAACTGAAACACAAGAAAATTATTCATTCTTTCTGAGCAAGCTGTCACCCACCATAATTGTGAACTGGAATTTTCTGGTGAAAGTAATAATGACACTGATCCAGAAAGTCAGCTGAAAAGCAGGATACAGGGTCTGGTAACATTGCAAAATTGCATGTGAGAGCACCTGAGCTCTGGGCCCCAGGGAGTGCTGTGACTCAGGAGGTAGGACCACATGGGAGACCACACCCTGGAGGAAGATGGGATCTGGACATGGGACTGGCTGTGACCGTATGGTACATTCTGGTTCTGGGGAAAGCCCCAGTCCCTAAAGGAAGCATCTTCCCTCTGCCACTGGACTAATGAGGATCATTCTGCAGCTAAGAGAAAACAATCTGATCAGTTGAACTAACCTGATTTAGACAAGGATTATTCTCAGAGAAGTGCATGATGTTAAGGGAAGTGCAAGAAATAACAGAAAGAGAAGCCAAGTTGGAGAGCTCCTCAGAGGACGTGGCAGAGGAAAACAGGATACAGAGAACAGATAGATTGGGAGAATCATTAAGGAAATCTGATGCTTATTTCAAGACTGAGGTTGCATGTAAAATATGGCCAGAAGGACCTTGTCATAGCAAGATGATGCCTCTCTTCTACCATAATATTTTCCAAACTTTGTAACCTGGGCTGGCAGCCACATATTCTTAAAACCATAGTGTGTGCTACATCTTTCCATCAGAAATTGATGTGCCAAACAATTTCTCCTGGAGGAGCAGTTAGGTCATTAGGTTTCTCATTATAGCAATTAGTGTAAAACTGAGAAAATCATCAAGATAATTCAGGGTTTTAAGTGCTTTTGGCTACTAGCTAGATGCAGCAAACAAAAATGATCTTAGGTAGAAATTTCTGAGTATTTGCCTTACGTCTTCATTGTTACTTGACATAACATATACACACAGATAAAGGTAACAGGAAAGTAAGATTCAGATTATAAAATCTTGACCAGGCACAGTGGCTCATGCCTGTAATCCCAACACTTTGGGACTCCAAAACAAAAGAATCACTTGAGCCCATCTCAAGTTCAAGACCATCTTGAGCAATATAATGAGACCTCATTTTAAAAAAAATGTTTTTTTTTAATTAGCCAGGCATGGTGGTGTGTGCCTGCAGTCCCAACTACTCAGGAGGCTGAGGTGAGAGGATCTCTTGAGCTCAAGGGGCAGAGATTGCAGTGAGCCAAGATCACACCACTGCACTCCAGCCTGGGCATCAGAGAGAAAGATTCTGTCTCAAAAAAAAAAAAAAAAAAAGAAAGAAAGAAAGAAAAGAAAAAGAAAAGGCAAGGAAAAGAAAATCTAGGCTTTTTCTCTCTCTCCTGTAAACCATGTTCATTAAAACAGCATTTTCTTATTAATAATGTTTAAATTTATTTGGCTGTATTCTCCATTTTTGTGTGTCCCACCCTGATAGACTGTCAATGACCTCAAGAGCTATCTCAGCTTCTTCAAAACTATGTTAATTTTCTGCATTTCAGGTATTTGTCTTCTATCTGCTTAGCACTTTAGTAGAGGGAGTTCATGGTTTGGGCAGGGAAAGTCAGAGAATCAAATGGACAGCTTCAGAGTGTGATCACACAAGATTGTCAGTCATAATATCAAGGACCTATTATACCTGACTCACAAAATTAATAGGAATCCAGGTCTTTGCTATGTTATCCTTTCCAAAGCAAGCTTAGGACTCCTTTTATTGATTCTTAACAACAAATAGTTACTGAGCATCTTCCATGTGTGAAACCTCTGCTTGGCACTTTGGGATGAGGAGGGGAGTAAGGAGGAGGCAGAAGATAAAAACAAATAAGACACAGAGCCTGACTTTTAAAAGTTTACACTCTAGAAAGAGAAATAAGTCCAGCATATAAATATGATGAATAAAAAATGAGAGAGAAAAAGAGAGATGGCTGTGATATTTATGGAAAGGAAAGAGCCTTCTGTAAAGCTGGGTTGAGAATCAAATCTGGATTTTCTTCAAATATATGGATTTACTTTAATATGTGGGTACAACTTTGGTAAGCAGAGTTAGGAAGAGAAGGTAATTTCATAAAGACAATCCAACATGAAAAAAATGCTTATATGAGAAAAGGTAGGATCATGCTCAGCATTACAAAAAGTTCTAACTCAAAAGTCTCTTATTAACTCTCCACGACTTTGAAAACCACAGCTCTCTTAACACACCCAAAAAATGTTATCCTGTGCATTAGTTGTGAGACTGTCTACTGATTGGTTCCATCTGGGTGTCTAAAATGAAATCAGAAGGCTCTAGACATATCCTTGTCAGTTCCCTTCTGATTAGTGTTCCCCTGGGCTTTTCTTCCCAAAATAAAGTTAAGTGCATTTAAGTTTCTAGAATCTTCTGTATATTCTTTTGAAAATGCAGAGTAAATATTATGTTAGTTCCTTTCTGCAGTTAATTAATATCTTTCTTGCCAATGTCATAAATATAACTTTTTTCAGTTGATGCTTCTCTTATTGCATACATATGCTATTGATAATTACTTGTTTTTGAGTTCTTAACCATTTGTGCATGGAAATACATCTGAGGTTTAAACGTTAGGACTATTACATTACCAAATGCCTTATTTTATAAGTGAATAGGCCATCACAAACCCTATTCCATGCCTTACAATTGTACTCACCAAAGGAATCCATCTACCATACTGAAATCCTAAAACAATCAGGCATTCTTGTAGGAAAGTTAGTACAACAGCCTCTGTGCCTTCTCTGTAATCAATTTCCTACAGCTTCTGTATGACAGCAGCTTAGGAAATTTTCTGGTTTTATTTTCTGTGTTTAGATAAAACAATGGTGATTCAACTGAAGATGCTCAATCTTAAAAATGAATTGGAGGGAGGTCCTGTTTGGGCCTAGAATACATGACTGTAGCCGTCTTCTGTGGAACTGTGAAGGGTCACGGAAGTAGGGAGAAGCAGAACAGGCAATGGGATGCATCACCACACAGACGTAAGGTTCCCCATATTAAAACGTGCATGCTTGTCTCTGCCTCTTGTTATTGCAATGAAAGGCAGACTTTTTGTCTTGGTATATAGCTCAATCATGCATTTTCTGCTAGATCCCCCTCCATGGAAAGTGGAGAGCACAGCTGGTTTTTTTAAGTGTGAACATTGCTTTTTTTAAAATGGGCACTTGGGATTTAGAGCGTAGTGGGCTGTTTCCTATAAATCTGGGGTTATGTTTGAGAGCATCTCCTCAGCTCCCTCTTTTGAGGTCAGCCCATAGAGCGCTTGACTGGACAGCGGGATGGTGTGAGTTTTCATCTGCCATCACCCGAGAGTGAGTGGTCCAATTGCCATGCACACCTGCTTGTCTTATAAAGTGCATTACAGTTTACAGCTAAAACAAATTGCCCACAATAAAAATAACAATAATGATAACAGTAATAATAACTGACTTCCATTCCATTCCAGGATCCTGACCTCTCACACCTTTAATGAGCCAATGTGCTCATTTCTTAAGTCTAAATTGTATCAGGATATTTTCTGGTGTATGTTGCCTAACAGGTTTTAGTTGGGAGGCATTTTGCCTGTTTATTTGGCCTCATCATTGTAGCATTAGTACTCAGCTTAATGAATTAAAGGAAGCCAATGGATGAAGCCACATGAAATAACCTCAAACCTCTTTAATTTAGATTTATTAGGAGGTCTGAATGAGTTTTCTTGAAGTCTGAGTTATAAAATACTGAATATATTATTTTTAGCTGTAATAAATTATTGCCAAGTAAAATTTTCTGACAATTAATATATATTTGTATTAAATATAATTTTCCCATTAAGTTATTCAAATAAAAAATGATCCTAGATGATCATTACATTGTTATTCTTAAATAGGCTCAAGCCTATGGTCAAACCAATCACCAGTGTTCATTTGCTTAGTGAACACCTTTTACATTGATCAGACAAAGCAGACTACCAGCCAGCCTAGCCCCTGTCTGAGTTTCTCACATTGCTGATTTAATGACAGGGATGTGTCTGTCAATAAAAGCAAATTTGGCTTGGCTCCAGAAGGCATTTCAGTGAAGTACTTAATTACACATGCTTGCTTCCCTTACCCTTAAAAAGAAAATCAGAGTTATTTTGACCCAGCACTGTCCAACAGAAATAGCCATTTATGTCATTTTAAATTTTCTAATATCCACCATGGAAAAAAGAAGAAACCAGTAAAATGGATTTTAATGATATGTTTTATCTAAACCAATATTTTCAAAATATTTTTATTTTCAACATATAATCAGTATAAAAATCATTGATATATTTATGCCTTTTTTGCCATACTATGGCTTCAAAATGCAGTTTACATTTGTCACCTACAGCACCTCTTAGTTTGGACCAGGCTTATATCAAGTGCTTAGTAGTCACTTTTAGGTAGTAGCTACTGAACGGGACAGCAGGGTTCATAATAATTACAGTACTTATCATAGCTTTTCCTTCAGACTACTTATATATGTATTTCTAGGTTTGAACTTAAACTTGTACAATTACTGTCCAACAAAACGAACAAAGCCAAACTAAAAAAGAATAAAGGAAAACACGGGAAGAAAGAAGATGTCGTTGGTCCAAATTTCTTAACATGGCTTATAAAGAGTTTCAAGTCCCGGCCTCTGCCACAATCTGCAGCCTCATCGACTCTCCAGCCAAACAGAAATTCTTCACCTTCTCCAAATGCCCTGTGTTCCTGCTTCAGTCTTCACTGTGTGAATCAGTCTTTCCACTTCTCTCTGACTTCCTGCTGGCTCCTCATTCTTCCAGTGTCAGCCTAGATGCTCTCAGAACTGCCTGGACTCTATGCTGCTGAACCCACCACGTGGCCTTACGCTTGCCCTTACACACAGTATTTGTACATTTTAGAGTTGCATGATTTTGGCTTTTTAAAGGTTTTCACTCTTCCTTTCTAGACTTCAAGCTGCACAATGGCAAGAACCATACCATTGTTTCAAAAAAAGAAAATATATCATTGCTTTGCAGTCCTTAGCACATTGCTTGACTCATTAAAAGTGCTTGCTGAATTTTGTTCAATGAATAACGAATGAATTGATGGGAGAGAAAAACACAAACATTGAAATAAAAGATAAACATTTCCTCTCCTATCCCCAACCTCTGATTAGGAGACTGAGAAGTTGATTTCTGTGTCATGTGAGACATGACCTGGGGATTCCAACAGCTCCTAATATATACCAGTTACCTGAACTGCTTGATGCAAACTGTATTCTTCTGATTGATAACCCTGCTTGATTCTGTAGTCTTCAAGTCATACAGTGGTTAAGTGATTAATTCATTCTAGAGATAAACAAAAGGAAATCTGCATTTAATGGATTGTTAAACTCCTTGGGATTCTTTAGAAGGAAAGGGTTTATATCTGTTCGACTCACTTTGCTTCCTGGAAATTTTTTTAATGTAATGTAGTAAAAAGTTAACACATTAAATTTGGGGTGACTTTTTGGTGATTGAAGACCCCCACATTCTAGTCCCATGCCTATCTCATACCCACCAAAATTTTCCCCATTCTCTACCATATTCATCAAATCACTAAGTTTGCAATTTCACCAAAGCATCCTACGCTTTTTATGTCTTTGCTCCTTGATTTTCCTCCTCCTGGAAGGATTTTCCTCAATGCAGTCTGTCAAATCCTTCAGCTTCATTCAGTGCCAGCCAAAGGCCACATCTGCTAAGAAATCTTTCTCTCATTTCCCCAATTAAAGCTACTCTTTCCGCTTCCAAACTTCCCATTGTGCTTTATACCATCACAGAGGCCAGAATCCTATTCTGATTTGTGTTATGTCCTTGCCTCACTTTGTTATTTCCCATGCTGGACTCTAAGTCCTTGGCAATGGCCATGATGTTTACATTGTTACATATCCTCATCCCGCCTAGCATGATGCCTTACCCAGAATAGTTGCTCAACAAATATTTGCTGAAGAAAAAGATGCATCAAAATTTCTCTTAAATCCAGAAAATAGAACTATGTATTATTATAAAAGTCTTTGGCAAGATTTTTCCAGCAGTCACCAGAGGCTAATCCTAAACCTTAACCTTAGGTCGAAAACAGCTTACAAAGTATCTGGCCATAATCCCAGTATACACAGACAGTTGTGTTTTCCAAAAGATGGATCTTTTCTTTTCATTCTTAACTGCTTTAATGTGCTCCATAATAAAGACATGGTTGTTTAAGCTCCGCATCTCAGTACTGCATGCTCCTGGATCAGAACAAAGCCCCTTTAGAACTCAGTTTTCTCATTTGTCAAATTAAAGGATTGAACTAACTGATTTCTACTGCCCCTTTCAGATTATAAAAGCCAATGATTTTTTTTTTGAGCTCTCCCTTTTGGCCTATGTTAAAATAAGACAAGTGGTGATAATTCAGTATTTCAGTATAAATGCAACACATAGATAGGATAAAAAATAATGAGCATCCATATTCAGTTTCAGGCATTCACAAAAGCAAGCAGCAATATCGCTCATGAAATGTAGGTATAAACTGTGTTCCTCTGTAGTATATATCTGGGCATAGTTTTCATGATAAACTATGTGAATACAATGCTAAGAATTTGAAGGTGGAAGAGATTCTGGGTTGGTTATCAATTGTTTATCTTACACTATTCCTCTCAAGAGAAGGTTTCCCAATGCATTAGGAGAATTCTTCCTTAACGAATCTCTCCATCATGGTATCTTTGTGAAAAGTCAGAGTACAGAAAGAATGACAATGTACACAGTAGGGCATTGCCAAAAGCTGAGAACCAAAATGTAAGTTTTGATTTATTTTGACAGTTATTTGGAGGGCAGTAGTAGAGAAGTGCTATGTGGTCGCTGTTGGTTTTTTGAAACAAATCTCATCTGAATGCCCCTTGTTTGTGGCTGCATATTGTTTAATATTCACTATACACCTTCCACAAACAATATGCAAGGCAGGGACCTTGCTCTTTTGGAACTCAGAGAGAATTGAGGGAGGAAAGGAGGAGATAGAATCTACATTATATAAATAAAATAATCTCTAATGAAAACATTTTCCTTGAGGCGTGAACAAGTGTATTAACTACCGATTTTGTGATATAGCAATCAATTGCTTTCCAGCCCTGAAACCTACTATTATAACAGCCTTAGAAAGACTTCTGTGTTTGGGATTTAAGAATTTCTCTGCCCTTTCCTATACCCCATAGGATGGATTGCAAGCTGTTCCCCTACACCCCCTTCACAAGCAGCCCTGAATCAACAGTGTGGGAGTCCAGGCATAAGCCAGGCTCTTTGCATTCTACCCATTGACTTCACTTTTTTTTTCTTTATTAGAAGGGATAACGAGACTCTTTTTTCATTCTTTCTCAGTTCAGTCCCTGCTGGTCAAATACTGCTGATGTGTGGACCTTGTCAAAGCCTTTGGGAATTATCATTATTATCAGTCATGATGTTAATGGGCTGTCATCATTGGCTGAAGTTCTTATTCTAGATGCTTTGTTTACTCAGCTAACAAAAAGGCAGCTTGGAATTAAAAAAGGAAACGTGCCAAGCAATTAATCCATAACTTGGTTGAAATGCTTTGGGGATTTTCTAACATTTCTTTTATTGAATTTTTGTTTAAGTGCAGTATCCTTTTTTCCTCTGAAATTTCATCCTGGAGTTTTTTATTACATGCCATTTCTGCAGGAGGCACATTGAGCCATTGGGACCTTCTCGGTAAATATCACGTGTTTTAAAATATTTATCAATAATGAGGCTGCTCGCTCACACTTTCCCTGAAAATGCCAGGCTATGAAGCCAATTCATTGCACAGGTTTTAAAAAGATATCAAAATGCTCATGCCACAAACATTTTTGTTACAGTACACTTTTCAACTGCATTACCAAAACAACAACCACAAAAATAATAGTAATAACCCTTTAGTTGGAAAGATAAGAAAAAACAGCTAAACCTATAGACCCTAAATATAGAAATTCTAAAAATGCTAGCAGTATAATAGACAGTATGAAAATATCTCTAGGGAGAGACAGTTGAAGTCATTTATTGAGCATATATCCTAGTTATGCTTCATAATGTTCTTAAGAGAGTATCAGCTGTATCCTTTGGCTTCGTTGATTGATTGCCGAAACATACTAATCTGTCCTTAACTGGTTGCACACAAAAAAACTCTCACTGTATAATTTTTCAAGAGAATATTACCTTGGACTCTGTGCTCTCTACAGATTTATATCAAAAGCTTAATTGTAAAAAACAATACTCGTAGATTTCCTGAAGAGTCTATATTCTATCCATTTCTCTGGATAGTCTAAATCTGCCCTTCGTTCACACTAAACAATCAGAAAACTCTATGCTTGAGTTGCATTGATTTGCATCCTGAAATACTTTTATTAAATTTTGCTTTGGCATTATGCCAAAGTTTGTTTTGAGGGGACAGACAAAACCACAGAAGAAACAATGCAACAGAGGGACAATAGAATAATAATCACCCCGGTATGTAGCATATGTTTTGAGGTTGGTGTTGAAGATGTTATGTTCCCAGAACACTTGGTGTCCTCTTTTAGGTCTCAGAAAACCGTATTTCTCATCAACGGCTTTTTGTTGTTTTGTAACTTTGGGGCTTTTATTTATTTATTTATTTATTTATTTATTTATTTATTTTGAGACGGAGTTTCGCTCTTGTTACCCAGGCTGGAGTGCAATGGCGCGATCTTGGCTCACCGCAACCTCCGCCTCCTGGGTTCAGGCGATTCTCCTGCCTCAGCCTCCTGAGTAGCTGGGATTACAGGCACGCGCCACCACGCCCAGCTAATTTTTTGTATTTTTGGTAGAGACGGGGTTTCACCATGTTGACCAGGATGGTCTCGATCTCTTGACCTCGTGATCCACCCGCCTCGGCCTCCCAAAGTGCTGAGATTGCAAGCTTGAGCCACCGCGCCCGGCCTATTTTGTTTTGTTTTAATCTTAAGAATACTCTGTCACTTTAAAGTGATCATCTTCCTTCTCATAGGTCATCTTTTTCTTTGCCTTGAATGTTAGAATGTTCAGAGCCCAAAAACGGGGTCTGGTTCTCACAAATATGCAAGCTGCACACCAAAGGTGAATATTGTACTAACTTGCACTTTATTTTATTTTTGTTTTCAGTTGTTTCCTTTCCCGATATTCTTATTTATTTATATTGCTATTTTTATAAGTCATCTTATTTGTGTTTTTCTTAGCAATCTCAAATAAATTTTCGGAGTAAGATGGACTATAAATCAACCTATAACGTTGATCTTATGGTAGAACCAGACATGCTTTGGACCCAATGATTCAGTAAAAATTAGAACAGAGGAGGAAATTAACATTCAAGCATTAGAATATAAGGCAATAAGATGGGCACTGGGGCCTGCCATCACCTGTCTTCAGTCTAAAGTCTTAAAATGCATAAACCTGAAACTCTAGGCTCCTCCCACATGGTCAGTGTCTCAGAGATCACAGACTCCACGTGCATGTCCATGACAAACCAGGAAGGCAGAGCATTGCAGGGAGAGAAGTAAGTATCCTGAATACCTGCATTTACTTTCGTGAACCCTAATCTCACATATGTCCTTTGTACTGCTTGTTTACTGGTTCAGAGGTAAATCAAGCTGACAGCAACCTGCAGTCTGAGTCCATTCTCTCTGCTCTCCCTCAGCCCTTGCAGCAGATATTACCAGTGCCTCACTCAGATTCCTTAGCCACCCACTGTTCTCATACATGTCATGCCATCCTGAGGCACCTGCATCTCTGCCAGAGAGCTTCCTCTCAAACTGCACTTGAAGCTGGCTCGAAGTGTTGGGTCCTGGGAACAGCTCTTAGCCAACAATGAATGGGGATATGGAGGACAAATACCCCAGCTCCTTCAGCTCTTGGATGCAAAAACATCCCTGATGCAGGCTTAACACTGTCTCCCAGAGTTCTCCACTGGACAGGGTCCTAGTTGCTCAGATCTTAACCTACTCATTAACTCGTATTGACTTCTTTCCATGTACTATCTCACTTCTTCATTCTCCTAGATGTTCCCAGCATCACCTCCTAATTAAACTATTTGCACTGTAATTCTGGTCTCAGAGTCTGCTCCAGAGAACCCTAAGATTGAATCCCACTAATCGGCATCACTCAGCCGGTTATTAAGTTTTTTTTTTTTTTTTTTTTTTGAGTACCTGCTTACCCTCATTCACTTAGCAAAATTTTTTAATACCTACTAAATGCCAAGCGTTGTATGAAGAATTGAGCCTAAGCCATAAACAAGAAAAACTTGGTCCTTGGCTCCATGTAGCCTAATTTTAGAAGGATTGTCATCTAATCTTAGCACATTCCTATTTCAGAAAAGGCTAAGTTCCTGAACTCTCTAGCATTTTTAGTCTCTTGCTCACTGTCTAGACTTGCATGAGAGGTTGCCATACGTGGTGTTGGCCCAACAAATGTCTTATTTGTTTATGAAACAACCCATTTCTAATTGCTCCCAAATCTACAGAAGATGGGAGCTAAAAGATGGTGCACTTCATCACTGCCCTTTACGTCCTCCTCCAGCACCTCTTCACCCCTCTTCTTCTGCCTCCCCATATCCTCATTCTCCTACAGAACTTCCATTTGTTCACTTGATTTTCCCCTGAACTCCCTTATCAAGTTGAGACTTAGCAGACCAATATTCAAAGCCTCCCAGAGAGTGAATCCCCTCTGCTTTGCCAGTCTCTTCTCTTACTATTTTCTTATATAAATTCTTTGTTTCAGCTGTGCTAATTCATTTGCCAACCCTTATACATGAATTGCTAAATAACATTTCTAAATCTTCTATTTCATCTTTTAAGACCCAGCTCAAAATTACCACCTTAAAGAGCTTAGTTGGAGTTAACCCATACTCACTGTATTAGTCTGTTTGTGCTGCTATAATGAAACACCACAGACTGGGTAATTTATAAAGAATAGAAACTTATTTCTGGTGGTTCTGGAGACCGGAAAGTCCAAGATAAGGCACTGGCAGGACTGGTATCTGGCAAGACTGGTATCTGGTATCTCACATTGCAGAAGATGGAAGGGCAAAAGAGATAGAGCTTTTGCCCTATCTCTTTTCAATCTTGAGCTCTTCTGTAAAAGTGTTAATCCCATTAGTGAGAGCAAAGCGCTGGTATTCAAACTGAAACACTCACCGTGATTGAGGACATGGCTTGCTATTACTACCTTCTGGTTGCAATGAACTACAGTCGTTTCCAAACCCTCTCACTTATTTATGTTTTTAAATTTCCAACTAATTTGTAATCTCTCTAATAATTGGAACAATGCTTTCTTTACTTTTATTCTATAAGAGAGGATAATGGAAATAATATAGTGCAAATAAGATAGACCTGTATGTCCAGTATCACAGTCATGAGCCTTAGTTGGCTGTGGAGCACTAGAAATATGGCAAGTGTAGATTAAGATGTACGGTTAGTGTAAAGTATACACCAGATTTTAAAGACATTACATACAAAAGAATGTAAAATATCTTATTAATAACTTTTCATCAGTTAAATGTATAAGTGATAATACTTTGGATATATTGGGTTAAATTAAATATATTATTAATATTAATTATACCTGTAACTTTTCACTTTCTTTTAATATATCTATTTGAAAAGTTTTAAACTGCATACTATTTCTATTGGACAGTGCTGATATAAACTTTTTATAGAAATATATCTGGGTTTAAATCCTAGCTCTCTAAATAGAAATCAGAAGGCACAGGGTCTGTCTTATAGTTGATGCTTAGAAGATACTGTTTGAATTGTGTATGAGTGAGTGAATTAATGAGTTAATTAATAAAGAATGTTAGTGTGAGGATCAAATGGGATGTATTTTAAAACCATCAGAATAATGTCTAGTGCATAGTGTTTACATACTGTTAGTTCCTACTTCCTATTAAGTTCAACACCATGTTACTAATAAATCATCTTTCTTCTTTTTCTTCTGTAACTCAGAAACATGCTGAATCATATATGATTATAATAGCTATCATTTTCTTCACAAATATCTCTATTAAAAATCCTTAATATTATTATAAAATTAATATATGCTCATTATGAATAATTTTAGAAAAATACAAATATTAAAAGTAAAAATTTTACAGTGTAACACAGCACGTAGTCATGATTATTTTTAATATTTTGATGTATTTAGTGTAACATTTATCTTCATGTATGTACTTATATGTCTTAATTAAAAAATAAATTCCTACTGTCTATGTAAATGGCCTCATAATGTATCTTCTTACTTTGAGGACATCTTTCTGTATGAATTAAAGATTGATCTACATAAGCATTGAATGACTTCATGATATTCCTTTGAACGGATATAGCATAATCTTTTAAATCAATTTCTCACTGATAGTGATTTGGGCTGTTTTTCTGTCATTAAAATTAGTGTTCATATTTTTGCATTTTATTGTTTTTTCATAGAAATATATATAATTTAAATGAATAGATAAAAGAGTACCTTTTACTATTTTTCACTAAGAATTATTACACAACTTATATTACCAAAATAAAATAGGAGATTGCTTATTTCCAGATACTTTACCAATAATAGGATTAATATTTTCTCATTTTGAATGATCCGATGTGTTTTTTAAATGCTATCTCAACATTGCATTTCTTCATAAATCTGAAAGGCATTTAGGGTCAAGATTTGTGTCAAATTCCTATTTATCTCCTTTTCCCTGTTTTCTTGTTGGAGTATTTTTTTTCTTATTGATTTAACAGACTTCAGTATAATTTAAAGCAAATATTCCTTTGATAGGTACACTTCAAATATATTTCTCACCTTGTCCTTTTTTGTTTGTAAATGCTAATTTGGGTCATATGAGATGCTGCTTTCTGAATTTTCATTTTGTTTTGTTTTTACTTTTTGCAGTCTAACCTATTAATATTTTCTTTTTATTATTTTTATCCTTGGTGTGTGATGTAGAAAGCCCTTTTCCTCTCCATTACAAAAATTTTATCTTAGAATATCAGTCTAGTTATTTCATAGTTTCATTTTTTACATTAGAAATATTTAATTCAGTCAGAATTTAAACAAAAATATGTGAACTAGAAATTTAATCTTTTAAAAACAATTTAATGTTTAATAAGTTAAAATGTTGGTAATTTAATAATTTAAAAATTCATTTCAATATCAATTATTTGAAAGCATTATTTTTCCATTGACTTGAAACATCATCTACATATTAGATAATAACTTTTATATATAATTTAGTTTGTTTTGAGACTATTTATACATAAACTTTAAAGGCTTTAGTCTTGATCCCACTTTGATTTACCTTCTTAAGTGACTCCATAGCTCAGGGGTTAGAACACTGGTCTTGTGAATTTATCTTCTTAAAATCATCAGAACACTTAAGTTATTGGCTTGATTTTTAAAGAATATTGGGTCAGCTGAGTAATTCTCATGTCTTATTTGTTACATGTCTTTCTTTTGATTAAAACACATTCAGCACCATATCATCTTAGTTTAAATGAAGCAAACACAAGACATCACCCGTTAAGTTAAAGGGTGATCCTATCACACTATTTTTGACCAAACTTAATGAAATCCTTTTTCCCAACCCTTTTCTTACTTGTTTTGCAACTGTTTACTGTATCTGGACTTTTTCTTTTGGTTTTTCTGTTATTTTTTCTACTCATCTGCCCTAGTGTAAACTCATCCACCACTTCTCACATGTATCTGCATTCTCATATCTGATCTCTCTTTCTTACATATGACCCACTCCTCTTCCACCATCCCAGCATGCAGCTCTTGTTTAAGCCAAATACTAAAAGAGGCATTTAGGAAACATGTAGGATTCACTTTATAAACACCAGGAGAAGAAAAGTCCTTAGGAAATACCTAGTTCTCATCTCTCATTTTGTAAATGAGAACTCCAAGTACTAGCTATAACAAAATCCCACTCACTCTGACCTAATAGGTGCTAGAGGCCAGGTCTCCTTGATCTCAGATAAAGACTCTGAGCTCCACTCCCCACTGACTCTGTATTGAGAGGTAATGTGATTAAAGTTAACATCCCTGAAAACAAGCTTTCCCAAAGCTCTCTGTAAGCAAGAACATCATGGTGTCTCTTTTATCTTCAGCCTTGAAGGCCAAGGAGCACACAGAGTCAATTCATCACTCACCGTATTCAAGAAGTTAGGATTCCTCCATTATATTCCCTTAACACTGACAACTTACGACTCTTTCTTATTGATGAGAAGATACAGCAGGGCTAACCTTTAAACTAGAGAGTTAGAGACAGACAGACACAAAAGTGCGGGATATGGTTCAACAACAACAGCTAACACGTGTAGAGCACATTTTGCTTCAGTGTATTACATGCATTATCTCACCTAATTCTCTCAACAGTCCTGGGTGACAGGCTCCTATTACTTCATTCTACAAGATGGAAGTGATAGCTCAGGAAGGTATAGAAACTTGCCCAATTTCCCATTGGGAGAGAGTGGCAGAGTTGGCCTTTGGTCCCAGTCAGTAGGGCTGCTAATTACTACCTACATGCCTTAAAGATGTAGCAGACACCAAGCTCCCAGGCTTTGGTGTCTGCCTGCCAGTGGCCAAGTCTCAACTTTACTACTCACTCACCAAGTAAGTATCAGCACATTTTTCAACTTTCCCAAACCTTAGTTTCTCCAGCAGTAAAAGGAGATAATAAATATGCCTTCTTCATAGGACTGTTACGAGAATTAAATTAGATAACTAAGCAAAGGACTTAGTGCCTGCTAAGCCATGGAAAAATATTGGTCATCTAGGAAAGAATGTTTCTGACCACTCAGTTACCAACAATCCAAGAGCTGCAAGAACCCCACAGGAGCACACTGACTCACTGCTGGTTTCCAAACTATTCAAGAGGTGGAAGGCATTTTCTCACTGCAGAAAGCACCAGACTGAATTTTAAGTGACCTGTCCTACAGCCATGCTCCAATGTGCATTGCTGGAAGAATGAGTGTCAAGGTTTTAGTGTAGCAGTGAGATCCATTCAAGTTTTGTTGGCTGTGATGGCAGATTTGGCATTTTGAAGAAGCATTCGGGTGAACCTCCGACACAGAAAAGAACTGCCATGCTCTGAACAAAAATTATTTTTTCTGAGTCTTGGCGGGGTGGGGGTGGGGGTGCAAAGAATGTGATAAGCAGAATCTCCTTGAAGAGGTCTCCCAGCCCTCCTAGCACTAGAAAGAACTCAGAAGGAGTCTTTAGGCCAATCGCTACAATTTTCTGATCTGTATGTTGCTGATTGCCCTGGTAGTTTGAATTTGCATCATTAATGTTCCCCAAGATACACTATCATCTTAGAATGCAGAGAGAAGAAATCATACATGTGCATTCTAACAATACAATCATGGAAGCAATTTATTTTGAACATTACTTTGGAGCGAGGCCTTTATGCAACCAGAGATTTAATAAATACATGGATATGAGACTGCATTTTTCACTTAGGTTCATCAAACACAGAGAGATTTCCCATTATCGAGAAAGAGAGTTGGAATCAGACTGGGGTATTCCTTACAGAGATTAAAAAGACAGATGGCAAGGTGCTGTGCTCAGGGAAAAGGCCTTTATAATCAAGGAATTAGAATTTACTCCTCAGTCTGCCATTTATGTTCAGCATCTATGCACAGGGTCAACTCATATGCTCCCAAAGGTTTCTATTATTTCCATTTCCTGTGGACCATCAAGCCAACATTACTGATTCTGAAAGTCTCAGGAAAGACACACCTCAGAAAATTAAAATATCTAATTCAATGGTGACTAATTCCACTGCAAAGATGTGGATATATGTGCAGTCAATAAATGGCACTACCATCACAGTGATGATCATTCCTGTTTATTTTCGCCCTTGAGCTTTATGTACGTTACTGCATTTAACCATCTTGACAGCCCTGTGGGGTGTGTCATTCAGATGTTGGCTGTCACTTGTCCACTTCTGCTGCTCTGTTTTATCCCTATGGCAAACCAGCTCTTTCACTAACTTCCACAAAACATCCAATTACATACATCAAATGTTCTATAGATCTATTTTTGGACTTATCTGAAAAACACGGGATCTTGGCAAAGAATCACAGCCCATGATATTATCATTTATAAGATCAGGAAGGTTGACATGCCCCCTTCCTGAGTTGCCAGAATGTTCTAAGGATAAATTTGGTAGGATTAGCAGAAGTAACATAAGATTCTCTAAAAATGTGGCTTATCTTTGGAAGATACCATTGTCATTTACAAAAACCACACACACACATGCATTCTTGAAGCAAAACCATAAGGAGATGTCCCATTGGAAATGAGTAGCATTTTACAGTTTTAATTATCCATTCACTGGGTACTCACTATGTATCATGCTCTGTGGGACTGGAGAAAAAAAACAGATTCTACCCATAAGACGTTCCAAGTCAGGTTGGGAAGATAGGTACCATATATATGCGTAGCACATCTACATGCACCAAACTTAAGTGTAGTATATCTGTGTGCAATATATATATATATATATATATATATGTGTGTGTGTGTGTGTGTGTGTGTGTGTGTGTGTGTAGCATATATTTGTATACACACACACACACAATGTTTAGGAGTTAAATAAAAATAAAACAAATTTGTCTCAAAATGGGGCACATGGGTATGCTGAAAGATCATTTACCAGAGCTGCAAAACCCTAGGCAGAAGAATCCATATTGCAGAAATGAACAAGTATAGGCCTTGGAGATGAAAGGATTTAGGAGGAGGAAGAAAAGGGAAGGAGGGGGAGTGGAGGAGAAGGCATATGGTGGGTCAGGTAAATATGTTGTTCATTTCAGAGACCAGAAAAGACTAGCAGAGCAGGAAAACGTGGGAACCCTGGCAGAGCCAAGGAAAAAAAAATAAGCCAATAGATCATCATTAACTGTCTCCCCAGCTCTTCCAGAGCCCAGTGCCCAGGACTCTGAGTCCTATTTAAATTCATTTACAGGTCCTAGATATGTTATCAAAGGGTCCCATATTCTCTTACTCAAAGTCACCTCTGCTCAGCTGTGTTCTCTGGTAGATAATTCAGAGGTGACAAGGACACTAGAGGAGGTTTTCTCTGGATTTAGCTAACAAATCAAGTGTCACACCTGAATGGTGCCAGAGTGAGTTCAAAATTATAAAGAACTTTGAAGACAACATCATGTCATCACACAATCACTCCATCAAAATGTACATCTTGGGCACTTACTTTGTGCCAAACTCCTATAATAACACTAAATAGCACCATAATGTGCTCACATATCTTTCTGATACTGTAATGCGAAGGAGAATAAATTGTGGCTTCTGCATATAAGGTTAACTCTTCAGTTGTCTTCTCAAAAAAGGAAAAAATACGTTTAAAGCACTTGATATAGGTTGAGTTGTGTCCCTCCAAAACGATATGTTGAAGTCCCAACCCCCAGCACATCAAAATGTGACCTTATTTGGAAATAGGATCTTATAGAGGTAGTCAAGTTAAGAATAAAGTCATTAGCATGAGCCCTCATCTGATACAATATGATGTCCTTATGAAATGGAGAAAGTTGGGCACAGAAACAGACATGCAGAGAGAAAATGAAAGGAAGACACACAAGAAGAAGACCACCACGTGATGCAGGGATGCATCTGCAAGCCCAGAAAGGCCTGAGACCCCCACCAGAAGCCAGGAGAAAGACCCAGAATGGATGCCTCCCCTGAGCCTTCAGAGGGATCATGGCCCTGCCAACACCTTAATTTTGGACTTCTGGCAACTCCAGAATTATGAGGCAATACATTTTGGTTGTTCTAAGCCACCCAGTGTGCCAGTCCTAGGAAACTGACAGAGCATTTTATTAAAATCCCTCCTGGTGTCATTTAAGAGTTGGTCAAAGAGAGGGAGCAAATTATGCATGAGTCAATCTTTAGCCATTTTAATGATATGAGTCCTCCTTTTTTGGAAATATTCCAATGATCAAAGATGCTGTTGTTTTACAACACTGGGTTAGGTTCCACTCTTGATACAACTTCCAGGAAAGCCTCCTTATTTTTACCTCACATTTCTGTTGGGAGAAAAAAGAAACACAGAGTTCTTCTGTAAGTCATTATGCTCTGAAAATATTTAGTGTCAGGCTGATTACTGAACCAAAAGATCTGGTTACCATCATGTCTAACCAGCCAGAACTGAATCATATCCACTGCATGGTTTTCTCCTCTGTTTCCTCCAGTTTCCCCCCATTCAAACACCTTTAACTATATTCCAGTTTCTAGCAACTGCTGCTGAAGCTTCAGTTATTTTCTTTATATTATATAATTTTCCAGAAAACTCAGAAGTTGATCTGCTTAACAATGTATTCATTTTTTTCCTTTAAAGCATGGTATTATTTTCCACCTCTAAGAAAGTGAGCTTTGTAATATTTCCTCTCCAATTTAGAAAGAAGCATTAGTCAATTTGCACTGAAAGTTAAAGAAGAAAAAAAAAAACCTGAATGCTACTCCGATTCTCATTGGAGTGAAATATTTTCTCCATGTAACCAGAAATAGTGATGGAAAATCTTTTCCTTTCACACAATATTTGAGCATAATTGGTAAACAGCCTTCAATTATAGAGAAAACCTTATGAAAGCTAGCCTTTCTCACAACAAAAACTAATCCATTTGGATTTATGTGACTCTATTAGTGAAAGTTTCTCTGTTCCAATAATAATGTGAAATGCTTCTTTAAAGTTTGCATATAGTGTCACCCACGAATGTCTCCAGCCATTTCCCCTGATCATCATAAAATTTAGATGTAATAACACTTTGCACCTTAGTACTGTTTTACAGAAATACTACAGTACTGGAAAATTGCAATAGTACCTACAAATTGGCTCTAAGATTGCTCATCAACATAGAGAATTGATTAGATAAATTAGCTTAAATAATAGAGCATTATAAAAATGATTTATTAACTCAAAATCTGCCATGGAAGTCATCCTTTTCATTATATTTAATAAAGAGAGTGGACTTTGAATAGTACTTAACAGTAGTCTATAAATGCAAATACACTCAATTTGAAGGAACTGAGATGGAAATTACTGGACAAATCACAGGACTGAGTCTTGATCCCTACGCTAATTTTCCTGTAAATTCATAGCCAAATAAATTTACTTCTCTCCATCTTTATTCCCAGTCTACAAAACAAAATAATAATATCTATTCAATAGGATTCTTAAAATGATCCAATAATATGTGTACACAAATATAATACTTTGATTTCTCAGGCTTCACAAGAACGAAAGTGTTTGTATACACACAAATCAAACTTGTGATGCAAATTATTTACAATTAGAAGTTGTACATGCAAATATATGGAACATACCCATGCATATCATTATATTTGCTGTAGAATTCAGCATCGTATTCCAACCTTCCCACTAAGGCAAGAATCGTCCCTACAAAACCCTTCACAGGCAGTCACCTGCCCTGGTGCAAACACCTCTAATAGGGGAAAGCCCACTCCCTCACAGGAAGGCTTATTCCCTGTCAGAACAGCTTCAGCTACAAGAAAGTTGTTTTTGCTGTCACCTTTTTAATTCCCCACATTCTAGATCTGTTCTCTGATGCTATACAGAATAGGCCAGATGTCCCTTTCACATAATAGCTTTTTGGTTATCTAAAGAGTAATGCACCAACACATACAGACCCATGAACAAATAGCAGGTATCCTTGAATCCCTAGTATAGCAACCTGCTGTAGAAAGTTTATTTATTTTGTTCATAGATGAAAAAGCTAAAGCTCAGAAAGGGAAGTAACCTGTCTAAAGTCACACAACTAATGACACAAAAGCCAAGATTCAAATGCAAGTTTGCCAGACTCCACAGCTCATGGTCTTAACCACCACACTTTGCTTCTAAATGTTTTCTTCTTCAAGCCAAACACTCTATTAGCTCAATTCCATTAGTCCTTCTGCATATGAAACACTTCGTAGACCTTTCTTCAACCCTGCTCCACTTACAGGACTCTCTTTATGCCTGTTGCTATGTGCCAATCTCAAAATAAACCACATGCAATGACCAATTCCATATGCCAACAATTCCAGACACTGTTACTATACCTCCCTGAGAGATTTTTTCACCCATCTTCCCAATAGATAATTTCATATTTTCTCCTTTTTAAGACTGCCTGCACCTCCTCCACCCGCCCTCTCTCAGCTGATGGCCATGCTCCATACTCCTCTAAGAAAATTAATGCAAACCAACCAAGGTCCTTTCAGTCACACCACTAAATAGAAGAACCCATCTGCATGGTGTCCACACTGTCTCCTATCCCTCTCATCACAGCATCACCTCCCCATCCCTATGGCTGCTGTTTGTGTTCCTGCCTTCATCGACTGCCCTCCTGAAATTTCATCTTCTTTGTCCTGTATCATCGTTCTCCCTCACTCTAATGATTCATTTCCATCAAAACACAAACAAACACTAGTGTTTCCCAACTTCAAAAGAAGAGAAAGGACCAGGTGTGGTGGCTCACCCCTGTAATCCCAGCACTTTGGAAGGCCGAGGTGGGGATCATGAGGTCATGAATTCAAGACCAGATGGCCAACATAGTGAAACCCTATCCTACTAAAAATACAAAAATTATCAGGGCATGAAGGTGCACACCTGTAGTCCTAGCTACTTGGGAAGCTGAGGCAAGGGAATCCCTTGAACCCGGGAATAGGTGTGGTGAGCTGAGATTGTGCCATTGCACTCCAGCCTGGGCAACAGAGTGAGACTCTGTCTCAAAAAAAAAAAAAAAAGGAAGGAAGGAAGGGAAGGAGGGAAGGGAGAGAAGGAGGGACAAAGAGCAAGAATGGGAGAGTAGAGGAAAGGAGATAAGATGAGAGGAGAGGAAAGGAAAAGTCTTCACTCCACCATCCCATTTCCAACAGCTTGGAAGAGATATCATGTCTTTCTATCCTGCCTGCCCAACTCACTCCAATAAGCTCCATTTCCCTGAACACCCTGTAAGCACTTTTACTAGTCCATTCTCATCTTCCCCACTTTTCTCTTAGTTCATTTTGCTCCAGTCACAGAGAAAAATGGTCTTCTCTGTATATTCCAAAAACTTGTCATGCTTGTTTGTTGCTGCATTATAATTTCATTGCCTGATTCAGGTCTGTGCCCAAATATCATCTTCTCAAATATGTGCTCCTCTCCTCTCTCTACCAGGCACAGTCTCTCACAGCTTCCCTAGTTCACTTTCTTCATAGAATTAGTCACTCTCTAAAACTATCATATTTATTTGTCTTCTTTATTCTGTCTTTTCCCATTAGAATGAAAGCAAGGCTCTTATTTGCCTGTTCACCACTATATGACTAATGTCTAGAACAACACCTGGCCTGTGGTGTGCACTCAATAAATACTCACCGAATGAGTAAATACAATCAAAATATTTACCAACAGTATTTTATAATGCAACAAGTATCCTGACTGTGGCCATTGTTTTAGATTTAACTACATCATTTTTCAAGCATTATTTATTTTATTAAATTAATGTAATTTATTATAAGACAAACTTATTAAGCATCCACTATGTGCAAAGTACAATGGTCAATGTTTGGGTGACACAAGTATGAGTTCTTAACACAGTCCATGCCCCTGTTAGAAATAGACAGGAAAAGAGATATCCAGAAATATTACCCAAATTGAATAATAATTTTGTGTGCATTAAGCCTATGGGAACTGATAATGATGCAGGAATTTTTTCTCCTAAGTTCAGCTAGGTCCAGGTTCTTGTCTCACAACTAGGAAAAATTAGGCACGTGAACACTCAAAGAGTAAGTGGAGTAGAATTTATTAAGCGAAAGGAAATCTCTCAGCAGAAAGGGGTCCTGAAAGTGCATTCCTGGTTGCCCCCTTCACAGGTGAATACAAGGCTTTTACACACCAGCTGATGGGACTGGCTTCCCTATTTGCATAAGGCACAAATTCCTGGTAGCTCCACCCCATTGCCCCAGTGCTCATGTGGGCCCTTAGTCCACTGTGGGGATGTTTGGGCAAGTACCCTGTGAAGTTCCCTTATCTGCACAAAACACAGGTCAGAGCTTCTCTGGGAACACTTTCCTTATTGTCTGCCTAAAGCAAGCTGGCTCTTTTCAATACAACAACTAAAATAAATGGAAGAGCTATTGGGAGCTAAACAAAACACTACAGAATTTCCAAATACATTAAGAAAAATTCTTCTTGGGAAAGCATCTGGGTAGACTTTTTGAGCTAAACCTAGAAGAGCACATTTAATTATAACAACCACATGTCCTAATTGGAGGGAAAGCATAACAAAGCTGAATCGGCAAGAATGGCAGTGCTCTTCTCAAAATAGAGTATTTTCCTGAGCCTTTCTCAGTGACCACCAGTGGTCCAACCCACCTCAAGGATCCACTGCAGTTTGAAAGTCTGTGATCCCGGATGGACCATTTATATGTTCTAAGTTCTCCTCAGAGTTTCTTTCAGATCCTCAAGATGTACACACCTACTTCTATTTTTGGGCGGGCTCAAAAAGATCATCTCACTCAGGAACACTATGTTTAGATAAACACAGTCAGAAGTGCTCAAAGACAAACCTAAGGAGAAAGCTTTCAGAAGAATTTTGAAGACTTTAAACCACTGCATTCATGTAAGATGTCATTATTTAAAAAGTAAACCAGCTGATGGAGAACTATTATTGAATGGCTCCAATATCAGTGACTTAGGATATGTGAGTCCAAAGAGATGAAGCATATTTAATGTAATTACACATCCATTTCTTGTGCTGTAGGACCATGTGAAGCATTACTAATCCCCAAACATACCTGCTGGGAGGACTGTGGGAAACAGCTGTTTGGTTCACAAGAAATGAACCAAGTGAATTCAAAGTACTGCGGGCATTCAACTGCTGGGTTCCCAGAGACAGACCTGTCCACTAAGCCCAGGATTGATAAGGAATTAAAGAGGATTCCATCCAAAGGTACATTTGTTTCCAGCATAAATCACCCTGCCAACTCATTTGTTATTGTAATAACCTCTCTCAGCATTTCTATTATTGGAGAGGACTTCTTTTCAAATGAAAAATGACGTACCTTATTACTTGCATGGGATTTGGCGTCATACTCATTTTGGCTTCTTGTTTGAGTCAGTGAGAGAGCCAGGGAAAGGCCTTTACATCCTTGCATGCATATCAATTACAGTTAATGGAGTTCATAGGTTTATTAGGCGTTGGAGAGTTAAAAACTGAGAGCTGTAATGATGGAAGCTGTGCCAGTTCTGGAGGTATATCCAAGAAAGCTTCAAGATTTCAAGCACTAAAAATAGTTAAAACGATCTCAGAAACTGTTTACGTTCAGCAAGGATAATTATATGAGCCTCTAACTCTTTCCCATCATATTAGAATCCTTTAATAACCTATATTTTATTTATATCTAGTTGCTAAGTTTATTAGTGCTTATTATAGGATATGTTCTTAATTTTATGTTTTACAAAACAATTTGAATAATTGGAATTACTTTTGTGAATTTTCTTCCACTTGCAATAAGATGGGTGATTTATAAAAAGCCATTTTCTAAACATGCTAACAGGTGCAGGAAAGATTGGCAGAGCAATAGGAGAAAATATTCTTAATGTAGGCTTTCCAAGATTTTAAATGAAATTTCTTTAATGAGTGCATATCATTTTTAACGGGCCTGGTTTACTACTCAGGGGATGCTGAACACAGACTATAACAGTATGTTTTATTTAACAATAACCATAATCAGAGTTATGTGATACATATATGTGTGTATAAAATTAAAATCAATTCGAAACAGAGATTAGTTATCTGAAAAATATTTTTTAAAGAAACATTAGCAAAAAATGAAGACTAATAGAAAAATAACAATTTTGGATTATTGAATTATTAAATTACAGAAATAGATTTTTATTATACTTTAAATTCTGGGGTACATGTGCAGAACATGCAGGTTTGTTACAGAGTTATACACTTGCCATGGTTTTTTTTTAAACTGACCTCTTGAAAGCAGTAGGAGGTGCGGACTTTCAAGCTTTATTACTTGTCTATGATCTTGGTCCTGTCACCAGTTGAACTTCGTGATTCAAATCTTCCCAAGCACTTGCTGTGTGTGGGTTCAGTGCTGGGGACACAAAGAGAAATAAAGTACAAGTCCCTACCAACAAGAAGCCACCTGTCCAGAGGACAGCCATATATTATAAACCTGAATCAAGGATTTGCTTGGTCTCTCAAATACAACTCCCTTCTCTACTTGGCTGGGGTGTGGAGTGGTTATTTTTTAAATCACTGTGTATAAATTACCAAGATTCTTTCTGATTTTCCTCACAAGCTTTCAAGCGAAAAAAAATTTTTACCTGAGTAAGGTTCTCAGGACTGTACTCTGATGTGAGGCCTCTACAAAGTAAGTTGCCTTTAAGAAGTTCTGAACATAAATTGAATTACCAAGAATTCTATTTATTGAAAAACACATTATATTGCATCATGTCCTTTTCAAATAGAGTGAAACTTGCTTATATTAAATTTCTAGGAACCCAAGGAAAAAATTTGATATAGGATGGAATTTGATATACTCTAGAAATATTACATGTGTGTGTAATAGACCTGGATTTCCAATTTGATTGCTATACACAGGGATTCAATACAGGTGGGTTCAATATTAAGGGGTTTCATTGAATTTGCATTTGTGTTTTTCAGGACATATATGGTATGTGTTTCCTCAAGGTAAAAGTCAGATTCATTCCTGAGTGTAGGAAAGCTAAATATTCATGGAAACAGGAATTCTTGAAGAAATATGACCAGATGAAAGAAATGTAAGCAATCTAGTTTCACTTAATTCCACCTTGATATTAATTTAATTGTCTGGAGGTTAGGCTATTGAATTCTGGAATGGTATTTCTCTTTCCCTAGCTCTATAATTCTTTAGCCTATAACTTCTCTATTCCTTTCTTTCATTTAATAATTTAATATTCATCTGAAAGGAAGTGTTCAACAAAAAGGAATTACCAAAAGGTTTCAACATGTGTGGAAATTTTCTGTTCCTAAGAATGTCTCAAGTACTGGAAAATCATAAAAATAACAAAAAGATACCATTATATAATTGAAGGAAATCACGAAACTAACATTTATATAAAATATACCACCTCCTTAAATTAGAGGCACTGACAATTATTAGCATTGCATAAAATAGTGTACAACTTTTTATTGTTTAGTTTTCAGAAAAAAATTCTGAACCTGAATACTATTATTTTATTGACTTGAACTTGGGTAAGAGGAATCGAGATTTATAAATCTTTCCCTCCCCCATGGAAGTATCTAACACAGTGAAGAAGTGATGTTCTTCACTGAAGAAATGATTGGTGAACTAAGCACATAACTCCATTTAGGAATCCTTTGTGTGCTTTGACGTATATACCACTTTCACCTGAAGGAACCAAAAGCTAAAATCCTTATTAACTTTGTCACTGTGCAGTTCTGTAATCACTTCTGAATTCACTGGTTTCACCCAAGTAAGCATATATAATAAAACAAATAGAAGACTATGCTTTGGGTGCCAGAACAGATCAGCTTTCAAACAGATTAGGAACTTCGAGCTATTTGCCATGAAAACATGACAGGTCATGTATAGGTCATACAAAATAATACTGATCTCTTCTACCTGAAGTAGTTTACATAGCTGCCTCAACAACATTTTTTTTTATCATCAAAACAAGTATACACTTAACTAAATAAGCTTTTCTGTAAATATAGGGTTGTGCTGGAAACCCAATTGCTTACAGAAAGAGCTGCTGTCTTTTAGGGCTCTGCATACTTGGTATATATCACATAATGATGCATTTATGAGGGAGATCAGGTCAATAATTAACCTAAATAGCTGATTATTTTACTAACATGACAAGACATCTTGTGCAAAACCATTGGTCAAGTAGCATTGTGTAGCCCCAGCTTCAGGTATGTCAAAAAGAGGCAACACTGATATGTCTAAAAAAGAGGCAGCAGAATAAATATACAGACCATAGAAAGGTGAATGAGTTGAATAAGTGATGCAGAATTAATGCACGCCTTATACAGTAGCTCCACGAGAAATTTTCCTAAAGCTATTTTCTGCTTTTTCTCTCTCTTTCTCTTTTTCTCTCTACGCCATTCTTTTTCTCTTTCTCTCTCCACTCCCTCTTTCTCTCACTCATTCTTTCTCTCTTCTCTCTCCCATTTCTTTTTCTTTCTCCTTATCTCTCCCTCCTTCCCTCTTTCTTTCTCTCTGTCATTCTTTCTCCTTTCTTCTCTCTTCCCCCTCAGTCTCTCTCTCTATCTCTCTCTTTCTGTCTGTCTCTCTGTTTCCTTTCTTCCAATCTACTTCCCAACCCCTCCCCTCACACACACATACCCCAAGTGCAATGGCAAAAATACAGCCTCTGGAGATGCTCTCTTTGGGGCTTCCCAAGTGTCTTTTTTCTAACAGCAAATACTGCAAGAGGGTGGCTACACATTCCATCGATGTTGTGCATTCCCTGGAAGCCTCCAACCCCCGTGCTGGATTTAGACTGCCTGTTGCCAAGTGTCCAGTCTGGGCACCTCACTCAACTGACCTAACTGCATTTCTAAGCTTTTGGCTGAATTTGGCAGCTACCAGTCCCTCTTCTGTGGGTCTTTTCTTGTCCCTCATCTTGTTACTCCTAGAGCCAGCCAGAAGCAGCAGTACATAGCTCACAAATGAAATACACTCAAGTCCATTAAGAATCACCTAAAATGTCGACCCAATTTGAAAGCAGGCTATTAACAGTACACATGTGAGGTTGACAGTACTTGTGATAAGCAAGAAAAACAACAATGAATACTAATGTCTTATATTTGTATAGCATGTTAGAGTTTTTAAAGTGTTGTTTTAACACTCTGTTGAGATAGGCAAGGGGGGTACTATTTTGTACATGAAAACACTTGGGTTTAGAAGGGTTAAATAAATGAAGAAAACAAACCAAAAAAAAAAAAAAAAAACAGAAATCAATCTTGGACTCACAAAGTGACTGCTCTGTACACTCTGAAAGATGCCCATCAGGTAACCTAATAGAAGGCACTTGTAAGACATTTAGGCTTTCAGAACAAGTCTTTAAAAGGTTATCAGGTCTCCAGTGCAGACTGCTGATCCCCTGCATGAGCCATGAGGAAGCACTCATTCTCAAGCCTTGCAGATGGAGAATCAGAAGTGGGACAGAATTTGCATTTGAACTAGCACTCTCAGGTAACTGATACATCTGACCTAAGTAAGATAGAGCTGGCAAAGAACCAGCCCCCATCTGAAAAGTAGCCTCCTTAAGTAACACTACAAGGAATCCAGGTCAACTTGACCTCTCATCCTGAGGAGGAGCCAAAGAATCAGGATGCCGTTGAGGTCCTATTCATCAATCTTTGAAACCAAGTAATGGAGGAGCTTTGCCCTTGAGCACAGACACTGGAGACAAACTGTGCAGGTTCAAGCCCCAGTCCTGCCACTTACATGGTGACCGTGGGTGATATAGTTTAACTGTACCCCACCCAGATCTTATCTTGAACTGAAGTTTCCACCATCCCCACATGTCATGGGAGGAGGTAATTGAATCACAGGGGTGATTTCCCTCATGCTACTCTCATGATAGTAAGTTCTCAAGAGATCTGATGGTTTTAGAAGGGGCTTCCCCCTTAGCTTGGCTCTCATTCTTCTCCTTGCTCCTGCCATGTGAAGAAGGACATGTTTGCTTCCCCTTCCACCATGATTGTAAGTTTCCTGAGGCCCTTCCAGCCCTGCAGAACTGTGTGTCAAATCTCTTTTCTTTATAAATTACCCAGTCTTGGGCAATTCTTTATAGCAGTGTGAGAATAGACTAATGTAGTAAATTGGTACCAAGGGAGTGGAGCACTGCTATAAGGATACCGAAAAACATTGAAGTGACTTTGAAACTGGGCAACAGGCAGAGGCTGGAACAGTTTGGAGGGCTCAGAAGAAGACAGGAAAAATGTGGGAAAGTTTGGAACTTTCTAGAGACTTGTTGAATGGCTTTGACTAAAATGCTGATAGTGATATGGACAGTGAAGTCCAGGCTGAGGGATTTTATATGGACATGAAGAACTTGTTGGAAACTGGAGCAAAGGTGAATCTTGCTATATTTCATCAAAAAGACTTGTGGCATTCTGCCTCTGCCCTAGTGATTTGTGGAATTTTGAACTTGAGAGAGATAATTTAGGGTATCTGGCAGAAGAAATTTCTAAGCAGCAAAGCATTGAAGAGGAAGCAGAGCATAAAAGTTTGGAAAATCTGCAGCCTGGCAATGCAATAGAAAAGAAAAACCAATTTTCTGGGGAGAAATTTAACCCCATCACAGAAATTTGCATAAGTAAAGAGGAGCTCAATGTTATTCACAAAGACAATGGGGAAAATGTCAGAGAACTTTGAAGCAGTCCCTCCCAGATCTAAGGGGAAAAAATTGTTTTGTGGGCTGGGAGATTATTTCAGATCTTTAAGATTTAATTACTGCCTGGTTGTATGTCACATTCGCATGGGACCTGTAACCTTTTTGTTTTGGCCAATTTCTCCCATTTGGGAAGGGTGTATTTACCCAATACCCATACCTCTATCATAGCTAGGAAGTAACTAACTTGCTTTTGATTTTACAGGCTTATAGGTGAAAGAGACTAGCCTTGTCTCAGATGAGACTTTGGATTTGGACTTTTAGGTTAATGCTCAAATGAGCTTAGACTTTGGAGGACTGTTGGAAAGACACAATTGTGTTAAAAATGTGAGAAATGAGATTTGAGAGGGGTCAGGGTGAAACAATATAGTTTGGCTCTGTCCTCACCCAAATCTCATTTTGAATTGTTTTTCCAGGAGAACCTGGTTGGAGGTAACTGAATCATGGGGGTGGTTCCCCCATGCTATTCTCATGATAGTAAGTAAGTTCTCATGAGATCTGAAGATTTTAGAAGTGGCTTCCGCTTTCACTTGGCTCTCATTCTTCTCCTTCCTGCCACCATGTGAAGAAGGACATGTTTGCTTCCCCTTCTGCCACGATTGTAAGTTTCCTGAGGCCCTCCCAGCCCTGCAGGACTGTGATTCATTTAAACTTCTTTCCTTTATATTTTATCCAGCCTTGGGCAGTTCTTTATAGCAGCATGGCAATAGACTAATACAATGAGCAAGTCAATTAATCTTTCTGTGCCTCAGTTTTCTCATCTGTAAAATGGAAATAATTATAGGGTTATTATCATAATTTAAAATTATGAGATTAACTAAGTTTAGCAGAAGTCAAGCACTTAGAACAGTGCCTAGCACAAGTCATTATTGAACGAGTGCTGGATATTAATGACAAAAAACTCCTTTCATTAATTATATATCTTTGAAGTGACACACGTTGCTAATAGGCAATATAGGCTGATGGGATTTCCAGCACTGGGCACAATATATACAACTAAATCCTTACTATGATAAGTATTTAATAGATATTCATTAGAATAAAATGGTACAAAGTCTAACATTTCACCTGGATGAACAATTTGAAAATGAACTAGATGAAATCAAGCATCCATTCTTTGGTCTCACAGACCAATGTAATTCCCCAAACCTTTGAAGTTTGTCTGGAGAAGAGGCATACCATACATTGTGAGTTTTGTTTTGTCTTGTTTTAATAAGCCTTTATATAAATTTTAGCTGAGATCAGCATCAATATCATTTCCGGAGGCAATACAGGTGGCTCCCCAGCTGAGTCATGATTGTCCTGTGCAAATATGCACTTCATCAATCCTATTCCCACCCTGCCCTCTGTTTTCTTGTTCCTTCCTCTAACATCAGCCCAGCATTCACAATCTACCCCTGCTATTTATGGCTTCATAGTGCAGCGCCATCCCCTGGGTATTTTAGAGAGCAATGCAATAAACAAAATTTTCCAGAGTTGCTTGTTTTCTAAAGAATAATTCAACTGCTGAAATATTATTTGGCTACAAAAAAAGTTGGTATATTTTGAGTGCTTTTGACTTAAATGCACACATGTGAGTCTACCCAACAATATTTTAATCATTATACTATTTGAAAAAGCATAAAGAGAAACTGTCACTCTGCACATGGTAAAAATGGCAGCCACTTGGAGCCACCCATGAAGATGTTAAGGCCGAGCTCTTGGAAAGCTGTAGATATTTTCAGCATGGGCAGGAAAGAGCAAGTTTTCCTAAAAGAAAACACATTGACAACAAGGGAACAGGTTGCTTCTATTGTCAATGCCCTAACAACTTTCTTAAATTAGCTTTTTAAGAGAACCCTTTTCTGCATGCCTGATGACTCTCAGACCACCCAAGTTAATTTGATACAAATGTAATTTAAAAGATTCCATGTGTGTCTTAGAGAAGATTTGGGTATGTGTGGTTTGAGGTTTGTTTCTCTCTCTTTCTCTCTCTTTACTTTAAAAAAAGAAAAACCTTGATACAAGTTATTTATCATATACATGCTTTTGAAGGTGAGGATTTTCTACTTAATCATTACTCATAATCTAAGATAACATTTAAAGTAAGTGGATTTTACAATCTCCATTACCATTCCCATTAATATAAAATACAAATCAAGAAGGTAGTTCTTTCATTGAAGCATGTGGACATAATTTCAACTGGAGTCCATAGGAATAACTGAGTGGATGTTGCTTAGTAGATGAAATACTTTATGTTATATTTTGGGCCATGAAAATGAAAATGAATTCTCTTATAAAAGACAGAAACCAGAAAAAAATATGAGTTGTTCTGTTACAATTTACTCTTTTTTAATTGCATTTTAGGTTTTGGGGTACATGTGAAGAATATGTAAGGTTGTTGCATACATGGCAGTGTGATTTGCTGCCTTCCTCCCCATCACCTATATCTGGCATTTCTAATTTACTCTTTTTTAAGGATGAAGCAACTGAAGTGAAGACCTTCTGTGCTGTATCTATGACTCCTTAACACTTCTGGTATTCAATAGAACACTTAAAAGCAATTGGCAATCTAAGAGAAGAATGTGTAGGTGATTCTGTTTAATTTATTTTTATCCATCATCTTTAATGACTGGTTTTCTTATTTTCATACATGTAATGTCAAACTCATAGCATAAAAATTCCTAGGGCTAAATTAGTCGAGCATCACCTAAATTTGCCAGAAGTTGAGACTTGATTCTGATTTTAAAGCATCCTTGGAGAAAGTGGAGAATGTAGAGTTTGGAGTCAGATATTTTTAGGTTCAAAAACCAGTTCTACCTCTGGTTCTCTTTGAGCTTTGGGAAAGTTAGTAAACTTCTCCATTGGTTAGTTTCACTGGCTAAAACTTGATATAAAGTCATTGCAAGAATTAAATGGTAGTAACCTTTGTGAGGTACTGAGTGTGGTGAATTAATGGGAGTGGTTGAGGTAGGTACTTTTTACTGAGAGGTCTTGGGCACTCTCAGCGTTCCCAGGGGTGCCTAGCACCCCAGCCCCTAAGACCATTGATCACCCAGGTTACAGATTTGTTCCATGTTTGGTTGAGAGTACAAGGAAGTCAATCACTCCATCAAGATGAATTACTTTATATTATATTTTGAAGAGAATGAGACTAGATGAAGTGATAATCCAAAGAAATGGAGGTGAAAGATCAAATCAGGAGTTTCAAAATCTGTGAGCCATAAACAAAAAAAATTGTCTACATAATTTTCTATCCTTTACTCAAAAATTATGAAGGAAATACGCGTCTACTTTAAGGACAGAAGACCAAGTATCAAACCTGGAACAGTCAAATAAAGGTGAATCTTAAAGTTTTCAAGGAAAGACACCCCTTACATAGAGAAACTTGTGGTAAGGCTTCTTTAGACAGGTCCAAGAAAAGTAGACTCATGGAGAGGGAATGAAGAAGAGATATCTTAGGGTAAATAATCAGAGTTGATGATACTCCATTTCTGCAGTACCTAAGCAAAATACACTATACGAAAGGATTCTCTCTAATGCTTTATGTGGCTTGCATTGTCTGAATGAGGATTAAAAAGCTATGTCACCAAAAAAAGTGAGGCAGAAGGCCTAAAATGAAAGAAAGAAACAAAGAAAGAGCTTCATTCTAGTCTAAAAATGGAATCGTGTTTAGGTCTGAACTTGGGATATACTAGATTTTCACCTTTCTTGGCTGAACACCACTCAAATGAAATTTGTTGAAATTTATACTAATAATACATATGCAAAGGTAACTTCACTTTAAGAGGTTCTAAAATAAAATAGTAAAGTACCTAGTATATTACCATACACGTAAGTTATACGCAATAAATTAGAGCATTGTTATTACTAAATAAATATTCCCATAGTCCAAAATTAATCTTCATTGAAATAACTTTTATCCCATTTCTGTGGTTCAGATTCCTATGCTACTGTTTAAGTCCATTTGATCATTAGCACAAAGAAGCCTAAGGAGTATGACAATTATATTCAAGTCTTCTCATTTTTAAAGCTTATAATACAAGTTCTTTGGATTCTTATGTTTCATTTTTTGATCCCTTGATCTATTGTCTAGATTTTGTCCTAAATTATTTCTTTCCTCCATAAATGCTCCTTGCAGACTAATCATCACTCCAGACTTACCTTCTGCACGCTTTCCAACCCTCAGTCTTCTCTACCACCTGCACTTTTAATCCCATCCGCTACATCATCTCCAGTCTATTTAATCTCTTCTCCTCTTCAGTTACCCATTCATCTTCCACTCTTGTTTTAGTTCAACAGTTCTCAAACCTTTTGGTCTGAGGACCCTTTGACATTTTAAAAAAATAATCAGAAATACCAATTTGCTTTTGTCTGTGTGGATTATATCTATGAGTACTTATTATACTAGATGTTAAAACTGAGAAATTCTAAAAAATATTTATTAATGCATCTTAAAATAGCACTCACAATCTCTTTATATGTTAACATATGTATCTTTGTGAAAATTAGCTCTACTCCAAAATGAGATCAGTAGAAAGAGTGATATTGTTTTACACTTTTGCAAATCTCTTTAGTATCTGGTTTGATGGAAGATAGTTGAATGGTCATATTATTTGTTGTAATATGTTACATAAGTTGAGATAAATTAAGACTATTCATCATCATGCAGATCTGTAGATGGAAAATGGAGAAGTGTTTTCATAACCTTTTATGATAATTATAGATTTTCTTCTTTGACATCCAACACCCAACATGGGTATGGTTGTAATATGGGATGTGACACCATATCAGTAAAATGTTTGTAATCTGTTGCATTAAAATCAGTTGGTCTATCTTACACATGAATGGATTGGTTGCCCATGCATGATTTTATATCATCATGCATTATTCATTTGGAAAATATTGGTTCCCTGAGTTATGCAGATCTTTCAAATGTTGACACATTTAATTATACAATATTAAAAAATTGTATTTGTTACTATCACCACCAATCTCATCACAAAAGTCTTTAAGTATTGTGAAGCTGTCAAGTTCATGGTGGTGGATAGAAGTCTTCCAAAATTCTAATTTTCACTTGAAAGCTCAAATTTTTATCATAGGCAACAAATTCTATCAGTTGTTTTCCTTGAAGTGACAGGTTCACGTTTTCATTTTTGAGAAAGTGTCTGCCAAATAGCATATCTGAGTAAGTCTCGCTTTTCTGCCAGTCATTCTTTCAAGTAAAAATGGTATTCCATGAAAAAAAGTGGCTAGATCAGTTCACAGCTCAAATGATCTCACAGGTACTTTTCCTCAAAGTGACCATCGTACCTCATTTAGCAGCAGAAGTGCTTTATCCAGCCTTTCCATTTAATTATACAAAGTGTTAAAAAGATATACTCACCAGCCAACCCTGCCACTGGTAGACTGGCAGACAACATCTGCTAGAACTTCTGGTCCTGCTTCTGTGGAAACTCAGCTGGAGGATGAAGTCTCCCAATATCCTGGGAAGCACCCAGGCAGCAGAGCATGTGACCTGACCCACCCCTACCCTAGATAGCCAGGCATGCAATGTCCACTAGGACTTCCAGCTTCTGTGGGAACTCAGCCAGTGGGCACAGCCTCTTGTTGTCCAAGGAAGAATCCAAACAGCAAGGTAACATTCCCATCCACCCCCACTGCTGGTAGCCAGGCAAGTCGTGCCTGCTAGAACTTACAGCTCAGAAGTCCTATTTCTGTTTTTATTTGCCAATGGGCACAGCCTCCTGCTGCACTGGAAACACCTGGATGGCAGAGTGGGCAACTCCACTGACCCCCACCTCCCATAACCAGATGGATGACACCTAGAGAGCTTCCAACACAGTGGTTCTGCTTCCACCTGAATTCTGTGGCCAGGCACAACCCTGTGTTTCCCCAAGAAGGACACAGAGAGCAGATTAGATTAGGGCTGACCTGGCAAGGATACAACTTGTCTGCCAACTGTGGCCCCTGCCTGAGAAAGCTCTCTAGACCAGAATACCCAACAAAGAAAAAAAAATGCAGGCATAGGGAAAGTACTCAGAGGAAGCTCCTTCAAGACCCATGAGCCAATTAAATTGAAGCCAGTCAACTGATTCCACTTTACACCACAGTCAAACTCCCATAAGCATCAAAGAAAAAAAGGCAAAAAAATCCATCCAAAGGACAGCAACCTCAAAGACTAAAGGGACATGTGTTCACACAAACCAAAACCAAAAAGAACCAGTACGAGAACTCTGGCAACTCAAAAAGCCAAAGTCCCTTTTTTCTTCCAAATGGACACACTAGTTTCCCACCAAGGGTTCTTAAATGGGCTGAAGTGTCTGAAATGACAGAAATAGAATTCAGGATATGGATAGCAGTGAAGATCATCAAGATTCACAAGCTGTCAAAACCTAATCCAAGGAAGTTAAGAATCACAACGACAACAAAAAACGGGAGCTGATAGATAAAATAGCCATCTTAAAAAAGACCCAAACTGATCTGATAGAGCTGAAAAACGCACTACAAGAATTGCATAATACAATCATGGGTATTAACAGCAGATCAGAACATGCTGAGGAAAGAATCTCAGAGTTCAAAGACTCACTCTCAGAAATAGTCACATAAAAACAAAGAAAAATAAATACGAATGAACAAACTTCTGAGAAATATGGGATTATGTAAAGAGACCAAATCTATAACTAATTGGCATTCCTGAAAAAGATGGAGAGAAAGCAAACAAATTAGAAAACATATTTCAGAATATCAGCCATGAAGTTCCCCAACCTTACTAGAAAGGAAAACATTAAAATCCAGAAAATGAGATATTACCCCTAGATATTACCCCTAGATATTACACCTTACTAGAGAGGAAAACATTAAAATCCAGAAAATGAGATATAACCCCTATGAGATATTACAAGATATTACATAAGAAGACCATCCCCAAAGCACATAATCATCAGATTCTCCAAAGTTGAAATGAAAAAAGAAAATGTTAAAGGCAGTTATACAGAAGGGGTAGGTAATCTGCAAAAGGAACCCCATCAGGCTAACATGGACCTTTTATCAGAAATCCTACAAGTCAGAAGAGATTGGAGGCCTATATTTAGCATTCCTGATGAAAAAAAAAATCAACCAAGAATTTCAAATACAGCCAAACTAAGCTTCATAAGTGAAGGAGAAATAAAATTCTTTTCAGACAAGCAAATGCTGAGGGAATTTATTACCACCAGATCTGCTTTACAAGAGCCCCTGAAAGAAACACTAAATATGGAAAGGAAAGACCATTGCCAGCCACAAAAACATATTTAGGTACATAGAACAGTGACACTATAAAGAAACCACACAAGTAAGCCTACCTAATAACCAGCTAGCAACACAATAACAGGATCAAATCCACACATATCAATGCTAAACTTGAATGTAAATGAAAAATGAAGTAAATGTTTCAATTAAAAGGTATAGAGTGGCAAACTGGTTTAAAAAAAAAAAAAAAGCAATACCCAATGGTTTGCTGCCTTCAAGAGATCCATCTCACATACAAACACCCATAGACTCAAAATAAAGAGATGGAGAAATATCTACCAAGCAAAATCTACTACTTAAAACACTTAAAAAGCAGGGTTTGCAATCCTAATTTCATACAAAATGGTCTTTAAACCAATAAAGATCAGAAAAGATAAAGAAAGATATTACATAATGATATAGGGTTCACTTCAACAAGAAGATCTAACTGTCCTAAATACATATGCACCCAACACAGGAGGACCTAGCTTGATAAAGCAGGTTCTCAGACACCTACAAAGAGATTTAGATTCCCACACAATAATAATGGGAAATTCAAACACACTGCTAACAGTATTGGACAGATCATTGAGGCAGAAAATTAGCAAAGATATTTAAGACCTAAACTCAACACTTGACCAAATAGATCTAACAGACATCAACAGAACTCTCCACCCCAAGCCAACACACATATTCCTCTCATCAACATATAGTACATACTCCAAAACTGACCACAAAATCAGACACAAAACAATACTCAACAAATTTTTTTTCAAACATGAAATCATGCCAACCACAATCTTGGGCCATGGCACAATAAAAACAGAAACCAAGAAAATCACTTGAAATAACACAATTACATGTAAATCAAACAACCTACACATGAATGACTTTTCAGTAAACAATGAAATTAAGGCAAAAAATCAAGAAATTCTTTGAAACTAATGAGAGCAAAGATACAACATGCCAGAATCTCTAGGACACAGCTAAGGAAAGTGTTGAGGGAAGTTTATAGCACTAAACACCCACATCAAAAACTTAGAAAGATCTCAAATCAACAACCTGTCATCACAACTAGAAGAACTAGAGAAGCAAGAGCAAACCAAACCCAAAGCTAGCCGAAGACAAGAAATAAACAAAATCAGAGCTGAACTGAAGAAATTGACACACAAAAATACAAAAGATCAATGAATCCAGGAGTTGTTTCTTTGAAAAAATTAACAAGGTAAATTGACCACTAGCTATACTAATAAAGAAAAAAAAGAGAGAAGATCCAAATAAACACAATTTGAAATGACAAAAGAGGTGTTACCAGTGATGCCACAGAAATGCAAAACAAAACAAAACAAAACAAAACAAAAAACCATCAGAGACTACTATGAACACTTCCATACACACAGGCTAGAATATTTAGAAGAAATGGATAAATTCCTGGACACATACAACTTTCCAAGACTGAACCAGGAAGAAATTGAATTCCTAAACAGATAAATAGCAAGTTCGTAAATTGAATCAGTAATAAAAGACCTGCCAACCAAAAAAAAAAATCATAGGATCAGACAGATTCGCAGCCAAATTCTACCGGATGTATAAATAAGAGCTGGTGCCATTCCTACCGAAACTATTAAAAAAAATTAAGGTAGAGGGACTCCTCCTCAACTCGTTGTGTGAGGCCAGCATCATCCTGAAACCAAAACCTGGCAGAAACACAACAAAAAAAGAAAACTTCAGGCCAATATCCTTGATGAACGTAGATACAAAAATCTTTAACAAAATACCAGCAAACTGAGTCCAACAGCACATCAAAAAGCTAATCCACCATTATCAACCAGGCTCTATCTTCTATCCCTGGGATGCAAGGTTGGTTCAACATGTGCAAATCAATAAATGTGATTAATCACATAAAGAGAACTAAAAACAAAAACCACCTGATTATCTCAATAGATGCAGAAAAGGCTTTCAATAAAATTCGTCACCAATTCATGTTAAAAATCCTCAATAAACTAGATATTGAAGTAACATACTTCAAAATATTGTAAGAGCCATTTATGACAAAACACAGCCCAACGTTATAGTGATTGAGGAAAAGCTAGAAGCATTCCCCTTGAAAACTGGCACAAGACAAGGATGCCCTCTTTCACCACTCCTATTCAACATAGTATTGGAGGTTCTGGCAAGAGCAATCAGGCAAGAGAAAGAAAAGGCATCCAAATCGGAAAAGAGGAAGTCCAACTATCCCTGTTTGCAGAAAATATGATTCCGTAACCAGAAAACTCTATAGTCTCTACCCAAAAGTTCCTTGGTCGGATAAACAACTTCAACAAAGTTTCAGGATGCAAAGTCAACATTCGAAAATCACTGGCAATCCTATACACCAGGAATATCCAAGGCAAGAGTCAAATCAGGAAGGCAATCCCATTTACAATTGCCACAAAAAGAATAAAATGCCAAGGAATACAGCTAACCAAGGAAGTGAAGATCTCACACTGCTCAAAGAAATCAGAGGTGATGCAAACAAATTGAAAAACATTACATGTTTATGGATAGGAAGAATCAATATTTTTTAAATGGCCATACAGCCCAAAGCAATTTACAGATTCAACACTACTCCTATCAAACTACCAATGACATTCTGCATAGAATTAGGAAAAAACTATTTTAAAATTCATATGAAACCAAAAAAGAGCCCATATAGCCAAGGTAATCCTAAGCAAAAATAACAAACCTGGAGGCATCACATTGCCCAACTTTAAGCTATACCATAGGGCTACAGTAACCAAAACAATACAGTACTGGTACAAACACAGACATATAGGCCAATGGAACAGAATAGAGAGTGCAGAAATAATGCCGCACACCTTCAACCATCTGATCTTTGTCAAAGCTGACAAAAACAAGAAATGAGGAAAGGGCTCCCCAATAAACGATGCTGAGATAAATGGCTAGCCATAGGCAGATGATTGAAACTAGACCCCTACCTTATACCACATGCAAAAATCAAGTCAAGAGGCATTAAAGACAAATGTAAAACCTAAAACTATAAAAACACCAGAAGATAACTAAGGAAATACCATTCTGTACAGAGGACCTGACAAAGATTTCATGAGAGGGACACCAAAAGCAATTGCAAGAAAATGAACATTGACAAATTGAATCTCATTACTAGAGAGCTTCTGCAAGCAACAGAAACTATCAACAGAGTAAACAGATAGCCTACAGAATGGGAGAAAATATTTGCAAACTATACAACTGACAAGGGTCTGCTATCCAGACTCTATAAGAAACTTAAACAAATGTGCAAGCAAAACTCAAGCTACTCCATTAGAAAGTGGGCAAAGGACATGAACAGATCTTTTTCAAAAGAAGACATACAAGCAGCCCACAAGCATATAAAAGAACGCTCAATAGCACTAATCACTAGAGAAATGCAAATCAAAACCAAAATGAGATACCATCTCACACCAGTCAGAATAATTATTTTTAAGACAAAAACAAAATAAACACACACTTTCCATAGAACCCAAAAAAGATACACTCAAGAGCTGAGATTTAGTAAAATTAATAATTGTTATTGATTAAGAACACTCTTAAGTGAAACTAGCATTTCTTCTCCCATGAATGCATGACAGTGATAAATACAATGAACTTCAGTACAGTTTAGTACCACTGACTTGATTTGTGCTAATGTGGCTACAGTATTTCCCATGCTGAAGAACTGCTGCTTTAAATGTCTCTACACACTGCATAAAACCACACTTCCCTCCCCATGAGGGCTTCAAGAACCAAGATTTGATTTGATAACATTGCTTCTCCCATCTTAAACTTGTACATGTTGATACATCCCTGAGTCTCTCTACATCTTGTTTTGCCTTCAGACTTTAAGTATTTATATGAAGCATTTAAGGGATATAAACTCCTGCTGATTGCTTGATTGATTTTTTAAAAAGCTTTAGAAATCAACTGCACATTAACAGGTTAGAGTACACCTGGCTTAAGTTCCATGTGACTGACTCATTAAGGAGAATGTTGAAAAGATGGAGGGTGTCCAGGAGAGGTCAGCTGTGTGAGTGGAATGGCTAAAACCACATCCTCTTAGTACCTGTTGTGAGAACTGAAGATGTTCATGCAAAAGATCTCTTGGGAGGACACAGAGGCTACCAACAAACAGAAAGATTGTGCTGTGTGGAAAAGTTATTAAATAGCTTGCTCATAGTCCCAGAACACTATTTTTAATTCAATATTTTTTCTAAAAAAAAAAAAACTTTCTAAGAACTCTCTGTCCACCAATAGAAAGGGCTATTTTGAGATATGGGGAGCATCAATCAACATACTTGGCACGGGCAGAAAGAAAAGGGAGACTGAGATACCAAGGCCTGGAAAAGCGCATAGTTTGCAGAATGCTCACTTTGGAGGCCTCCCAAGTTTACCATGGTTTGCCTGCTTGTTTTCACATCTGCATGGATAAATAAATGTGTCCAGAGGCAGACAACAACTGAGAATACTTGGTGGGTTGCATTACCATTAAACGCTTTACCTCTCAGTGGTCCATATTCCCTTTTTTTTTCTTTTTTTTTTTTTTTCTTTTTTGACAGGGTCTTGCTCTGTCGCCCAGGCTGGAGTGCAGTGGTGTGATCTCGGCTTACTGCAAACTCCACATTCCAGATTCAAGCGATTCTCTTGTCTCAGCCTGCCAAATAGCTGGGATTACAGGCATGCACCACCACACCTGGCTAATTTTGTATTTTTAGTAGAGACAGGGTTTCGCCATATTGGCCAAGCTGGTCTTGAACTCCTGACCTCAGATGATCTGCCCACTTTCGGGGTTTATATTCCTTTTGAAAGCAGGAATATGGCACTGTGGTATCCTAGGAGATGCTGTCAAAAGCCACGGAAGCACATGCACATGTATGCAGAAAAGCACATACAATTTCAAGACACGCATGGATCCCAGATTAAGAAGGCCTAAACCGGTAACTTCTAACGTCTTTTCCAACTCTCAGATTCTGTCTTTCCATATACTTATGCATTAAAAGGCCTTAGTAAAATAACATTTTTATAATTTCTTGTTCCATTTATTATGAAAGTAAAAAGAAATGTGGGATGAATTAAAAAAAGGGGGGGCTTGGGGGATTAATTCTAGCAAAGTCAAGGTATTGCTGCCAAGTACCTAGTTGCAGGGAGGATGATTATTTCCATAGCCAGTGTATGATACTTATACATACTAAAGACATACCTGAGATTGGGTAATTTATAAAGAATAAGAAGCTTAATGGATGCATAATTCCACATGACGGGGGAGGCCTCACAGTCATGGCAGAGAAGAAGGAGGAGCAAAGGCTCATCTTACATGGTGGCAGGAAAAAGAGCGTGTACAGGAGAACTGCCCTTTATAAAACCATCAGATTGCAAGAGACTTATTCACTGTCACTAGAACAGCACAGGAAAACTTGCCCCCATGATTCAATTACCTCCCATGGGGTGCCTCCCATAACACATGGGAATTATGGGAGCTACCACTCAAGATGAGCTTTGGGTGGGGACACACCCACACCATATCAGCCAAATAGGTTTTAAAAGGCTTTATGGGGTGGTGGAAACAAGTGGAAGTTGGTAGTCAATCAGAGACAGGATCAGGACTTGTTTGTGGGCTCAAGTGTCTTGTTTGGGTACATTAGATCAATCACTTAATCCCACCTATAAAATACATGTAGGTTTGTATGTTTTTGCACCTCTCACAGAAATATTGTGGTTACAAAGTAAGTGGCATCATTGGGCGTTTTTCTTCCACCACAGTAAAGCTCTACCAACACTGGGATTTATTAAAATTTGTTGGAACGCTTGCCTCAGGAAACTATTTGCTGAGAGAAGTGAAAAATTAGTTGGTCAAAGGAAATGCAGCTAATACTCTGTGATTAGAGCGGCACATTTAACACAGTGTCTCATTAAATGCTTTTTCACTTAGATTATCTTGGTTATGACTTGTGACAAGGACCAAGAAATGGCTTGAAGGCCTGGTGGGCCAAAGTGATAGTAAATGGTCGCTGAGTTGTGAGAAAATGCAGCAGGGAAGGGGCGAGGGGGTGGGAGGAAGAAGGGAGCTTCAGGGATTGATGCTTGATCTGGTCTTATTTAATATCTTCATTAATGATCCGGAAGAGGGGTAAATAGCCTGTTAATTAAATTTTCAAATGAGACTAAATTGGGAGATGTTGTAAACATGCTCAAGGACAAAGTAACATGAAGGAACCTTGAAAGGCTGGAAGGATGGGCTTGAACAGAAAAGCCAAAAACGTGTGTGTTCTAGAAGCAAGCAGTGGACCAGAAGCAGTAGGAGCCCCTTGCATGTCTTTTGTGTTCTCTTATTCCTTCCTTTATTCTCTTACCCTTGGTAGAGCAGCGGCCTGCCAATACCACTTGGAGGATTCAGGTCTGCACACGTTGAAGCTTTAGAAATCAACTGCACATTAACAGTTAGAGTACACCTGGCTTAAGTTCCAAGTGACTGACTCATTAAGGAGAATGCCGAAAAGATGGAGGGTGTCCAGGAGAGGTCAGCTGTGTGAGTGGAATGGCTAAAACCACATCCTCTTAGTACCTGTTGTGAGAACTGAAGATGTTCGTGCAAAAGATCTCTTGGGAGGACATAAAGGCTACCATCAAACAGAATAATTGTGCTGTGTGGAAAAGTTATTAGATGGCTTGAAGCTTGCTCATGGATTCTGCCTGAAGGCTCTATTCTGACCACAGGAGTAGGAGGAGCCAGGAGTGTGAGAAAGTTAATGCCCCAGAAACAGTTCTCAGCCAAAGGTGAATGGAGGGGAGTAGATAAATACCCCCACCTTCTTTGCTCTCCATTTGGGTAACTGCAGATGGCTGCTAAAATTCCTCAGCAAGACAGACCTTCAGCCACCCACGGAGGTAAGTGGTGTGAGATTGAGACCTTTACTGGCTTCCTTTCCTTTGCTATCACTTCCCAGCTCATCTACCAAGGTTGAGTGGGATCACCTCTGTCTCAGTCCTTTTTATGCAGCTTTAATAGAATACCATAGACTGGGTAATTTAAAATGAACCCAGGGACTCAGGGGACATTTACAAAAGCAGGCTAAGTACCTTTAATGGGGCTTGGATTAATGTTTAGGATTAAAATCCTGAGTTGGCCAACCAAGCCCACCTGTCCAGTTAGACCCATGTTTCTGAAGATACAGGCCCATATAAAACAGGATTCTCAAAGAGCAGTCTGGAAACCAGCAACTTCAGACTCACCTGGGAGCTTGTTTTAAAAATGCACATTCTTTTTTTAAAAACAATTTTGTTAGTTCAATAGCCTCTGGGGTACAAATGGTTTTAGGTTACATGGATGGGTTGTTAGTGGTGAATTCTGAGATTTCAGTGCACACTTGATCCAAATAGTATATGTTGTACCCAATATGTAGTTTTTAATCCCCCATCAACCTCCTATCCTCCCCCTTCTGAGTCTCCAAAGTCCCTTATACCACTCTGCGTGTCTCTGCATACCCATAGTTTAGCTCCTACTTATAAGTGAGAATATAGGGTATTTGCTTTTCCATTCCTGAGTTACTTCACTTAGAATAATGGCCTCCATCTCCATCCAAGCTGCTGCAAAAGACATAGAAATGCAAAAAAAAATTTTTTTTTTTTTGAGATGGTGTTTCGCTCTTGTTACCCAGGCTGGAGTGCAATGGCGCGATCTCGGCTCACCACAACCTCCGCCTCCTGGGTTCAGGTGATTCTCCTGCCTCAGCCTCCTGAGTAGCTGGGATTACAGGCATGCGCCACCATGCCCAGATAATTTTTTTGAATTTTTTTAGTAGAGACAGGGTTTCACCATGTTGACCAGGATGGTCTCAATCTCTTGACCTCGTGATCCTCCCGCCTTGGCCTCCCAAAGTGCTGGGATTACAGGCTTGAGCCACCACGCCCGGCCAGAAATGCAAATTCTTGAGCCTCACCCCAAACCAAATTAATCAGCGATTCTAGAAATGAGGACTAGTCATTTGTGTTTTAAAGAGCTCTCCAAGTGATTCTGATACCTGCTGAAGTTTGGAAACCAGTGGTATACTAGGACTGAATCCAGACTCACGAATACCGTGGGACTTTGGGCAAGTTAAACACATCTCCTGTCCTCAGTTTTCTCTCCATGAAAAAGGGGACAATAATAAGGAAGCCTTCAGGGGAGTGATGTGAAAAATAAACAAACAATATATATAAACGACCTAGCATATCATCTCTAACACAGGAAATAGTGATGTCTTTCCCTGCCTCCCTCTCCCCTGAAACTGGCAGATGACAGTTCAGTGCACCTTTGATTCCCAGGATGTGGCTCTAATTTAAACTGAGGATGGATTCTGCTTTGTCCCATGGACTTTAAAAAGGGATTCCTATAACCAGTATACTCTCAAATGACTGTGTCTAAAGCCACAGAACAGACTGAAAGAGACAAGTGAGCAGAATGTGCTGACAGTTTTCAGGAGAGCATTGCTGGAAAAATCTTTGGCCATATTGTGTCTTTGTAGTTCAGGTTAGTATCTACCTTTCTACTAGCTTATTTATCATCAGGAACAGATACTGGAGAAACTAGAGCCTTGATGGCCCCATGAATGTCAGCACATCTGAGATAAGGCCAAATCCCCAAGGCAGTGACCCCATTTCTCTGGCCTTAGAATGGTACCTCTTTTGACTTTCCCATTGTTACGTAACTTAACCACATGTCCCTGGCATCCTTTGCACTCACTTGCAGGGCTAATTGGCCCATTTCCTTGTATTTTTTATGCTCAAAAGAAAGGCATCCTTTCCATGTCTCAATGTCCCAATGACCCAACCACACAACAGGGCACTCTACCCTCACCAATTGTCCCAAATGTCACCTCAGTAAATATTAATGGAAATAAATTGACTAAAGAAACTAAAAACCCATGGGAAATATGGAATTACATTAGACTCTGTGAACCATGGGTGATAATGGTAATAACCTATGTCCAAGGAGACTTTTTCAGAGAACTGAAAACACTTTACAATTAAGTGCCACATCAGTGCTAAATTTATTAGTGGGTAATTGGATTCAACCTTAGCAAAACTCAGGCTAGACAGTACCACCCCTACCCAATAGGACACTATTCTTTCCATCATGACCAAAAAAACTCCTCCAAGCACTCCCCATCAACAAGAAAATAGAGCAGCTTTGAATGTGAACTCCAGTGAGCCAGATCAAGGTTATCTCAAAACATTGCAGCTAAAAATGTATCTTTCCATAAGACAGAGAGATACTCTATACCCCAAGATTTACTTTTAGCGTAACAATGGTTTCAGCGGAAGTGCTATATCATACAGTGGAGTTCAAGCATCCTTTTCAAATACATTTGAATCTCAATGCCAAGGGCATTGAATTCCTCTCTGTGCTCGATCCTGAAGAATGCTGTAGAAAATACAAATAAGTGTTTTAAAAGGTCCCTAAGAATGCAAAACGTGTAATTCTATTATAGTATGATATGAGAATGATATAATATCAACATGATAATGAAGCAAAAGAGAAGGTTCTGTCACCCCTGGCTTAGAGAATACATTTAACAAATGAAATCTGGATAAAAGCAGAAATGCTGATAGCAACTCTAGGAAGTTAAACAAATTCCCTATGCAACATATTTTATTTTTATGTATCTAACTGGTGAAATTTGATGATTTGTGTTTAAAACTGTAAGGAAGCAAACCTGAGACTTCCAATTTAAAATTATAACTAGATTACAGCTCTGGACACACCACCATAAGCCTTTCCATAAAAATATCTGTGAAGACCCAGAAGATGAAACACCAAACTGGGATTTGCAGTCAAACTCTTACCAGAATTTTGGAGAAAGCTCTACAAATCAAGAAGCAATTAAACCAGATTGGAAAACTTGCTTTGTGACTCACCAGTTCTATGTCTGACTGAAAATATGCCCCCCTTGTCAACCAAGATTCGGGAATTCATCATCTGTTCCAGTCACAAAATTGGACAGCTGACTTTCCATCATGGGGATGCTTTCTTTTTAAATTATCACTGTACTATTTCATGCCCTCCACTCCAATCAATATCTCTGTATTTATCTCCACTCAAAGACAGCAATAATAATATCAATAATGGCAACAGCAACTATCACTTAGAATTTCCTATACACTGTGCTAAGTACTTTACAAGCATTACCTTATTTAAACCTTGCAACAAGAAATAAATGAAGTGAAAACCTGGTTCTTTGAAAAGATATATAAATTGATAGACCATTAGCAAGATTAACCAAGAAAAGAAGAGAGAAAATCCGAATAACCTCAGTAAGAGACGAAATGGGAGACATTACAACTGACACCACAGAAATATAAAAGATCATTCAAGGCTACTATAAACAACTTTTTGCACATAAACTAAAAAACCTAAAAGAGATGGATAAATTCCTGGAAAAATACAACCCTCCTAGCTTAAATCAGGAAGAATTAGATACCCTAAACAGACCAGTAACAAGCAGCAAGATTGAAATTGTAATTTAAAAGCTACCAGCAAAAAAAAAAAGTCCAGGACCAGATGGATTGAGAGCAGAATTCTACCAGACATTCAAAGAATTGGTACCAATCATATTGAGACTATGCCACAAGATAGAGAAAGAGAGAACTCTCCCTAATACATTCTATGAAGCCAGTATCACCCTAATACCAAAACCAGGAAAGGGCATAGCCAAAAAAAGAAAACTATAGACTAATATACTTGATGAACACAGATGCTAACATCCTTAACAAAATACCAGCTAACAAAATCCAACAACATATCAAAAAGATACCCCAATAACCTATGGAAAAATTTTTAAAAAGTTAAACACAGAAAAAGAAGCTTAGGGAGGAAAGTCAGAAGAAGCAACTGTGGCAGGGACCCTTCAGGAAAAGAATCTTCCAAGTAGTAGGGTGTCAACCGGGGCTGGTAATTTTGATGAGTTGACTTAAAAAATATAGCTACTTACTCATTCCAAATTAGAGTGATTCATATTGGACATCCAATTTAAGACATAGCAATCTGAAACAAGTGGATATTTCAAACTCTATTGACCTATATATTTTTTCTTATATATATGGATACTGCCATCTGTTCATTACTGGCATTTTTGAGGGGTCTTTTTTCTAATTACATCATTGTATTTAAGGTATGTTTGCCCTTGTTCCCTTTGTGGGGTATATTCTTCCCTCAGGTCTCCACATGGCTGGCTCATTTTCATCCTACAATTGTAGCTCAAGTGGCGATTCTGAACAGTTATCCCTGACCACTACATCTAAACAACTACCCTCTACCACTAGTTAATATCTATTTCATCATTTGTTTAACTCCTTGAATTTGAGATTTATCATAATTTGTAATTACTTTATGTTTTTATGTCTTCGTTTCTTGCTTGGGTGTCTCTTATCCCAGAATATAAGCTTCATGGGAGCAAGGACTCTGGCTCTCTTATTTACCACTGCATTAATAGTGCTTGACACCACCTGCCTCTTAGAAAGAGCTCAATTAATGTGAAAAGAAAAAAGAAAAAACAACCTTACAACACTCCATAATACAAATGCTATCATTATTTTCATTTTAGGGAAATGAAGCTCAAAGTTATGAAATAATCTTGCAAAGTTCACAAAGCTTGAAGAAGTAGAACTGGGATGTAAACTCAGACTCATCTTGAGCAAGTAACTATCAGATTTTTTATCACACCCCTTGTATGATATTTGTCAAGAAATACAGAGTAATGTAAAGTACCATTTAGCATCACAGGAGATACTGTCCTTTCAAGACGTGATATAAAGGGTAAGGGAAAACAGAAAAATGGAGAGCTCTAGTAGCAGTTACATGCCAGGAATTTCAATTTTTGTGCATTCAGCCTTTTCAGAATATCTCAGCTAAGTAACATGGAAAGCAGTTCCCATCTTGGTCCCAAAGAGTCACCCTGTAAATGAAATCTAGCCATAGCACTGAGAAAGAAATGTTACCAGCACCAAAAAGCAAGTTCAAGACTGAGTGAAGCATTCTTTCCATGTATTTGTAGACGTAACAAAACGAATAAAACAAAGCATGTAAATTGAATACAAGTGGGAAATAACTTTATTATGAAAACTCAGAAAATGAAAACTGAAAAAAATAGGTGTTATAAAAACTGGAATCTAGAAAAATTGTCTATGATTCTCATTTAAATAGAGAACAATTTAACTTCTATGAGGCCAAAAAAAAGAACATCACTAAGAGACAAATAATTGAGGCTAAAATGCAACAGGATAAGATTAAAAGTGATATAGTGTGGCCAGGGGCAGTGTCTCACACCTGTAGTCCCAGCACTTTGGGAGGCCAAGGCAGGCAGATCACAAGGTCAGGAGATGGAGACCATCCTGTTTAACATGGTGAAACTCATCCCTATGAAAAATACAAAAATAATTGGCCAGGCATGGTGGCATGCACCTGTAGTCCCAGCTATTCAGAAGGCTGAGGCAGGAGAAGAGCCAAGATCATACCACTATACTCCAGCCTGAGCAACAGAGAGAGACTCTGTCTCAAAAAAAAGGAATAGAGTGATATAGTCAAATAGAAAAGTTTTCAGATTAATTAGAAAAGCAATAACAGAATATAGAACTACATTGGAGGCAAAAAGGAGTGTAATTGACACTGCAGAAAATCAATCAGTAATATGGAGGAAAACTTCAGAAGTTCAGAGAAAATTAAATGTTCAGAGAAGAATTAAAATGTTAGAAGAATATATAAAATAACATCTTGATAAACATCTATCATATTCCAAGAAAACAGTGGGAAAAAAATAACAAACACATGGACCAATCTAGAAATGTATACCTACTAGGATAAAGTTTTAAACTATGCATTTATAGGTAGGAAAAAAATAAGTTTACATACAAATATAAGTCAGGCTGGCCTCGTACATTTTACTACTCAATGCTAAAAAAAATGAAGTAATGATTAACACATTTTGAATATGACAAAGTTGTAAACCAAGAATATTATACCCAGCCAATTCATCTTTTTGAGTAATGAAAAAAAAAGTCTTGAAGAGGGAAAGTGATAGGTTATCTATTTGCCCTTCTTTTAAAATTAGAATTAAAATTGGGAAAACTCAAGGAAGTCATAATATAAAAGGACTGGTACTGCTGTGGGGTATTACTTCAGACAACCACACTTGAACTAATGAACCTGCAAGAAAAAAAAAAAAACTCCACCTACTTTCATTTAAAAAGACTAGGGGAAAGAAATTTTGTAGTCATATTTAGTGCATAAAATATTTTTCTTTAATTCAACACATTTTGTTTAAGGAGCTCATATTATTAAATAGAATATAAATAACTAAAAGAGAAAGCAGCATGTTCAGAATTTATCTTACTTGAGCTAAAAGGATCAATATCTTTGGTTTTGCTCTGCTGGCATTAAAGCCTTCCAAGTATCTATTTTAAACAAGTAGGACACTGTTTCTGGCTGGTTATGTTCTCTGCACACTGGCTGTTGTGCTAAGGGGTTGACTAGATGATCTCCATGGCCCCTATTCAAAAACGCAATGACTTTTCTGGTTCAGGAAGCTCAGTCAAAGCAGCCCGCCAATCCTTCTGGTCAGTCTCGCCCTGGGAGGCAAGTGTTGTCAACTGGGGTACATTTCAGAAGCTTGCTTTCCCTAATTTTTTAAATAACTTTTTTTTTTAATCACAAAAGAAATTCATGCTTGTTAACAGAAAATTTGGAAAACCCTAAAATATAAAAAGGAAATTTGAAAATGTCTCATAATCTCATGATTCAGAGTCATGATTTTTCATTTCCAAGAATGCAAGGAAGCAAGTCATTTAAAGGCAGGACATCACCACATCCTATGGGGCTGCCACAGTTTCCATGGCTCCACTTTGGAAAGGAGACAGACAGACTTAAGCAAGCTGCCGCACAAGGACTTGAGCACTCCTCATCTGAGCTGTCCACACACTCCAAGCTCAAATAAAATAAATATGATAACACCCATGGAAGCACTTTATAAACTCCCAAGGATTATACAAATGTTACTTGTAATTATTCTCAGGAACAAATGGGTTGGTATATTGATATTGTCATGACTGCACAAGAGGAAATTTGTTTCTGAGGAACATTTTCTCAATTTCCTGTTTTTGAAAGGGCTGCTGTCATTTCAGCTTTTCTTTGTGTGGCAGGCTACTCTCTGGCACCTCGTCTCCCACAAGGATCTGGCAGGGCCCATGGTTGATCCTGGCAGACACATACATCGTTTCAGGAATCTGCTGCTCTATTCCCAGGGCTGCACATTTATGTATAGTGTTCAGATCTGCATTGACCCCACAAAAGAACACAACTTCAAATGCTTCACTTTAAGGCACAGCACAGTCAAGAAGACTTGCCTCCCAGAAGAATGCAGCAAGAGGTCAGCATTTTTGCAAACATAGGTATTGATGTCGATATGCTGTCTTCTTGTTGTGTATGTCATTTACCCTGTCAGGATGTGAATATTGTTATAAAAGAGGCTTGTGAGAAAAGGATGAAAAGAAATGTTGCAATTTGTCAGGGTACCGGGGTGGAGTTTCCTGTCCTTAATTTCATGCCCCCTCAGGCATGGCTGGTGGCATTGTTATTTCTTGTCTGGGAACACTCTCTTCTCTAGGCTCACCTAAAACCACTCCTTTCTAATTTTCCAGCCACATAACTGGTCATTTTCTTTCCTGGTCTCCTTACTCATTCCCCCTTCTCTGCTCAACTTTTAAATGTTGGAGCGATCTCAGTCTATAGCTTCCGGAGAGCCAAGTTCTTGCCTGATGGTTTGTCATTATAGCTTCTCAGTGACAAGAATAACATCTAGCACTTAGTAGCTGCTCACTAAGTATGTTCAAATGAGTGTGTGAAGTCATATATGAATTAATGAATTGCTGACAACTTCTCTATTACCATAACATAAAATTTTCTCACACTCCCAATTTATTCTCATGCTCAGAGCTGCCCACCATTGCTAGGACATTTCATTGAATAAGATTCATGAATGTCTGCCTGTAGCTTTAGATCTAAGCCCCCATCCCCCAACTTTTCTCTTTATTAAGATACCTAAAGTCTCATGGCCCATGGATCCTCTGCCTTAGAATCACCTCTCAGTGAGGCATCCACCCCTAGTCTCTTCCTTATTCTTCAAAACTAAATAAATTACAGTGTCTAGCCAAGCAGTATTTTTCCATCCCTAATCAAGGGAAGTTGCAATTCATTCCAAATACGGTGACTTTCTGGAAAATGCCCCCCTTTTTTCTCCTCTATTAGAAAACTAAAAAACAAAAAACTCTGCGGAATGAGGCCATGTAAAATCATTAGTTTCAGAAACTCATTATTACATGAGGGAAAAGTAAGTCATTTTCTGAGCCTCAGTTTCCCCTTTGATGATGTGGGTGTAAAAGTATTAGAAAAATTAGAACAGATAATAAACAATAAAGGGTCTAGGGACACTCCTGGGATTCAGGAAATGTTGAGAAGAGCTGGTCAAATTTGAATCTTTACAACGCTTATTGCCAGAGTTCATTTGCATTCTCATCCCAGAAACAAACCACAGCCAAATGGATGGTACAGGAGTTGCCACCGGGAAAGAAGACTTTAAAGAGATGGAGGAGGGAAGCTTACTGAAAACTGAAAATAACCATGCTGAATAAAAACTGAGGAAATACCATGATAAATGGAGGCTTATCACAGTATTTATTTGCCAGCTTCCTAGGTGGTTGTAGTATGCATCCGGCATTAAGAAACCCTGGCTTTAAGTCATAACCTGTGTTGTTACTACCTTGTCACTTTTTAAGTTATTTTTTGAATCTGTTTTCCTAAATTGTCTTTTCATTTCCTAGTGAAATTTCAAGGAGTACGAAATTTCAAATCTATAAGCAAATGGGTCACTGCCTGCCCAGCATTGGGACACCTCCAGTCTGAGAGAGGGACATCCTGGACCCCAGCTCCGCTTCTGCTCTGATATAGCCAGGACCTTAGGCAAAGCACCTCCTGGTTTCCCTGTCTGCAAAGTGAAGGAGTTGAACTTGGTGATCTTTAAGCTCCCTTCCAGCTCTAAATGTCTGTGATCAGCTTCCAAATGCTATGAGCTGGCTGCAAAGTCTGATGGATGTACAGCCCCTGTGCCTTTCCCAATTGTTCGCATTCTTCTTCCCTCAGATCCGTTTCTATTTAATGAGCTTTGGTCTGAGCATGCCCTGCTTGTCCTTCCCCAGACCTCTCAAGCTTCTCCTAGGGCCCTAGCTTGTTTCTTACCATGGGAACTCTTTTTTTATTACAAATTTGCTTCTACTATTTTTACCCAAATTCAGTTCCCTCCAGTTCATAGGGACTCTTCATATACCCAAGTGTCCTTCCACAGATTTTAATTAAGCACAATCATCTTCTTAAAGCTCCTCCCAAGGTGTGGGCCCGGGCTCAGAGGGTAGGGGTGGAGAAAAGAGGAGAAGTTCATTAAGTTCACTACCAAATAAATGTCATTATGATATTCACCCCAAAAGGAGACAGGGAGTTAAAATTCAAGTGTGTGCATGTGTACGCATGTGCATTTCCAAATTTTAAGATACTTTCAATATCTCTGTTCCAGATCTATTTTCTCCTACAAAATATTAAACGTAGTGGAATATTTTTCAGAATATGGTTCATTTCCCTTCCTGGAATTCTTCTCTTGCCTGTACATTCATTAGTTTGTTTCTTAAGACATACAGGTCTCAGGATTTATCACCACAAAGCAATTTAGAAAAACTCAAAACGCAGGTTACTACTTGCCCCTGTCCTATGTTACAGTAACTCCAAGTCTAAGCCAATGTAAAGCTGTGAACCATGGGTCCCTCCCTTCCAGGGGGCTTCTACTCTTGGGGTATACCTTGTCTCGGCATGGACTCACCGGCCTTTCCCCACGAGTCCCAAATTTCCCTGAATTGCAACAAGCCCTGGAAAATTTGTAATGCTAAATCTGAGGCTGATTATTCCACAATGATACTCAGAATTTTCTAGGGCATGACAGACTTTATGAAGCGTTTGAACAGCTCCATGTCCCACAGGAAGAAAGACAATTTCCAGGCTGTGCCAGGATGGAGTGTGGGGAGCATCCGACAGTTTTTCTGAAGGAAACAATTCTGTTGATTGGAACAGTATTTTGCAAAAGCTACTTAGTTTTCATAGGTTGCAGCTTTTTAAAATCTCCTAACATCAGTTTTATATTTATCCTTCTTGTTGTTGCTTTTTTTTAAGTGGAACTAATAATCAAGCCTTTCAGGGCAAGTTATTGTTTTGGATACAACTGTTCCCCATCCAACTCTACACAGCTACCTTCCCGTTTTTAGGTGGGAAGAAAAGTTTCTGGTTCCTTTCATTGTTTATCCTTCGTTATAAAACCATTGGTGTGTTTTTGATTTCCAGAAAGAAAAGAGAGCATGTTTATGATTTTGCCTTTATTTTTAGAGATGTTCTTCAATTCCTCTTCTAACAGTGTATATTGTTACAGCAATCGCAAGTTCTAATTTATTTATTGTTAAAATGCTAATTATGCATTTGGCTTGTTTTTATTGAAACTAAAGAAATAAAAAGTTAACTCAGAATGTTTCCAAGTATCCAGTTGAGCTCCAAATGTAAAATCAAGTCTTTCCAGGAAGCAGGACAGAGGAGGCTTCCTGAGATTTCAGATCCAGGGAGTCACTTTTAGATGAGGTTGCTCTCCGTTTTAGCAGCGAGGCAGCATCTAACTTATTCTGGTGGCTGTTTTAAGTGACAAACTGGAACTGCAGATCCCTTATGAATCACAGGGAGAGCATGAGGCCCTGAGTTATGTTCCACCTTCATATGGACAGCAGCAAACAGTGCCATATGTGAAAGTATAGAAAGTCACTGATCAGCAATGAGTGTGATACAAGTGGCCTCTGAAGACCCCCCAGGATTCATGTCACTAGCTGTGTATTACAAAAAGTTCATCATTGAGGCTGGGTGTGGCAGCTCATGCCTGTAATCCCAGCTCTTTGGGAGGCTGAGGTGGGCAGATCACCTGAGGTCAGGAGTTCAAGCCTGACCAACATGATGAAACTCCATCTCTACTGAAAAATACAAAAATTCTCCTGGCATCATTGTGGTGCATGCCTGTAATCCCAGCTATTTGGGAGACTGAGGAAGGAGAATCACTTGAACCTGGGAGTTGGAGGTTGCAGTAAGCTGAGATTGTGTCAATACCCGCCAGCCTGGGTGACAGAGCAAGACTCTGTCTCAAAAAAAAAAAAAGTCCACCATTGAATACATCAGAATGTCAGAGCTGAATGGAGCTTGGTCATCACTCAGTCCTGATCCCCATCTTACATTTGAGGAAAATGAGGCCTGGAAGTGGGAAATGACTTAGTCACAAGCACTACACTTAGCAAGTTAATAGCAAAGCCAGGATCACAATCGTGGTCTTCTGACTCTCAAAACAGTGCTCTTTCCAAAGGGACCCCCAAAGCTTCATCCACATGTAACAGCAGACAACTCTCCATTCTGCACCTGCATCTCTATAAGGATGAGAAAGTTCCCTATTTATTAGTCATTTACCACACACCCAGTTCTGTGCTAAGTGCTTTGGCCACACTATCTCATTTAATTCTCATAACAACCCTTTGAGATAGGTATTTCTATAAATAGTTCAACTATAGCAGATTCAGAGTTCGATCTGGGCTCTTCTGTCTCCGTAGCCCTTGCGCTAACCCACTACCTTAGTCTGTCTCTTCTACTGGTTCTCTCAGCATCTTTCACATCCACAGGCTCTGGGCAGACACTGCCCATGACCTTCTTCCTTGACCACAGAACTATGACAGTGAGTTCAGGTAGCAAGCAGATATCCCCACATCTCAGGAAAGGCGGTCCTCACTCCAGTGTCAGGAAGTAAATTATGACTGCTCTAACAATTCATGATAATCCCATTTCCCAGGCCCAGTGACTGGTGTAGGGTGATGTCAGGGCCAATGAGAAATAAAGGAGAGAATTCTCAAGGCTCCCCTGGTTGTCTAAAAAGATGGAGTTACAGAAGATAAGATTTTTAGCGTTTGGCTCTCAGTTCCTTTATAGGATACTGGCATGAACATGAGATGCCTGGAGCTGATGCAGCCATATTGCAAACATGAGGTGATAACCATGCGGGGGAAAAAAACCCTAAAAAAAACCCACAAAACAAAAATAAAAAACAATACACTAAGGATGGAGGGGCAAGGCTTTGAAAAATTTGAAAGACTTTGTTGAGCCAGTGGACCAACCTAACAGTGCCCATCTACATATTTCTTGTTATTTTCAAAAGTTAAATACTTATTGCCTAGGCCACCATTGGTCAAGTTTTCTGTTCCTGGAAGCTAGAAGCATTCCTAACCGATATGAGCAGATAGTTTGGAGATGTTTCACTTGGGGGTAGCTGCCCAACCCCATGCCTTGCTTTCTCTGTCAAATGTGTACTAGTTGGAGTTATACCAAGGTTTTGTAATGGATTTTATGCTCAATATCATTTAACATACATCTGGAAACATTTGCTGTAGACTCATCTACTATCATTAGGAATATGGATTTAAAATTTTTCTATTGATAAAGAATCATTATACACATTTTGGGAGTACATGTGATATTTTGATATGTGTATACAATGTGTGATAATTATATCAAGGGGATTGGGATCTCCATCACCTCAAACACTTATCTTTTCTCTATGTTGGGAACACTACAATTCTCTTCTAGATATTTTGAAATATATAATACATGGTTGTTGAGCATACTTGCCTTACAAAACTGCCAAATACTGTAACTTACTCCTAATATCTAACTGTATTTTTGTGCCCGTTAACTGGAAGTATGGATTTTTGACTAAAGAAAATAAATCCCAATTCTTTGAAGATAACATTTAGATACAGGGACACATATCTCACATGTGTGACCACATATTAAAAGTAATTGTTTTATATCCATTATGAGTTGGTAGATCACAAGATTATTCAGGACTCAATGGCAATTTGATAATTATTCAAACAGAACCCACATGTTGTCCCTTTGAGTTCAGCCTGAGCCATACATAGCATATACACCTCAGTCTGCAGGTCCCTACAAAAAGACAAAAAGAAAAGCAATGCCTCAGAATCTACACCGAGAGCCCATTTCTTCAGTGTTTCCCCAAATATACAATCTTTTTCTTCCATCTCTCCACATGCATATTCTAGGATTTACTAGTTTTGAACACATACATTATAAGCATATGTTTACATTTGGTGTTGGATATTGGATTCTGTCTTATTTTGAAACTATGCTAGCATACTCTGACACACAGAAACCTTTCCTAAGACGCCCTAGCTCCGTGTCTGTCATCCCTGAATTGTCAGTCATTCCATCAACAAACGTTGGTGTGTGATGAGCTTCGTGTTGAGAATTTAGGACTCGTGTCTGAAAGGGTTGGGCCATGTAGTTTGTTTTTTTTCCAGAAAGAAGTTATGGTATCCTCTTATTTGTATCCAACAACCCCATCCCCAGCCTTGGGAAAGGAAGAGAGAACTGTCAATGTTCTCTCCTCTGGGGAGAAAGAATGATGTGGGCAAAGCATCTAGCTGAAATAAAGTAAGACAATAGGATCATATTCCTTGAGCAGGTTCCATAGGCTTGGACTAAAGAGAAAACAGCAAAGAATAAGATCAACTTCCTTGCTATCTAAGTCTTTTGTATTCAGCTGGTCCTCTGGGAGAAAACTAGATAACTAGATGAGACAACTTGTGCAATCCACTAGAAAGAATCTTATTTCAGAAACTATGAGTTTCTTGAGAATGCAGATTTGCTTCTTATTCATTTTTGCATTCTCAGAACCTAGAATAATATCCCACACAAAGTTTAGGTACCCGATAAACGTTGTGTGTGATGAATGAATCTGCAGGGTTTATTATTATTATTATTATTACTGGTCTTTTAATTATTACTATTATTTTTCATCATTATCATTATTATTAGGTACAAGTCATGTAACTTGGTACTTTCATTTGAGATACTGTGGTCTCTAATAAAATACGGTATTCTGGTCTATTTTTCAAGGTCTGAGCCACAAAAGTCTCACAAAATGTAGTTCTGTGTCTAGATGAAATCTTATTTTAAACTTGCATTTTAAAAACCCTGGAATGAAAATCTAAGTTGGGGATGTCAAGTTGGTTAGAAAGGACATTATTAGAGACCCTTTATTACACTCTAAAGTGAGAAACACCACATTGAAAATGTACCCACAGTGCTGGGACCTCATAAAATATCCATGAAGAAAAATCTCTTAGACAAAAGTACCTGATTTTTTGATCAAGCATTGTATTTGTCAGAGTACATGATTGGGGTAGCACTGACAGAAATTTTATCACATTTAACATTTGTTCATTTCACACTTCAGGCTCTCTCTCGATCGCAGAATTTATTTCATTGGCATTTGTCATATCTCGGCTATCTTCTTTCACCACTTTGTAGATGGTGGCTTTTTTAGGCGACTTTTTCTGAGCTGAGGATTTTTTTTCCTAGGATGCCAATCCAATCTGGTATTTCAAAATGCCAACACCATTGGCCCTGCTGGAAACCGATTAAACAATTTCTATGCCTAACAGCTCTTTTCAAGTTGCTGAGTTTTTGATTTTCATTTCTTAAGGCTAAATTTTCACACACACAAAAATTGCCCACTCTTTGCATGCAAATGAAGCAGTTTAGAAATGGAAATTCAAGCACAGTGAGCCCTGCATTAATTTACAAATCCATGGCATATTTAAAATATTTTTTCAAATTGCTTCACACGTTTTGGGTGTGTGACACATCGCCATTTAACTTAGTCAAAGTTATTTTGCTGATAAACTTTAGATAACTCTAAAGAAGGCATCTTTGGGAGAACCAAGGGAGAACTGTTTTCTGTTCCATTACAGACTTTTTTTTTTTTTTTTTCATTAAAATAAAACGGGATCAACTTGGGTGAGCTAGAGCTCTCTAAAGACAGGAATTTCTCACCCAGATGAGAAACTTGAGTGAATGAAAGAGGAAAGGGAAATCAATGTCCTTGTGAGTAAAAGTCTATGGAAGTACAGTGTGTATGTCATCAACACTTTACATTTCAATCGCTTCATTTCTGGTTCCTGTAAGAAGAGAACCCAAACGTATCTTCACGCCTCTACAGAGATAAAAATAGGTAATCATCACCAGTCTTCAGAAAAGTATATCCTAGCTTTCTGTTTTATATTTGCAAAGCAAGAATGTACATTTGCCTCAAATAGGGCTATTGAAGGCAAAGACTTTTTCTTATCCTTTCATTTTCTTATACTGCATCAAAGCTAGCATATTTTAGAACTGACATTCTGAGTTTTTTTTAATTTAAAGAAAACCATCCATTTATCAACATCAATCAACCTGTTCCTGACCAATTCAGATTTCAGTTGGACTTATAAAGCATAATGTGCTCTAATTATGAAGTCATAGTAACACAATGGTATTGATGCAGGAACAAATTGTTCATGGAAAAGATTAGAGAGACCTGAGAAGACTCACACATATATAGAAAATCTGACATTGCAAATAAGTGGGAATGAATACATTATTCAATAAGGGTGCTAGAACAATGGGGAAGAAAAAAAGAAAAAGAAGGGACAGAAGGAAGAATGAAAGGAAGGAGAGAAGGGAGGGAGAAAGGGAGGAAGGGAGGAAGGAAGGAAGGAAGGAAGGAGGGAAGGAGGGAGGGAGGGAGGGAGGGGAAGAAAGGAAGGGAGAAGGGAAGGACAGAGAGAGGAGAGAAAACTAAGAAACAAAAAAAGGAGGGATGAAGGATAGAAAGAAAAGAAAAGAAAATGGATTCCCCTCACACACATTATTTACTAAAATCAGTTCCGGATAGACGAATAAAATATGGAAGAGAAAACTACAATTTTTAGGGAAAAAAATAGGGAAACATTTTTGTGATATTAGGATGAAGGAGGATTCTTAAACAAGTCACACAAAAAAAGAAACTATAAAGAATAAAATATAGATTCAACCACATTAACTTCCACTCATCAGAAGACAACAAAAGAGAGTAAAGAAACAAGAACCAAACGCTCGGAGATGTCTATAATAACTGTAAGTAACAAAAGATAATATCCATAAAATAAAGAACTTGAATGATTCAAGAAAAATCAACCTAAGAGGGACGCACAATCTAAGGGCAAAAGAGATGAAGGGGCATTTCACAGAAGAGTCAAGATGAATGCCCATTACACATATGGGGAAATGTTCACGAATCATCAGGACAATGCATAATAAAATCGCTAAGAGATGCCATTCGCTCCCACGAGGTGAAAAAAGTTTTAAAGTGACGTATCAACTATTAAAATGATGTCTAGTAAGGATATGGAAAACAGACACTCTCGTACGCTGGCAATGGGAGCAAAGGTGCTATTCTCAATTTGGAATACTACTTAGCTTCACCTAGTAAAATGAAACTTAGGCCAGGCATGGTGGCTTACGCCTGTAATCCCAAAACTTTGGGAGGCTCAAGCAAGCGGATCATCTGAGGTCAGGAGTTTGAGACCAGCCTGGTCAACATGGTGAAATCCCGTTTCTACTAAACATACAAAAAATTCACCAGGCGTGGTGGCATGAGCCTGTAATCCCAGCTACTTAGGAGGCTGAGACAGAAGAATCACTTGAACCTGTGAACAGAGGTTGCACTGAGCCAAGATCGTACCACTGTACTTCCTCCTGGGCAACGAGAGCGAAACTCCATCTCAAAAAAAAAAAAAAAAAAAAAAAAAAAAAAGTGAAACTTGTGCATACTACACAGCCACTCCCAGATGTATTCATTTCCAGATATATAGCCAATTCCAGATGTCGATATAGATGATATAGGTATAGACATAGACATCGAGCCAAGAGTTGCTTGTGCACATGTTTATCAGTCAATATACATAAGAATATTCACAGTATCGTTGTTCTTGGGAGCAAAACAAGCCAAACATCCGTAAACAGCAGAATATATGAAAGATGATGACACAGTCATCTGTTGGAATGCAATACAGCTACCCATTAACATAGTTAAATCTGAAATGTATAACGTTGAGTAATCAAAAAGCAAGTTTCAGAAAAATGCATACAGTATGGGTTTTATTTACCTAAAGTTTTAAAACAGGCAAAATTAAGCAATAGCTTGTTTAGGAATGTCTGTACATAAAAGAAAACCAAAGGTGCTATTAACACAAAATTCAGCATGGTGACTATCTCTGGAGAGTAGAAGAGGGGCTTACAATCTGGGGAGGTCCTGTCAAAGGCTTCACAAATATCAGTGCTATTTATCTTCTTACAGGGTTCATTTTATCATTAGTCTTGAAATTGTACATAGATCTTAGACACATTTCTTTCGAATTATTATATATTTTTTAAGTTCTAGAACAAACTTTGATGTGTGAGAGCTACAAATCAAGGCTACAAACACGCACCATCCTCGCCACCCCATTCTACTCCAGTTTGTCTTAAACAGCAAGTTATTTCCAAAACTGTTCTCCAGAAGCCATGCGGGCTTCCTCCTCACAACGCTGTGGGAGTAGAATATGAGCTGATACAACAGCATTGATCCTGAAAGCCCTTTGCACATGGGAGCTTATCACGGCTGTTAGGATTGTGTTGTTATTCATTCTGCTGTTATCTACTGTACTTGTCTTTCGGTCATGTCATAGACAGAAAACACTTGACAGTTAGTTGACTTGATTCATCAGTCCCATTTTAATAGCTCTTACAGTGGGTGACGCTTGAAAAAAAGTCAAGAATTCAAAGTCAAGAATCTTGTTCTGCAGTCCCCATCGAGCAAACTTTGTATAGGTAGACATTAGACAGAGGTTTTCCAGGGAAGCATCTTTATCTTGTATAGATGTGTTTAGTCCATGCCTGTTTGACCCCAAATTTCTTTCTATATGCAGTCCCAAGAAAATGACGGATATGTATTTCTTCAAATCTTATATGTACTTTCCATAGCTACTTTAACGTCTCTCAAATCGGGATCCACTTGCAATCTATGGCATGGCATAGTTGGACAGCATTTCTTTTTCTTTCTCAGTAAAACATAAAATAATGGTTTTCTCGAAGTTCTTAGATTCTCTGGCATAGAACATCGTTTCCACAGGAATTCCCATCAATTGGGAAAAAAAAGCAGATGCCAGAACATAGAGAGATCAAGTGCCACCACACTGCCTAGAGACTGGAAATGACAACCTGCAGCAAGCCATACCTGAAGGCTGCTCTTGAGCGCAGGAAAACAGAAGGCCCAAGGAGAAGGAAAATACTGGTTTGGTTCCATTTGAACCAAAATGCTCATAAATATTCATTTCAACTTTTTGTGGGTTTGTGTTCATTTCAAAATATAGACAAAAATGAATTAACTCTCAACTATTAAGGACCCTCTGCTAAACCCTGACTTCAGGAAGCTCTAAGCACAGCTCAAAATGTTGAGCCAAGAGAGATATACAGGTAGTTACAAGCCACAGCACATGCGGTGAAGTTCAGCAGTGCCGCCAGAGACATCTGCTCCAGCAATGATAATGAGAAAAGAGTTCACGGCAGACACACCAAGCTCTGAGAAGCCGTTCCACAGTATGCAAAGGGTAGAAGAAGGTGTTCATCACAATCTCTGGTTAATAAAGAATATATCATGTTGCCCAGGTGGTCTTAACACAAGTGGTGTGATGCATATGAAGCAGTCTAGTTGAATAAATAAGCAGTAATTCATGAATCTCCAGGACTGGCAAAAATCCCTATTGAGCAAAAAAACAAATAAATATATCCATGGGGTTCACTCGACCCCTTTCATTAGCTAAGCCTACCCTGGCTTAACTTTTATTTCCTTAATGGTCACTGATGTATATGGTACCAGACTGAGGATTTACCAAATGATATATGAATTTTTTATATAAGGTTTCTGAAAGAGTTATTTGTTTCTACAGATCTTTTGAGCATTTAAGAACTATCTGATAGGTTGCAACTTAGGTATTACATGCTATATTGGCAGTGTTGGGCACCAAGTTTGTTTCAGGATATTAAGATGAGATTGTTTCTGTGTTCAGCAGGAATTATCTAAATTTCCAGGAGTAGCATCTACAGTTTTCCATCTGTTCGTGTCAAAACCTCCTTAGACTAAGACTCTCTAGAAGGGTGGTCTTGCTTATTTGGTTTGATGTGTTATTGGTGGGGCCAAGTCCAATATCATGTACACGTGGTGCTTAATAAGTAAGAACTGTTTGGAGTTTAAGTGAGTTTAATCTGGACATAGCTGGGCACCATAGCTTACGCCTATAATCTTAGCACTTTGGGAAGCCAAGGCAGGAGGAACACTTGAGGCCAGGAGTTTGAGGTCAACCTGGCCAACATAGCCAAATATATATATATATATATATATATATATATATATATATATATAGAGTAATTTTTACAAAAATTGTTTTGAAAAACAGTCTGACAGTGCTGCGTGCCTGTAGTCCTAGCTACCTGGGAGACTGAGGCAGGAGGATTGCTAGGGCCCAAGAGTTTGAGATTATAGTGCACTATATGGCACCACTGCACTCTGGCCTAACCTAGGCAACAGTGCAAGACCCAGCCTCAGAAAAAAAAAAAAAAACAAAAAACAAAACAAAAAGAAACCACTGAGCAGAAGGGAAGAGCAGAACTTGACATGTGACATGTTTGGCTTTGTTTTGAGAAAACAATATTTACCTGATGTAGCCTGGTACTGAGTAATGGAGTCCAACGTGCTCCCACTCAAGGCACAGTCTCCTTGAGTACCCCACATCCTTGGGGGAAATCAAAATAAAGATTCTTACCACTTCCCATACAGTAAAGGAAATTTCAACAAGAAAGAAAGAATGTAGGTAAAACTCCAGACCAGCAGCCTGAGGCACCTCTGCCACCTGGTCATTATAACACTCTCAAGGGTCCCATCTGCCAATGCTGTGCCGCCTTTCCACTCCATGGAATACAGTACTGGAAACAGACACGTGGAAGTAGTTTGCTTCCAGTGCTCTGACATGTGACAGTTTCCTGCATGAGACTTTTATTCTTATTTGGCACTTGGACTTCTAAATGACTCCATGATTAATGCTTCGATGCTGCACGTGATAATTGTCTTGGCAGAAAGATGTCTTTGTTCTTGCCCACTCACCTTTTGTATGGTGTTTCCCACTCCTGTTCCCCTTTTATGAGTTGTTGATGTTCATCTATATTTAGTGAGTGTTTTGCTAATATCCAAGGAGTCATCAAAGGTGCAGCTGCTTCAACGCTGCAGGAAATCCCCACTTCAGGGGGCTGGCTCTGCTCTAGGAGGTTCTGCTCCAGAACTGTCCTCTGCATAAGGATGAGAAATGCGCTTCTTAATTTTTAAATTAGCTGGCTGAGGCATCCATCTTTTCTCCCATTTGGGGCTCAGTGAACTCATATGTTATTCTTGGTTGATTGTCAGACTAACGAGGATGTTTTTCTGATGGCCTTTATTTGGAGTTATTTTCGCTTGTTTTTTCCTCCCTTTCCAGGGGCTCCTTTCTTCATTGTGTGGACACGTGAGCTTGTTTTTATGTTTTCAGTGTCCTAAGCTAGGAAACTTGTGACAGTCCTTTCCTGTTCCTTCCTGAGTTACTGGTTTGTGTCACAAATGCTTGGCTCACTTCCTTCATGTCCTTAGAAAAGGAGGTCCCCTAAAATGTCTCCCCCTACCCTGCTGCCTTTTTACCATGTGTGAATACTGCAGCAGAAGTCATTACAAGGCCTGCCCTTTTTGAATGTCACTAAATCTGGTTAATTGACAATATATGCAAAATATTCTATTTTAAAGCAATCCCACTGTAAGACAATGTCATTATAGACTTCTCACTACACTCTAAGCTGTCTCTGTCCACAAAAAGAGAATGCTCAAAGACAATTCCCCATAAGGCCTTGTTAGGCTCTCCAGTAACTCATTTCTAGTCATCCTCAGAAAGAGAAAATATTTATTCTCCATTGGTTTGAGCTACAAAAAATCAGAATTGGTTTGGCAACATAGCAAGAACCCACCTTTACAAAAAAAAAAAAAATCCAAAAACATAAATCAGTTGGGAATGGTAGTGTATGTGCCTTTAGTCCCAGCTACTCAGGAGGCTGAGCGGGGAGGATCACTTGAGCCCAAGAGTTCAAGATTGCAGTGAGCTATGGTCACACCACTGCACTCCAGCCTGGGTGACAGAGTGAGACCCTGGTCCCTTAAAAATAAAAAATTGAAAATAAGGAGTGAAAAAGAAATCACCCTTTTCATAGACATCTTGAAACAAAATCAGCAGGGAAGAGAATTCTGGAATGGATTTCACAAGTTCTTTGAAACGGATGGGAATCCACCAGAGAAGGAAAACTAAACACAGAAACTGGAATGGGTAGGAGGAGGGCATTTGAAGTGGTCCCTTCTACTTTTATTATTGCCCCTCCATCGAGTACGCATGTGTGTTCTTGTAGTAGACTTAGAGAAGAGATGGAAAACCCAGCATTCCCAGGCAGCCTGCTTCGTGCAATGCTTTAACACACCTTTCAGGGAGATGTCGTGTTGCAGGTACCTTCCTCATGATGTTATGAGGAGGAAGTGAATTGATGTTAAACAGTGCCTGGCATATAATAACCACTATAAATCATTTGATAAGCCTCAAAATTAACTTCAGCCAAATAAATATATATCTTTTCAACTTACATCATTCTCTAAGCTAGATTTTTGGCACAGACACTATTGATTGCCTGCTCAAAAGCTACTTCCTTCCCCTTTCCTTGTGGGCAGGGCTGAACTCCACTTAATAAGGGCTGCAAATGATATATTTTCCCTTTCCCAGCATTCTTAGTAACTGAAGCAAAAACATGAACCCAGTCCTGGCCTACGAAACCAGAGACGATTATTGCTAGGGTGTTTTAGAAAGATTGTCCTGCCTTACAAAAAAAAGCAGATGGAGAAGGAGAAGTCCCCTTCTATGCTTCCTGTCTTTTCACATCTTTCTCTGACAGTCATCTCTGAGGAAAACAAGAATCTAGTTTTGCTAAACAAACCCTGGAAGCACCTCCACCCAGGCTTGTTATCTACCATTGTGTTGAGATAATGCATTTATATCCTTACTCTTTAAGCCACTTCCAATCAGGTTGTCAGTTACTTATAGCCAAATACATCCCAATGAATGCAAGATTGTTTTATATGAGGAAATGGGGTATTATAAAGGTTCAGTAAGTTTGCCAGCTGGACAGGTGGTAGACCTAGATTTTGAACCTGATCTAACTCTAGAGATTGAACTCTGACTGATGTACCAAGAAGTTGCCACCACAGTGCTCACCAACTGGACAAACTAATTCAGGTCTTGGAACACCAAGAAATCACTGTGTGCAGGGATGACTGGGAAGAATATAATATTTAAAATGCCTTATGCATGCATCATATCTTTAGTTATTTGCAAATCACTTTCTAGAAATGCAGAGCTGGAAGGGAGCTTATAGATGACAGAACTGAGATGTCCAAAGTCATACACCTGGTTAAGAGGCAAAGTCATTTGAGAACTGATGTCATGACCCATCATTCTTTTTTACACCATTATCCCATTTTATCAAACTTCATTATCCCAAGGTCATCATGAAATAGGAAGAGGTTGAATAAACAATAGAACATTCATTGTTATTGATCCCACTTTACATATAGAGAAACTGAGGCACAGAGATGTTTGTTTGTCTGTTTTGTTTGTATCTTGTCCAAGGTCACAAAGCTAGTAAGTGATGAAGCTGTAATATAAATTCAGGCAGTCTGGTTCTAAATTCCTGACCACTATAATATTTACTCTCAAGAGCTCTGCTTCTGTAACTTAGGCCTAGCTTATACAGATGTGCTTTTATAATTTGGAGGATGAGTATAGTAATACTATAATTAATATCATAGCTGTCAACAAGGTCAACCCTAAGATTATGACCCTCCAGTCTGGACAGCTGGCACTGTAACCAGCAGATTGCTACTGATATTCACTGCTGGATTACCCAAAGCACACTCTAATGCACACAAAAAACACCAGTGAATTACAACCAATAAAGGAGAAAAGTTCAACTTCAAAGAACTTACCCAGAATTTTCCAATACAAAATCTGAAAAGACACATTTTTAGTTTTCGCATGCATGCAAGCTTTGGGCTTTACGGTTTTGTATTCTCCTTATTTTTAGTTTCTAGGTCTGAATCCAGCCTTGTAGTTAGGAAGTCTTGAGGGAAGATACCACCACCATGGCCCTATTTCACGGTTTTGTTCTCTCTCTACACATTGTTACAGGAGTTCTTTACCATCTGCCTCTCTTCCATCTTATCCTCCTTGATTTCATTCTTCATAATGTGATATAAAAAGCTATCAAATATAACTCTAAGCTTGTGTCTCCTACTTAAAGTACTCCCAGTCATCTACAGGCTAAAAATCTAAGCTCCTTAGCATAGCATTCAAAGCCCTTGGTGATCTGGGTTGTGTTTATCCCTCTGGCTTCATGTCCTGACCATTGACACACCAAAATACCAACGTACCATTTGGTTTACTACATAGACATAGGTAGACACACAGACATAGATACACACAGACACACAGACACACAGACACACACACACACACACACACACACACACACACACACACCATGTTTCTCATGCCCCTGGGGCTCTGCTCATGGTGTTCTCTTTTCTTAGAATGCTTTTCTTACTGTTTCCCTTTGCCTATACTTTAAAATGTATAGTTTTAAAGACTCTTCAAGAAACCTCACTGCACCACCTATTGCTATCTTGACAAATTACCTAAATTCTCTGGGTCTCCTTCGTCATGTTTAAAAGTGGGGTTAAATGGAATACTATGTAGCCATAAAAACAGAATAAAATCATGTCCTTTGCAGCAACATGGATACAGCTGGAAGCCATTATTCTAAGCAAATTAATGCAGGAACAGAAAACCAAATATCATGTGTTTTCACCTATAGATGGGAGCTAACCACTGAGTACTTGAGGACATAAGGATGGTAACAGTAGACACTGGGGACTGCTAGAGGGGAGTAAACAGGAGAGATGAGGACAAGGGTTGAAAACTGACTATTGGACCTGGGTGGCAACATGATCAATCATATCTCAAACCTCAGCCTCATGCAATATACCCAGGTAACAAACCTGCATATGTATCCCCTGAATCTAACATAAAAGTTGAAATTATTAAAAGTAAAGAAAACAAAACAGAAATGGAGTTAATAAAAATTCCTGAGATAATCCAACCATACATTATCTAAACAGTAAACTTGCTTTAGATCTAAGGATGCACATAGGTTGAAAGTGAAAGGATGTAAAAAGATATTTTATGCAAATAGTAAACAAAAGAGAACAGAGGTGGCTATACTAATGTTAGGTAAATAAGAGTTTAAGTCCAAATATTACAGGAGACAAAAAAAGACATTATCGAACAATGAAAAAGTCAATTCATCAAGAAGGTAAAACAATTATAAATATATATGCACCAAACATCAGAGTTCATAAATATATGAAACAAATATTGCCAAATTTGAAGGCAGAAATAGACAGTTTGACAATAATAGAAGACTTCAAAAACTCAATTTCAATAATGGATAGAACAGAGACAGAAGATCAATAAAAAAGTAAAGACTGGAATACACTATAGGCCAACTGGACCTAACAGACATATACAGAACCCACCCAACAAAAGCAGAATACATTTTTTTCTCCAGTGCACATGGAACATTCTCCAGGATAGATCATATGTTAGTTCACAAAACAAGATTTAATAAATTTGAAAAGATTGAAAAAAAGTCTGAAATACCTACTCTGCCCACTATATCTGAAACACTGCACCAGGCACTAGGCATATCATGTAGATAACAAAGATATAAGTTCTGCTCTCAGAAAGATTGTAGCTAAAGTGGAGTTACAGAAAATCAATTGCAATATGGTAACTGGTTACCTTTTTAAATGTATTGCTTGAGTTATTTTCAGATAGAACACCTTTGCATCAGTGGGATACTCACCCGCCATAGGGCCTGGGCTGTACATAGCTGATTCTCCCCTAGAGGCTATAATTGAGCCTCAATAACATTTTGGATGCTACCTAAGGCAGTTTTAAAATGTGACTGCCAATTATTTGACACTCCTTTATCAGAGTGAGGTCTGTATTTCTTCCCATTTAATCAGGTGGGTGGCAGTTTTGGCCAGTGGAGTATAACAGAAGTGATGCTTTGTGACCTCAGAGTCAGCTTTCACTTTGTTCGCTGGAGCCTGCACATTTGGTGCCCTAAAGCTAGCATGTAGGAAGGTGAACTTCCTTGAGATTTCTAAGCTAACAGGGCCACATGTAGATGTACTGGTCAACAGTCCCAGCTGGGCCCACCTTTCAGCACTTCAGCTCAAACACCAGACATGTGAATGAAGAAGCCCTTGGAAATGGGTCCTCTAGACCGGACCTCATCATCCAAGTTAACTATACCATTCAAATTACCCCAACTGAGACTCCAGACATCATAAAGCAGGGAAGAGCTTTCTCTGAATTCCTGATTCACAAAATCTGTGAACAGAAGTTTGGGGGTAGATTGTTATACAGCAATAAACAACCAGAATATTACCACTTCATAATAATCAGCAGTTTTACCACACTGGACCAATTTATCAAGCAATTGATTCAGAGCTTCAAATCTCTCTCTCACTTATCCCCCTGTAATACTGCAACATAATTTAATTCTGATGCCAACCACCAGAGTTAGCATCAGACTCCACAGGGTTAAGACCACGGGGCCCAAAAGACTACCTGCACTTCGTATACCAGCTGCAAGTTCAGGGGTGCCCAGGATACCTGCACTTCTGACAAACTGGCTATATATCCTGGGAATTTCCACGGCCTCACTTATATTGAATAATTTGCTAGAATAACTCACAGAACTCAGGAAAGTGCTATACTTACAACCACAGTTTTGTTATTAAAGGATATAAATTAGAACCAGTCAAAAGAAGAGACATAATACAAAGTCTAGGAGTGTCCCAAACACAGGGCTTTTGTGCCCTTACTTTATGAAATCAGAACACATCATTATCCAGGCATATTGATATGCTCACCAAGCAGAAAGCTCTGAGCTTTGGTGTCCAGAGATTTTACTGGAGTTTCATTACACAGACATGATTGAAGAAATAATCTTCAACTCCCCTTTCTTCCCTAGAGGTCAGATTAGCTCAAAGTCCCTCTTTAAACACTTGGTTGATCTTTCTGGTGACTAGCCTCACCTCAGTCATCTCATTAGCCTAAGCTCAGACGTGATCCAAGAGACCATGAATAAAAAGACATTTTTACTACTCAAGAAATTCCAAGGATTTAGAGTACCCCTCCTAATGATTAGGGATAAAGGCCAGTCAAATTATTGATTATACAAATCCTCCTTCCTCCCCATATATGACTTCATTACATTGGCAGAAACAGCAAACTACATTTCTCCTTTGATGCTGGCTTCTTGTTAGGCTTGACCAAAGGGGTGTTAGAAGAAGACAGGAAGGAGCAAGAAGAGATTTACTGCTTTGTGTTTGCCTCCTGTTTTCTTCCTGTTCCTGTGGGCATCAACCTAGCCACACTTTCCACCCTGCAGTGGCAGTTCATTTCAAAATCTACAGTCCATTACGGCATGTGGTTTTTCTGCCACTCCCAAAGCCAGGTTCATTATGCCCCCTCAAAAACATGAGAATAAGCCAGTCATCAACAGTTACCATTCCCACTTAGATGTCTGGGTCTTAATCCATGAAGCCCCTTCTCCCAGCTCAGAGACACCAGCATCAGTCCAGCTGAATCTTTTCCTCAAAAGTCTGTGTCCCAGCTCCACAGGGTCCCCTATCCAAGTTCAAAGACACTAGAACCAGCCAGCTAGTGGGTTTTCCTCAAAAGTCTTACTTTCAGCTCTACTATCCCATCTCCAAGTTTCTAAGTTCTAATAATTCTAGCCACCGCATTTTGTTTCCTAAACTCCAGGGATGATACTTTAGTTCCCTCTTCCTTTCCTCCAATATCCAGTTATAAATTTTTTTCTATTTAATTCCTTCTGTTAAAAAATACTGGTGTCACTTAATCTACTGACTGATACACAGACTGTCAAAGATGATTCCTCTCCAGAACTGGTAATAGTTCCATCCTCACAAGAGTTCACCCTTGGCTTCCTTGGACTTACCACCTCATCGTAACAGGAATTTTAGACCTGCACTTTACAGTAGAACCTACTATGATAATGAAAATGTTGCAGTTGCAAAGCCCAACATGATGACCTATAGCCTCCTGTGACTGTTAAGAACAAAAATGTGACTGGTGCAAGTGAGGAACTAAATTTCCAGTTTTATTTATTAATTTTAATTTTATATAATTAATTTACTTTAGATGACTACATTTCCCTAGCGGCTATGGTACTGGACAGTACAGCTATATAAGTTTATTTCTAGCTCTCTCATTTACTAAAACTTGTTCTATTTTTCTATTAATTATGTTGTGGTCTGCCTTACCAACTGTGAACTCCTTGAGGTGTCATCTGACTGTCTTGATAACTGGGTACATGGCATGAGGAGACATTCAAAAATGATTAACAAATTAAGTATAGTGTGTAACCAGAGTAGTGTAGTGGACAAAGACTGAGGCCCTGTGTCAATGAAGAAAGTGGTATAGCCTTGGACTGTAGAATGCAACTAGTAGGATAGGGCACTTAAACTGTTTGTGCCTCACTTTCCTCATCGATAAGATTATTTATATCCCATGAGTTGCACTTATTAGGAATCATGGTACTACTTACAAAATTGGCCTGGAAGCTAAAGTTTCACCTTGGTATTCATTTTGACAGTCTTTCAAAACTAGGTTTAATACATTATTTTCCTACTCAAGTCCTGTATCAACTAGATCTTTAAGAAACAAAAATATATGTCTTTTAAGCAGAAAATACACAAAGGAAGTTCAAGAAAATTTGTCCCTGCTCCTTGGAATGAAGGAAGAAATGAAGGACTCCACTTTCTTCTTCTTTTTTTTTTTTTTTTTTTGTTTTCTTTTTGAGATGGAGTCTTGCTCTGTCACCCAGGCTGGAGAGCAATGATGCGGTCTTGGCTCACTGAAACCTCCACCTTCAGGGTTCAAGCCATTCTCTTGCCTCAGACACCTGAGTAGCTAGGATTACAGGTGCCCACCATGCCCAGCTAATTTTGTATTTTTAGTAGATACAGGGTTTCACCATGTTGGCCAGGCTGGTCTCAAACTCCTGACCTTGTAGTCCTCCTGCCTTGGCCTCCCAAAGTGCTGGGATTACAAGAGTGAGACACCATGCCCAGCAGGACTCTATTATTCATTCATCCAGTTGGTCATTCAATAAATAATTGTTGCGCAAATACCAAGTATCAGGCATTGCAATGCCCATACTACATTTTTTAAAAAAAGATAATGTAAATTAAATCTTTCTACCAATCTCTTTCATGACACCTTATACTTCCATTAGTAGTATACAATATAGTTAAATATTCTACAAATTATATAATTGTATCTATTGTACATTCCCTCAATTAATTGGTAAGCTAAATGAGGGTGGAAACCATGCCTGTCTTTTCAACTTGCATCTCCAACAAAACTGTAACATCTATGTAGCATCAATGTAGTATGTAATCACTAAATTGTTTTTGAATAAATGAATAAACAGAAAAAGAATGCCATAGATACCATTTTGAAAATTAGTCACTAATGCCATACCTCACATTTGACAAGTTTTCTCAAGAAAATTAGCAACCAAGAGCTGGAATTCCAAAGCCCCAAAGGGAATGTGGCTAGATAAAACATAAAGACAGTAACCAAGTCCACAGTCCTCCACTCATTAAATTAATGGCATTCAATGAATTAGCCCAAAACAAAAAAGTCAAGAAGGGGCATAAACACATATTTTAAATTTGCAGAAGGGACAAAGTTCTTGAAAATCAAATCTTTCCATTGCAAGAGCAGAGCTTTTTGAAGAAGAAAAAGAGTTTTGCCCTTCAAAAAGCTGATAGTCTGAAGTGTTAAGCCAGAAAGGAAGAGAGAATGTCTGATGATGTGACTGTAGTTTTCTGGTGCAAAAAGAAAGTCATGTTGAACAGCATGTGGAAGAAAAAAGGGAAAAAGAAGCAAAGGGGAACAGGAAAATAGTTTAGATGCTGGTGTATTTAGATGGTTTGCCCCTTCCCTCCACGCCAAGCCCTAGACTAGGAAAGAAATTCTAGAAACTTTAAATTCTAGAATCCCCAAAAAGGTTTACAAGTCCTCAAAATAGAGGCTGAAGCTTAGGTAATCAGCAGTCTCATGGAGAAGTCCCTTGTTCCAACACAGTTTTGCAACAGCCAAGTGGAAATGGTAGTAGGACATGTCTGGAGAGAGAATTTATAATGATACCCTGAGTCTTCCAAAATCCCTGTGAGGTAGAGAGAGCATCTGAAGTCCTCCATGCACAAAGAGAAAAGTTTATCATGAAGCTAAGGAAGTTTAGGCTTCAGGGCCCTCATTTGCATACCCCTTTACAAAGCCCCAGAAGGAGGGTTCACGTGGTCCCACATTTTTATAAAATTCACAACAGTAAAATATTTTAACGCAATTGGTTAAGACCACTGTTTCTTTTCATTGCAACTTCCTCTCTGTCACACTTCCTTCTGTGTCAGATGGTATTGGAGTAGCCATCAGCATATTTTGGATACAGCTAAGAGGAAGTTGAATTGAGGATACATTTATATTTGAGTTTAGTCAGATATATTTACATGGTTCCCAGCCTCTTCTGTACATAATTGTTTATGCTAGCTATCCAAGTATACAAATGGGTGCCAGAACTCCTCCTAGCATCCACTGTGCCAACTCAGCCAGAGTCAAGGCACAAAGTTACAGAGCCTGAAGTTACAATATGATGTAAACATATCCTACAGCACCAAGAACCAGAACAAGACGAGTAGTGGAGGAGTATGGTTTAAACTGTATGAGCCAGGTGCTAGCCTATGGAAAATTCTTTCAGTCAAAAGAGGTATGACATTATAAAGTGAAGCATTAGCTTTTACTGATGCCTACTTAAAATGAAAGTGCTTCCAAGCCAGGAAATATACCAATTAATATATTCAACTTCCACAAAATCGTATTTTTTTTATCCTGTTTCTTAAAGCTCTCAAAATTAAATTAGGCCTCTCACCACAAGCCCTGTGTTCTTCCCTGCTATACCTAACAGGGGCATGGATGTAATTAAAGAATGGTGCCAGGCCTGTGGAGACTTTACAAGCAGGAGAATGAGGACACAGAGAGACCCATGTGGACAGCGAGGAGAAGGGCCCTTAGGACCCTCCTGCTATTAATACAGAAAGGAGAGATGCTGATTATGTAAGACCAGAGGAATGCCCCCTCCAAATGGCAGAACAAAACCTAACTGGTCCTTTGATCAACATGCAAGGAGAATGGGAAAGAGGGAGAGACTTAGCTCTCAATGAAAGGTTAAATACTCAGGTGCCCGAAATCCTAAGGTGATTACGTTGACATGAAAGTAACTGGTATTTAATTTTCCAACATCAGCAGGAAAAAAGGACTGAGATCTTAGTTCAGTTCAGTTACAGAAAAAGAAGGTTAATCTTTGGACACCTGAGTTTTGTGACACTAAAATTAACACTCAGCAAATGGATCACAGAGAGATTCTGCCAGAGTGGCTGAGTCAACTCAATATACAATGTTTCTGGTGACAACATTGAACTTAATACTTAAGTCCTGTACTCCTGGACAACAATGCTGAGTAAGAAATCCCCCACCCTCCTCTGCACACATTGGTGATTTGGAAAGGGTTAAATGCATTGGACCACTCTACTCTTTTATATTCTAAACAAAATGCATCACTCTCCTTCCTCATAACTACCTTAGGACTCACAGATGACTCTTCTGTTTCCCTGCTTCTACAGAGCCCTACAGTCCCTTCCTTCTTTCCCCTGAGATATTCCTCATCCATGAACATTCTCCCTACTGCAGTAGTCTAAGTAAAACCATATCCTTAATTCCCCAGTGTATTACATTTGACACTGGCATGTTCTCATTAAGCAGTAACCCAAAGGCTAGTTGGGTTTGCAGTTATAATCGTAAAACTAGTATTTTATAATCAGAGTGCAGTTGGATGCATGAAGGATCTGAACAATCCCTTCCATGAAGAAGGCTCTTCTGAAGTTAAAAAATAAAATAAAATTGCAGACTTCCAAATGATTATAGCTATGTTTTACACAGATTTGAGAAAAGAGATGACCAAAAAATTTCCCTGAATTTAGCACTGATTTATAATAAATTTTATTTTATTAATCCCAAGGGAGCTCTACATACATTTCATGAATTCAAACCTACCTGCAGGTAAAAGTAATCATTTCCGTTGAAGAGCCATGCTTAGTGACTTCACACCTCCATAGCCTTTTATGAGTATCCCCATGACACTCCAAGATATTTGAGCCACACGTTAGAGACAATGAACTTTGTTTCAGGTAAAAATTAAAATATGAAGAGAGGTTGACTTGGTAGGCAGAGGGTTATAATATCTGGGGCTGTTCTTTCAGAGGGCTGGTGCCCAGGCCAGACTCATTTCTTAACCCTAACCTAATGTGCCCCAAGCCAGGAGCTGGAAATAATCAGAAGCCAATGTCTCTTCCAGGATCTCCTTATGTGGCCCCACAGACAGGAATCACCATGAAACCTCTCCATGCCTCCAATCTTGTCCTCTACTCTCTCTCTTTCTCTGTCGCACACATACACTCTTTCTGTCTCTCATACACACTCTCTTACACACAAACTCTCACACTTTTTCTCTCTCACACATACACACACACCCTCTCTCAGACACACACATTCTCACACACACACTGGATCTCTCACACACACGTTCTCTCTCATACACTCTCACATGTTCTCTCTCACAGACTCTCACACACAAACTGGCTCTCACATACACGCTCTCTCTCTCTCTCACACACACACATACCCACACTCTCTCTTACACACACATATATCCTTCTCTCACTTTTTCCTCTCACACACACTCACACATACACCCTCTCTCACACACATGCTCTCTTTCACACTCACACACACACATAAACACACACATTCTTTCACACACACACACACTCTTTCTCTCTCTTCACTTCTGGTTCTATACTCGGGTTCCCACTTCCTGATGGCCTTGATCCTTTGAGAAGAAGAAAAAAGAAAAGTCTGTACTTGGAGCAGTTCAGAGAACCCAACTCCCGGGGCGCACTCGAGGGAAAGGAAAGAGAGCGGTGGAGGAGAGCATCCAGGCCAGGGTGAATCACAGCTGCACGAGCTTCCTGGCTCCCTCCTTCCCTGACCACCTGCTCTCCAGCCCAAGCTTGAAATTGCCAACCGGAAAGAAAAATCTATGTTTGTGAAAACACAGACAACAGGTTTGTGGATATTTCCAAATGGATTTGAAGTCAAGATATTTTGTAAATATTACAAGAGGAATAATATATTGGTCATAATTTGTATACCATAGCAAACACACATATTGTCCTTCCTAAAAACCATACAGACAAACCCACACATACTTTGCAGACTTCTTTAGAAATGTAGTGAATATTAATTTAATACCTGGTCAAAATATTCAAAAACAGCTTTAGTGTCATGTGAAACAGGATCACCCTGCCTGTACTGTGGGTGGCACAAGTATTCCAAAGTGGAATCGTTTGCTGTCTTTTCATAAGGCAGCATTCCATCTTTTTGTTTGTTTTTGTTTGTTTGTTTTGAGACCCACTCTCGCTCTGTCTCCCAGGCTGTAGTGCAATGTCGTGATCTGAGCTCATTGCAACCTCTGCCTCCCAGGTTCAACCAATTCTCCTCCCTCAGCCTCCTGAGTACCTGGGACTACGGATGCCCACCACCCCACCCAGCTAATTTTAGTAGAGACAAGGTTTCCATGTTAGCCAGGCTGGTCTCAAACTCCTGACCTCAGGTAATCCACCCACCTCGGCCTCCTAAAGTGCTGGGGTTACAGGCATGAGCCACCACGTCTGGCCAGCATTCCATCTTTATGCAGGATTTTATTTTAGATCTGAATTTGCAAAAGGGAGTTAAAATATTGTCTAGTTTTGAAAATTAGACATATATATCCACATTATTCTCGACCCTCCACATTCAAAGGAGAGTGAGGGGGCATTTTTAGAGTTTGCATTTTGAAGCAATCCTGACAATTTTACATCTCGACGTCTAAGTCTCATTTCCTTCCCTAAGATCAAAGTGTACATTATTGTGATGGGTGTGAAAAGACCCAAGTGTAGTTAGATGAAAATGGTCTATGTGTGTACTAGTGATTTACGTTCAATACGGAAATGAGTTGTGATTTTACAGACAAGAATGATTTTTCCTTCTGTTTAATATTTAGGCCGTGTCTCCTCTGGCATCGGAGTCCCTTATCTTTCTCCCCCTACTTCACACTTTCCATAAGCCTTCTGGTTTCACAGCAGACACACTATAAATCTTCTCCTTCTAAGTGTCCCACATATGTTTCATTAAAAGTGTTTGTTTCTTTGATCAGCTTGACGTTTTTTAATGTGAAAAAAAATAATAACTCTGTCACCTGGCACTTGGAACTGTAAAGACCCTAAATGCAGGGCAGCCCATCTGAGTGGGCTGGAGCCAGGGGTCTGTGTCTGCCATTCAGGTCCCACCAGGGGTGGCCCCCCTCCTCCAGGACCCCAGTGAGTATCCACAGCATTAGGTAGAACACAGTCCCAGGGTGGCGGTTTTCCAGGGCTGTTGTAACAAAGTACCATAGACTCGGTGGCTTTAAATAGCAAACAATTCCCATCTCACAGTTCAGGAGACTGGAAGATCGCATGACCAAGGCGTTGGCAAGGTGGTGTCTTCTGAGACCCTCTCCTTGACCTGGGCTTCTCTCTGTACCAGTCAGTGTACAAATCTCCTCTTTTTTTTTTTGGAGACTGAGTCTTGCCCTGTCACCCAGGCTGGAGTGCAGCAGCACAATCTCAACTCACCCCAACCTCCGCCTCCCAGGTTCAAGTGATTCTCCTGCCTCAGCCCCCCGAGTGGCTGAGATTACAGGCACTTACCACCGTACCTGGCTGATTTTTGTAGCTTTAGTAGAGATGGGGTTTCATCATGTTGGTCAGGTTGGTCTCGAACTCCTAACCTCAAGTGATCCGCCCGCCTCAGCCTCCCAAAGTGCTGGGATTACAAGTGTAAGCCACTGCCCTGGCCCCTAATCTCCTTTTGGTATAAGGTCAGAGTCCTACTGAATTACAACCCACCCTGCTGGCCTCATTGTAACTTAATGACCTCTTTAAAGACCTTATCTCCAAATAGTCACATTCTGATGTACTAGAGGTTAGGACTTAAGGATATGAATTTTGGGAAACAAAATTCGGCCTAACATACCTGATGTTTTTTACACATTGGCAAATATATGAGGAGAAAGAAGGGGGGAAAATGCTGAGAAGCAATCACCATGGATTCCGGGGCAAGCTGGAGTGGATTTTTCAGGGGCTTCAGATGCCATCTATTAAGGGGCTTGACTCACACTCAGAGGGCAGGGCCCCAACACTTCGGCAGGCAAATTAAGCCATCACAGCAAGGCCAAGGCAAGCTCTGAGTCACCGGTGGAGGTCTATTTGGGTCTTCTGGGCCTCTGCGATGGCCCATTTTCCAGCAGGGAGGGAAAGGTGCAGAGTACGCTAAGGTCCCTGATTTTCCCTTCTCCTCATTCTCCTCCTCCAGACCGTCATTGCTAGTGGTGAGCTCAGAATAATTTCACAGAATCCACCATGGACCTGTAGCCTTCATCCCCAGGAGTCCAAATGACTCAACTTAACGTTACAACTCCAGAAGCAAAATTTTTGCTGCATAAGAGGGCATGCCACAAAAGCACTTCGTCCCCAGGTAATTGATTCATTGCCACCCTTTCCTCCTCCAGCGGGACTTTCTCTGGAGGGTGCAGAGACTGTACCACACATCAGGACTCCTGGGTTGCTGTCTGCAGCCTGTGACATTCTCATCATTTAGGACACAGAGATGTCACTCTCAGTAATCATTTTCAAATTGCTTCCCACACCACTCTGGCTCCACAGAAGTTGGCTTGAGTTTCAGAGGCCATTATATGTGTCCGATTCGACTTTATTTGTTTGGATTAAACCGTTAGTTTTTTTGAGTCTGTGTGGAGTATTATTTCTGAATTTCATTGCACTTTCTTCTTCTGCTTCTCAAAAATACATTCTCATTTGGCTTTGTAGCTTGAAAGTGTACTCCATGACTCAGGAAAACAAATGGCATAAATATTACCACCATTTGCAGAAAACGTGGGCATGTGTATTAACCTAAGTAGGGTAAAGAAGAAGGTAAAGAGGAAAGGGATCTTTTTGTTAGAACCCTCAAAACTCCCAGCCACATCTTATCACCTTATACTCCAAAGGTATACATACTGCTGTCCTCTGACTTTCTAACACGAGTGGCAACAGTTTAGAGAATGGCAGATAAAGTGCAACTGACACTCTTCTTGCTATTTCACATTTCACAGTATTGTTCATCCAATACGGTCTAATAAAGACACACTTCACTTCTTTACTCTGCAAACACTAACATCATCATTAATAACAGTATTATTCACTTTGGGAGGCCAAGGCAGGCGGATCACTTGAGGTCAGGAGTTTAAGACCAGCCTGACCAACATGATGAAACCCCTTCTCTACCAAAAATGCAAAAATCAGCCTGGCATGGTGGCACGTGCCTGTAATCCCAGCTACTCAGGAGGCTGTAATCCCAGCTACTCAGGAGAATTGCTTAAACCTGGGAGGCGGAGGTTGTAGTAAGCCAAGATCACTCCACTGCACTCCAGCCTGGATGACAGAGCAAGACTCCATCTCAAAATAATAATAATAATAATAATAATAATAATAACAATAATAATAATATTTCAGTCCTATCCCCCACTTACTTACACCATTGCACACAAAGGGAAAATATTGCTTTTATTATAAGACATATTATATGTGCTGCACATGCAGACAGGTGGACAGCTGCTAGGACTGACCATCTTACCAGAACGGTGGAGAATAGGACAGAAATGGTTCCCCCAAAGAAAGAGAAGCTGTACAGATAAAAACTACAACAGCCAGCGTGAGGGGGGTGAATTCTGCAGAAGGAGGAATAAAGCCAACATGTATGTGATTATTTTCTGTACCATTTCAATAAATAGGAAAGGAAAATTTAGTTTTGGGGCAGTGTGTTCTAGTCCAGACACTACCACTAATTAGTTATAAAAACTTAACAAGCCTCTTCTTCTTCAAGCTTGTTTCTTCATGTGGAACCTGAGGATGTAAATGTACATTGTCTCCAGATGACTGCTGGATCTCAGAAGATCTTCTTACATGACTGAAATGTGGGAGGTTTAACTCTAACATCAAATAGCTGCATGAACACGAGAAAATCATTTAATTTCTCTGAATTTCATTTATAAATCAGGAGTGGTAATGTCTTAAGGCAGTAATGAAATTTCAGGTGAAAAATAAATAATATCAATAGCTGCTACATATTGACCATCTATGTATTTAGTGCTATACTAAGTACCTTCTTATAGCTGTATCGTATTTCGCTATTCTGTTTATCCAATACAGTTGTCTCCCCTTATTTGTGGTTTCACTTTCTGCAGTCAACATTATACTATTACAGTCTGAAAACATTAAATGGAAAATTCCAGAAATAAACAATTCATAAGTTTTAAATTGTGTGTCATTCTGAGTAGCATGGTGAAATCTTGCACTATTCCACTCCGTCCAGCACAGGACATGAATTGTCTCTTTGTCTAGTATGTTCACGCTGTGTATGCTATCGACCTGTTAGTCATTGACACCATTGTCTTCTCCTGACAGATGTCAGGATGGTCCTCCTTCTGACAGATCATCAGAAGGCCAGTAGTAGCCTAATATATGCCACAATTCCTACATCATTCACTTCACCTTATCTCATCAGGTAGGCATTTTATCACATCATATCATCACAAGAAAAAGGGTAAGTATAACACAGTAAGATACTTTGGCAGAGAGAGACCACATGCACATAAATTTTATTACCACACATTATTATACTTGTTCTATTTTATTATTAGTTATGGTTGTTAATATTTTCCTGTGCCTAATTTCTAAGTTAAACTTCATCATAGGTATGTATGTATAGGAAAAAAATAATATATATAGGATTTGGTATTACCCACTGTTTCAGGCATCCACTGGGATTCTTGAAGCATAACTCCTATGGAAAAGGGAGAGACTACAGTAATGCCTGGTGAAGACCCACCCTTTCTTTTATTCAACTTACTCCACAGTTTGCTCTGATGCCTGAATAGACAACGATAATGGAATATTTACACATAAGTAATCAGAGAAACTTAATGACTTTTCACCCTGAAGAAAATAAGGGTGAAAATATAGGGACATGTAATAGGAACAAAAAATCATAAAAAAAAAAGACGAAGGAAAAAAGAAAAGAGGAGCATGAGATGACAAGAAATTAGAATAAGATAAAAATGAACACAGGTGAGGCAAGAAGGATTGTAAGAAAAAAATAAAATGCAATGGAAAAATTTAAATAGCCACTGGGACCAATAAAGAGCCAGGTTTGAAGCTTCAGAAAAGTGGATGAATAATATGAAGAACTTACTTGAGACACTTTCCTGGAATTTGGAGAAAAATTACATAAAGATAAAAAAATGAGATAAAAATGAAAGGTTTAACCTTTGTTCATAGTCTTTCATAGCTAAAAACACATGCAGAAAAAACTATAGCTCTTGAAACTGAAGAAATAAGACAGAGTTACAGAAAATGTTCGACCCTGAGAAACAACTTGAATATTGAAATGACTGACCATATTACAAGTAGAATCATAAATGGACAACCTCACTTAAACTTCTAGTTGTATTTTTTTATTACAAGGATAACAAAAAAAATTTATCAAAATCTGGGCTGAAAGAAATTAACTAGAAAGATGTAAATATTACAGTATGCAAGTTAACATGTTTGCAACACTAAATACAAGAAGACAATAGAGAAACATCTAGAGAGTTTGGAGGTTGAAAATTAGTGAATAAAATATTTATTCCAAGCTGAGTTATTACTTTTATATAATAGGAACCTAAGGCAGTATCAGATATGTACAAGCTCAAGAAAATATAATCCTTATCTTTCTTTGAGGAAATACACACAACTGACCAATGAGCCAAGAGATAAACTAAAATTAAAACCTTAAAAACTGAAAACTAATGTTGGTCTATGTCTGAATGTTAGTGTTTCCCCCACCAAAAATTCATATGTTGAAACCTAACCCTCAGGTTGATGGAGTTAAGAGATGCAGCCTTTGGGAGGTAATTACGCCAGGAGGGCAGAGCCCTCATGAATAGGGTTAGTGTCCTTATTAAAAAAAGGAGCTTGTTCATCTCTTCTGCAATGTGAGGACACAGCAAGAAGCTACCATTTACGAGGACCAGGTTCTTGCTGGACATCAAATCTACTGGTGCCTTAAACTTCTGAACTTCTCAGCCTCCAGAACCATGAGCAATAAATTTCTGGTATTAATAAATTACTCAGTCTTAAAGTATTTTGTGATAGCAGCCCAAACTGACTAAGGTATGGTTTAAAAGGACTCGGTTTTTGCTTTTAATCCTCAAGGACTGCCAAGACTAACCCTGATGAAGTGATAAGAAAGAGGGCAGCATCTTCAAATTGGGTCTCTTGAGGTCTGGGTCCCACAGACGTGATGCAGGTGCCAAGGAGGATGAGCTGAGGGCTTTGCTAAAGCATGCTGGGTCCCCCACTCCCTTTTCAATGACAGCAGCTCTGTGTTTAGCTCTTTTTAGATATTATGGTTTTGACAAATATTTGGTTTGGGGGCAAAATGTTTCAGCTGTTTAAATAAATTGAGAATTAAAAACCATTTGAATAATAGAAAGATCAGATAGAAAAATCTGGGTTTGAACACCAACTTCGCCACCTACTAACTATGTGACCTTGGGCAAATCAACAACCTCCATGACCTCTGGACTCTTTAGTTATAAGTTACTACCATATACCTTATGGGTTCTTGTCTGGACAAATTGAGATGAGAGGTGAAGAAAATGTTTGATGTGCTATTATTACTCAACTGGAGGTTTGCAAATTTCCAACAGAAACTGCATAATAATTCATGCTGTTTGTTTAGAGTATGGCTCACTCAAATAGTGTATGTTCAAAACAAACAAATTTGGAAGGTGAGACAGTTTTCCATGTGGGGCTGGACCTCTCAACCACTTTTACTTTAGTATGTACTTAGAGAATGTCACTTGAGGTCAACAGAGGCATCGGCTTATGGCCCAGGGGTTGCAGACACCCACGCCTCATCCAGACACCCAGAGTGACTAGGAAATAACTATCATGACCCAACTCATTTATTAACCCATCCATGGCACACCCGCTAAGGCAGTTCTGATGTAATATTCACATTTCTGTCTCTTAATGTAACATGCTCTAGATTTCACTATGTGACGGCATCTCTTCAGAAGTTGCACCTCTTTTGATTTGCTTGAGGGTCTTTCAGAACCTACACACATCCTGTCATTCCAAAATGAATTTCCATCCAACAACTTGAAGTTGTCAATCACCTCACCTTTCTGTACTTTTACCCAAATCTGCCTGTCTCTCCCACAAAGCACTGAGCCAGGCCACACTGAAATCTGAGGTTTAGTGCCACGTTGCTCAGTGTCCCTCTGTCTGTGAGCATTCACATTTCCACCCCATTATTTTCAGAGAAACTGACATTTTTCAAAAGTTTGTAATTACATGAAAAATGATTGTGTTAAATATGTGGGAGAAAGGGACATAAATTATATAAGAATTACAGTCTTAATTCATAAAGAATATACATTGAAAGAAATATTGAAAGTAAATACTTTACCTGGTTAGCAGTAGTTTTCTCCGAGTAATAAATTACTTTTTTTCCTATTTTCTGTATTTTAAAAATATTTCATAAGGGTGGCATTGCTTATTTTTAATGAAGTATAATTTACAAAATGTACACAAATCTTAAGTACACAGCTCAATGAATATTTACATATGTGTACACTCAGGTGACCACCATTCAGATAGAGACTACTTCCATCTCACCACAAGCCTTCTCATGTCCCTCTCAGTAAAAAATGGCCCCTAAAAGTAACTATCCTCCTGACTCAATTGCTATGAATTAATTTTTTTAAATATGCAACACACTTAGAATGGAAGAGATAATAAACTTCATTTTTAATAATAAAAAATGTAAGAGATATAAACAACAGAATGTAAATATTTTAATACATGTACATGCTTTTCCTGAAAGCATGGACTGATCATTATGATTGTTGTGTGCCTACAAAATAGATTTTCTGGGAAATGACAATTGTGAAAGAGAAATAACCCATGTGAGTTGAAAGTGACCTTCCAGAGCTCTCAAGTTTTGGTTCAGAATAGCAAACTCTGTCCTTTTTGGCACACACATAAAGTTAATATTCATATGAATTTCCAGAGTTTTTCAGTTCCTCCAGAGAGACCCTGCACAAACAGACTCCCCTTTGAGATTTCTGATAATTATCAATGCTCAGTGAGCGGAACTTGCTTACTCTAATACCTTCTTTCTAAATATAGTTGCAGAGGTTTTTCACCTTCCGAACCTGGCCAAAACCTAAAGAGGCAAAAGAATTTTTTTTTAATTTCCCTATAGGATCCAAGAGAGATGAAAACATCTTCTGTTTGAATAGTTGATACTGTGATGTTCTCCATAGAATGAGTTTCTGTACCTTCCTTTCAGATCTAAACACCACTGCTGAAAGAGAGTCTCTTTTTGTGTGATCAAGTTCTGCAAAACATGGGGTTTGGCCACTTCTCTCTAGTGTCTCTAAAGGGAGACAGCCAGCACTGTCAACATGCTTTATTTCACATGCCTTCATGTACCGGAGAATGGATGCCAGTTTCCCCTCTGATATCACTTATGACATTTGAATAATTTATCCTTCTAACTTTTCCATCTGGAAATGATTTTGTTTAACTTCAAATACTTTAGGCTTTTCTTTGTCATCTCCTCACCACTCCCTAGATTCTCCACATGTGGTAAGGTGTGGACAAAAGTCCTAGTGTGAGTCTGTGCAGTGCTCAAATAGAAAAGAGAACCTGATATCCTAGCCCTTTGGGAGGCCGAGGTGGGTGGATCACTTGAGGCCAGCCTGGGCAATATGGTGAGACCCGTCTCTACTAAAAATGCAAAAATTAGCCAGGCATGGTAAACCCGGGAGATAGAGTTTACAGTGAGCAAGATCATGCCACTGCACTCCAGCCTGAGCGACAAAGTGAGATTCTGTCTCAAAAAAAAAGAGAGAAAGAGAGAATGGTTCCCATTGACTGTACATATCTCCATTATCCTACACCTTACAAATCCTCTCCCAATTGTGTGGTGTTGTTCACTGGCCTCCACTTCACTGCCAGATCTCTTCTGTTCTGTCCTAAACATTTGTTTTTCTTGATGGTGTTATTTCTGGAGTCTCAACATCCTCCCTCCATGCCCTGTTAGATCCCCTGAGGGGCTTCTCTTTCCTTTCACTTTTCTCATGGTAGCTTCCTTTTCCTAAACATGTTTTGGCCAACATTTTTGTTCTTCTGTTTTTCAGATCTGGCTCCCTGACCTGTTGGATGCATTCACCCTGCCTTCCTTTAATCATGAATAGATCTCCCAATCTATATCCCTATCACAGAGAACATGGCTGTCTATAAAAGCAAATCTCTCTCACACTCCAGAATGAGACCTCTCTTTCCTATCATGGACTGCTCAAACAACATGCTCTGACACCAACTGCCCATTCAACCCACACTCAATGGATTATTTTCTGGACACATACACACTATATGAAAAATAATAATTTTCTTACTTATTAGATATTTAGATGTTTAGCCTTGTTCCCAGATAATATTTTACCCATATAACCAATCCCTTCCTGTTTTAATTGGTGTTCCTAATATATTTAAAGATTTCACAGTATACTGGCATAGAGGAAAGCAAACAGCTTTCTTCTATGAGCTTTGAAAGCAAGCAGACTTGGGTTCAAGTCCCAGTCAAATATCAACTTCAACTTCTCAGGACATCAGTCTCCTTATCTCAAATAAAGATAATAAAAATTACTTCACAAGACAGTTGGTGGGAGAAATGAGGGAGCATATGTTCCTATATAAGATACCTAGCATAGTGTTTGACAGATAGAAGGAGGTGTTTTAAAATTAGTTCTGTGACCATTCCTTTCTCTGATGTTTTTCTAAAAACAAAATGTTGGCATGCATGGGTATGTGTACACACACACACGCACACACACACACACACACACACACACACACACATACACATATCTAATATAAACCCAAACTCCCTAGACTAATACCAGATTAAGTTGTCTCTCTTCTGAGCCACAAACCCTATTTCTTATTCCTTTTCTGAATGCAAACATTAGTGATGAAATCTCTCTTCCCCTAAGCTCTGCAGCCATACTCACTTGGAAACTCTCATGTATATAGCCTCTCTATTCCCACTGATAAGATGCTACCATGTGTTTTGGTCACTTCTTGACTTGACAAATGTAACTGTTGTCCAGATGGCCTATCCTCCCTCTGTACTTCTCAAGTCTAGTAAATATTAGAGACTGCTGCCAAGATTCTCTCTCCCTCTGGTCATTCAAAACCTAGTTCAAATCCCTACTGCTGCTTTGTAACAACAGTTACAAGATTCATTTTTCACAGAATTCAACATATCCAAAATCTGAAATGAAAGCAAAATTCTCCTTCAGATGTGTTTGGTTACTTTTATTGTTCTTCTAAATTTTACTTTTTTTCACGTGTTTCTATTCCTTCCAATTTTTTTCTTTCTCATTTTTTACCTACCTCTTAGATTTTTCCATTCATGCTGCAATTGTTTGAATGTCTTTTCCACAAGTCAGGTTGAAATTTAATTGCCATTGTGACAGTGTTGGAAGGTAAGACCTTTAAGAGGTGATTAGGTAATGCATTAATGCCATTGTCATGGGAGTGGGTTAGTAATCTCAGGAGTGGATTTTTTATTAAAATTAAAAAAGGATGAATTCAACTTGATTTCCTCTCTCTGTCTCCTACCAGCTCACTTGCCCTTCTTCCATGTTATGATGCAGCATGAAAGTCCTCACCAGATGCTGGTGCCATGCTCTTTGACTTCCCAGCTGCCAGAATCATAAGTCAAATAAACTTCTATTGTTTAGAAATGACCCACTCTCTGTTATTCTGTTGTAGCAGCAGAAAACAGATTAAGACATATGCTATAAACTTTCCTTTCCTCACTCAAAAGTGTTCCTAAAATGCCATCTAAAAAGCTAATGAGGCTGGGCACAGTGGCTCATGCCTGTAATCCCAGCAGTTTGGGAGGCTGAGGCGGGCAGATCACTTGAGGCAAGGGGTTTGAGACCAGCCTGACCAAACAGTGAAATCCCATCTCTACTAAAAAAAAAAGAGATACAAAAAATTAGCCAGGTGTGGTGGTACACGTCTGTAATTCCAGCTACTCAGGAGGCTGAGGCACGAGAATCACTTGAACTGGGGAGGCAGAGGTTGCAGTGAGCTGAGATCATATCACTGTCCTCTAGCCTGGGTGATAGTGAGACTCTGTCCCAAGTAAATAAATAAGTAAATAAGAAGCTAATGCTACCTAAATTGATTTATCTATTCAAAGGATACTGTTGGAGCCCTTAAAAGAATAAAGTAGTTATTGTAGTGTAGAAAAATCACCCAGGTATATACCATTAAAGAGGAAAAAAATTAAGAAAAAGTGTGTTTAGTTTGACTAAACACATACTCTTTTAATGCAAAAAAGAAATGTTTATCTGTGTGTGTGTGTGTGTGTGTGTGTACATACACACACACACACAAAGAAAGAGTCATATTTGCATATGTTTCTGCAAGGGAGATGTATTTGCATATTTTTCTGCAAGGATACACAAGACTTTATTTTAAGTGTTTACCTTTGAGAAGAGTGACCTTTTTCTACTATTTAAATGTTCTAGCTATGTGCCTTAGTTACTTTTTTTTTTTTTTTGACAGAATCTCACTCTGTCACCAGGCTGTGCAGTGGCTTGATCTCAGCTCACTGCAACCTCCACCTCCTGGGTTCAAGTGATTCTCCTGCTCAGCCTCCTGAGTAGTTGGGACTATAGGCACACATCACCAGTCCCAGCTAATGTTTGTATTTTTAGTAGTAGAGACAGGGTTTCACCATGTTAGCCAGGACAGTTTCAATCTCTTGATTATAGGCGTGAGCCATAGCACCCAGACAGTTACTTTTTACTCTAATGTTGCCAAGCATTACATAGGTAATGGGATGATGGGTTATTATTGTTTCTTTTTTATACTATTCAACATATTAATATCTAAGAAATCTTGTATTTTAAAAATAAAGGTAATGATTTCCCCACTCCAGAGGCTTGAGCCTGGAAGGGATTTTAGAAGAAGCCAACACAAATCCATCACAGCCCCTGTGCTGAGTACACTACTCATTTCAAAATGTCACGAGTCCTACATTATGTTCAGCACTGAGTTGGAAAAATAGAAATGCACTAGGGACAAGTGCACTGAGAACATAAAAATGAATCAAAGACAGTGCCTGTTCTCAAGAAGTTTCTGTATAAACAATAGCGTAATTTCTACAATCAAGGCAAGACAAGATGCTGGAAGAAACCTCCGTAGCACAGCAAGGACAGGCACGGAGGAAGTGACTTTGAGTTGGGCCCTATTTTAGTCAGGATGAGTCAGGTTATACACTAATAATAAATTGGCCCTGAAATCTCAGTGCCTAGCACTACCAAAGGCTATTTCTTGCTCCTACGAAGACCACAGGAATGGGCTGTGCAACTCTCCATGTTTTCTGCCATGTGACTCTCAGCACAGTTTGCCATTAGTAAAATGGCTAACTAGATAAGTTGATCTTCGGGAGCCTTTCACACTTTCTTTCTTCTTCAGTACAATTTTTTCTTTCTCTTCACTATTGGCAAGTAGCTTTCTTCACATCCCTTTTCTCTGCCCAAGGAACCTAGCTCTCATACATTTGACTGATGACGGCTCTTTCTCCTCCGTCGTTTAGACTCACCCAGCGCATCTTCCCAGAGGCAAAACATACCTGAACTGTGTCTTGTTCTCAGCTATTTGAGGAGTGTGATACAACACACAAATGTAGAAACAAATAGATAAGAAACAGAGTCCCGCTGGAAAAGAGCCTGCCATCATTAGGAATCAAATACAGAAAAATTCTTAATTAGAAGTGAATATCCACCCAGGGGGACGCATGCACCCTCTCTGAAACAGTCCCATGCTCCTAATTGTGACATTAGAGGCAAAGATCTTCACACATGAAGGTGCTGTGTTGAGCTAAAATGAAACTGCTGTGAACGCATCTTAGAAGACCTGGACATCCGCCATGCTAATTCTCTATTGTACCCCCATATCTGTTCTCTTCCCTTCTCTAATCTGCTCTAGGTATGGAAAAGTTCTTTGTAGATTATAGCACTGGTATCACTTGCCATCTGGCTTCAACCAGTGGGAGTAACTAGCAGTTAATCAGAGAGCAGGAAAAGAGGAAGTTTAGGGTCTTCATTCCCTCAGGCTTCTCCCTGCCTTGCTGTGGCACAGTGGCCACAGTCCCCTATTTAAAGCCACGCTTTGGTTCCGTGGTCTTTTTCCCATGGCTACAACTCTTGCTGGTTTTTTTCCAGAAACAAACTACCTCCTTTTACCTCCTCAAGCCTGGATGTGGTAGCAGCTTCCCCCTGTTGCTGGGCCCTCATCATCTTTTGTTGGTTTCTGTCAACTTGTTCTCACCTATGTTGAATTATCCCTTCATTACACTCTTCAATTGCCCCTTAAATGTGCCACCTGTCTCCTACCAGTCTCCACCCAGTTCAGCTCTTCAGTCTTCCTCAAGATAAGAGACTATACAGGAAACCGAGGGAAGCCAGATCAGCCCAAGCACCCTCAAAACAAATTCCTCTACTGAAATTCTTGTGCACTATCGGTGGGACTTCTTAAATGGTGTATCAACTATGAAAAATAGTATGGCATTTCCTCAATAAATTAAACATAAAGCTGGGGGCAGTGGCTCATCCCTGTAATCTCAACACTTGGAGAGGCTGAGGTGGGACGATTGCTTGAGGCCAGAAGTTCAAAACCAGTTTGGTCAACATAGCAAGACCTTGTCTCTTAAAAAAATTAAACATAAAATTACCATAACTATGAACAATGACACATCTTTTCAAATAGATATTTGTACACACATGTTTATAACAGCATTATTTACAATAGCTAAGAGATGGAAGCGACTCTAGGGTTTAATGATGGATGAATAAATAAACAAAATGTGGTATTTATACAATGGAATAGTATTCAACCTTTCAACATGAGTTTTGGAGTACATAATTGGAGTATATAATTTACCATTTTAACCATCATTTTTAAATGGTATGATTCAGTGATGTTATGGTTTGAATGTTTGTCCTGGGACATTCAGACCAAAACATTCAAACCATAACATCACTGAATCATACCATTTAAAAACGATGGTTAGAGCGGTAAATTTTGTGTTATGTGTATTTTACCACAATTTAAAATAATTTTTAAAAATTCCTCTGCACCAAGATAAACAAACTTTCTTTAGCTAGAGCAAGTATCAAGCATGTTTAATTCAAACAACTTCACTGCATCAACCAAGACAGGAGGTGAACACATAAGCACTCATACAAGCTTTCACCAGCGCTGGGACCCAAACTGAACTAAAATGTGTCATGCCGGGGAAGCCAGAAACCAACAACATATTGAACTGCCAGAAACCCAAGAACATACCTATTCATACACAAGGCTCTGCCCCCAGGCAATAGAAAGAAAGATCATATTTCCATCTTCTCCTCCAGCAGCCTGGTTTTGAGGTTGAGTCCCATATCGTCAAAACAAAGTAATCTTTTTTCTTCATCCTCTATCTGGGTGAAATAAAAGCCAGGACCATCTGAACCAAAATGCCTGGCTTTAAAAAAATTTTTTGAGTGTTCCTGTAGCCACCCTGGTTAATCCTTCATTTCCTAAAATATGTGGTCTCCCCTGTTCTTATTCTGAAGTTCATGATGCCTTTACTAGTAAAACTAGGACATTTGGAGCCTGACATATCTCATTATACAATATGCACAAAAGGTCCAGAGTAGAAGCAGAGTGAGCCTGCACCTGGTCTTACCTCCTAGGTTGAGGCAAGGCTATAATGGCTCAGCTCTAGCTACTGAGAGAAATTCCCATCAGGCAGACAGTATAAAGACAAGCATTTGTCTCATGCAGTGGGTCTCAAAGTGTGGTCCCTAAGCCAGCAGCATCAGCATTACTTGGGAACTTATTAGAAATGGAACTTAATAATTCTAGCCCTAGATCTACTGAATCAGAAATTCTGGGAGTGAGTCCCAGACATCTGTGTTTTAAAAAGGCCTCCAGATGATTCTGATGCTCCCTTATTGTGGGTCTCAAACATAAGTGCCAGTAGGAAGTGCAAATTCTGATGCCCAATACCAGAAGGTCTGATTTAATAAGTTAGAGGCATAATTGAGGAATAGTATTATAGACCAGCAAGTTGTGTATAACAAGTCCAGCAACAGAAGGTAGCTAGTAGACAGGCAAGCTTAGCAGTAGGGAATCAAGGATCAGACCTTATTCTGTGGACGTTAGGAAAGCTTGTAAGTAGTAACAGGGCTCTACTCCCCAGCGTGGGGAGAAAAAAAAAACACAAAACAGAAATCCTGCTCCAAAGATGTGGGAAGGAGTCAGAGGGACAGGCGGAATGTTGAAGAGGAAAAAATCGAAAAGATAAGGAAGATCTCAATAAGTCAAAGGGACCTGGAAAGGTTGTCAGGTCAGACATATAGTCATGGGGGACAAGATAGAGATCCAATCACCAAAACTGGAAATACAGTTCCCAAAATGTAGTCCTTAAGACATATTCATTAACCCAGGAGCAGAAGAGTGAGCCAAGTCACCCCAGTGACAAATTCAAACTCCTCCTGAGTGAGCATGCTGGCCCTTACAATGGGATTCATCTGGAAAGAGAGGTGTGGAGACGGGGGGCAAGCACATCCTGAAAGAGGCGGACCGCCCGGGGAATCGATAAGTAACCAAGCTCCAAGTTAGCGCTGGGAGTCTCACAAGGAATGTGTAGCAGTTTCTTTGCAGCCTTAACTAAAACACAAGCCATTTATGTTCATTTAAAACATTTCCACCAGGCAAACAACCAAGGTAGTTAATCACACCCTTAATAAACAAGGTAAGTTATCATGCCTACACAGATACCCCTACTCACACCCAAACTGAGATTTTATACAGCATTAACAAACATAAAATCTTCCAAGGGAAGTGGAGATTAGGCATGATGAGCGTTTTCATTCTCTCATTTCCCCCCTCAGGTCTGCCTCCTTTTCTATATTCCAAGTCACAGTGGGGAATGCCAAGGCAAAAACAGTCTTGCTTCTCAAGTAAGCTCTTTCATGCAGATCGATTCTCCTTCCTCTCCCAGTGGTTGTTCTCAACTCCCACATCCTTCCAGATAGCCTGAGTCCTAAAATAACCCTTGTTATATCATCACAAGTCAGTTATGTATATAATACAAGACTTTCAGTATAATTTGATGAACTCTATTTTCATGGTTTCTTTTTAGAACTATTAAGTAATAGTAATGCAGCAATGCCTTGTGTCTTATATACCACACACAAACACACAGCCCCCCAGCTGACCCTCACTGTACAGGTGGATACTCCTAAAGTTGGGATGTCTTAACCCAAAGAGTCAGAGCTCCAATGGGAGGAGTTGGGAATTTCCCAGCCTAATTAGGTGGAGAATGGAGGCACAGAGAGCCTTAGATGCCCTCAAATTAAATTAAAAGGGAAGACATTTTCTTTTTCAACTCTAAACCCCTGAATTTCAGAGCAGCTCTGTGAAAGCCTCCAGGACCTATACCTGTCAGGAAGGCTATTTGGAGTATTTACCCTTTACCACACAAAAATAAATGTCTGTGAGCCATCTTAGAGAGAACAGAGGCAGTTGCAAAGTGTTTTCATCAAACAAATAGCTCTTCATCTCAAAGAAAAACAGAAAATGCTAGCCTATGACATAGGAGTTTCATCACCATAATAGATAGATCATGTTGCTATGCTTCCAGAACTGTGGGTTTAATTTTGGTGAAAAATCCACTCCAAAAAGCATCCCAAACACAGAATCACTGAGAAAGGATTCCCTCCTAGGCAGCTAAACTCCTGGAAAGCTCAAGACGTCTGGATTGAAGAGGTAACCAGTCAGAGACCTCCCGTCCCTGCCATGCCCCAGGTTGTCTGCCTGGAGGAGTGGCGAGGGAGTGACATCCATCAAGCCCAAATTGTTGTGCCACGTCCATGACAGCATGATCTTCACGCAGCATCTGTTCCTTCCTGTCAGTGAGTGCGGATGATGAACTACCAAGGACAGTAACATCTAATTGCTACTTTTTAATATCTTGGATTGGCTTTGAGGACTCCTCCATTAAAAGTGGGAAAGGACAATTCTAACACTCAGCTAAGCCCTGGGTAGATTGTGGAACAAGGGAAGATTCTTGGCATTTGACTGCCCTCTTACTGCCATCTCTTCTCCATCTTTTTCCTTGCCTATACCCACCTATACGCCACCCTCTTCTCCCTTATCCAGAGACTAGTGACCTTAGCATGACTCTGTCCTCAAGTGGTTCAAACATAGCAGCACAAGTAATGATTAACATGGCAGAGAGTGGCATTTAAGAGCAGAGACTGTAGAGTCAGAATGCCTGGGTTACAATCCTGCCTCTCTATCCACTGGTGGTGTGACCCTGGGCAATTTACTAACATCCTCTGTGCCTCTGTGCCTCCATTGTCCCATATTAAGCTAGGGACAATCATAGTCATAGTATCCAGTAGGGTGGTTGCAAGGATTTTAAAAGCTGACATTTTTAAACATGTGTGTAGTGAGCACTATGTAAGTTCTTACTAAATAAATAGCAACACGTGTTATCAATCAAGAAGCACTAAGCTGGCACCCATCAGGTGCCTTATGGGGAGACAGGTGCTATGGAAGACATACCTTAGCGGAGATGCTAATGCAGCCTGGGCGTGTGCCAGTCATGGAGCACTAAAATGGACACTCATTTGCTACAAAGACGGCAAGTTTCCTTCATCACCATTCGTGCTTTAGTCAAGGATATTCATGCAAATTCTGTTTCTCTGCTTTGGTCCTGAGTCTTCATGGTTGTTTCTCTTCCAGGATAGACCTTGGGTTCCCTCTTGCCCCAAAAGCCAATGAAGAGGACATTTCATCCTCTAGGACAGGTGTGTTGTAGAGTTTGCAGGGGCAAGAAAGGGCGAAGCGTGACAAAGCATGCACACTCACAGCGATTCTTCCTTCAAACCTACCCTCTCCTCACCGCCTCGCCTCCAGTCACCTCTCCTGGCTTTTCCTAACACTTCCTTTTAGCTAAAAGGCATTTCACTGAAAACTAAGCTTGAAGACTGAACTAACTTCAGCATGGCAAAGCTCCGCGTGGAAGCTAGTTTCTCTATACGCAAACCTCAAACAGTGAGTGGGGCTGAACATTTGCCATGTGTCTGGACAAACTAGGCCTTGTGGACACGGTGGTTACCAACGATTCTCCAGCGAGTTCTAGAAGACAAAGGGCCAGCTAAACCATGTGGAATCGCCTTGACAGGCTTGGGGACTTCAACAGAGAGAGAATAAATAATAGTAGGTATCGTCAGCACAATCTCTGTGGGAGAAATGGGCTTTAAAACTTGCCTTGATTAGATGGAGAAAACAGAGACCACCCTAAGAGTTAGGGACAGAATCTGGGATGCATTATGGATCACAGCAAGTTTGTGGAAGAGTAAGACCAGCTTACCCATGGTGGAGAATGAAATTTAGGAAGGAGTGAGAAGAAAAGATGGATTGAGAAGGTTGGTGTCAGTTTACAAAGGACCTTTGAAAGTTCACCTTTGGAATCCAGATTTGAATTAGTGCTAAATGAACAAGATACTTTTTTCTCCTAGCTCTCTTGGAGGCTGGATAAACACATTCCCCACCTGGACCACTGGGAAAAACTATTTTTCTAGTAGGTCCCATCCTCTCATTTCTGCCCTCCCTACATTCATTTGACCAAGCCCATTGCCTCACCTGGGCTGTTGTAAAAAGCCTCTCACCTGCACTCCCTGTTTGTTCCAATCCATCCCACATCAGGGATGTCAGGTTTATCTCCCCAAAGCCCAGCTCTCGTCAAAAGCCTTCGGTAGCTTTGCACTACCAATTAAATTGCATCTCAACTTCTCATTCTTAAATTCAAGACCATTCTAGCTCCAGTCGCAATTTGCTTTTCCCATCTTTCATCCTATTTCTTCACATGCATCAGGATAGATTAGACAGGGGTATCCTCCCATCTCAACCTGTTTGACTGCATGTGGTCCTCTCCCTGCAACTGTCTGTCTGGATGCAAAACTGAGCAGGACATAAAGCATCCTGGGACCATGGAGACAGGTACAGTTCAAGCAGACAGTGGGGCGAGAGGGGGCCTCAGGCAGTAGCAAGGGGCTGTACTACCAGGTGTGTCTATGTCCTGAAGAAGGCAAGGCAGCCTAGTGGTTGTGAGTATGAACTCTGCAATCAAGCAGACTGGATTCATGGCCTGGATCCTGCAAGCCATTACTGTGAGACCTTACATAAATTACTTGAGCGTTTTAGGCTACAGTTCCCCCATCTAAAAAGGCTAATAATAGCATCTTCCTGGCAGGGTTGTTCTGAGAATTAAATGAGATTGTATGCATAGGCACTTAGTCTAGTGCTAGGCAAATAGCAATTGCTAAATAAGTGCTAGCATTGTTTGAAGCAGACTCACTGCAAAGTGACTGAAAACAGACAGACACATCTCTAGTTCCAAATAGCTTTGTATTTATCATTCCCCCTTTCTTCCCTCTTCCCAAAGTGAAGCCCCTCGGAGTACTTCTAGGATCTTCTTCTCTTCTTGCATCTTCAGTCTTTAGCTGTCCATTAGTCCATCAGTGTGCTCTTTTCTCCCCCCACAAACATCTTACCTCCTTGACCCTATCTGACCCCACACTTTCAAGGATTTTCCATATGTGTTTTGTAGTATGTGCAATGTGCAGACTGAATGAGGGAATGAGATTTAGAGCTGGAGTTCGAAGGTGAAGGCAGGGCAGAATGTGTGGATGTGGAAAATATTAGCAGAAAACTGACATCATTAAAACAGATGAAGTTTCTGAGGAGAGAAAGAGGAGCAAAAACTTGAGAAATGTGCACCAGGAACCAAGATGCCTGCAAAAGAAAAAAAAAACAGGTTTCTCCCACCTTTGTCTTCTTGGTTCCTCTTAGTGCCCTTCACTCCTTTACATGTATTTGGCTGATACCAAGATGCTTTTCTTGGCACTCCTGTCCCTTCTCACTGTGTTCTTCTGGTCATCTCTCCCTCTGATATTTATCCAAATGTACAGCTTCACCCTTAAGTACCTGGCCTAGAAATCTAAGAAATTCATGGAATACATCCTCTAATATTGCGTCTTGAAATCCAGTGAAAGGAAAGAGAGAGGCAGTCAGTGGTGTCAAACTTAAAATGGTCTTTCAAGGCAACCTGCAGAGCAAATCTATTTTTTGGTACATTGCTCTATCTTTGAAGGTCATGAAGATCCAGCATAACTCCAAATACAACCTTTAGGTGGTGGATTGGATTAGTCATTGCATATTTCTTCTCTTTGTAAAATGAGCTTCATGCAACCCCAAAAGAGGAAGAGAGTCAGCAGTAATTTATTGTGGATGGATTGCATGGGCAAAAGAGCAAAGCCAAATATGGCAATCTTACCAGTGTGCCCACCTCTCAGATCTCTTACAGCCCAATACTTTGTAATATCGACTTTTTAAAACTGAGGCGATGTATGCATATTTACAGTAAAGTATATTCATCTAAAGGATACCAACTGATACATTTTTGTATATAAATACATTTGTGTGGCCATCACACAAATCAAGATACAGAATAATTTCAGCCCCCCAGGAAGTTCTCACATGACTTTTCCCAGTCAATATTGCTCTCCTCTCTGCCAAGTAACCACTCTTCTGACTTTTATTATCATTGGTTACTTTTGCCTACTCATGATAATTTATATTGAGCCATACAGTATGAACTCATTTGTTTCTAGTCTTTTTCACTCAAAATAATATCAATTCATCCATATTTTTGTGTGCCACTAGTTCTTTTTATGGCTCTGTAGCATTTTTTTTTTGTAGGGATACCACAATTTACTCATCCGTTATACTGTTGATGGGCATCTGGGTTGCTTCCAGCTGTTTGGTATTGCGAGTAAAGCTACTAAGAACATTCTTATACATGTTACGTGTTATATATGAACTTGTTTCTTTCGTATATGTATCCAGGAGTGAAATTGTTGGGTCATAGAGTAAGCATATGGTTGACATTATTAGATATTGCCAAATGTAGTTCAAAGCAGCCACACTATTGCATATTCTCACTAGTAATGCCTGAGAATTCTAGTCATTCCACGTGTCCTTCATGGCCAAATCTTACTCCAACTAACTCCATTTACAGCAAAAGATTTTATGGCTTTTTTGCCCTCTGCATTTCAGAGTAAGTATTTCTTTCAAATGTCATCTCTATTCTAAAAGGAGGACATTATTACATGAACATCTCATTTCATCCACCAAAGAGAAAGAAGGTATTTTTTTCCACTGCTTCATTCGACAAAAGACTGAGATCGCTTACTAACAGGCATATACCTATACAGAAAAATAAAGAGAAATATAAATTGATAAAGTACAAACCTGACTTACATAACACCTGGCATAGGAAAATGTTTTACTTTGATACACACACATCACTTGGACCATCCACTTACCTTTCTTAGTTAAATAGCACCATTTGGCAAATAGAAAGCAATTGTCTCAGAAGACGTCATCACTCATATAAGAGCAGACGTTCAGCCAATGTGCTGGAGGAAGGACTAGCAAGGCTGGTTCTCAAACTGTCCTGTAAGACACCCTCATGTGGATTTCTGCATAAGTGGGCCTTTTGTTGTCATTAGGAGTTTGCCTCCCCCTGGTTGTTCAGAAGTTTCAGATGAAATTTTTGTGATATTTCTATTGAATGATGGTATTTGCTTACCCACCATAGAAGATATTTCCCCGGCAGGAATGCTGTCGAACATGTTGCATTCACAACATGACACAGAGTCTAAAAATCACAGAGAGACTAATTACTGGAAGAAAATTACACCAAAAAACCTATTTCCTCATGATAAAAATGACAGCCTTGTGCCCCATTACCTGGCCTGCTTGGGCAGCTAGCCTGTGCAACATGGTTCTAGTGCTTTGCATTACAAGCCACGGCAGAGGAAGAAGGCGCCTTGGGCCTGTAAGCAACTCAGTGAGAAATCAGGTGAGGTGTCAGTTAAGTGAGGTCTAATTATAAGTCTCATTTCCAGTATTTATGAATGTGACAGACAGTAACTGGGCTTACATGCGGCTGTACATGGGACCGCTTGAGTAAGTCCTACTTTCTTTATACCAACATCTGAATTATCATCTGTAAGCTTTGTCATTTGGGACCGAGAGCCAGGGCCTGGCCCAGCCAATGCTGTGAAGTGAGGTCCACCCCTCTTTGCTTACTCTGCCTTGGCTGTTCTCATCACCTACCTAGTACTAAAAGGGTCTGTTCCTTCCCCTGTTTAAAGAGATAGAAAGTAGTCTTTTTCCTCCTTAAGATGTTAAATCACTTCTCTTCCAGTCAAAGGTCACATGTTGTATTATTCCATTTATATGAAATGTCCAGAATAGTCAAATCTATAGAGACAGAAAGTAGACTAGTGTTTGCCCAGGGCGGGGAGGGTTGAAGGGAAAAATAGGGACTAATGGGAATGAGATTTCCCTTTAGATGGTAAAAGTATTCTAAACTATATTGTGATGGTCACACACATCTTCAAATATACCAAAAGCTACTGGATTGTACATTTAAAGTGGGGAAATTCATGGTATATGAACTAAATATCAATAATGCTGATTTTAAAACAAACACTTTTTAAAAAATCTGTGGGTTTTGGGGTTTTTTTGTTTTTTTGTGGGGTTTTTTTGCAATGCAGAAAATTGCAATCATCCAAGAACAGGGAGAAATTTGGGAAGTAGAGAGTGAGCAGGGAAGAACAGAAACCTTTCCTGTTTCCCTGAAATCACCCCTAAAGCCCAATATTGCTAATTATGTTGGAAAAGGGGAATCCTGCTTGATATTAATTAGTGCTGTTTAAACTTTTAAAATCATGACTGTTTTGATAAACATAAATTTCTTATGGCTTCCTTTGAAAAATTTGAAAATCAAAAATCAGTTAACTGTCATGATTACAGGTGAGTCAAAGAAATTATAGCACAGCCTCTCAGAGATGATGTTGTTCTCTCTTCACTCATTCAGAATCACGAGACAGAGTAAGCATTGCACTATGTTCCTAAAACTACATGTAACTTTTTCTTTACATCATATTATATCAGGGCTAGAAGACACTTTAGCATGTTTCCTATATCTTTAAAGATACTAATCTGCCAGGCGTGCACATGAACTTGAAGTTCAGACGAAACAAGAGGAGGTATTTTGTTGAGAAGGGCCAGAGGGAAGAATGGATACTGGCAGTTGTTGAAGGGAAAAAATAGAAACTACTGAGTATTACTTGCTGGTAGAAGAGCAGATCTGAAAAGAAAGGGGTCTGTAAGAAGAGGCAGAGATTCAAGCTTGGATATGACTATCCCTTGTGATATCATTCACTGAGAATATATCGCTCAAGCACACCCTACCCTCTGGGACAATATAGAATTTTACATTGTCTGGGTAATTGATGCTGTTAAGAAATTGTTATTGATTTTTATAAGTATGCTAATTCTGGTGTAGTTATGCTTTTCTAAAGAGCCCTTACCTATTAAAAATGCATACAAAAATATTTATAAATGAGATTATTAAATACATGGGATTTGTTCAAATAAATTTAAATAATTTTCCCTATAAGAAGCAGAAGGGTATACAGATTAAAGAAATTTGGGCATAAGCTAGTTATCATGGATTCTGGTTGGTGAGTACATGGGATCCATTATATCATTCTGCATACTTAGATATATGTTTGAAATTGTCATATAAAAAAAGTTACAAGAAACAGTGTTTTCAACCTCATGGAGTATCTGAGACAGCATTTCTTCTCCTGCCTTAGAAAATCAGAAAAAATAAATACATGAAACAATTATTTTCAGACATCGAGTAACAGGCAACAGATGAAGAAAAACGAAGTGAGCTCTACAGTTGCCCTAGCTCATTGCCAGGAAACAGTGTCCCCAGGGTAGTACAGAACGGGGAGCCAAAATGAAACTCAGCATTCTCACTTCAAGGTGGAGACAAGGATTGGAGCTGAGGGAGGCCAAGTTCTGCAGAATGTATAGGATGGAATACTACAGAAGAAAGAGCTGAACAGAGAACAGCAGCATGCTCCAGAAATCTGAAAAGCTTCACATGCATGAGGGAAAACTATAGAAGTCAGTGAAAGAAACTCTGGAAAGCAGTAGGTTGAAGAACTGAAGCTCACATGTGGCTATCATTTGTGCTTCCATCAACCAGACTGTGGAATACACAGAACATAAGGTAGTCTTTGAAAGATTTTGCCTTAGTAAGGAAGCTAAATTAACCCTAAACTAAGGGCAGATTTGAATCTAACCAATCCTTGAAGGGATCAGATGAATTTCAAGTATTCCATGTAGGCATAGTATTCCACTACTGGAACACTAAGCATGTAGGAGTTATTTATATCCTACTGCTCAAGGTGATCACCAAGGTCTGATTGTAAAAATTCAAGAAATTGCAACCTCAAGCATAAATGGGTTAACTAGGTGCCACAACAAATCTAACATATTTTTTTAAGTTACAACAAAACCAGGATCCAGCAAAGTAAAATTTACAATGTCCATCACCTAATCAAAAATTACCAGAGATGCAAGGAAGCAGAAAAACATGACCACATTCCAAGAGAAAAACCAGTCACTAGACACAGAGCAACAAATGACAGAGATGATGTAATTAAGGCACAAACATGTTAAAACACACATTGTAAATACACTCCAAATGTTTAGGAAGGTAGAAGAAAATATGAACAGGATATGGAGAGAAATAGAAGATGTAAACAGAATCAAGGAAACTTCTAGAGATGAAAGCTACATATCTGAAAATTTTCAATAATACACTATTATGGAAAATGACTGAAGAAATTATCAGTAAACTGAAGATATAACAAGATAAACTATTTAAAATTGAGCATAGAGGGAAAAAGGACTGAAAATGCTGAACAACATGTCATTGACTTGTGGGAAAATTTCAAACACTCCAACATACCTGGAGTTCCAGAAAAAGGTGGGTGGAGGATAAAAAAAATATTTTAAAAAATAATGGCACAATTTTTTCCAAATTTTATGAAAACAATATATTCACAAATCCAAGAAGCTCAACAAACCCCAAGGAGAGCGAACATGAATAAAACCACACCAAAGCTCATCAAAATAAATTGTAGAAAACCAGAGGTAGAAAGAAAATCTTAAAAGCAGCCAAATTAAAGACACATTACATACACAGGAATAAAAATAAGAATTACAGCAGATTCCCGCCAAAATCCATGCCAGCCAGAAGGCAATCTAGCAACATATTTAAAATACTATACTGAAAAAAAAAAACTGTCAATATCCCAAAAATATATTTCAAAAATGAAGGTGAAATGAAGACTTTTTCAGACTAACCAAAACTGAGAGAATTTATCACAAGCATCCCTGCCTTACATGAATGTTAAAGGAATTTCTTTAGGCAGAAGAAAAATGATACTGGATAAATACCAGATGGAAATTTGGATCCACACGAATAAACAAAAAGCACCACGAGTACTGTTATTCCCTCTCAGGTTCACTCCTGCCTCTTTTTCTCTGATGCCTGCTTCCTCGATCTGCAAGGCCACTTATCCCTCCTTGAACCTTCTGCTCATAATTTCCAAATGGCTTAAATGATACTTTCTCAACAAGGCCTCCCTTACCTCTTACTTATGGTTGGGAGTAGCACAACTGCTGCTGAATGAATTAAGTTTGGATGGATGGGACCCTGAGTGGAACATTTGCAAGAGCAAGTCTCTGACCATAGACATGCTTCATCATTTATTCACTCATCCATGTAATATTTTATGCATTGACCTATAATTCATCAAGAAAAGAGAAAGATGGTCTGTTTTTTACACATGAAAAACAACCTGGCATTTCAGCAATTCTCCAGTAATACAAATCGTAAACTCACTGAGTACATACTTTGCACTATTTAATACAGAAATGCACAGCAATGAGACTCACTGAGAAGTGGACGAGGTTAATGGAGAAAATGGAGTCAAAATGAGCAAAAATCTGCTCCTTTGTTAGAGTCAAATTGAATGAGACCCACACATGTTTTCATATAAAGTTGAATGCTCTCTTTTAACTCTATTTTATCTACAATTATGTGTTTCATTTGTATGGCAGTTAATGCTTTAACCTGATATTTTATTCCTTTATTTTAAAATAACAGAAATATTATGAGATTTAAAAAATCATGAAGTCCAAATCATATTGCTACACTGTTTATAAACTTTCTTCTCATTTCCTTTGCTCTATTTTTCACTTAAAATATTTGTCCAAGTAATTAGCACCCCATTTATTTAAATATGTAGTAACTACATTTAATTTTGACCAGTTCATGACAATCTCAGAAATAAAATACTAGCAAAAAATTGCTAGTTAACTTTTAAAAGAATTTCAGTTTCCATGTTTAAAAAAATGGAGATTCCAACCTACTTAAGAGATTGATAGTAGTTATTGGAAATAACCTTTTCTATTTTTTTTTTTTAGAAAGCATTTCTTACATACAACCCTTATCTATTCAAAGTCAGTTCCTTTTTGAAAGCAGAAAGCCAATCTTTATTTTTAAATCTTTTTCTCTCTACAGATTAAGCAGTATTGCTGTCACATATAAATATTCAATTGAAATGCTTTGCTATTTTTAATAGCTTTTCTGATTATTAACTATTTTAATAATAATATATTTGGTTTGTAGTAATGAAAGCTTCAATGCGGCAGGAACTTTTGTCTGCTTTTATTGTTCTTATTATTGTTGAATCTCTAGAGCCTACACAAGGACTTGGCACAGAGTGAAAGTTCCATAAAGGTTGGTGGAATGAATGAATGAATGAATGAATGAATGGTGCCCAGCCCGTGGCAGCCTCAGAATCTTTCCTCGGGCTCCTCTTGGGCCACAAGCCTTTGCAGTTATGCTTGGAAACCATCTCTGCCCATCTGTTCCCCCCATTCTGTCCACCTGATCTTTCTGTGTACAATATGTTAATTTATTTGATGATATTATCCACCTTTGTGTAATCATTTACAAATAGACGCCAAAGGTTTTTGAGAGGGGAAAATATTGCAGTCTCTCACATATTGCAAAGAGACTTCACTTATACATTGGGTGCTCATATTTCCCCACAACTTTCCAAACAGTTACGTTTCACTCCACCATTGATTCTGTATTCATATCTCATCCCAGGTTCTGGGTACTGCTTTTCATTTGTTCTTAAAGGGCTTACCTTGAGAGTAACCCACAGCCAGATATGATACAAACTGAAGCTTCCCAAGCCAAACATGAACCCAATCTAAACTCTAAAAATGCAGGCTGGGGATATCTAAGTACCCAAATTCAATGCTTTTTTATAGTTTGGCTGGCTCACTGAACTGCCAGGATCAGAGAAGTTCCACAGTCAGGGAAATTTCCCTGACTCAGGGTAAATGCCTCATAACCTGAAACTACGCTAATCTCAATCCCAAAATTTCTATGCAGAACCTTGCTAGACATTGAAGCACAGTGAGACTTGTGAGAGACTCTCTTATTGGAAATGGTCACAGGATTTCTCATATTGTGGCTTACATCCTTAAGCATCCAGAAACCCTGAACACAGAAAGATGTGTGAATAGCTTATCAAGGCAAGAATCTAGAAGATACAAATGGGAAGGAGTGAAGCAGTGTTGTTTTTTTTTTTTTTAATAGCTGTAAAGCAGAATACAACACTGTTTGAAACACTTTTCAAAGCTGCCTTTGATGTCACTTCACTAAATGGTCGTTTAAAATACCGTTCATTTTTTTTAGTGATCATGTAACACTAAAAGTAAGCTCCTTTGAGCAAGGCTGGTTGGTTCTGGGGAGTCAAAGTCTTCTGGTCAAAGAAGATCACTTTTTGCTATGGTTGCTAAAATTCAGTCATTCTTATCAGAAAATATTTCCAAACTGTAAGTAAAATAAACTTTTGAATAGGACACTTAAAACATCTATGTTTTTGCTATTGTAAACAGTGCCACAATGAACATATGTGTGCATGTGTCTTTATAATAGAACAATTTATAATTCTTTGAGTATATGCCCAGTAATGGGATTGCTGGGTCAAATGATATTTCTCTTTCTAGATCCTTGAGAAATCGCCACACTGTCTTCCACAATAGCAAAGACCTGGAACCAACCCAAATGTCCATCAATGATAGACTGGATAAAGAAAATGTGGCACATACACACCGTGGAATACTATGCATCCATAAAAAATGATGTGTTCGTGTCCTTCATAGGGACATGGATGAATCTGGAAAACATCATTCTCAGCAAACTGACAAAAGAACAGAAAACCAAACACTGGATGTTATCACTCATAGGCAAGTGTTGAACAATTAGAACATGAGGACACAGGGAGGGGAGCATCACATACTGTGGTCAGTTGGCAGGGGGTAGGGGACAGACAGCGGGGGATGGGGAGGGTGGGGCGGGATAAGGAGGGGAGAAATGCCAGATAAAGGTGATGGGGGGATGAAGGCACAAACCACCTTGCCATGTGTGCACCTATGCAACAATCCTGCATGATCTGCACATGTACCCCAGAACCTAAAGTACCAAAAAAAAAAAAAAAAAAAGCATCTGTGTTTTTAAAAAGTATCCTCCCCTGTTTTAAATGCATTGCTCAGAGGAAATGTGACCGTTCATATTTTAGGGTCTTAAAAGCATTGACCACAGAGCCCTGTAGCATTTTAAGGGGAAAGAGCTCTTTTTATTACTCTGTTATAAACACTTTTTATCATGTTCCCAAATCAATTGATGCCATATTTTTATAAGCTTTCCTTAAAAGACAAAAAAAAAAAACTGGGTGTGTTATGTATTTATTTAGTATGTATTTCATATTATACATTTTTCATATTTTTATGCAATCTATAATGAATTTCTGCTAAATAAATATAAGGTGAAACTCACAGAAAGTTATCAAAAATAATCACTACTATTTTATTCCAAAATTTGCTTGCCTAAATGCCTAAGAAATATGTCTTTTTAATGATAAAATTCACACCAAAAAATGTGTATAGCATAAGAGTCTAAATCCAGTTTCCAGACTTACTTCCCCTGTAATATCTGTAATAGAACAATCCTGAATTAGCTGCTACTTTCCATAATTCTTGTCAGCAAAATCTATCAGTAGTTCTAACTCTGATTATACACGCTGGTAATGTAATTAAACGTGTTTTAAGCCTATCTCTGATGTCACAGTTTCAAATATAGCCACATAAATTTTAGCTATGAGTATTTCATACATAATTTATATATACAAATGTGTTTGCATGTGTACCTGGATTAAGTATAATAAATGTAAATTATATAATTTATATCTATATATGTTTAACTTGTGTTTAGTTTCAATCAGACAATGGTTTGATATATATTTTTAATGAGGGAAAATCCTACTGCAATATTAAGATTTTGTGTTTTGCAGACTTCATTTCTTAGTATTTTTTTAATTAAAAAGACAAATACGTTTCAGTGTTCCTTTTAGTAAATGTTATGCTTCTTGTTCCAAAACAACCTTAAGTTTATAAATAAGAGTTAATGAGTCCAAGAACCGTGTTATTTCATGAGCTTGTGAACAAACAATTTAAAGTCAAACTAGAATTCTTTCCAAGTTGGATTTTCACATGATACAGTTTATAAACAAGTTTTAGGGGGTAGAGAGACTAGGTTTTGTCTTGTTTTGGTTTTATTTTTAAAAAACAAAATTCAAATCCTGCCTTTGAAATGACTTAACAATTAACTGGATTTCTAACCCATCACACAAATGGATTTGTGCTAAACTTGGGGTTTGCTCATGCCATTGAATCCTCACCCTGCACTTGTTTGGCTGTCTGAGAGCATTCTAGATGGACACATAAAGAGTTTGCAGCATCACATGATGCTCCCTTCATTGAAGAAGGAGGGAGCCTGCATGGCGTCCACTCTGGACACCTCTATCAAAAATCAAGCCTGGGAGAAATCACACTAACCCTGGACTCGACCACACTGTAAATTGTCTCTTTTGTGATTGTGACAGACACTCCCCCAGATTCTCTCCTCCATGCTACTCCCATGATCACTTTATCCTTTCTTTCTCTGCTGCCAAAGAGTGGAGTTCCCGGAGTTTTGACACCTTGTAAAGACATTCCAGTGGATTCTAGCACACCCAAACAGATGGTGTGAAAGGAATACAAGGGAAGAAAATGGAGACCTCTGCCAGATTCTCATGTATTCTAGGTAACATGGTGTTCCAGGAGAAGAAAAAATATATAAAAAGGAACTGATATCATTGTTACTGCCTGCTTTCTGAGCCAAGCCACCATGCTTCTGCCAAAGATAACAACGTCTTTAAGATAGCTACGAAAACTCCTAACACTATGTGAGGTAAGAGAACTAGACCTATGAGGGACATAAAACAATAATCTTTATTATTGTTATACTGTGTTACACTGATGTTTACATAAAACAGAATTTTTTTTTATTTTAACAAGGAATGACATCCAGCTCAAAATAACATCTCTACTTCTTTTCCTTGTCCAGTGTGTTGGAAATCTCTGCTTAGCTTCCTCTCTGCAGCTAGCACTGATTTCCACAGATGAAGGCTAGAAACATGGAACTAAGCATATGAAATAAACATTAAAGAGCAATTAAATGTTTGTCTTCCCAGAGACAACCAAATGTTTAAAATATATATGTGCACAAATAAGCACATGAAAAGACGTTTAACATCATTAGCCATTAGAGAAATGCAAATTAAATCTGCAGTGCCATACTGCTACATACCTCTTAGAATGTCTAAAATAGAAGATGTGACAATACCAAATGCTGGTGAAGATATGAAGAAACTGGACCTCTCTTACATTGCCAGTGGGATGTAAAATGGAAACAGTTTAAAATTTGGGAAAACAGTTTGGCAGTTTCTTTGAAAACTAATCATGTAACATGTATACAAAGCAGCAATTATGCTCCTAGGCGTTTATCCCAGAGAAATTAAAACTTATGTTCACATAAAAATCTGTACACAAATGTTTGTAACAGCTTTATTAGTAATAACCAAACCCTGGAAACAACCAGATGTCTGGTCAAAGGGAGGTGCAAACTATAGTTAAACAAACCGTAATACGTCCACACCAAGGAAGGGAAGTGGGTGTGGCTATAAAAAGGCAACAGAAGGAATCCCGCTAGCGATCAATGTGTCTTAAATCTTGACTGTATCAATGTCCTGAATCTCTACTGTATCAATGCCAATGTCCTGACTGTAATATTGTACCATAGTTTTGTAAGATGTTACCACTGGGGAAGACTGGGTAAAGGGTACATCAAATTTCTCTGTATTATTTCCTACAACTGCATATGCATCTATAAGTATCTCAAAGTTAAGTTTAATTCAAATGTAAATTCTATTAAAATTCAGATTGTTTTTATCTATGCCAAGATTCTGTTATGGACTGAATTGTGTTGTTCCAAAATTCATACGTTGAAGCCCTAACTCCTAATGAGACTGTGTCCAGAGATAGGGTCTTTAGGATGGAATTCAAGCTAAATGAGGTTATAAAGGGGCAATTTTAATCCAATAGGACTGTGTTCTTATTGCCAGGAGGAGAGCCCTCACCAAAACCCAACCCTGCGGGACTTTGATCTGGGACTTTTAGTTCTACAACTGTGAGAAAACAAATTTCTGTTGTGTAAGCCACCCAGTCTGTGGTATTTTGTTGTGGTAGCCCAAGCTAAAAGAGACACAAAGGAAAATATGGATATTTTGAAAAGATCAATTTGAAGACTGTGGTGATCCAAACAGATTTTTTTAAGCATTCATATTAAAATAGATTACGGGGTGTTGGTGGGTTGTGTGTGTGTGTGTGTGTGTGTGTGTGTACACATATATATTACATATAAACTATTTAAATTCAATGAAGAAAGTAGCTGCTAGTCTGGCCATGTCTTCATCAACCTATTCAAAAGCTCTAGATCAGAAAAAGGAAATCATGGGTACTCTACCAAGGACATTATAGTGAACAGATGATACAGACTGCATTAAAGCAGAGATACGTAAGCGGGCTATGCAAAGGTGCAATTATTAAAGCGTCATTCCTTGGTCATAAATGTGGCTTTTTTCAGGGGTCTTTACTCTCTCATCAAATGTCCCTTGGGTACAGAGACATGAATTATTGCATGGTTAACCAAAATCAAGGTATGTAATATAATTTAGAGCTGGTATGTGATCCACATAGACATAAAACCCATGCCCTTCACCTCATTGCCCTTCTGCTTGTCAGACACGCACATTTTATATTGAGAGACTTGAAAGAAATATGAAGAACCACATTCTTGCAAGTCCTTTGGTTCTTGAAATCCAAACTCAGATTCTCACACCCATTCACATTCTCACGCCCATATCTGATATGCCATTCCTCAACTTTTCCCCAACTCTGGCTCTTCCTGGTCTGCCCCCTTCCTTCTCCAGTGTTCTTTTCCTCAGCTTCTCGCTCACCCCAAAGTTTTCCACCGACTCACTCTCATCCCTCATCTTCTATACACAGGCCCTTTCTCCTCTCCCTCTCAATTGCCCCTGCTCTGCCTTCTTTTCTCTTCCTTCCGTTTGTATCTCCTTACTCTGTAGTTACATAATCCAGATCGCAGCCACACACAGGATTAGTTAGAGAGGAAATTATTTGTTTCTTAAATAAACTCTACAAAATTTCATTAACAGGACTGTTTTTCTTTCCTTTGATTGACACATGACATCCCCCTCAATTCTCTAGAACACTTTTTTACTCTGGGACTTTGGCCCAAAAAGGGTGAATGAGGACACACATCTAATAGCCTCCTGCCTTACATCTATCTCCCTTCTCCTTTCTATACATCCCTCAACCTCTTTTTGTCTTGCTTAGACTCCTCTTACGTAAAACTTCATGATTTTCAGCTTCTAACATAAGTATTATGTCACATATTTTGGTTGGAAATACACAATATGCACATACCAGCAGCTGCAGCAAACTTATTTTCAGATAAAATCAGTAAATGGTGATCATCTTGTACTACAACTGTTCAAAATTTCTTTTTTCTGCCCCACATATTCTAGGGTCTGAAAAACCTGCAGAACTTGGGGAGGTGGGGTGTGTCACGTAGGAGCTACAGTTAAATAAGTCGTACCATTTCCACTAGAAAAAGCCACTTCTATCTGATTAATTCCTTCACCATGAGCTTCAGGCACTTGGCCTAGTCTTTGGTGGACAAACCCAGGCCTAAGGAAAGGAAAAATAATAATCTGGCATTTAATACAACCTCTTTGGCACTGTAATGTTCAGTACACCACTGATTTTATGTATTTACTTTCTGTTTTTCATTCAAATCCATTTTATAGCCTCCATAACAAAACACTCCAAACAGGATTCTCTTATGAAATAAGATAACTGATAAATCATTGAAAATATTAAAATTAGAAAACTAGACCACCATTGCAATTAAACCATTTGTGTTTGTCACCCTAAGTCACTTTCCCTGGAAAAGTAACTTGCACTATTCACCTGAGGTAAGAGAAAAACAATGGATTTATGATTTATAGGATGCACCACAAAGTTGAAAATCAGTGACTTAATCTTTCCAGTCTTGGGATCTCCTAAGAGGAAAATCAGTCCATGAATACTTAGACCACAGGCAGCCCTCACTAGTAAACTGTGAAGTATGTTTTCTGTGTGGTTCTGAGAACCCGGTGTAGGATCAATACACTGTACTAAACAAGAGGATCCTGATAAAATATCTAAACAATGAGAAATTAGGTTGGCCGGGCATAGTGGCTCACTCCTGTGGCTCTAGCACTTTGGAAGGCTGATGCATGAGGACTGTGTTAGTCCAGGAGTTCAAAACCAGCCTGAGCAATATAGTGAGACCTTGTCTCTACCAAAAAATTTAAAAACTAGCCAGATATGGGGGTGTACCCCTTTATTTCCTGCCCTTAGAAAGCAGAAGTGGGAAGATGACTCACTTGAGCCCAGGAGGTAGAGGCTTTAGTGAGCCAGGATCACACTACTGCACTCCAGCCTGCGCAACAAAGAGAAAGACTACCAAAAAAAAAAAAAAAAAAAAAGAAGTTATGTCAAGATTTACAGCTGCATGTGGGAAATCTAAGAAATTTGTTTGCCTAGAGATACCTGAGGGTTAACATTTTAGTAATTTATTGTTGTATAATAAATCTAATGGCTTAAAATAACAATTCATTATTCTTAAAATTTTGTGGGTTGGCTGAGTTCAGCTGAGCAGTTCTTCTGCTCCATAATGTGTAGGCAGGGGTCACCCATGTGTGGCATTCAGTTGGGAGCTGAACTGAAGTTGGAAGGTCCATGATGACCTCTCATCTTCCAGGACCTCTTTCCCATGGCCTCTCATAATTTCATAATTGAGTGCAAGCTTCTTTATCTGGCAACTGAAGTGAGAGAGAGAGGCTGAAGTCAAAGTAAAAACCAACAGGACCATAACTGGCCAGGTATCACTTTTGCTGCAGTCTGTTGGTCAAGGCAAGTCAAGGCCAGATTAGATTGGAGTGAGGCAGAAGAATAGGATCTAAAGATAGGGAACCAAAGGCCAATCCATGCTGACTTTCTAGAACTAAATCAGAAGGAAAATTCCCTTTCCATGCCCATGTGACCAAAGGACCAGAGGCTACTCCCTTTGTACCTCCCCTCCTTTTCTGCCTGGCAGAGAAAAATTGAAAGTACCTCTGATTGATTCCCTCCTGCAACCAGAAAGGGTGGCTGCAGGCCAAGTCTTCATTTGTATAGGACTATAACTTTGTAACTTCACTTCAGCCTCTGATTGGTCACTTTCTGCCAGCAATCAGACGTTTGCATAGGATGTAAGTATAATTTCACTTCAGCCTCTGATTGACTGCTTTCTGCAACCAATCAGACTGATTGTAGGCCACTACTTCATTTACATGGGAAGTATATCAAATAACCAATAGGAAATCTCTAGAGGGTATTTAAGCCCAGAAAATTCTGTAACCTGTGTGAGCTGCTTGCTTGGCCCACCCCAACCCTGTGGAGTGTGCTTTCATTTTCAATAAATCTCTGCTTTTGTTGCTTCATCCTTTCTTTGCTTTGTTTGTGCATTTTGTCCAATTCTTTGTTCAAGATGCCAAGAACCTGGATTCCTTCCACTGGTAACAAGAGGGGAGAGGAAATAGATTCCATTCCTTGAAGGAAGGGACAGCATGCATATCCATAGACCAGAAAAGCTATTGGCTACCATGTTTAGAGATAATCTGCCACAAATAGGCATGAGGAATACAGACTACTTCTCCCACATAAGTGTACCATATTAAAAACAAGAGTGATTTTAAATGATCTTGAAGCCTGAACAACATAAAAAGATCCCATCTCTACCCAAAAAAAAAGAAAATTTTTTTAATTAGCCAAGCATGGTGGCAAACACCTGTAGTCCCAGCTACTCAGGAGGCTGAGGTGGGAGGATCAACTGAGCCCAGAAATCTGAAGCTTCAGTGAGCCAGGATCATGTCACTTCACTTCAGCCTGGCCAACAGAGCAAGACCCTGTCTCTAAGAAATAAAAATAAATGATCTTGAAAATTTTCAGAAGCCAATCAAAATAAAAATGCTTGTTTTTTGCAAACAACACTATTATATATTTTTTCTAAGATTGTTAATAAGACTCACTTATTAATTTACCAGTAAGTCCCAAAATTCCTAGGATTAGTCATTTCTTTGAGTTATTTCACCTTTACAACTTCTGCCTGAAAATGCAAATACTTCTGGCATTGATCTGGGACCAACCACTAAGGCCCTTGGGAGAATTTGAGATTAGAAACTAAGTCAGTCTTTAAGGCAGTCTTTAAGGCAGTGCTCTTAATCCACGATCCATGGTTGGGCTTTGGGAATCTGAAAAACCTTGAAATCACTTCAAAATACTGTGGTCGAATGTGCAATTTTCATCAGTTTCTTAAATGGTACCAAAAAGGTTAAGACTCACGATTCTAAGAGTATAATTACTAATAAATCTCAAGAGCTAAAAGGCAAAGCTAACATTCTCTTTGGTAGAACTGAGTATGTGGAACTTTAGTGTTCCTTAATCATTTAATATTTGTTACCTTTGTCTCTCTTTCCTGTTAGCTCTCAGTACATGGAGGGAAAAACCTTCTCTTTACACTTGCATCCCACACTGGGGAGAATCATTCAGAGTCCTTAACATATATTCCATCTAGATCGCCAATCACATTCCTTAGAACCCTTCTGGGGCTAAAGGAATCAAGGGTGGAGCATAAAATGAAGGAGAGTCCAGGGGGTGAGTGGAGCTAAGACTTGTCCTATCTTATGTATAAGTTTTCCTTGGAAGAATGAGTCTTGAAGCTAAAAGTAAAGTTTGAGAACTACTAACAAGTTCGAACCCCTTATTTTTCCAAGTGATAAAATGGATTTAAATGTTTTGCTCAAAGTCTGGAGTCAGGGCTAGACTGAAACTATGGTTTCTGTTTCAGATGCTTCATTTCAGTTTTGCAGTTGGCTCACTCTTTCTCCCTGCCACCTTCTGCTAGAGGCCTGATATGGTTTAGCTGTTTCCCCACCCAAATCGCATCCTGAACTGTAGTTCCCATTATCCACATGTGTCTTGGGAGGGATCCAGTAAGCGGTAATTGAATCATGGGGGTGGTTACCTCTATACTGTTCTCATGATAACGAGTGAGTTCTCACGAGATCTGATGATTTTATAGGGGGCTTTTTCCCTTTTTCTCAGCACTTCTCCTTTCTGCCATCATGTGAAGAAGGATGTATTTGCTTCCCCTTCCACCACGATTGTAAGTTTCCTGAGGCCTCTTCAGCCTTGCAAAACTGTAAGTCAATTAAACCCCTTTCCTCTATAAATTACCCAGTCTCAGGTATGTCTTTATTAGCAGCATGAAAACAAATTAATACAAGGCCTGAGGATTCTCTCCCTGACCTTCATTTCATATTTTCTGCTTACGCCAAAATTGCCTACAATCAGGAAACAGCCAGTTGACAGATCAGGAATTTGGGGAATTCCGGGGAGGAACTTTGCCTGGACCCAGCACCACAGTGGGACTTGGGGTGGGGGAAAGGAGAGATCTGAGGAATCCATGGAAGAGGGTGTCTTCAGCCTGATCTCATTATTAGGGCCATGAATTGGTCCTGATTCTTCCTACAGCTTTCTTTTTCCACCAAAGGAAAAAAAAATAAGGTAGCAACAAACTGCATTCTTTTTTCTCTTGTATAATACAAAAACACATTGTCCCCTATCACTAAATTCCTGACAGCTAGAAAGTGCATTTCAAAGTCATACACCATATTCCAAGCCTTCCGAAATGCCTAAAGGAGAGAAAAACTAGACAAACCCCAAATAAAGATATGTGTATAGATTTCTATACTTGCAATGTTAATGGGCCTTGACTAAGACCACTGTGATTTTAATACAATGGTTTTTGGTTTTGTTTTTGTTTTTGCCTACTGTATTTTAAAATAGAACATCTCAAAACAATTAGATTAATTAAATATCCACGGGGATGCAGAAAATGTTTTCTTATCACACTTGGGGACTTGACCAGCACAATTTCATAGCTTTTTCAGAACTTCTTAATGACAGATTCTCACCCCATCAAAGCCTTGACAACTATTTGAATCTGTCATTAAGAAAAACATTTCAGTACCTGAAAAATTTTAGGGCTTCTTGAGACTTAGATTTGCCAAATGTAGCTGTTTAGTTTAGGGGAAGCTGTCCTTCGCCATGAGTGGCACACTTTAAAGCTCTCTAGCTTATTGTCTGAGAATGCAAAGAGGCTAGTGGTCTTGGGGAGTAAAATACAGGTTAGAAAGGTTAGAAAAAGTCACTGAGCAATTTTTATTGTCTATGTTTCATCAAGATACTGAAAGTTGAAAATTTCACACCGTGCTAATAACACAGTATTAGTTACACTTCATTGCTTTGTTGGAGCCAAAGCACTCTCAATTCTGTTTTCTCAAGCCTAAATTCCAAGAGCGCCCAGGTTTTTAAGAAAACAAAAGCCACCGTAATCTCTAGTATAAGTTGCTGTCAAGCCACAGGAGTTCTAGCAAAGACCACATATTATCATGAGCTTGAAACACTAGAGAATTCTGCAGCATGACAAGCTCTAGAAAAGAAACTCTTAAATGAGACTCATTTTTCTCCAGAGTGTCAGCTGCAGGAATAAACTAGCAATGAGTAAGAAGCGGGGAGTTGAAAACGAAGAGCCCATGGCTTCCTTGGTTTGAAGGCCAAGTCATTTTATGGCCTTGGGTCATTCCTGTTTAGTCCCTTTGTAGATGTTGAGTTTGCATAGTTGAATGGGAGATTCTTTTTACTTTTATAAAATGACAGGGTCATCAGTATCCTGTACCAGGCAGTGTGGCCCCACACTCTAGCTTTCATGGTTTAAGCCACTTAGAACAGTGCCTGGTATATACAAAGTGCTATAAAATAGACTTCAGTATTCATATTCTACAGCCTATGTCATGCTTAACTATTTCTCCCCAAAGCCCACCTCTGCTCTAGTATTTAATCATCCTCATTGAGGGAATTCTGTATTTATTTATTTATTTTGAGACAGACTCTTGCTCTATTGCCCAGGCTAGAGTACAGTGGTGCAATCACAGCTCACTGCAGCTTCAACCTCCTGGACTCAAGTGCTCCTCCTTCTTCAGCCTCCAGAGCAGCAGGGACTACAGACACAAGCCATCATGTCTGGTTAATTTTTGTGCTTTTTTTGTAGAGACGGGGTCTCACTATGTTGCCCAGGCTGGTCTTGAACACCTGGGTTCAGGAAATCCTCTCACCTGAGCCCCACAAAGTACTTGGATTACAAGTATGAGCCACCACGCCTGGTGGAATTGGCTTTTTAAAACACATATCAACCTATTCTCTTTTTCAAAGTTCTGGAAACTATATTGCATGCTAAAAATAGTTTTCATTTAAGATTTCAGATTGGAGGTGAATTTTGAGGAGACACAGAGACCAACCTTTCAATTTCTTCACTGCTTAGCTCCCTGGAAACTCTGAAATCAAGTGATACAATTGTACTACAAAAGCTGGACTTGGTAATAACCAGAGTTCACATGATTAAAGATTAAAGAATATTAGCAATCATCTAGCCCAACCTTTTAGTTTTACAAATAAGGAAACTGAGGAACATAGAGGTAAATAGCACTGGTTCCTTTAACACAGCAGAAATTATGTTTAGTAATTCATGGTTTCAGAAAAAAAAAATTAGTGGTACCCTCTCAATATATTTGCCCAGGGGGCTATAACTTATTCGATATAATTGCCATTGCTTGGATTGTGTTTTCAACTTTGTTTGCTTTTCCCAGCTTGGTTATATGTCACAAGAGAAAATCATCATCTACACTTTAAAACCAGGGTTTTTACCCAAAATGGCAATATGACCTGTCAACTCAACTCTTTACGATATCTGCCTCTTTATGATTTTTAGCATTTCCAGAAAACAAATTTATGCTCATAGGATCAAAAATATAATTCCAACTTTTCCAAAATGCATCAATTAGGAATATGATTTTATTCAGGCTATTGCAATAGGAAGAATGTTTGTTATAAGAACTATCTCAAACAAAAGGAGCGGCATCCCAGAGAAATTAGTTTTACAGAGGCAGATAAACAGTGGAGTCATCTAAGAGTATTTTATGGGTCAAGAGGAAGTATTAAAACGGGTCTTACCTCAGAATCTACAGGGCGTGGTAATCCTTTGTGGTCATTCATTCCCTCGAACTCAAAACGATTAGGGGATTTCTGTCTCTCTCATTTTCTTTTTTCTCTTTGTTTGTTTGTTTGCTTGTTTGCTTGCTTGCTTTAGAGATGGGGTCTGGTTATGTTGCTCAGGCTGGTTTTGAACTCCTGGGCTCAAGGGATCCTCCCATCTTGGCCTTCCAAATTGCTGGGATTATAAGCATCAGCCACCATGCCAAGTCGACAGAGGGATTTCTTAACCACACTTTCTCTGAAAGCTCAGGACTCAGGCAAAGTTCAACCTTATCATATCTTTGAGGATAATCAAAAAATGTACTCAAGCTCTTTGGCCACTAACTGCTCAATGCCCTGACATGATTCCTTTGAAAAGACAGCTGTCATTTAGGTGTTGTGTGATCTAGATGGAGTTTTCCTCCCCAGTGAGTTTTGTTATTTCTTACCTACCAACGACATCATTGTGACACCTTTCCTGTATCATTTATCTGAAACTCAAAAAAAATGAAGACGTGGGCCAAATCAGTGCAGAAGAAGCTCAGCCCTCCATGGAGCACATGCACCTGAGGTTGACTGGCCTTTCCATCTTCTATGTCATCATCTTACTCATCTGGAAAATAAAGCGTATGCTCTTGGACATAATATTCACCACATTGTTAGGATTTGGGAGCAGAAAGTGAGATGAAGTGAATTGCTGAAATTTACTTGAGTGATGAACACAGAAGTGGTTGGTTTAATATCGACAGATATGGATACTATGTCTAATACAGCATCACTATAACTTTCCAGTGATATTGCTCAATGTGTGTGCGGGGTGTGTGAGAGTAAGGAAGAGCTGGAAAAGGTTTTAAATTTGGTGGTATTCCTGACTGGTTCATCCATGCCATTTTTCTCTGCCTTTTATTCTCCTTGACTGGGCTATCTGACAACTTTGAAGAGATACAAGTTAACTTATAGAAGTTTGATAATAATGCAAATAATTCCTGTCCATAAAAAGGCAAAATCTGTCCACAGGAGAGTCTGCTGACTTGCCTTTCCCACTGTGAAAGAAGCCAGTTTTGCATCTACCTAAACAAGTTCATTTTGGCGTTCTTAATAACCTATAAATACATCTGCTCTTTGGATTCTACTTGCAACCAGTTATAACACTTTTCTGGTTCCCTTATTAGCTAATGACTTAGGTAAAATCATTAGCATATGCTCATTTTATATTTGTCATCGTTTTACCTTTTTAAAAAATTATCATTTAAAATACGTACAGAAATATATGTAAAGTGACATTAACTACACTTGTTTTCAAAGGAAAAAAGTGTTTTTATTAGAGCACGTTCAAAGGAATACTTGCATAACTTTCAAATTTATACTAAGAGGCATTAGCCAGTAGAGATCAATACTTTAATAAATGATTTAGAATGAGTATTTTCCCAAACAAATTGATGCTTCTAGAGCATTTACACACAGCAGCATATTTCAAGTGTTTTAAAAATCTTCCTCTAATATTATTTATACTCTCCTTAAAAAGAAAAAGTATGTGCTACATAATGAAAGATTTCAGCTCAATTATTCCAAATTACAAATTAATGAAATCCTACTTTAATGAAATTTTATGTATGTAAATTAGTAGAACACTGACTCTTGGAATGCTTGCAATGAATTGAGCCCTAAGATATCAGTTAATACAGGCTTGGTGCTGTGGCTCAGGCCTGCAATCCCATCACTTTGGGAGACTGAGACAGCTGGATAACCTGCAGTCAGGAGTTCAAGACCAGCCTGGCCAATGTGGAGAAACCCCGTCTCTACTAAAAATACAAAAAAATGTCAGGTGTGATGGTGAGCACCTGTAATCCTATGTACTCAGGAGGAGGCTAAGGCAGGAGAATCGCTTCAACCCAGGAGGCGGAGGTTGCAGTGAGCCAAGATCACACCATTGCACTACAGCCTGAGCAACAGAGTGAGACAGCTTTTTTAAAAAAATCCGTTAATGCAATGCATGAATCCCTTCAAAATTGGTCTTGGGTAATCAACCTGCCTAAATTTGCCTATTAAGAGGGGCTCACCGTCCTTCCAAGAGGCCATTTTATGATTAAAAGCATCTATGGTTTGAAAGTTTTCCTGCTAATTCATCCAAGTCTCCTTCCTTGAAATATTCATCCATTGGTCCTAGTTGCAGTTTTAATATAAATAGACATGTAAAATCTGTCTTATCTTCCTTCTCATTTAATGGCATAGCTGACTTGCTATTGCAGATTCTTTTGGGAACAAAACTGGTCAAAAAATTATCATAAGCTATGTCTGCTATATCATTTCAAATAAAGTCAAGAGTTAACCATCATAAACACAGACACCTTGATTGCTGCCATAAACTATCCAGATCAACCCCTCATAAACAGAATCTAAGTCACACAGAGGTTGCGATGTTCTTCCGAGGTTTTGATGGATATTTTTATAGATACTCCTTTAAACTCTGAACCTTTAATTGGAGAAAAGGATACTCCACAAGCCAAACATGATTCTTTCAAAACCAAGGCAATCAAATAATAAAATTAGGTCTTGTCCTATTCTATTCCACTATCCTACAATTCCAAGAATGTCATTGTGTCTATTTTTTGGCAGGTATTGGAACTCTGCTGTAGTCTGTCAGAAAAATAGCCACAGCTTCACATGATGCTATGACACCCAAAGAATCCACAAGACTCGTATGCTGTAGCATGCTTTGTCCAATAACAGGCATCTAAAAAAATAATTTACAGTTTAAACATTAAGACATCTTATGGTTTTTTGCATGACTTTCTCCTTTCCTTCAAAGGAAAGACAATATACTGACAATGTGCCTTGAAATAAATTCTCTAGCAGAGGGGACAAGCTGTGGAATGCAGGATCTCCCTCTGCGTTGGTGAACAAGAGAGAAGTTTCTGTGGCTTTTACAGATTCATTTGCTAGGGAATAAAGAAAATCTTGCCATTTTCTCTATGTCAGATGTAAAAATAAAAAGCATAGAGGAGAAGAATGGGGCCATAAACTTGATACAACGTATTGCAATCGAGTTTCATCAGATAAACTATGGAGACAGTTTCGATGATGCTCTTGTCAGAAAACACATGGTACGATACACTGTATATGTGCCAGATAGCTTCTGCACTTTCAGAAATGTCATTTCTAAAAATGTCTATCCATTTGGAAAATAAGTATGCAATAAATCTGTAAATATTTATTATAAAAGCAATAAGAAAACAGTAAAGAATGAATGCAGCTTTTGACAACACTGCATAAACTGTTAGCAACAGACCTTTGGAGCCGACAGTTCTGTTTCTAGATCAGGGGCCAGGACCCAAATGTTACAATAACTAGGGCCATATCAATACATTCCACACCCTCTTTCCCACCATAGGAGGTCCACCTAATTGAGATGCCAAATGATGCGATGTGAGGCAGAAGTACAACGTACAGATCTTGTATTTCGGAATCCATATGTCTTGCTTGATCAATGAACCAAAATAGCTGCTTGTTGGAATTGAAAAGCTGCAGAACCTGCTGCTGTTCTTTTTTGTTCTCAATCCTATAGAAAGGGCTAAAAGGCAAGGAATAGGGAGAGAATCTCCCAGAGAGGGAAAACTATGCACACTTCTGCAAGTCTTGCGTCACTCCAAGGCTGTCCTTGGAAAGCACCCCTTTCTCTCTGGTAATGACCTTTCTGTTTTATTTGGCAGCCCAGTTCCCTTCAGCTGACTGAGAGAGGATGATCATGAGCTAGAGGAGGAAGGCACGGATTATGAGTAGTCTCCCTGTCTTTTGGTTCAAGAAACTCAAGTTCATACTGGTTTACCTTCTCTAAATAACTGTCTTGTGGACAACTTAGCTCAACACTCCTTGACTTAATCCACAGAATTAGAACATCTGCTCTAAATGGAAGATTTACAGAGGGAATTATACCTACTCCATCTAGAGATTGTTTGCCTCTGATGTCATTCTTGATTAGATGATTTTGGAATTTTGATTGCTTCACATGAGATTATTATGATTTCAAAATGCAGCTTGTAAATGTATTCAGTTCATCAAGGACTATAAATATAAATCTTCAACAACAGACTTCTCCTTGCTTCGGTCTTCTTAGATGCTCTTAGGTTAATGGGAGGCCAAAATAAATATTTTTAAGAAAAGGTGAGAAGCTATTACATTAGAAGTAATTTTCAAAACATCTGGCCCCATATTCAGGAGTTTGATGATAATCATGGCCTTTTCATTAAATTAATGAACACAGGGTAATGAAGGCTAACTATTCGGAAAAAACAGATGTTAAAAATTTAAGGACAAGTCATGCTCTATTCAGTAAAACAATGACATGATTAATTAATGAAACTCCAGATTTTTCTATATGACTTTGGGTTCCATCTTCAACTTTCTCTTTAAAAGGAAACTACTTACTTTCTATTCACAATTCCTCACACTGTAATGGAATTTGGATCTAACAGAGTGAGACAGAAAAAAAAAAAAAAAACAAGAAGTATCTCTTTATAGAAAAAAAAAAGAGATTACAAAGTTCCTAAATTAAAATTAGATTGAATGTATTTTAAAACCAAGGTTCCCTGAAAATTTGACTTGCTTCTTTCTTTATTTTAATCAACTTCAAGGGACTTTTGCAATTGAGATTAGCTCTCAAATATACTCTAAATATACTCTAAAAATTTAAGATTTTATGATTCTACAAGTTTCATGTGAGTTCTACATGAAATCGTGCCGCTGCTGCTATTTTCGTTGAAGAACTAGGATAAGAAAGAGGAACAATAAGATGTGTATTAGAAATCTAGTGGGTCCGTTTGTAAGAGAAAGAAAAATAAGCATCATTTATATCCAAAAGGCTGCAGTTCAGCATGAAGACTAGCCTATCTGACATGCAAATGTGCGTCATGAGTTACAGTGGTAATTAAGTCTCTAGAACAGCAAGCTACCTCGAAGAACCCCCCAGGACTTCAGGTGGCTAGCTCCCAACTCTGAATCATCCAGTACTTCACCGTGGCTCATCTATCTACTTCATTCCTTTATTTATCACCATTGTAAGCCAGGGGACTATGCTTGGCTCTAAAACGCATATTTTCCCCCTTGCATGCCTACTGGCCTATCTTTCCTCTTTCTTTAAAAAGGAAGCCCATTATCCCAGATGGCATAAAACCAAGTGTCTTCATTTTCTTTTCTTTACTAATACTCTCGTTCATGTCACCAAGGGGCTGAGCGAGGTCCCCCCACCTCAGGTCACTGCCTAAGTGAGGGTCAGTTCCACCCACTTCTCTCCGTGGTCACCCTTGCACATCCTGATGCTTATTGGCAATAATTCTTCTCTTGCATTCATTCAAAAAATATTTATCGATACACCAGCAGCTGAGGCATGTGGTTCAATTGTCTGAAAAGGGAGAGAAGGGAGGAAAGAAATAAAACGAGAGCCATAAATCCAAAGGGAGATAGACTTTCACAGGAACACCCACAAAGCCAGGCTGTTTTCAGGCTCCTGGGTCTCCTGTGTGGCCCCTCTTTGAATCTGGAGCTCTACCCCAGTCTTCATGGAAACATATGTAAAGAGTTAAGCATCAAAGAGGTGTCACATTGTAGAATGTATGAACCCTTATGTACTTCCCCGGTGGGGATCTTAAAGAAAAATGAAGGAAAAAAATTCTCACCCCATATCCAGTAGAGTCACGTTTCTGTGTACGATAAGAAGGAGCCAATCAGGCCAGGTTGTGGCTGATGTGCCTGTTATTTGTACTCTAGGCCCCATTAACTTATACTAGCAATTTTGGAGAAGTAATTTCTGCTGCCAGATGGCAGCCCAGAAGTAACTTTCTTGATGAGCAAGAGAAGTTGCTCCCCCTTTCCTTCCTTGACATCCACAGTGCAGTCTCTTCAACCTCAGCCCCGCAGGCTGGGGACCGGCTGGTGGGGTCCACGCAGACTGTGATTAAATGACTCATCTCCTCGGCATGACTTGTTTGTAAAGGTTACTTGCAACAACAACAGCAGGAGAGTCCCAACCCTGGAGTGGGTAATTGTCAAAAATGAGACAAGATAATAAGGGGCCATTGAAGGAACACCTACAGTTGGGTGGGGAAAAGAGCGGTGTTTGTGACCTGAGGATGATACTCCATTGAACACTTCCATCTGCCCTTTGGAAAAATTTGACTCTAGCAACAGAATCAATTCTTGGTTTACCACTTGCTACTCAGTTGATATCACAGACTCAGATCTACCCATGACTTTCCCAGTTGTAACAATGCCCGCATCTTCAGTCAAGTCAATAGTGCCCTCAGCTCTGCTTCTCCAGGGCCCCTGGGTGCTACCAATTATGACAGACAGTGAGACAGATGCAGCCCCAAACCATAAAACCCAACTAGTCCTCATCCATCCAGAATTTCAAAATCATCAAGAAGAAATGAAATAAAATAAAAATCAGTGAAGCTCATAAGTGGCAATTTTCAATTAAGGAAGGCATATCATAAAACAAAGTAAAAGCAGGCTGTCTTTTGTTGCAAAGGAGGCTTGGAGACATTTAAATAAACACACACAAAAGACTAGAAGGGAATTGCCATTAGAGATTCCCATTAAAGTTACTATGTCCAGATGAGTAGCTCTAAAGGATTATGGGGAAAATTTTTCCTGGTAAAGGATTAAGGAACTAGCAGTACAAGAGAAGGGCTTACATTTGTTAACTGCTCATTTGTGCCAGGCAGTACGGGGCTGCATATATAATCTTATTTAATCTTGAAAACAACCTTGTTTGATGAATATTATTTTCAGTTCAAAGATAAGAAAACTGGAAATCGGAAATGTTCTATGTCCTTGGCCGGGCGTGGTGACTCATTCCTGTAATCTCAGCACTTTGGGAGGCCGAAGAGGGCGGATCGCTTGAGGCCAGAAGTTCGAGACCAGCCTGATCAACATGGTGAAACTCCATCTCTACTTGAAAACAAAATAGCCAGGCACAGTGGACGTGCCTGTAGACCCAGCTACTCAGGAGGCTGAGACACAAGAACCGTTTGAACCCAGAAGGCAGAGGTTCGGCGGTTGGAGTGAGCTGAGATGGTGCCACTGCACTTCACCCTGGGCAACAGAATAAGTCTGTGTCTCAAAAGGAAGGAAGGAAGGAAGGAAGGAAGGAAGGAAGGAAGGAAGGAAGGAAGGAAGGAAGGAAGGAAGACCTTTTCAATGTCCTATGTAAGTATGGCGAACATTTAGTGGCATTTGTCCTGTTTGGCTCCCTAGCAACCAAACGCCCTTATTACTTGAGAAAGCCTTCCCCAGGTGATTCCTGATGCTCCCTTAAGGCATCTTTACCTCCACTTCTAAAGCCAGCAGACATTCCTTCTTGTTCCCACTGGCACACAGAGTACAGGAATGTAGCAGGTCCATCCGAACACTCCAGCCCAGGGCTTGCATCCTGAGTGTCAGACACAATGTGCAAAGACAGCTGCAAAGTTTGCTCAGCAGTAGTGGCAGGTCGGAAGGTATAGTTATACTGAGGATCAGTCATTGAAAGATTAACTAACAATGCCCAGCAGTATGAAGTGCCAAGGGGCCAGTCTAGGCAATCAGCAATGGGAATTCTTAAACAGATCGCTCCTTATGGGTTGGAATAACCAAGGGAGGTTTAGTTTATGGAGAAGCTGGGGCTCTGATCATACCTGGAAGTATGCATAGAAACTAGAGAGGGAAGGTGATTCCTGATTGCAGGAAGACCCTAAGAAGATGAACATGGAGGCTTCAGAACAGGTTCGGAAGCCAAAGGGTTGCTACCGAAGATGTACAGCTGCAAGGATGCGAGGGAAGTGGGGCTTTCAAAGATGGACCTGGCCGTGTTGGGCAAGACGAATGTGACAAGAGAGAGCCCACGACAAGGCTTTTATGTGTTTCTTGAAGGATAGCTCCTGACTCAGACTCTTTTTGGAACAAGTGTCTCAGTTCCAGATGTTCAGTGATTTGGTGAAGGCATGATGAAGAAGCTGTTCTCAGCAGGGATAGCTTGAGGGAGCGAGCTCCAGAGATGAGACTCCAAAAGAGGCAGGAGCAGAAGAACCCACTCTCCTTGACTCCTTTCACGGCTGTGCCCCCGGAACTCTATTACTGGTTCTATTCAATGGTACAAAGCCTTCACTCAATACCACCCTCGCCAGGGGACTAAAGCCAAATCAACCTTGCCTCCCAAATCTCAAAATACATTCAGTCTTCACTAAATATGGCAGCCATGGGTTTAGTATCTTCAGGATAATCCGGTCTACACCTGTACTTCCCTTTAGAATTTGCTAAGACAATTGTATCTTAGCTAAGACAATTAGCTAAGAAATTGTGTAATTTCCCTTCTCCTCACTGAGAATAGGAACCTTTGAATCTAGGCTAAACTACCCTCATGTTATAGACTTGAGATATTTGTCTGAGAAGGTCTTGAGCCCTATGCTAGGTAAACCAAAGATGCTGAGGAAGAGGGATGTGGAAGGGGGAGGAATTTGAGGTTTTTAAAATAGGCAGGCAATTACAAATAGTTACATAAGCAGTAACCATTAGGGGAAACTGAGTGAAGGGCTGGTTTATACTATGGGGCCTGTTTATACTATTTTTTAAAAATTCTATGAATAAACAATTATTCCAAAATTAACAGTGTTTAAAAAAAAAAAAGATAAGATTTTGGCTAGTTTGTTTTTTTGTTTTTGAGATGGAGCTTAGCTCTGTGGTCCAGGCTGGAGTGCGGCAACACAGTCTTGGCTCACTGTAATCTCTGCCTCCCAGATTCAAGTGATTTTCCTGCCTCAACCTCCCTAGCAGCTGGGATTATAGGCACACTCCACCACACCTGGCTCATTTTTGTATTTTTTGTACAGGCAGGGTTTCACCTTGTTGGCCAGGCTGGCCTCAAACTCCTGACCTCCAGTGATCTATCCACCTCAGCCTCCCAAAGTGCTGGAATTATAGGCATGAGCCACTGTGCCCAGACAAAAATAATAATAATAATAATAATAATAATAATAATAAATAAAAGACAGATTTAAACAGTAAGAAGGAGGAAGGGCAAGAGGGAAGAAAGGAGATTGGTCAAGAAAAAAAAAAGGGTTTGGAGGAGCAGACCCACCAGTCAGAGACCCAGGAAAATCTTTCTCCAATGTTTCTGCAAAGCAGCATCTCTCCCCCACATCCCCAGTTTCTTGCCTGATCCCCACTCTGCAACCCCTCCCTAGACCCTGTGGGGCTGTCCTCGCCCTTTAGGACCCCAAGCACAGGTCTGGATGGGGGCAGCCACAGAGCTGAGAGCTTAGGGTGTTTCCCGTCCCTTTGCATGCATGGATTACTATGAAGACCGCAGGAGCACTGCCAAGGACTGCTCAGCCCTCCCTGGGTTCAGGAACAAAGTGGCCAGCTCAGCCTGTGAGCCACATGGAGCCTGGCTTTTGTGGGCAAAGGGGATGGTGGAATGAACAGTAGGACAGGACAGAAGTGGGGCGATCTGTGGTCAGCTCAGCAGGGCTACCTGAGTTGAGAAACCTGAGGCTTGGGGCCTCCATTTTTTTGTTTGTAAAATGAGCATGTTAAATTACTATAGAAGGTTCTGCTCCTCCTGGGAGCCCAGGATGCTATGAGTTCTGTGAATCTAGATACTGCCTAATGTGTCCCTTCCTAACACCAGAGAGCTGATGTGAACATCGCAGTATTGATTAAACATGGCCCTGGAGAAATTCATTTGTTCCTTGGTGGAGTCTCCAATGCTACTGGAAAGTGAAAGGCCGTCTGTTAAGGGTTTCACCTTAAACATGGCCCTGGAGAAATTCATCTGTTCGTTGGTGGAGTCTCCAATGTTACTGGAAAGCAAAAGGCCCTGTCTGCCCCCATTCATGCTCCAACTCAGTGCCCACTCTCCACAATGCCCTCCCTGGTGATCAAAATCAAGGCACTTTATCTGGCCTCCTTTTGGTAGGGTCAGTATCTACTGCAAAGGCCATGTTCACATGTGCTCTTCTCCCCAGCTCAAATGGCAAGCTCCTTGAGAATAAACATTATTCTTATTCATAGATGTGTACCCATGTATGGCAACAGTATATGCTCATGAAATAAATGCATGAGCAATGCCGAAGAATTCAAACCAAAAGGAGATGAAGGGTGGCTTTAGTACCTCATCTGAAAATTCCCTTTTTTGTTGTTGTTGTTCAGGAAATAAGCAATCAGATCAAAGGAAGACAAGTTTGAGGGCAAGAAATCACTCAGAGATGCATGTTACACTCCACATGAATCATTGGCAAAATGGAAGACGAAAGCTATATGAAATAAACAATTACAGTAAACCTGAGACTCTGTACTGAGATGAAGCTAAAGCAGCAATTGCCAATCTTTACAAATGTGTTTCCTCAGGTCTAGCTTGGAAACAAGGTCATAGGGGCTGTGATAAGGTTCAGCTGATCCACTTTGAGAAGAAATGCTATGCAAAAGATTCTCAGGGCTGGGCACATTGGCTCATGACTGTAATCCCAGCACTTTGGAAGGCTGAGGCAGGTGGATCACGAGGTCAGGAGATTGAGATAATCCTGGCCAATATGGTGAAGCCCGATCTCTACAAAAAATATAAAAATTAACCTGGTATAATGGTGGGCATCTGTAGTCTCAGCTACTCAGGAGGCTGAGGCAGGAGAATCACTTGAACCAGGGAGGTAGAGGTTGCAGTGAACTGAGTTCATGCCACTGCACTCCAGCCTGGGTGACAGAAATAGACTCCATTTCAAAAAAAAAAATCTCAGTTTTCTACTTTTGAAAGTATTAACAGATCACAAGAGCCGCATTCTACTTCTACTCAGCACATCTCTGACCTGTGTGTTTGTGGAAGTTAAACAAAACCAGGAAAAAACATAGCTACAAAACTATTGGAAAATGCATTTAAAAATCCAAAATTGTTCCAAACTTATCTGTGTTACCACATTCCCTTTCAGTTGGACAGATAACTGAACAATGACCAGGTGGTAAAAAGAAAATGAAGACAAGGTATTATATTGTCTGTTGTTACTTTCTGCAAGGCTCAATGGTCTGAGAAATTGAAAAGGAGCATCCTTCCTTCTTCTGTCCTCCCTCTCTTCCTTTCTTCCCTACTCAAGAGGCAGACTTATAAATGCAAAATGTGACTCTGGACTGGATCCTCTTACTGTAAAGGGCAGTACTGGGATAACTGGCAGAAGTGAGCTCTGAGGATCAGGCATTAACAATGGATCGGTGTTGATTTTTCTGACTTTGGTGGTTGTCTTGTGTTATGCAGGAGAATGTCCTGGTTTGCAGGGATTACTCATCATTGCATTTGGAAGTGATGGAATACCAAGCTAGCAACATAGTCTCAAATAGTTTAGAATTTTTCAAGTGTTTTGTACTAATCATGCAAGTTTAGTTCAAGTTTGAAATTATTTTAAGATAAAATAGAAAAAAAAATCTGAAAGTAATAAATTATTTTTTAAAAAGCAGCAACAATGGCCAACGCTTTTGAGTCTCTGGGTCTGCCTGTCCCTTTCTGTCATTTCTATGTTGGTGTTGACCTCCCTAGGGCGTCAGGGTGGTCCACAACAGCCCAGCTCTATTAGGGGTCACAGAAGTCCCTCCTGCCACAGACAGTGCACCCCTATTACCTCTTAGCCTAGTTCCTCCTCTAAACTCTAGGAACTATAGCTGACTCGGGGTCTTAACTAAGGCCTGCCCCTCATGGGAAGCCAAAGCACCTTCCCCAGTGAACGCTGGCACTCCCAGCTTCCTGCTTCTTGACAGTTTCATACCTGTGCTGTCTTCAGCCTCCACTTTTTGTGCACCAAAGGCTCCCCATGGTACTACCTCAACTAATATCTCTCTTCTCCTGGCTTCTCCTCCCTTAATCTCCTCCACAAACCCTGAGTGCCAGCTGAATTGCTTCTCTCCTGCCCTCCAGATAAACCCTGGGAACTTCTGCTTTCTGCTATCTGGAATACTCAGTTTTCATTCCTGTTCCTCTGAGCCTCACTCCACCCCACATCCTATAAAGCCCATTTCAAGAGTCACCTCCTCTATGAAGGCCCTCCTAACCAGTCCAGCCCACCTCTGAATTCCAAAGTACTTATCATATCTAGTATGGCTCTAAACACACAGGCCTCCAATTGCAAAGTTACCTTTCTCTCTGGACATCTGGTCACCCCCACTACATGAAAGGTTTTCAGGGAGCAGACATAATTTCTTACATCTCTTTACAGTCCTCACCATGCCTGTTAGTGCCAGCTCACTAAGAATGGGCTGATTCGAAAATTCTCCCATGCTTTTTCACCATCGCCTCCCTCCAGATTACTAACACCAATTGCTGTCACTTATCATGGGGTGAATGTGTGTGCCACACACAAACATACACTTTTGCCAAAATGGAGATAAACAGGTATGCTCTTCTTCCTGCTTTACTCTCACACTGAACCAATTTGATCTTCCTATACCTAGAAGACAAAGCAAAGCATTTAATTAATCCTTCCTCGTGGTTCAGCCTGGAACCCTAGGAAAACTGCAAAGCAGAGATTTTTGGATTCTTTCTACCACCTACACCATGACCCGTTTTCTTAAAGAAGGCCCATTCCCTTCCAGTTTCCCTCAGATGCTTATCCTCCCTTGCAGGCCTACTGCCCTATCAGCAGCTGCCCAAGAACCTGGTAAGGTGAGCAACTCCCAGGGGAGTTTGCATGATAACAAAAACCATAGAATGGAAAATCTGCAAAGCCCCATAGAGTAAATCCCTAAATGGGGGATGTCAGGCAAAGGAGCAGGTGGCAACTTAAGGCAGGTATTTATCCCACTCACTCATTCCTACCCACACATTACATGCCAGAGATGGGAGGATTCGAGGTCTAACCAACTAACAGAAAGACGGGGGAATGGAAGATTGTTTGCAGAACGTAGCCGAGTAAACTGCAAAACTGGGGAGAAACTTTATGAACGCTTATCATACGGAATTCTTCCATGTTGAGAGGGCCTTTAAAGAAAAGAATGACTTCATGAATGATGGTGGTGAGGGGGTGATGTCTGTAATGAAGCCGGACCAAAGTCCAGAGGGTCCATGATTAGGAGAACCAACAGACTAGAGAGGCAGAGATGAACTGTGAGAGCCCAGCCACAGTGTGGCGGTCCCCAGGTGGGGATGAGCAGCTCAGGTAGACACAGCTGTCCCTCTTGGCAGAGGGCAACATTAGCTCATCCATCCTCAATATCTATGATGCTAATTCAGGATTGCTCAAGGAAAATAGCCCTGTTCAGTCCATCTGCTCTCTACATTCCAATGGCTATATTCTTTGCAGATTTAAACACAAATTCCAGTACAAATACCTTTTTTTGGATGTGGCAAATCCACAGAACAGACTCTTAGCTATAACCTAACTTTATTAAACAATATTTAATATGCCAGTGTCCAAATGGCAAATGTGATGACCTGGGAAATTATATGGTCAGATTCTGACATAAATCCTTTTGGCTTTTGGGGTAGGGCATGAACTCTTGAGTCATCCATTACATTCCAAAATCTTTCATAAAACTAGTGACTTGGTAACTGAAAAAAAAAATTTATTTTACCTTATTATTATTATGATTTTGGAGATGGGTCCTTCAATGTCACCCCGGCTGGAGGTCAGTGGAGAAATCATGGCTCACTGCAGCCTCAACCTCCTGGGCTCAAGTGATCCTCCCACCTCAGCCTCGGGTGGTAGCTAGGACTACAGGTGTACCCCACCAGACCTGGCTATTTTTTAAAACTTTTTGTAGAGATAGGGTCTTGTTATGTTGCCCTGGCTGGCCTCAAACTCCTGGCCTCAAGAGACCTTCCCACTCAGCTTCCTAAAGTGCTGGGATTACAGGCATGAGACACCATGCCCACTACACCATAAAAACATTTTCAAAGCTCACTCTGACCATCAGTTTTTCAAGCCTGCACAAGTGACACTGAGCACATTTACAGTCTCCAGCATGCCCATGTTCCCCTCTAGATGTTCTTATCCTTTTCTCTCACCCAAGAGAAAATGAGACTCCATTGACTTATGGCCCACATGATCAGGAATGAGTCGATGTCAAACCACATCAGACACAGAGATGACTGTACCCACACTACAGAGCACTTCCATCTAGATTATCTCATTTGAGCTCTGCACTTGCTCTCCTAGGGGAAAGAAAAATAAATAATAAGCCATCTGCCAAAAACTGTGCTGGGTAAACACGCATTTTAATTTGTTTAATCCTCACAAGAACCCACAAGGCTGGTGTTCAAATCCCCTTTATTACAGATGAGGAAGCTGAGACTCAAAGGAGTGGCAGGTCTGGCCCAGGGTTGCATGGCTAGTCCTGGTCAAGTTAAGATTCACAGCTAGATCACCAGGCTCCAAAGTCCATGCCTGTTTCACCGTGCACTATAAGAGCAGTAGACTATGACACATCTTTCTGCATAGCCACCAGGCAGTCTTGCTCAGGTGCGGTCTTGCTCAGGCCCTTCAGGGCTTCCTCTAGAACTTAGGTGTAGATACCGGGAGTCATTTGATGAGGAGATCAGTAACCTTGAACGGGCTGCATGCTAAGTTTCCACCTCCCATTTTTCTGGCCTGGAAATAGATTGAAGTGCTATTCTCATAACACAATGCTGAACTTTGTGAGCAAAAAGAATGCACATCTGCATGGTAGGGGAGAGGTGAAGGAGTCAGCTGTTTCTTTTGGCCCAAATGTTGTAGGTTTCAGAGTACTTGTGTACTGAAACCATCTCATTGTTCCCATTGAGCGTCCTTGTTATAAGGAACGATTTCAAACTTCTAAGCAAATTGTATACCAATAAAATACTATTTGTATATTTTATAGATAAAAGAAATGCACTTAGTTTTAGAGAAAAAAAAAATAAGGCATCTGCTGCTTTAAAAAATAAGTTTGAGGCCGGGTGCTGTGGCTCACGAATGTAATCCCAGCACTTTGGGAGGCCGAGGCGGGTTGATTACCTGAGGTCAGGAGTTCAAAACCAGTCTCACCAACATTGTAAAACCCCATCTCTACGAAAAAATACAAAAATTAGCTGGGTGTGGTGGTGGATGCCTGTGATCCCAGCAACTTAGGAGGCTGAGGCAGGAGAACTGCTTGAATCCGGAAGGCAGAGGTTGCAGTGAGCCAAGATCGCACCATTGCACTCTAGCCTGGGTGACAAGAGCAAAACTCTGACTCAAAAAATAAATAAATAAATAAATAAGTTTTAAAACATCGTCCAGAAAAATAGACCCTTCAAAGACACCTCTCAAAATACATTATGTGTGGTGAAACCCTGAATAAGTATATTAGTTTGCTAGGGCTGCCGTAACAAACAGCACAGATTAGGTGGCCTAAACAACAGAAATGTATTGACTGTTATCAATTTATGACTGGAGGGTCAAGGTCTGACATCAAGCTGTCGGCAGCAGGTGGGTTCTTCTGAGACCTCTCTCCTTGGCTTGTAGGCAGCCGTCTTCTCCCTGTGTCTTCCCATGGTTTTTCCTCTCTGTTTGTCTGCCTTCAAATGTTCTCTTCTTATAAAGTGAGCCCTATTGGATTAAAGCCCACTCTAAAGGCATCCTTTTAACTCAATTATCACTCAAAAGACCCTATCTCCAAATACAGTCACATTCTGAGATACTGGGGGTTAGAACTTCAACATATGAATTTTAGGAGACACAATTTAGCTCTTAAAGTAAGTATTGGGCAGCCCTCAGCTGGTGCTTAAAGCTGTCAGTCACTACCTGAGAATGGGATATTCTTTGCAACCCCTTAAGAGAAATATGATTTCAAACAGACAATTAACTGAGCTGGACATGGGACTAACAATTCATTATAAAAATCAAAGAGTTAGACAAGGACAAAAACCTGAATACGTAACTGCCGAGCCCCTGTCTGGATGCAAGTGAAGGACAACCCCAGGCAGTGCAAGGTACCTTCGCTGTGCAGATTTTTCTCTAACTAGTGTATATTTCTGCTCATACCTGAAAATAATTATAAAAATAGATCCTTCTAAAATTGCAGCTAATAACATTTTGATGACCACAATGATGTACTCCACCCTACATGGCTTTCCTTGCAACATGATTTTAACCCTCCTCCCATTGAGAGGCAGGGTCTACATGCCCTCCCTTTGAATCTCTGTAGGCTTATAACTACGGGGAAGTGATGTAATGTGACCTCAGATGAGGGCACAGAAAGCAATTCCGCTTCCACCTGATTCTTTTAGGACACGTGCTTTTGAAGAGTTGCATCCTCATGTAGCAGTTTGACTTCCCTGATGCCACTAGTTCATGTACAAAATATGGGGAAGGATCCTAAGACTTCAAGAAGAAAGAGAGCTAGCCCACCAGCCCCCACTGCATTGGCTCCAGCCGCATGTAACTATGATGACATGTAAGAGACCCAGAGCCAAAACCACTCAGCCAGGCAGCCCTCAAATTGCTGACCCACAGAATTTATGAGCATAATAAAACGATTGTTGTTGTTTTAAGCCACAAAGTTTAGGAGTAAATTGTTGCACATCAATAAATAACTAGAATGAAAATATTCTGATTAAGTCTTTCTGATGCTAATTTGACTTTGCTTCTTCCAAAAATTAGTCCAAATGAGTAAAATGATCATTTCCTCTTGGCATGTATATAGATTTTCTACTTGGCACCTTCTCCATCTGCAAATGACAATATGCCTTTGGTTTTCTGGTATTCCGTGGATGCTGCATGTGTCATGAAGTCAACACTGCTTGAGTTTCACAAATAAACAGTCTCACTCACCATCGCTTTTCATGCATTTTCTAGAACAACCTCTGTCTAGTTCATCCATGTCTGCTTCTACCTTTTCTCTCCCAGGTTTCTGCTGCAATCCTACTCTCATTTCTTTCTAGGTGTTCTAACTTCTGTTTCTCTGCTTGTAGTTCTATGTCCTTCTCGTCTATTAATAACATTGAGCTTTTCCCCCATCTTTATGCACCTGCAGTCAAGGTGAGAAACAAAAAGATTCAAACTATTTTGACTCAGACCTAGGAACTTGTGATGTTACCGTAAGATGAGGTTCCTGTATCCAATTTGCTAGTTTGCTGATATGATTTGCCTATGTCCCCTACCAAATCTCACCTTGAATTTTAATAATCCCCATGTGTCAAAGGCAGGGCCAGGTAGAGATAACTGAATCACAGGGGTGGTTCCCCCATGCTGTTCTCATGACAGTGAGTAAGTCTCACAAGATCTGATGATTTTATCAATGGAAGTTCCTCTGCACAAGCTCTCTTGCCTGCTGCCGTGTAAGACATGACTTTGCTTTTCCTTTGCCTTCCACCATGACTGTAAGGCCTCCCCAGCCATGTAGAACTGTGAGTCCATTAAATCTCTTTTTGTTTTTATGAATTACCCAGTCTCGGATATGTCTTTATTAACAGCATGAGAACAGACTGGTACATTCACCTTCCAGGAAGCTGGGGAGGCTGTACCGACAACCTGACCCTGACAATCCTTGTGCTTCCTTCATCTTGCTTCTTCTATTTCCCATTCTGCCTCTGATTAGAGAGAAGAATGCTTCTAGGGTAACTGCTAATTGAAAGTAGGTTAGTCTCTTCCACATGGCAAGAGCTAACCACCCATGATCCAGAATTCCAGGAGCATGAACATGCATCCTCCTCACCAACCTGATGCCTGAAATTCAAATGCAAGAGATTCATTCCTTGAAATTAGGTATTGGCTCTGAAGATTCATTTAAAGTGGGAGGTGGCCAGAATCAGATGATTGCTACAGTCAGTTTTAACAATAAACTGAAGTACTCCAGAATCTGAAGAGATTACCCTATAAGAGGGAAAACTAGTAAGTGAATTCTATAAACATGCGAAATTAATCAACATATATTGAATCATGCTAGTCACTTTGGTAAACATCTTAGCCTAGAGCTTTAACAGTGTTCTAAAAGGTTGTCTATAAAGGTGTCACTCAGGCTGGACACAGTGGCTCATGCCTGTGATCCCCAGCAATTTTGGAGGCCAGGAGGAGGATAACTTGAGGCCAGGAGTTTGAGATCAACCTGGGCAACACGGTAAAACCCCATCTCTACTAAAAAATACAAAACTTAGCAGGGTGCGGTGGCACACACCTGTAGTCCCAGCTACTCGGGAGGCTGAGGCACAAGAATCACTTGTGATTCTTGCAATCACAGAGATTGCAGTGAACCAAGATCACACCACTGCCCTCTAGCCTGGGCAGCAGAGTGAGACTGTCTCAAAAAAAAAAAAGAAAAAGAAAAAAAAAGTGTGGCTGAAGAAACACAAGAATGCCTAATGATAAATGAAGCAATTAAGAAGTCATTTCAAATAAGGTAGAATACAACCGTGTCGTTTTCTATGAAAGCTGAAACCTAATCAGTGAATCATAGACTTGCGAATTACATAATGACATTTTGATCAATGATGGACTACATATACTATAGCAGTCCAATAAAATTATAATGCTGTATCTTTATTGTACCATTTCTATGTTTAGATATGTTTTGATACACAAATGTTCACCATTATGGTTCAGTTGCCTACAGTATTTTGCGTAGTCACATGCTGTACAGGTTTGTAGTCTAGGAGCAATAGGCTGGACCATCAGCCTGCTGGAGCAATAGCTTAGGCGCATAGCAGGCTACACCATCTAGGTTTATAGTAAGTATGCTCTATCATGTTTGAGAGAAATGATGAAATTGCCTAACAACGCATTTCTCAGAACCTAGCCCTGTCACTAGGTGATGCATTACAATAGTATTTATTGACATCCCCAAATTCAGTATGTCAGTTAGCAACAATCCTGATGGTCTATGACTTTTGTTAACCTATTAGTTTGCCAAGACCTGAATTTGAACTAGGCACACAGCGAGACCAGTCTGCAACTCTGAGTTTTTGGCTAAAGAAGAAACCTGATCAAGCACCCAGCAACTGTCTATCAACCAGCCTCCACTGTACTCACTCACTGTCACACCCAAATTCATCCTTACCAAGAGGCTAAAGACTTGCTTTAAAATGTTAAGCCATTCTTCACCACATTTTATGTGGAAAATTATATTCAATAATGACATGTACAGATTTCATGATCACGGAGCTCTTGAGTATATCCCTCTCAAAATTATGTAATTTTAGTGTAATTTACATGAAGGATAAATAGAGTTCTAAAAGAAAAGATAGCTCCGTGAAGCAGATGAAAGGGAGGCCCAGAATTTTCCTGGTTAAGATTTGGGCTTGAGATTAGACGGCCTTGGGTCTAGCCTGGTTCTATCACTTAGGAAGAGCAAAAGACACTGGATGTGGTCATCAACAAGATGCCCCAAGTGATAAAGCAGGGAGAATTTGCCAAGCTTTCAGTGGGCTGGAAAAATATCTCTCAAGTCTATCATCCTCAGCTCTAACTCCACACTCACCAACTAATTTGCACTAACTAATATTCCTCCCAGGAACTCTGATGCTGGCCAAAGTGAATAGAGAACCAAGAACATTGGGCTTAAAAAAAGGGGCAACCCTCACTCCTAGCTTCAGGTTTTTACTTCCATCTCTAGTTAGTTTAGTTCTTGTGAGTCCCTGAGAATCTGATCAGCTCTGGCTGCATTGATGGAATCAAGTGCTTGGGTTTTTTAATTTAACCAGAACATGAACCAAAGACATGATGATAGTAAGGACTCCTCTGTGAAACCATCTGCCTGAAGGCTGACTGCCCTCATGTTCAAGTATACCACGGCTTCTATAAGACCTGTTCTGAACTGAATTATGTCCACCATCCTTGCAAAATTCATCTGTTGAAGTCCTAATCCCCAACATGACTAAATTTGGAGATAAAGTCTTTAAAAAGTTTATCAAGGTTAAATGAGGTCATAAGTGGGACCCTAATCCAATAGGACTGGTGTTCTCCTAAGAAGAGACACCAGAAGTGCATGTGTACAGGGAAAAGCCATGCAAGGATATAGCAATAAGGCGGCCATCTGCAAGCCAGGAAGAGAGCCCTCACCTGAAACCATGCTTGCCAGCACTTTGATCTTGGACTTCCAGCCCTCAGACTTGTGAGAAAATACAATTCTTGTTGCTTACGCCACCCAATCTCCAGGATTTTGCTATGGCAGCCCTTGCAGGCTAATACATTATCTCTTCACATTTTCTGACTCTAATTATTTTTCAGTTATGCTGTTTAAAATGCAAATAAACCATTATCAGTCATGAAAAACTTTTTATGCATCAGTATGTCTAAACTTTTCCAGTGGGGGAGGTGTTGAGAACAGATTTTGTTTGGGTAAAGGAAGAGGGAAGGTGGGTATGAGAGAGAGCCAAAACATGGAATAAGCTAAGGAAACCTGATCAGGCACAGGTGGCAGGTGGGGAAGAAGCAGGTGGAATATCAAAGTCAGTGCAAGGGCTCTGGGTGCTGGGAAAGTCATACTAAGCTAACATTTATGAAGCTCTAAGTGCCAAGCACAAAGCCCATGTGTTATCTATTTATTCCTTTCTAACAGGCTATTATAGGCAGTATAATACCCTCACTTGACAGATGGGCAAACTAAGGCACAGAGGAATTACATAGTTTTAGAATCAGAATTTGACCCCAAAGCTGTCTGTCTTTAGAGACTAAATCTTTTTGGTGTTGTTGTTAAAAGCTTTATAGGAATATAATTTTATGCCACAAAATTCACCTGTTTAAACTGTACAGTCCAGTGATTTTTTAAGTCAATTTACAGAGTTGAGTAACCATCATCATAATCCTGTTTAAGAAAATTTATCATTCCAAAAGATTCCCTGTGCAGGGCCCAAATCTGAACCACTAAACCATACTGACTCCTACACCACAGCAGAGGATACTAAAGGGTGGAAGACATTGGTAAAAAGCAACTAGGAGTTCTTGTGCTTTTTTTTTTAAGAGACAGGGTCTCTCACTCTGTCACTCAGACTGGAGTGCAGTGGCAATTTCATGGCTCACTGTGGCCTCCTAGTTCTGGGACTACAAGCACATGCTACTGTGCCCAGCTAATTTTTTTTCCAGGTCTTGCTATGTTGCCCAGGCTGATCTTGAACTCCTGGCCTAAGCGATTCTCTCACCTTAGCCTCCTGAGTCTCTGGGATTACAGGCAACATATCTAATGACCCAGAAATTTCTCTTCTGGACAAATGTCCTACAAATTCCCTCCCATCTTCACAGGGGATCACATACAGAAATACTCACTACGGCAAATCCACTGTAAGCTGACAACTTACATTGTAAGGAAACAACTCAAATGTCTATGAATGTGAATGAATAAACAATAAATATGCAGCATGATATGCTTAAACCGCCAATGAAGTCAATAAACTATAAGACTCTCTATGAGTACATCTCAAAAACATAATATTAAGTAAAGGAAACCGCCAAATGTATGTATAGAAAAACAACATTTACATCATATGTTAAACTTTCAACAGCTCAGGCTAGTTTAGGTCTATGTTTCAGTTTTACACCTTTGGGAAAAAAATGTGAAGCAAATATGGCCTAAAGCTGAAATGCTGCTAGAGCATAAAGTCAACATTGTATACTTCTCTTTATAATGACAACACTTTAAGAAACAAAGGCAAAGTGTCTTTTAAAATTATAAACAAAACAAAACCACGCAAGTCAAACTTCATTGAGTCCACTAGCTCATAACTGTTCTTTAAATGGTTTTTTCAGGGGGGTGTGTGTGCGTGTGTGTGTGTGTGTGCATGAGATGGAGACTTGTTCTGTCACCCAGGCTGGAGTGCAGTGGCACAATCTCGGCTCACCGCAACCTCCGCCTCCCAGGTTCAAGAGATTCTCCTGCCTTGGCCTCCCGAGTAGCTGGGACTACAGGCACGCACCACCACGTCCAGCTAATTTTTTGTATTTTTAGTTTGAGACGGGGTTTCACCATGTTGGCCAGGCTGGTCTCGAACTCCGACCTCAGGATTCTCCTGCCTCGGCCTCCTAAAGTGCTGGGATTACAGGCATGAGCCACCGTGCTCAGCCCTGATTCTTATAATGTTAAGAGTTCTATACTGAGCAGGTGCCACACATAGTGTTGGGTGCTTTCAGTGTTTATTTCATTTCATCCACGGGCCAGCTCCTCTAGACTTCTGGGTTTTGGGGTGCACTTTCACCTAAGACTGCACACTGGACACCTACCCCTGCTGCTGTTTAAACAAACTCGCCCTCTTCCTCTATTCAACAGCTGAAGTGTCTGAAGAAAAGAGATGACATCTTCGTGTTTGAGCAACAGAAAACTAGGATTGTTGAGCTCATGTAAAGCTAATTGAGTCTTTAGCCATTATTGAATGTGGCAACGGGGAAAACACACATTTACCCGGCTTTCTCAGAGGCCACCCTGCAAGGATGAACAATTCTAGGAAACCTTAGACCAGATGGGATGGATTTAGACATCTTTATCTCTACAATCTTTGTGATGGACTATTTGTGTCCCCCCAAGAATCATATTGAAACCCTAATCCCATGATGGAGGCATTAGGAGGTGGGGCCTTCGGGAGGTGATTAGTTCATAAGGGTGGAGCCTTTATAAAAGAGACACCAGAAGCCCAGTGTAGCAGCTTACACCTGTAATCCCAGCACTTTGGGAGGCCGAGACAGGCAGATCACCTGAGGTCAGGAGTTTGAGACCAGCCTGGCCAACATGGTGAAACCCCATCTCTCTTAAAAATATAAAAATTAGCTAAGCGTGGTGGCACGCACCTATAATCCCAGCTACTCAGAAGGCTGAGGCAGGAGAATTACTTGAATCCGAGATTATGTCACTGAGCCAAGATCATGCCACTGCACTCCAACCTGGGCAACACAGGGAGACTCTGTCTCAAAAAATAAATAAATAAATAAATAAATAAATAAATAAGACACCAGAGAGCTCTCTTGCCCTCACTCTGCTGTGTGAGAACACAGCCAGAAGTGAGCAGTCTGCAGCCTGGAGCCTGGTCCTCCTCAGTACCTAATCATGCTGGCACCCAGATCTCAGACTTCCAGCCTCCAGAACTGTAAGAAATAACTTTCTGTTGTTTATAAGTCATCCAGTTTATGGTGCTTTGTTATAATAGCCAAACTAAGACAGTCTTCCATCTAGATAGAACATTCTTCATCCATGCATTTTTTTTTTACACAAATGCATTCCCAAATTTTCCAAAGGAAAACTGTCTGTAACAACACCCCCTTTCAACACCTAACACAAAACGTAGCATCCTTGTCTCCTTGTGCTGAAATTCAAGACCCATGTTATCTAACCCTTTGCTCTATACAGGCCAGGAATATGTGGACCACACCAAAACTTCTTGCTTTCCATCTGCTTCCCACGTCTTCCCTCTCCCAGCCCTGTTCCCACCAGTGTAAGCACCCTCCCGGCTCCCCATCTCCCAGCCTTCCCCACACCGCACGGGGTGCAATTCTTCCCAGTCACCCCTAGAAGCTCGAATGTCCCTTCCTCCTCAAAGCCTTCCCCAATAAAAGCCATATTAGACTCTGGTTACATTTTGCCTGGACAGTTCTTGTGAATCAAAACAGGTTTTGATATATTATGTATTATATATATGACATATGTATATAATATATCTATATATATAACATGTATATAATTGTTATGCATTTTATATTTTCATCTTTCCAATGATACTATGAAAAGAAGAGTGATCACATCATGTTAATGGTTAAGTCATTCTTACTACCTAAAACAGAGCCTACAGTAGATGCTTAATACCCATTTGTTAAATGAGTACATATTTTGATCTTGACCCATCAACACTTCAGTCTGTTTTATTTTCACTTTAGTGGTTGGCATATGTTGACAAATTTACTGTGTAGAGAATCGACATAAGTCTTTTGCTTTCCAGTGACCGAAATCAACCTGTTTATATAAATCAGAGGACTCTTATCATTAAACAATTAATAGTCTTCTGACCAGTAGTTTTCAGCCCTGGTTGCATTCTATCACAACTTAGGGAGCTTTGAAAAAAACACCAATACCCAGACCCCTTCTCTGAGGCAGCCAATCTGGGATAAGGCCTGAGAATCTGGAATTCTGAAAGTTCTGCAGGGAATTCAGGGCTGAGATCAGAACCTTCCTACCGGGGCTCCGCACAGCCCTGTGAACACACTGGGCCAAGGTTGGAGTATACCAGCTTTGAAAGGAAGCATGAACAATGCAGGAAGCAAAGGGAATGTCAACCCTATTTGCATCAAAGCCCACAAACTGCTTAAGCACCACCTTCCCAGCAGTTTTTATTCAAATGATGGGTGAGCTCATTCGAAGCACATCTTATCTGTTAAAGCACTTACAGGAGACTTAAATGCATAGGCAACTTCAACTTTTCCACTTCCCCTTGTCCTGTCAGCAGTTACTGCATGAATTCGAAAATGTAAAACTCCTTTCCTTGAATTAAGAAAAAAGTTCTGTAAACCATGTATCTACTAAAAGAATATGAGTACTGGACCATGTAGCAATGAGCAAATACAGATACAAAATCATGTCCAGTGAAAAGAGCAGAATATAAAATAGTACTAAATGTGACCACATACAGAGTGATGCAAATATTGGGTTCCTTTTAATGGAATATTTTTCAGCAATAAGTTGCAACACAAAATGGAGATTCAAAATTATTTTTAAAGTAAATTATTTTTACATAACTCAGATATTTTCTATAACGTTAATTTACCACCTAATTATGGCATAGGCTCATCGGTGTTTTTATGGCATTCTCCAAGCAAGAGCTGCTCTGTGTTTCTTAGTTGAGTTTCTTCCTCAATTGCTGCATTTAGTTATCTCCTGACTGTAGGTTCTTTAGGTTTTAGTTCTGTGATTGTTTTTTATTGTCCCCTTGAAAGTTCCCCTTCTCCCTTTAGTGACATCATATAATTGGTCAACCCTGGAACTATATTCTTGCTGATCTGTCAGCTGTGGGAGTTAATTCCTTGCAAACTGAGCAATTTTGTCAGCTCACCACGGTGAAGTGACACGGACTTTGCCTTAAGGATAAGTTGTTTAAGCTCGAACACAATTTTTTTTCTTTTGTCTTTGAAGGAAAGAAAATGGCAACCTGCATTCTTTACAAAATATATATTTTTAGAAAAGTAGGTATCAATCTATTTGCATTTTAAAATCTTTAAGCAGCCTAGCTGGTAATCCTAAGATTATTTCAATGGTAAGGCAATAAACCTTTTCTAAATAAAATAACTGCCCTTAATTAACATTTAAGAAATGGTTTGTTTGCTTGTTTTTGAGACAGGGTCTTGCTCTGTGACCCAGGCCGGAATGTAGTGGCACGAACATAGCTCATTGCAGCCTCAAACTCCCAGGCTCAAGAGATCTTCCCACCTCAGCCTCCAGAGTAGCTGAGACCACAGGTGCATATCACCATGCCTAGCTAATTAAAAAATTTTTAAAAATTGTAGAGACGGGGTCTCCTTATGTTGCCCAGGCTGGTCTCAAACTCCAATAAACGTTATTTTCATTTGTTTTATCTTTAAACTGGCCTGTAATTTAAGAATAATGTTCTCAAATGATCAGTTAAGTGGGTTCGTAAATCTGGTTCCATTCAAGTAGAAAACAGCAGTGTTTCCAAGTTGACCTTCTTAACATGAGGCCTCTTCAAAGAAGTCAGACAGCAATCGAAATGTCAGGTTTTCTTCATTCTTTCCTTAGCCAATGCGGAAATCATGGTCAACATTCTGATGTCTACACTGGATTAATGAAAGGATGTCCTGATGCTTGTTTGAGACTTTGAGATTTTCCTCAACTTCCAGAGCTGCCGTGCACTTAGTAAGACTGGGTGAATTAAGCGTCTACCTCACACATGTGTGAACTAGGTCAGTGGCTACTGGTGTGCTGGCATCATTGTTAATGATGTGACTTCATTTATTCAAAGAGCATAGAATGAACAGATACCATGTGCAAGGTTGGTAAAGAAGACTATTGAGATGTAGTTCCTCTCCCTAAAAGGTGCACACATTGCTGGGGACAGAAGAAGAGGAATACGTTTGGAGACTTCAGGAATTTAGTCCTTCACTCTGTGCATTTTGAAACAAGTATTCTGCTGGTTGCTAAAGATGAATTAATAAATGACATAGGCATGTTCCCTGGTCTTTTGGAATTTGAAGTCTATCAAGAGAAATAAGTATCGCCAGACACGATGGCTCACATCCGTAATTCCAGCACTTAGGGAGACAGTGGCAGGAGGATTGCTTGAGCCCAAGAGTCCAAGACCTGCCTGAGAAATATAGTGAGACCCAGTTCTCCATAAAAAGTTAAAAAAAGGAAAAAAAAAGTATCAAAGTACCAATTATACAACTAACAAAATAATTGTGATGAGCAACAGGTAGCAAGGCCTAATTTTCCAAGATTCTTATGTAAAATGAGGCTATGCAAGTAGCCCAACAATTCTTTCCAAAACTCATATTCTATTTTTTTAACATTTAGTAGTTAATTATAAAAGAGACTGCAAATGATAATAGATTATGAGATGCACAGGGCGAAATATGGGGAAAGGGATGTGGAGCTTCCACACTCTGCCAGCACACCATCCTCCAGGAACCTCACGTGTTCAGCTATCCAGAAGCCCCCAAACCCTGTCCTCTTGAACCTTTGTTCAAGATTCCTGCTTGTCACTATAAACTTTCTCTCCCTTAAATCCCAGCCCAAGAATGGATAAAATCTCTACTTTTTTTTTCTATCTTAGCAGAACAGATTATTTTCAAAAATGTCCTGTGAATTAAAGTGGATGAGAGGAAGAATATTCACCAAAATTGATTTGCAAGGAGTATTTTATTTTATTTATTTTTTGAGATGGAGTCTCACTCTGTCATCCAGACTGTACTGCAGTGGGGCGATCTCGGCTCACTGCAACCTCCATCTCCCGAGTTCAAGCAATTCTCCTGCCTCAGCCTCCTGAGTAGCTGGGTTCAAGTAGTATTTTAAAAGTAAGCTTCTGTAGTACTGGTTTCTGACCTTACAAATTCCCAGACATCAGGGGAAAATATCAGAAGGTTGTTGAGACAATGAATAGAATTTGGAGGAAAGTAAAGTTGCATTCTTACCCATACCTTAAAATCAATTTCACATGTATGAAGTTTTCAAGAACACAAAAAGCCTAAAAGCATGTGAAGAAAACATGGAAAATTTTGTTACAATCTTGAAGCCAAAGGGCCTTTCTGAAGAATGTATGAAATAACACAGAAGCCGTAAACCGTAGATTGATAAATTTGACTACAACAAAATGGAACCCGTCTAGAGAAAAACAAAATTACTATAATCAAATATCAAAACACAATGACAAAGTGGAAAATAATATTTGTATCTAATTTTACAGAAATTAGGCTTGTTCGTTTAATATAGAGAGACTACAAATAAAATGTTAACAAATCAATAGAAAAATAGACAAAGAATATCATCACGGCTTACACTAAAGGAAATACACAAGGCTTAGTAATAGAGCAAAAGGTGATTGAGCTCTCTTATAAAAGAAGAAAGAGAGAGAGATATGTCAAGTAATGTTAAACCAATTTTTTTCTCTCAATTTGGCAAAGATCAAAGTGTCTGGCCATGTACTAGAGTTGACGTAAGTGTTGGAGAACAGGTATTCTCATTCGTAAGATAGTGCGTGCTGTTGGCAAGAATGTAAAATGGTCTAGCCACTGTGGAAAACAATATGGCAGCCCCTTAAAATCTTAAAAATAAAATTACTGTATAATCCACCAATTCCACTTCTGAGTATACAACCAAAGGGTTTTAAGGCAGAACCTCATTTGCCCATCTATGTTTATGTAAGCATTATTCACAATAGCCAAGAGGTGGAAGTAACCCAAATGTTGCTTAACAACAGATAAATGGGTAAACAGAATGTGATATATCCACACAATGAAATATTATTCAGCCTTAAAAAGAAAAGGAATTCTGGCACATTACAGCATAGATGAACCTTGAGGGCATTATGAAATCACAAAAGGAAAAATACTATATGATTCCATTTATATGAAGTATCTGGAATGGTCAAATTCATAGAGACAGAAAGTAGAATGGTGGTTGCCAGGGGCATGGAAGGAAAGGAAATGGAGAATTCTTGTTTAATGGGTATAGGGTTTCAATTTTGCAGGACACCAAAGTTCTAAAGATTGCACAATGTGAATACCCTTAAAGCACAGCTGTACAATTAAAATGGGTAAGGCCGTAAATTTTATACTATGCATTTTTAGTTCAATAAAAAGAATTTTAATGTTTTAAAAGAGTAGGGCCAGGCGTGGTGGCTCACACCTGTAATCCCAATGCTTTGGGAGGCCAAGGCAGGTGGATCATCTGAGGTCACGAGTTCAAGACCAGCCTGACCAACATGGTGAATTTTTATCAAATGATCCTAATTATATTGTTAAAAGGAAAAAAGCCAGGACAAGTATGTGTTTACAGAATGCTACAGTATGTGGAGGAAAATGAACATACGTTTATAACTTTGTATATGCACATCCCTATCAAACTAGAAGAAATTGATGATCAAATGCCTGGAGTCCGGGGTGAGAGGAAGATAAACTTTTCATTACATATTTTTTATGTCGCTATAATTTTGTAACATGTGTTTTGTATTTGTATCATAACAAAAACACTGGACCCCCAAATATTCTAATCCTAAGGAAAGAAAATTTTTGCTGTCAAAAGTGGTTGTTTTTGCCTGCCTTCCTTCCTCCTCAGCTTCCCACCTGTCTTTCAGCCCCATCTCTCGCAGATAGAATCTTTTTTTTTTTTTTTTGAGACGAGGTTTCCTTCTTGTTGCCCAGGCTGGAGTGCTGTGGTGTAATCTCGGCTCACTGCAACCTCCACCTTCTAGGTTCAAGTGATTCTCCTGCCTCAGCCTCCCAAGTAACTGGGATTACAGGTATGTGCCACCATGCCTGGCTAATTTTTTGTATTTAGCAGAGATGGGGTTTCACCATGTTGGTCAGGCTAGTCTCAAATTCCTGACCTCAGGAGATCCACCCAACTTGGCCTCCCAAAGTGCTAGGATTAGAGACACGAGCCACCCTACACGGCCGCAATCTCGTCTCACAAGTCTCAGCAGTTTACCTACCCACTTTGTTCTTCCCCTAAACAAGTAAATTCTTTTCAATGGCAATTGACTTAAGCACAAAATAAAGGGGTCATGCAAAGCCCTAGCCTTTCAATTTAATAATATTATGTAATAATATCTTACCTATGTGCAGTAGGATAAAAAGAATATACATTCAGTTAAAAATGTATGAGAATTGAAAAATGGCATGTTTTTAACACTTCCACAAGAAACCATAGTATATATTTTAATTGTTTTTCAATTAAAGCACATTTTTGACACATTTTTTGAAGCAGTCAACAATTTTATATTGACAAAGAGTATATTACAAGCCTACAACTGGGCCAAGCATGAGAAGGATACCCCCAAAATCGATAAATAAATAAAATTAATTTTAAATTTTTAAATTGGAGATAGGAATTCTATCCTCAAGGAGTTCATGTTCTCATAGGAACAATATTTGAAATACATGAGAATACACTCATGTAAGAATGTATATATACATGTATATGCATGTGTATGTATTTGTGAAGAAGTGTGCATGTGTGTGTCTTTCCATGTATAAGAATGAAAATGGAATGTTGTTTAGGGACAACGGGATGGGAGTATGCAGGGGAACCACATTGAACAGCTGGGCCTGACAGTTTGGGGCAGGAGGAAGGAATGGAGGATGGTCATTCTAGGCAGGGAGTTGTGGTGCAAAGAAGGGAATGAGCCTTGTAAGTTTGTGGGGCAGTGAGGAGGCAAACCTGACTACAGCTGAGTTGGAGTCTAGCAAATAAGATTGGCAGACTGGCCTGGGGAGGGGTATAAGGAACCAGGCTACAGAGACCTGTGACATGCAGAGGACCTAAGGTTTGGTGGATGTGGTGTTTTCAGATATTGGACAAGGGAGTGAGGTTGGTTTGACACGTGGAGTGGAGGTAACCTCTGGTAGAGGAGAGCCCAGGTGCCAGGTAGAAGTAGGCATGGAGTGATGATGCGATCTAAGGAAGGGGGAAGAGAAATGGAGAGAGACACCCCTCTACTCTACGACCCCAGTAGTCAGTGACCCCAGGTGGCAACTCAACCTTCCCTATTTCTGTAGAGCTAAATGGTGGAAGTCTGATGTCAGCAAAGGAGATACCTCTGCCCTTCCTTAGACAGACGCCTCAGGGTCATCCAGGGCAGAACTAAACAGCCACACATCATTTAACGATTGAATATTTTTATGAAAAATACATCCTTAGGCAATTTTGCAGTTGTAAGAAGATCACAGAGTGTACTTGCTCAAACCTACACTGTGTCACCTACCACACACGTAGGTGATATGGTGTAGCCCGTTGCTCCTAGGCTGCAAGCCTCTACAGCGTGCTACTGTGCTGGACACTGTAAGCAACTGTAACACAGTGATAAGTACTTGTGTGTCTAAACATATCCAAACATGGAAAAGGTACAGTCAAAATGCAGTATTCTAATTATGGGGCCACTGTCATATATGTAGTCCCTATTGACAATGTCATTGTGCGGTGCACGACTGTACTTGTAAAACAAAAAGGGAATGGGAGAACTAAGGAGGATTTGCTTAGATGATCAGTAGGTGATCAATTTGTATTTTATTTTATTTAGAGACAGGGTCACACTCTATCACTCAGACTGATCTTAGCTCACTGCAGTCTTGAACTCCTGGGATTAAGTGACCCTCCCACCTCAGCCTCCCAGGTAGCTGGGACTATAGGCACACTCCACCATGCCCCATTCTTTTTATTCTTCTTCTTTTTGGTAGATATGGTGGTTCACTTTGTTTCCCAGGCTGGTCTTGAACTGGCTTCAAACCATCCTCCCACCTCAGCCTCCCAAAGTGCTAGGATTACAAGCCTGAGTCACTGTGCTTGGCCAGATGACTGGTCTTTAATGTTAGTTAAATGCATAGAGAATACTAGCATAGTTTTGTAGGCATACATTCAAACCCCGGCTCCGCCACCTACTCGTGGGCATCACTGGGAACATTGTTTAGCCTCTCTGAGTCACAATTTGCTCATTTACAACATGGCAGGAATCAGGACCTCCAAGGAAGGATGGGAACTTTGCATGAGAAAAGGTGAACAAACCAGCCACCTCGTAGGTGACACTCAACACATTTGAGGTTCCCTTCTCTAGTGCCCATTGCTGGGTTTTGGTTGCCCAGCGTCCACTCCTGTCTATGCACTTGTGTTTCACGGCATCTGGCTCCGTCTCCAACTCTAGGGCTGCTGTGTAACCCAGGCCTAAGCAATCAGCACATTCCATTCTCCTGGTTCAAGGTTATGTGCATGATCCAATTCAAACCCAGAAAAATTAGGCCCAAGATTTTTTTTTGTTGTTCAAACTGTTGGGAGAAAATAGCTATTTTTGCAGCAGGCAGGAATCTGGAATGCTTTGGCCTGAAGTTCCTGGCAGTCATCACACCAACACATTCAGTTCAAGAATGAAGCTATCATGGAGGAGAACAGAATGGAAAGATGTAAAGACCCATTTATTAATGACACCCTGGATACAGCTGTCCCTGTAGGCAGAACTGCCCCTGGACTTCTATAATGGAGCCAATAAATTCCTCTTTTTAAGTACGCTTCAGTTGGGTTTTTCTGGCACTTGCAACTCAACGAGACTTAACTGATATATCTTCTTTCCCATCCGCTGCCTTAGAGCACTGCAATTTAAGTTCTTCACGGAAAAAGAAAAGGAGTTTTTCTGTGTCCTCCCTCTTCCCAGCAACAGAGCAACACACAGAACAGCTTGCCGGATTGCTCTGACTTACCTTCTCAAATGAGCACCTCTAGGTCACACTGGAAGCAAGTCCACCTAGAGTCAAAAATAACCACCTGCTTTTCTTATTGGAAGGGGTAGGCATATTTCTCATGCTTTTCTCATCACGTGTCTTTGTTGCCTCTCTCCCCCACTGGCTTCCCCATCAGGGAAGGTCCCCATATGGACAGACTGATTCTAGCACCATCCTTTCCCTTTGCAGTCTTTTCGTACTGCCATCTATGGCCTCAGTTGCAACTGCCATACGTTTCCTCTCCTCCTCCATATTTCAGGGCCGGAAGACGCTTGTTAAACATTTGCTCCCAACACCTACCAGTGGATCTTCTTTTATTAAGGAGGGAGCTCTGCGTGGTGGTGAGATGGTTTAAGTCAACCTTGAATTTATAAATAGCTAACACTCCAATTGGTTGTGAGCCTGGCAGAACGGGTAACATATGCGTGCCCCCATTTGAGTGGGCCCAGCTTATGTTATGTTGAGCAATTTTTTTTTCTAGAAAGGAATAAAAATTAAATTGTGACAAAATGCTTTAATTCCCTACTATGCATCTCAAGTTCTAATTTTTAATCAGCCGCTCCGTAACTTTAATCCAAATCCCCATGATTTGAAGACAAATAGCAATTCTCCTTTGAAAGGAGCTGCAAAACACACAAGTGCGCCCTAAAATGTGTTACAATATGTTAAAATTATAGTTTGCATTTGTGTTTCCCCTAAAACTCTGAAATAAAAACAAAATGACAACACATAAAGCAAAATGAACCCCAAGAACTGAAAAAATTTTAACCAAATTTATTTTCCCTTTACTCTTCTTTAAAAATATTACAAATCCTTTTGAAAGCCCAGCCAAGCTTACTGTAATCTCTGATAATTAGGAACAGAGATTGAACAAATAAGATTCACCAATCCACCTCACCTTATCTGTTAATTTTAAACTCCTCTCACAGACATACAAAAATTTATAACTGCTAGAAGTAGCCAAATTGACTGACATTGAGTTGGTTTTTGTTTGTTTGTTTGTTTTTTGAGACATGGTCTCACTCTGTTGCCCAGGCTGTAGTACAGTAGCATGATCTTGGCTCACTGTAACCTCCACCTCCCAGGTTCAAGCAATTCTCCTGTCTCAGCCTCCACCCCGCCTGGCTGATTTTTTGTATTTTTAGTAGAGATAGGGTTTCATCCTGTTGGCCAGGCCGGTCTTGAACTCCTGACCTCAAGTGATCTGCCCACCTCGGCCTCCCAAAGTATAACTGACAGTTTCCCCGCCTCCCTCCACTCTCAGCCCTTTCATATTACAAGGAAGTAATGGCATGAGGGAAGCAAAGAAAGAATGAAGGCACTGTGAGGTCACAGGCCTGAATAACGTGCTGAGTCTCCAAACTGAAAATTTGGCTCCTGGACAGGTGACCTAGCTGAACAGAGCACTGATAAACTCGAAGGCAAACACACAAAGAGACCTAAAGGAAACCACCAGCAGGCCAAAAGCTTCTATGCCAACAGGGTGGAAATTCACAGTGAAAAGAGAAATTTCTTCTTTTTCTTTTAACAACTGCTCTACTCATACTCGCAGTACCCTTTATACTTATCAAAGTGCTTTTTTTTTTTTTTTTTTTCTCCCCTGAGATAGAGTCTCGCTCCGTCGCCTGGCTGGAGTACAGTGGCAATCTCGGCTCACTGCAACCTCTGCCTCCCGGGTTCAAGCGATTCTCCTGCCCCATCCTCCAGAGTAGCTGGAATAACAGATGCACCACCAAGCCCAGCTAATTTTTGTATTTTTAGTAGAGACGAGGTTTCACATGTTGGCCAGGATGGTCTCAATCTCTTGACCTTCTGATCCGCCTGCCTTGGCCTCCAAAGTGCTGGGACTACAGGCGCGAGTCACTACGCCCGGCCCCAAAGCACTTTTATAACTACCTGAAAGTTAGCTATTCCTGCGATCATGAAATACTCAATGCCTGGAGTACCCAGAGTTAGGGGCTAAGCTGAGTCAAGCGCCTGACCGCCCAAGATAGTTCCAGTGGATGCTCTCCACGATCCTGCTGTGCCTATAAAACATAAGCAACATTTGCAGGGATTCTGTCTTGGGTGATGCGCCCCAGCCATTAAATATCTCTCTTTCACAACAATCCTCAAATTTCTTTCTTTCTTTCTTTCTTTCTTTTTTTTTTTTTGAGATGGAGTCTTGCTCTGTCGCCAGGCTGGAGTGCAGTGGCGCAGTCTCGGCTCACTGCAACCTCTGCCTCTTGGGTTCAAGCGGTTCTTCTGCCTCAGCCTCCCAAGTAGCTGGGACTACAGGCGCACACCACCATACCCAGCTAATTTTTTTTTTTTTTTTTTTTTTTTGTATTTTTAGTAGAGACGGGGTTTCACCATGTTGGCCAGGATGGTCTCAATCTCTTGACCTCGTGATCCGCCCGCCTCAGCCTCCCAAAGCTCTGGGATTACAGGCGTGAGCCACTGCACCTGGCTGACAATCCTCAAATTTGATGAGAATGACAAAAGGGAGGAACAGCTCCTGTAGAGAACGCGGCTCCGGAGTCAGGGCACCCAGGTCAGTCATGGTGCTGCAGGGCTGGTGAGCATCATCACCTACTCTTTGCTTTTCTTTGCTCAACCTTAAAATCAGGATTCTCCTCTCTGGTCACTAATCTCATTAGAATAACCTAAGGACAAAGGACACAATGTCAGGAAGCATTCCTAAGGCCTTTCTTCGATGATTATTAAATTTATGGTTTAGCAGCTGAAGATTCAAACCAAAGTGCAGTCTTTATATGCAAGAGCATAAAAATAAAGTTCAAATATAGGTTCGTAGTATCACCATTAGTGGAAAAAAAAAAAAGGAGGGGGTGAGGGGTCCTTCAGTTCTCAAGACAAAGCCACATTTTTGGTTCATGCATTTTAATGCTAAAATCTATCAATGCTCCAGCAGAGGCTATATCATCTAATTATTCTTAACTGGACTTCCGTTTACTTCTATTCTCATTACTAATCATTTGCTTAATTAAGGTTCCTACCTCAGAGGTTCTCAGCACAAATGTAAAATTTGTGAAATTGAGATAGATTCAGGAGCTATAATCACTCTTCAATGCATATGGCCAAGTAAATGGCCAAGTAATGACACAGATCCTCAAACAATTAGGCTTAAATGTAGTCATGTTTTTTAAAAGTCATGTGTACTGGGATGCAAATTGTGTGTATGTTGGGTTATAAACTTCAGGGATATCCATTATTTGGCCATGGGAAAAAAAAATTTAAGAAATTAAGATAGCAAATCAAAGCTATTTCAAATTCATTTGAGAAATAGGCCTTATATAAATGTATAGAATAGAATATACATAATATATCAAAACTAATTCCCTCCTAGGCTTGCCTATTTCTGTCAGTTCTTTATTTACAACTGTTTCCGACTCTGCAATCTGCTCATCTCTCTCTTGGCCCCCACCTCCAGATTTTTGTGTCTTCACCTCTCTGGGTGTGCCATGGTGCCTGTTGGCATGGATTCTGGAAACAAATTACATGAATTTGTATTTCAGTTCTGTCTATTACGGTGTAACCTTGATCAAGTTACATGACCTTTCCTAGTATCCATTTCTTGATCATCAATTGGAGATAACAGCAGTATCTATCCTATAGGATCTTTGTAAACAAATGTACTGTGCATTACAGTACCGGATACAGAGAAGGAATCCACAGACTGTAATTATGATTGTGGTGGTTCATATTTGGACTCCTCTCTGGCCTTTGTCTCTTCAGTCTGTCTCTTCCAATCCCTATGGAGCATTCTTGCCAGACTCTCTCCTTTACAAAATCCATGTTGTTGTTGTTTGTTTGTTTGTTTGTTTGTTTGTTTTTGAGACAGAGTTTCGCTCTTGTTACCCAGGCTGGAGTGCAATGGCATGATCTCGGCTCACTGCAACCTCCGCCTCCTGGGTTCAGGCAATTCTCCTCCCTCAGCCTCCTGAGTAGCTGGGATTACAGGCACGAGCCACCATGCCCAGCTAATTTTTTTGTATTTTTAGTAGAGACGGGGTGTCATCTTGTTGACCAGGATGGTCTCGATCTCTTGACCTCGTGATCCACTCCCCTCGGCCTCCCAAAGTGCTGGGATTACAGGCTTGAGCCACCGTGCCCGGCCTGTTTGTTTTTATTTTTAGATGGAGTCCTCTCTCTGTTGTCAAGGCTGGAGTGCAGTGGTGCAATCTCAGCTCACTGGAACCTCCATCCCCTGGGTTCAAGCAACTCTCTTGCCTCAGTCTCCCAAGTAGTTGCTATTACAGGCATCAGCCAACATGCCTGGCTAATTTTTGTATTTTTAGTTAGAGATGGGGTTTTACCATGTTGGCCAGGCTGGTCTTAAACTCCTGACTTCAAGTGATCCATCTGCCTTGGCCTCCCAAAGTACTGGGATTACAGGCATGAGCCACCATGTGCAGCCCAAAATCCATGTTTCTGAACCCACTGAGCAGGTGGCAGCTGGGACAAGCAAGCGCATGGACCATCTCATCTCCCCAGAGACTCACAATCATGGTGGAAGGTGAAAGGCACATCCTACATGGTGACAGGCAAGAGAGAGAATGACTATTAAGTGAAAGGGTTTTCTCCTTTTAAAACCATCAGATCCCATGAGACTTACTACCATAAGAACAGTATGGGGGAAATTGCCCCTCTGATTCAATTATGTCCCACCAGTTCCCTCCACAACATGTGGGATTATGGGAGATACAATTCAAGATGAGATTTGGGTAGGGACACAGCCAAACCATATCAGCCAGGAAAAGTCCATCTTTATTGTCATACACACAGAGACAGGCATTTTCCATGTTGGTTAAGCTGAGGAAGGGGGTGTCTTATAAGAAAATTTGCATTACTTTTATTTTATTTTATCTTGAGACAAGATATTGCTCCTTGCCCTGGCTGGAGTGCAATAGAATGATCATGGCTCACTGCAGCCTTGACCTCCCAGGCTCAGGCAGTCACCTCAGTGTCCCAAGCAGCTGGGACCACAGGTGCATCTCACCATGACTATTTTTTTTTTTTTTTTTTTTTTTTTTTAGAGATGGGACTCTCCCTTCATTGCCCAGGCTGATCTCAAACTTCTGGATTCAAGTGATTCCACCTCAGCTTCCCAAAGTGCTGAGATTCCAGGCGTGAACCACCACATCCAGCCTCATTACTTTTACAGAAGAGTAATTATAGACTAAGATTCCATGTGTGCCTCTTAATCCTCTCTTCTGTTTTTTTGTTATTTTTAAATAGGTGTACAGGGTCTAGCAAAGATTCCAAAGATATATTCACTGGTTATTGTACTATTTTTTCTATCATTGCTACTTTTTATTCTTAAAGTTATAATAATTATTTTGCCTTGTAAATATATATATATACATATATATAAAGAGAGAGAGAGACATAGGAAGATATTCTCACTATAGCGTGCTGAGTAAAAAGAGTTTATAGAATAATTTATAGTTTGATCTCATATTCATTTGTTTTTGCTATTACAAAAGCTAGAGGCTTAGTCATCAGAATTTCAATAGTAGTTATTTCTAGGAGGGTAAGGATTACAGGTTTTTTTCTTTTCTTCTAATAAGTTTAAATTTACTCAATTAGCTATCTAATTGAATACATTTACTTATATTTTAAACTTTCAGTAAACATAAAAAGAATATATCTAAAGTGTGTTTCATACCACTTCTGTCTCATTGATCATTTTATGTATTTATTTTTTAATTGACAAATGGAAAGTTGTAAATATTTGTGGTGTACAACATGATGTTTTGATATATGTATATATCACATGATGATTAAATCAGGTTAATTAACATATCTATCACCTCACATACGTATCACTTTTTGTAATGAGAACATTTAAAATCTACTCTCTGGGCAAGTTTCAACTTTACAATACATTAATCTCTTCTTGAAGTCAGTTTGGAAGTATGAGTTTTGCCAACCACACAGAAGTCCTCTGGAAGCCCAGTGAAGTTAAGGGTAATAAAACCCTGTGGCTGAGAACAACACCTTCTTTCAAGTCCCTTAACATGGAACTTGGTAACATATTTGTCTGATTCAATTACTGCCTGCCTCTGCCTGTAGGCAGCTACCTGAAGAAGAAAAATAGTTTCCAACTTTTCTCTGAAGAAGAAAAATAGTTTCCAACTATAATTGTCATGATTACTCACTCACCCTGCAAGCTTTGACCTCCCCTACTCCCTGCTACCGCACTTGGCCCCAGAAGAATTGACCACTCTCCTATAGCCTGGCTTCAAAACTCTAGTGACATATTTGACACAATTGCCTGTTTGTCTTTCCCTATGTAAAAATAAGCCCCTTGGGCCAAGTCTGGTGACTTGTGCCTGTAATCCCAGCACTTTGGAAGGCCAAAGTGGGCAGATCACCTGAGGTCAGGAATTCGAGACCAGCCTGGCCAACATGGTGAAACCCCATCTCTACTAAAAATACAAAAATTTGCCTGGCGTGGTGGTGCACACCTGTGATCCCAGCTACTCAGGAGGCTGAGGCAAGAGAATCACTTGAACCTGGGAGGCAGAGGTTGCAGTGAGCTGAGATCACGCCACTGCACTCCAGCCTGAGTAACAGAGCAAGACCATGCCTCAAAAATAAATAAATAAATAATAAAAATAAAAATAAGTGCCTTGAGGACAAGGCCTGATTGCTCGGGTGGGCTGTCTTTGCATCCTCCCATCCAAAACAATGTGTGGCCACGGCATGGGTTCCGTATCTGTTGGCTAAATGGATGACCTGGATTAATGAATCATTCCAGCAGACCTTTCATGAATCAACCACCCAGAGCAACCTTAGGTACAGGTGAGTGGCATTTAGGGGTGGGGAGGCTTAGACTCATAGCACTAGAATCAAAAATAATTAGAATTGCTCTTCAAAATCCCCAAATCTCCCATGAAGTTTAGTACACATGAGTTTGGGAATAAAACCCATTTATAATACAAGGGTATAAATTTATAAGATATATAATATCATAGACTATATGATAAGAAACACATGAAAGTATCGTTCCCCAGCATATATAAGAAAGAAAGCAGACCATGCGTGGTTTGACTTGGGAAATGAAATCTGACTCCACTGCTTGAATCCCTGTGCCCTTCTAGCACATTGAGCCAGCTTCTATTATGGCACACGTCACACCATTTTACAGGTGTTTGTCTACAGGTCTGTCACCCCATGTGATTTAGTGAAAGAACCTCGTTTTCCTTTTGTCCTCGAGAGCTTAGCACAGTGCCTAACACATCTCAATAACAAAACCTAAGGTGTGTTGAGTGCAGAATATGTGTCAGACACTGTACTAGGTGTTTCTATGTCCTCTATCTCACACTGTACTTCAACAAGCCCAGGAGGGCTGTTATCTTAATTTTACAGAGAGTTTAATTAACTTGCTTAAGGAAACCCAAGTAATCTAGGAAAAGCCAGGATTCAAACACAGGTTTCACTGAATCTCCAAATCCCACTCTCATGACCATTGCACTATTCTGTCTCTTCGTTGTAAAGAATTTGATTTAATGTGCGTTTAACGAGCATTTACTGATTCATAATTACCTAACAGAGAAGCTAAGAGTGGGGACATAGTTAGGAAAATTAATAACAAAGTTGATCAAGTTGACTAGAGTAAGATAACATTATTAAGTCCAATCATAAATAAGAATAATGACAAAAAATTATAACTCAGTGAGAAGACAGACAACTTTAAAAAACTAATTGCTCACAATCCTTTGTAACACATCCATTACTTGTAGATACAGGAGCAACAGTTATTGTATGAAAAGCACAAAGCTAAATATATAAAAATTACTATGGTATATTGGGAGTGGCTGAATTGTATAAGCACATTTATTGTCACACTGTGATAGGAAAATGGTAGGTAGCATCAATCAAGATAGAGAAGGAAGCATCAAGAAATGTTATTCATGTTATTTCATTTTCAGGCAGGGAAGGACCCAGCCAGGAATTGGATCTCAGAACTCTAGGGCCCTTTCTGCTTCAAACAAAGCTAACTCTATGACCTTGGACACATCCCTGAAGCTCAGGTTACCCATCTGTGCAGATGGGATAAATTAAAAGGTGCAGGGTTCTTTGTCGACAGCCATATGCTTCCTTTCTCATGTGCATCTCAAATGGTCCTATCACAGGAAGCACAGTCCACAGCAGAGCACAGTGGAAGGTCTCCGAGCTCCCATGGCCACAGCTCACCTGCATCAAATAGATGCAGGTGTAATTGAGTTTCATTGGAACAGAACATTGGCTAGCTGGCTGGCTGGCATGCTTGCTGTGATGACTCAGATGCAAAGCATGGTGTGTTGCATGGGCAAGCCAAGGTGAGGACCTTTTAAAACAAGCATTTATACACTGCATGTATGGTTTCCCCATTTATTAATATTATTTAATATATGAGATATAAATATATGAGATATATATATTATATATATATATATAGTGTGTATATATATATATATATACACACACACACACACACACACACACATAATACCCCTCAGTGCTCTGGCATAAGCAAAATTTGCAGTTTCATGTATTTCATGCTTGAGCTTGGATGAATTTGCTAAACATAGAAAATGTTCAAAAATAACTTCTGGATCCACTTGAAAGACACTAGACATTTGTACTTGGGCAGCCAGGACAGCGACTAGAATACAGAAACCTGCTAAGGGAGTCAGGTTGAGGAGCAGCAGCAAAAGGGAAGAAACTACTCAATTCTGGGATCAGACCAAGGCTGGAAATCCAGCGGGCGGATGTCTCTTTGTTTCTGTCCTTTTCCCACCTGCAGCCTCTGTATTTGACTACAGGACACTTCTTTAGCATGGCAGGAAGAAGGAAAAGAAAGAAATTGAAAACCACGTTAATTAGTGTTGCTTCTTGTCGGCAGTTGTTAGAAAATATTTTAGAGGGAAAAAAAAGAAGCTGAAAGCTGTAATTATGTAAGGATTTGCAGTTGGTTGAAGAATTTCGTGACCTATGCTGAGTTCTTGACCCTATCAGCCCAATCTTGCAGAATGGTAATGTGGACATCAAGATTCACGTCCTCCAACAGGAGTGGAGTTTGCTAGATGTCTGTTGGCTTAATGCCACCTCTTTAAGGCAGCCTATAAGATGGTTCTGGAAAATGGCAGGTATTGGAAAATATATGAACAGTCTAGACTGTTGTGCATCAGATGCAGAGTGGAGTGGAGTGATTTAAACTAGAAATTCTACAGACATCCTCCTGGGTGGTAACTAGACTCAACTCCAGATCTGTGGATGTGTCAATCATTCATCCATTCAGCCCCATCACTTTTTATTGAGCAAGGATATTGTGCCAGGCAGCGTGCTGGCACCACACCATGCCTTCTCTATCCATCTAGTCAGAGAGGCGTACCCCACCTGCTAGAGAAGAGAAGAGCAGCATAGAAATGATGAGTCTTCTCTGACTATAAGCAGGGGCTGGTAACTCTATTTGCCAAAACCAAAAGGTGAGACAAGAAAACTAGATGCCAGCAACTGGAACACAAAAGGGCACCTGGATTCTTGGAATGAGCACTAACCTGAGAGCAGTTCTTCCCAACCAGTTCACTGCAGCTTTGAGAAAGTTAGCTCACTTTTCTGCCTTAGCTTCTTCATCTGTAAAATCAGAAGTTTCCTTTTTCATATTTCATTTTTACTGAATATTTACCTAGCATGTGCTAAGAACAAAGTTCTGTGTTAGATGGTGGCAGAGATTCTAGAAAATGTATGTGAAAGCATTCAAAAGAGTATGCAAAGACACTATCATTATTGTTAACTAGTTTGATAATGTTTCCAGAATGTTCTACGGAATATGAAGACATTAAGAACAGACTCCGGGAAATGGCAGCGAGAAACGTATTACCCGAGCAGAGAATCAGCAAAAATCATGGGGAATTTTACTGGTGATGAGCACCAAGAATGCGCTGGATTAGTTGTCTCAGTTCAGACACACAGATCAAAGAAAGACAGAAGAGGACAAAGTTTAGAGGCTGCTAAAGGGAAGAAAAAGAGAACCTCAATTCTCTTTCAACAAAAGAGCTTCAGGCAGTTCCACATGGCCCTGTGATTTCATAGAACCTGCTTACAGCTGTGGAACTTGAGTTATCAAATAGTCCAACTTCCTCACTTACTAGGTGAGGAAACTGAGGACCAGAAGGAGGAAGTACTGCCCCAGGAATCAGTGGCAGAGCCCAGCCTGGGAGTCAATCACATTTCCTGACTTACAGGCATCTTCTCCCCAGCTTGCAATAAAACCTTTTGGAGAGCTGGTTATCATTCTGTTATACATTGCTGAGCTAGGATCATTGCCTAACCCAAGGAGGCAGTTATCTTTAAGTTTAAAAGAGATAGAGAGAGAACAAATTCTAAAAAATATGAGCATATGAGCACAGCCACACAAATCATACAGGACATGAGTAAAGAAATTTTTAAAACATTGAGGCCTCTGAAAAACTCATTCAGATGAAAAACAGGAGGTTAATAGGAAGCTTTTTGGCAGCAGGAAAGAAAAACTGGTATTCTTTCTGCTTATATGCCACTGTTGCAATTTAAAAAAAAAAAATGAGGATGATGCTAAAACGCTGGAATTTGGATTTCTAATCATCCATCAATTATTCATGATACACCTTGAGTAAATTCTGGTAACAGAAATAGAAACTGAAGAAAGAGGGAAGATGGTCAAATGTTCCAAGGTAAAGAGAACTCCAGTACCATCCATGAAAACGAGGTGATGGCATGCCGGCCTTGGCAATGACTCTCACGCCCTCCTGCCTGCTGGCCTGATTACTAGGAAGAGGAAAGACCCTTGTCCTCTTTTTTGAGCATCCCAGGAAGGACTGTCAGGTCCACAGGGTTCTCCTGTGAGAGGGAGCTCCGGGCGCAAGCCCTCATGTCCACATCCCAGCTCTGCCATCTCAGCAGTGTGACTAGGCAAATTTCCCTGGTTTGATCAACTGTGGAATGAAGGTAGTAATAGTTCCTGCCTCATACACATCTGATGAGGACTTTTTCAGTTAATATGTATGCGGCACTTAGAATAGGGCATGGCACATAAAAAAAAAAAGTTAACCAATGGTAGCTGTGATTATTTGCTATTGTCCAGTTCTTAGCATTTCTGCTCCACAAAATAACCAGTTACACTTCTGAAATTGAACTTTAATTAAATTTCACAGTAAGGACACATCCCTAGCTAGATTGTACTTAGCCGTGAAACTGATCATAGACAATGAATGACAGGATTCTCTACATCAGGTGTCCCCAAACTTTTCACACAGGGGGCCAGTTCACTGTCCCTCAGACCGTTGGAGGGCCGCCACATACTGTGCTCCTCTCACTGACCACCAATGAAAGAGGTGCCCCTTCCTGAAGTGCGGCGGGGGGCCGGATAAATGGCCTCAGGGGGCCGCATGCAGCCCTCGGGCCGTAGTTTGGGGACGCCTGCTCTACCTAAAACTATCTACACTATTTATGGGTTGAATTGTGAGGCCCAATTTCTCTCAGCAAAAAGAGTGGCTCATCTCACACCATTCCTCCCAGCGTGCATGGGTGATCCTCAACCTGCAGTCACTCAGCTGCCTACTGGGGATGTCGTCCTCACTGAGGCTCTGTGCTCTGGGTGGCACTGACACAAAACTCTCAGTTCCCCACCAGCAGGCCAATTGCCTTTCCTGTAAACACTTACAGCCTCACACTTGCTGCTTACTGCTGCTATACCCCCTTTTCATGCTCCTGCTGCAGCCACCCAACAACCTCATCAGAAAACAGTAGATTGTTTCCAAGGCTTTCAATCCTGCTGGCTAATCCACGGGAAGAGACACTTGGAGGGAGAGACGAGGCTTCCAAGATTTCCCCTAGACTGCAAGGTATTGTGAGGTGGGTAAGAGTAGACATCCACTTCACACAATACCCCGGGCAGAATCCCAGGAAGAAAAGGGTTTGTGGCACACCCAGGGGCACAGGGACCAGAAGGACCAGCCTGAGACCCCCAGACCTGGGCTCGGAGGGAAAATCTGATGAAGCTGCCTCACCTTGAGAAACTGGGAGGACAAAGCTGGGAAGGCCTTTCCCTATGTTTTTATAACGTATTCCAGCCACTTTGGACAAATGTCTGGGGTCATTTGTCTGTGTTGAGTAGAGGGTCCTGGGATTCAGCAAGACAGGCACAATCCTTGCCCTCTTGGAGCTTACAATCTAGTCTGGAGTAGAGATGAGTGAGCAATTATAGTTAAGTCTTTTTTTTTTCTTTGTTTTCTTTTTTGCCTTGTAGTATAGTTTGGCGTTCAGTAAGTCTTAAGGGTGGCGGAGACTCGCGGACTCAGGGAAGTCTTTCAGAAGGAGATGGTTGCTAAGCTGAAATTGAAAACAGTGAATGGAGTTGGCCAGCTGACAAATTTCTGTTCATCTCTTTCTGGCTGTAGGCATAGCCCTGCCACCTTGCATGATATTTGGACAAAAAAGAGTTGGCCGGGGACAGTACTGCCAAGAGGAAATTTTGCTAAGGGGAGGGGGCCTGGGGACATTCCTCTGTCCCTTCACTGTTCAATCTCTTTTTCTTCCCCTCCTAAAATCCAAGCAGTAGAATCTTAGAGGCTAAAATCAGAGAGTGCACATAGTGCTTATTTCTAACCCCTGACTAGCCTGTGGATTAGAGAAGCAGGGTAACTTGACACCAGGCAATTTGACCCCGTTGGGAACACCCACAGATCAGGCTCAGTTCCCCTTCGGGCTGCCAAGTGGCTACCTATGCCCGCTGCAGCCAGTTGGCCCCCTGGTGGCCCTCACCAGACTGTCCCACACCCCTGACACGGGGCTGCAGATGTTGCTGTTCTATTTTAGACCACAACACAAGGAGGTAGAGGGGGACAAATGTGCCTCACACCTCATGGACAGTACCAGGACCTTGGCCACCTCGGCTCCTTGTTCCAGGACTTGGGGTGGAGTCCTTGAAACACTTCACACAGCACTTCACACTCTATAAGACACGGGTGGCTCTTGCCATCTACCAAATGAAAAGCCAGAAGCATTGAGGCCTTAAAGTGAACTTCCACAAATCACACCACTGGTAAGAGACAGTCTGGACTGGCACCCAGCTCTCTCTGGCTTTGGCCCACTGCAGTGATCCATTTTAAAGGAAGAAACTTTAGGTTGGGTGAAGTACTCACGCCTGTAATCCCAACACTTTGAGAGGCCAGGGCAGGAGGATTGCTTGAGGCCAGGAGTTGGAGACCAGCCTGGGGAAAACAGTGAGACCCTGTCTCGACAAAAAATTACAAAGATTAGCTGGACATGGTGGCACGCACCTGTAATCTCAGCTACTTGGGAGGCTGAGGCAGGAGGATCCCCTGAGCCCAGGAGTTTGAGGCTGCTGTGAACTATGATCATGCCACTGCACTCCAGCCTCGGTGACAGAGCAAGACCCTGACTCAAGAAAAAGAGAGAGACTTAAGAATTATCAACTCATAAAGCAACTACTCCTACTTCTGGCTCAATAGTTCAGTTCCAAAAACAGTATACTTATTACTTCCCTTATACTTTCATCTAATATAGTTGAAATTTGAAAGTACCAGTTTTGCTGCACCATCTAGTTGAAATATATGATCCAAGAAACCAAATATTTCTTACCAATTACAAATGTGTTTTTATATATTAACTGCCACTTTTGGTCTGTAATCAATTCAGAACTTGTTAGATAAACAAAAAGTCATCTCCTTTGTTTGAGGTTTACGTGTAAGTTAATAAATGTATTATTCATTTCCGGCACTGTCAGCGTTCGGCCTTTAGCTCTGATGTATATTAAAAACCACTGTGTGAATGGTGCACGTGTGTGAGAACATACACGGCTCATATATTCATTACAGAGATACATGCAAAAGCACAGAGCATATTTTTAAATCCTGGAATCAATATAGTACCATACTCTTAAGTAGCTATTGAGATGAAACACACATACCCTAAAATTTGTACAGCTTCTCAGTAGGAAAAAGCTCCAGAAACAGCATGAAAAGTCACACAAGCTGCAGAAGAGGAAGCTTCCTAGGCCTTGAAACACTGCAACAGGGCTGATGTCTTCCGATATTATGTCATTAATAAAAATGTATCATCTCAACCTTACACATCTGAATCTCATTTTTTAAATGTGCTTTTTATTTTTGTCCTCAGACTACTCTGCGTCTCCTAGGTCTTGTTTCATTCTGGGTGGAAAGGAGAGAAGAGATGGGTCACTCACTCCCCGACTAGCCCACAGGCCTGGAACGCTTAGCCATTACTTTGTCTGATAATGAATGCAGGCATCAAGGAAAAAACGGCAGCGATCCAGATCATAACAAATGATAACACTTCATAGGTTAAAAAAAAAAAAAAATACAAAGAAACAGAAAAGCCAAAAAAATCTAATCAGACCATGTTTTGATGCGTGCAGTTTACTTTTATTTTATTGGCAGTTAAAACTCATCTTCTATTTAGGAACATTTTGAAATTTGTCCCTGTAATGTTTTCGGTTAGAAGCTTTCTTGCATGTGATGCATCAAGGGAAAAACAACACTTAGAGTTAGAACGAAGGTACTCCCAGAGACAAATATGATTAATGGGATAATCTTGTAGATTACAATAGTTAGAGGCAGTTCCTGCCATTCCCCGCTCTCCAAGGACTGGGACTACTCACTCCAATACAAACAGCTGCACATTCCTCAATACCATTATTATCCAACGCAAGGCCGCATTCAACATGTTGAAATTCCTATAATATCCACACTCGGCAATTTCCTATTGTGCAACTTCAGTTTCAGAAGTTAAAGCTTCAAGTTCCATGTGATTACTTGATAGAGTTTACAAATGGAATTGATTTTCTCAAGCGCCATTAAAGGTTGCTCTGCAAGAAACCAAACAAAGACTGCCCCAACAAGCAAAACAGCTTTTATGTGGCACATTGACAATATAAAGGGCAGAGCTGTCATCTACCAGTCAGTCCCCCAGAGTCCCCCTGAGGGGCAGGTGAATGTTTTTATTCCTGGTTTACAGGGAAGAAACAATCACAGAGAAGTTAAGAGACTTGTGCAGGGCTTGGCTGAACTGATGGTAGAGAAAGGATTGAGAAAGCCAGGTTCCCTGTCTCTGGGTCCCACGTTCAGTCCACCAAGCAAGGCAGCTGCTTCTAAGACAATTACTCAGCTCCACCACGATGAAAACATAAATTCCCCTCTGTCGCCACAACAAATGCAAGCTATAGTCGTAGTGGGTGAAATTTGATTGTTACCTTTTTCTTTTTTATTTCTGTGGTAGAGATAAAGAAAGCCTTGGAGGAGGAGGCCAGGTGCTATGGCTCATGCCTGTGATCCCAGCACCTTCAGAGGCTGATGCTGGCAGATACCTGAGGTCAGCAGTTCAAGACCAGCCTGACCAACATGGTGAAACCCTGTCTCTACTAAAAATACAAAAATTAGCCAGGCGTGGTGGCATGCACCTGTAATCCCAGCTACTCAGGAGGCTGACACAGAACAACTGCTTAAACCTGGGAGGCAGAGTTTGCAGTGAGCCAAGATCATAGTACTGCACTCCAGCCTGGGTGACAGAGTGAGACTCCATCAAAGAAAGAGAAAGAAAGTTAGAAAGATAAGAAAGAAAGAAAAGGAAGGAAGGAAGGGAAGGAAGGAAGGAAGGAAGGAAGAAAGGAAGGAAAGAAGAAAGGAAGGAAGGAAGGAAGGAAGGAAAAGAAAGAAAGAATCCCTAGTAAATTTCTGGGCAAACAAAATTCCGTCTTAGATGTGTCCCACTCAATTTCCCAAGTTAGCTTATTTTCTTCCTTAACATTTTGGGGGTACACTGACTAATCCACACTTCCTTAACTCTAAGCAAAGACTCCTCCTTGATTAATATGTTGAATCTTTCAGTATTTTTTCTATTTGCTCAGGACTTTTTAGCCTCCTCACATTCCTCAGCAAACTGGCACCAACGACAAGACATAAAGCTGGCTCTAAGGAAAACTGTAACCCAAAGGAACTTTTGCCTCTGTACCCTGCTTCCTCCTGGTGGCACCATTTTCCTTCAAAACCTGGAGAGAATCCTTTCCTCAAGAAAATCAGCATTTTAGGTCAGTTTTTCTAGTAAAGCCAGCAAAATATGAAACTGTTCGTATTAAGATACAAATAGCTGATGCCAGCTTAAAATGCTCCTAGGCATTTGCATATTGCAAGACTCAAAGCTTGAAACTGCAGACAAGACGTGTCTCCCGGGAAAGTTCTGGAGTGTAACAGGTGGAGGGAGGCCTCGTAGTCCCTGAAATCATCCCAGATGCCAGGGATGCCTAAACTTTAAAGTGTATTAGCATCACCTGGAGGGTTCCTTAAGGCACGGATTGCTGATCCCACCCCTAGAGTTTCTATTCAGTAGGTGTGGAAAGAGACCTAAGAATTTGCGTATTTAACACACTCCCAAATGGTGCCAGTGGTTGGTGGGTTATGCTTTGAGCAGCGCTGATTTCAGTATTGCATGTTCCATGGACACAGGAAGACAGTCCCAGCAAGCACTATTCACAATGCCCAGAATCAAATAAAGCCGTAGTCCCCCAACCTGGAGGTGGGGCGTGACATGGGGGATAACCTAAGAGAACCTGAGTGGATAGAGAGAAGACTCTGGCTAAGTGGTCTTGCTTTGCGATTCTTTCTGACGCAGGCCAACCAGAAAAGGAGACTCTTGAGCTGGGGGCACTTTATCAAGGACACCTTTTCGGAGTTCAGATTCAAGGATGGTTAACCAGCACTCTAATTGACCTCAGCTGTCATGCCGGTACACAAAGATGTTGCTGGGTACCCAGGGACCAACCATCAGGGGTTTATAGATCAATATCCACACCTTGAACTGCACTTGAAAGCAAATTAAAACCCATACAAACTGCACAGTGTTCAAGCCAAGGTGCAAGCAATGATTTGCAAAAGTTCTTTAATTAGAGTCTATCGGAAATGTCTCTTGCTTTTCTCTTCCATTCCACCTAGAATGATTTTATTTTTCTTTCAGACATCACGGATGTTGTTTAGGGGAATTGTACAACACTGACAATCTAAAAAGCTGAACTTTGGAGAATGTATACAAATTGGAACCTATTATCAGACAGAAAATATGTGAGTCCATTTACGTACCCACAAAACCTAGAGAAAACAGTCACTAAAATCCAACTTGTCTTCAACGTGGATGTTAGTGATGTCGTTCAGCATCCATATTATAAGGGGGCATGAAAGAGAGAAATTGAGAGGCAATATACAAACTGCTTCCTTACTTCTCCACCTATTAAAAAAATAAAGAATATATTGTTTCCATTGCATACTGTGAAAAAATAAAAATGAAATGTGAGGGGGTTGCAGGGGGACAGAGAACATCAGGATAAATAGCTAATGCATGCTGAACATAATACCTAGGTGGTGGGTTGACAGGTACAGCAAACCACCATGGGACACGTTTACGTATGTCACAAACCTGCACATTCTGCATATGTATCTTGGAACTCAAAACACAATGAAATTTTTTTTTTAATGTGAAACGCACTTTCAATGTCTCAAGTGTGTCTTTTGGTATAAAATACAACTACATTAATTTTTTGTCTCCATGGAATTAGAAGGCACACCATAGGTTTTTCAGACATGGAAAATCATAGCTTCTCTCTGTTACTCTGTCTTCAGCAGAAAACTTCCTAAAGAACTTTTAAAAGTCAAAGTTGGCTATAACTTCTACTTAAACACGCCCATGTAGACTTTTGAATGAACATAAACATCTTCACTACATTTTCTTTTCCTCTTTTACACTAGTGATTTCCGCTGTGGTTTCAGGCTGCTTAATGCCAAGCTGTGGGCAATCATCTGCTAAATCAGTTAAAAGGCCTTTAAGTTAAGCAGTAATTTGAACTACAATGGTCTGTGGTGCTTTCCCAATACAATCTTGGAGAAGGAAAGACAACTCGTCACTTCTCCAAAAGTTGGCTTCTGTTTCCAGAGCTCAAGTGCATTTTAGGTGCCTTGAACCATGAATATCCCAGAACTATACAATTAGGCAGAAAATTAGATCAATTCATTTTTTATATAGTGTTCATATTTTGGAAAATGAATAGCTTCCCTTTTCTAAGCTAGAAAGTGTGCAGAAATGATACGGTAAAGCTTTTGGGGTTAAGATGCTTACATTTCTTGAATCTATTTAGATGTACAAGTGAGAGTCAAAATCTCCACGACCAACACATTCTTGTAAAAAAAATCCTTAAATGGAAACTTTTCTTCCTCACCAACTTCCCTAATCTAATGTTCATTTTCTTTCTTTCTTTTTTTTTTTTCTAGAGAGGTAGGAGTCAGGGAATTGAGAAAGCTTAAAATTCTAGTGTCACAAAAATGGTCACGCAGTAGTTTCACAGCATTCATGAAACTGAACCCATTTAGCCAAACAATTCAGTGAGGAGCCACTGAATGCCCAAAACCATTGTAGGTACTCTGAGAAATTAAAAGCTGGTTAAAGAGACAAGATGAACACAAACGTAAAGATGGGAGAATGATGAGCGTTGGTATTTGATCATGTACTACATTGTGAGATGTTATTATGTGGGAGAAAAGAATTTTTCATCTTCTTTTTTTTTTTTTTTAAGAAACAGGATCTCTGTCATCCAGGCTGGAGTGCCGTGGTACAATCATAGCTCACTGTAGTCTAGGATTCCTGGGCTCAAGCAGGGTTGCCTCCCAGCCTCCCAAGTAGCTGGGACTACAGGCACATGCTAATTTTTAAATTTTTCTGTAGAGACAAGGTCTCATTATTTTGCCCATGCTGGTCTGCAGCTCCTAGCCTCAAGTAATCCTCCTGCTCCAGGCTCTCAAAGTGTTGGGATTACAGGCGTGAGCCACCACACCCAGCCCTGAGAGTTTTTGATCTTATAAAAACTCCAGACTTTGTATCTAGAATCCTATTTCAGAATTCTCTCTTAGCTGAGAATGGATGGAAAGCAGCAACAGAGGGTGAAAAAGGAAGAGGTTTTATGTACCAGACACTATATGCAGGTACTTGAACTTAACGCCTTGATTTCTCTAAACCTCGCTATTTTGCCCCATTTTAAATAGAGATCAGAATACCAACCTGAGTTTAGTGATGATTAAATAACCCAGCTAAAACCCGTAGTATGGAGCTCACAATTGAAAGTGAAATAGGGCTGGGTACAGTGACTCACACCTGTAAAAACAGCACTTTGGGAGGCCAGAGCAGGCAGATCACTTGAAGTCAGGAGTTCAAGACTAGCCCGGCCAACATGGTGAAACCATAACTACACTAAAAATACAAAAATTAGGCAGGGTGGCACACACCTATAATCCCAGATACTTGGGAGGCTGAGACACAAGAATTGCTTGAACATGGGTAGCAGAGGTTGCAGTGAGCCAAGATTGTGCCACTGTACTCCAGCCTGGGCAACAGAGCAAGACTCTTGTCTCACAAAAAAAAAAAAAAAAAAAAAAAAAAAAAAGTAAGTAAGTAAAATAGACAGTAGTTGCTGTTATTATAACATCTGATCCTTCTCATCACTTGGCTTAATTTGTTTGGAGCAAAGAATATTTCACCTCCCTAGACAGTGCTGTGGGTCCTCAGCGTGGGTCCAAAGACTCAAACTGTCAACGTCTTCTTCTCCTTAATGATTTCTGCTTCAGGTTTGACGTACCAATCATGTTGTGCTCCTATTCCTTCACTCCCTTCCATATTTCCCTCTCAACACTAGATTTAGAACCTCTCTTCAGTCTTTCTATTTTGAACACATTTAATTTTTTTTTTTCTTTTGAGACGGAGTTTCACTCTTGTTACCCAGGCTGGAGTGCAATGGCACGATCTCGGCTCACCGCAACCTCCGCCTCCTGGGTTCAGGCAATTCTCCTGCCTCAGCCTCCTGAGTAGCTGGGATTACAGGCATGCGCCACCATGCCCAGCTAATGTTTTGTATTTTTAGTAGAGATGGGGTTTCGCCATGTTGACCAGGATGGTCTCGATCTCTTGACCTTGTGATCCACCTGCCTTGGCCTCCCAAAGTGCTGGGATTACAGGCTTGAGCCACCGCGCCCGGCTAATTTTTTTTTATTTTTTGAGACAGAATTTTGCTCTTTGTTGCCCAGGCTGGAGTGCAGTGGTGCGATCTCGGCTCAGTGCAACCTCCGCCTCCTAGGTTCAAGCAGTTCTCCTATCTTGGCCTCCCAAGTAGCTGGGATTATAGGCACCTGCCACCACTCTTAGCCAATTTTTGCATTTTTAGTAGAGACGGGGTTTCACCGTGTTAGCCAGGCTGGTCTTGAACTCCTGACCTCAGGTGATCCACTCGCCTTGGCCTTCCAAAGTGCTGGGATTACAGGCGTGAGCCACTGCAGCCAGTGGAACCCATTTAATTGTTAAAAGAAGAAAAATCTCTTACATTTAAATGGGCTAACTTTTCAAGATACATATATGCCCCTTCTCATTTCGCTCCTATAAAACTTTGTGACAGAAATAAGACCAATATTTGTCTTCTCATCTGTAATGTAGGAACAGGGCACAGAAAGATTTCACAATTTGCCTAAGGTCACAACATGAGACTCTAGTAGAGCCAGGGTGACGACTTGGTTTTTTCTCACCCACAGTTCTGTGTGATTTTCCTAAAATGTTGCACCTAGAACTTACTGCAGTATTTCATTACTTTACACAGAAAACTTTAAAATCATAGCCTGACGCTGTATGGAGCATAGTGAGGTCACTGGCATTCATTCACTTATTCCCTCAGTATTTCCGGAGTGCTACCTAGGTGTCAAGCACTCTTTTAGGCACTAAACACAACCATAAACAGAAAAGGCAATACTTTCTTTTTGAACTCATTTAATTTTCTTTTTTTCCTTTTTCTTTCTTTCTTTCTTTTTTTTTTTTTTGAGATGGAGTTTCACTCTTGGTTGCCCAGGCAGGAGAGCAGTGGCATGATCTCAGCTCAGTGTAATCTCGGCCTCCCAAAGTGCTCACAAAGTTTACATTCTGCCTGGAAAGACAGACAACAATGTTTTGCTTATTTAGTAAAGTATTTGGTTCTTAGATATTGATAGGGACAAAAATAAAGCAGAGAAAAGGGATGAGAAAGTGAGGGAATTTGGCTGGGAGCAGTGCCTCATGCCTGTAATCGCAGCACTTAGGGATACCAAGGCGGGAGGATCACTTGCAGTCAGGAGTTCAAGAGCAGCATGGCCAACATAGTGAAACCCCATCTCTACTAAAAATACAAAAAATTAGTCGGGTGTGGTGGTGTGTGTCTGTGGTCCCAGCTACTCGGGAGGCTGAGACAGGAGAATCGCTTGAACCTGGGAGGCAGAGGTTGCACTGAGCTGAGATGGTGTCACTGTACTCCAGCCTGGGCTATGAGAGTGAAATTCTGCCAAAAGAAAGAATGAAAGAGATGAGAAAGAGAGAGAGAGAGAGAGAGAGAGAGAGCAAGAAAGAAAGAAAGAAAGAAAGGAGGAAGGAAGGAAGAAGGAAGGAAGGGGAAAAGAGAGAGAGAAAGAGAGAGAAGAAGGGAGATAGGGAGGAAAAGTAAGCAAGGAAAAAAGAAAGAAGGAAGGAAAGAAAGAGAGAGAAAAGGAGGAAGAAAGCAAAAGAAAGAAAGAAAGAGAAAGGAGGGAAGGAGGGAAGGAGGGAAGGAAGGAAGGAAGGAAGGAGAAGGAATTGGCACTGGTGAGTTTGTGGTGGGGACTGGGGAGTTTCCATTGTAGATGGGGTGGCCAGGAAGATGGCAGTGAGGAGGTGACATCTGAGTAAAGACTGAGGGAGGTGAGTGAGCTGGGCTTTGAAAAACCTGGGAGAAGAGAGTTGCTGGGAGTGACAGCAGCAAGGAAGAGGGCCAGAGCTGGGACCGTACCTAGACTGACTGAGAAACCTCAGGTTGGCCACGATGACTCAGCCCACTCAGTGAGTGGAGCAGGTGGAGAAAAGGAATAGGAGACCACATCAGAGGAGCACAGGGGTGGGGACAAGAGCCAGAGCAGGCGGGACCTTGGAATCACTGAAAGGACTTTGCTTCCGCTATGAGTAGAAGGCAGAGCCATGGCAGGTTTGGAGTAGTGGAGTGTTGAATGACTTTAACAGCTGCTCTGTGGGGCATAGATCCAGGGAGGACAGGGCAGGGTAGAAGCAGGGAGGTAATGAAGAAGCCATTGCAATCATGCAGATGCTAGATGGTGGTGGATTGCACACTCACCTCACACTGACTCCATAATGAACCAGGGTTAACTCAGGGAGAGGCGTTAATGAAGTCAATGCCAAGGAATCTCATGAATAACCTTCAGGTCAGTGATCTGGGAGTGAACCTGAGCTTCCAAACCTTTGGAGGACCTCAGCTGTCCTACACTTTAATGCTCCTAAAGCGAGTTTTTCAGAAGATTGCTCAGGCTAAAACACCAAAGTTCTTTGCAATGGGCTGGGCTCGCATCAACTTGAGGCTGAAACCGTGACTTTTTGTGCTATCAGAAGGTTGAGATTGATAGCAACACGGTCTGCAAGTTTTGCAACAACAAATGCTTAACAAAGGGGATTTGTTTTGTAGATATAATCTTTCAAAATATAAGGCCCACTCTGAGGAGGGGCAGTTATTACCTTCAGCCCTTGGTAGTAAAATAATAAGAACCATTGATGTAGATGATAGCGATAGATTGTATGTGCAATCTCACCCCGGCATCTCTGTTCTCGATTTCCCGCAGGGCCAGGTGGAGATACGTGTTGGGGTCAATACAAGCCTCTCTCTGTGTTTCAAGAACATACCCTTTGGGAAGGAGACAGTGTGGTGGACGGACAGGAACTGCCAGTCAGAAAGCTACTTCAGACCTCAGTTTCTCATCTGTGGAATTAAGACATTGGCCTATAGATCCATGGGGTCCATCAGGGATCACCCTAGCTCTAAGCATCTATGATACTGTAGGAATGGAAATGAAAATATTTCATTTAACATCTGGCCCAGAGTCCAAGTAAATAGCTGAGCTACTCTCTTGCACACCTAGAAAGTGTGAGCCTGAGGAAATCTTTTCACTCTTGGCATGAGAAGGAAATAATAAATCCACCTTCTAGGCTAATCATATGATATTTTACCAAACTCTGAGTTTAGAAAGATGTTATGAAATCTGGCTTCTATTGAATATACTTAGGTCGATTTTATCCAGCCATGTTCCCTGATACATGTTAGGACTGCACCTCAAGGTCTTGGGTAGCGTTAGGTCATATCTCAGCTGTGGTCCTTTTGTTAAGAGCAAAAAGTATGTGGAAATGTTTTGTTTTGTTTTTATCAATCTCAGTCGCTCACGTGATGTCCTTCAAGAGCCAGCCATACTCTGGGGCTTATCGTCTTGGCAGAAAAAGCAACTGTCCAGAGGTCAAATGAGGGCCCGTTTCCTCCCCTACAGCCAGCTGAGACCTTCCATTCCCAGACTGAGTTTCAGTCTTTTAGCTTAGCCTTAAGGCTTTGTTCACTAATAAAATGCAATGCACTGGAAAGATTGTCGCTGAAGTTACCCTCAGATTTACTTTTCAAGGTTGAGTTGAGATCAACTTTCAATGAGCAGAGGAGGGCCAAATAGACCAGGTGTCCTTGGGAGGGAAGAGCTGTGTCCCTGGGATGGGGAGCATTTTGGAACCAGAGGCTGGAAGCACCAAGGCCGAAGAATTCCTTCTCACCAACGCTTCCCAGGCAGAGCCTCACAAAACAGCACAATCATGGCAAGTCCCCGGCGTGGCTTCTTTAAGAACTCTATTTTCCCTGGTTTCTGTGAACTCAGCTATTTCATTTGTCTTTCCATAAGCACACATTTTCAACTCTTGCTTCCTTCTTGGCTGTTGAATGATTGTCATCACCATGTGCAGAATCACTGCTCTAAGAATCCTAAGCGTCACTTCGTCCAACTTTCTTCCCCAAATAAAGAGTCTCTTCCAAGGTATTTCCCCACTGATGGCCACTAGGTAGGCGCCTGAGGCTTTGCAGTACCAAAGACCTCACTGCTTCATAAGGCCCTGTGTTACATGATGGACTATTCTATTTTTAGGAAGTCCTTTTTATTGAATCAAACTTTCTCTCTCTAAACTTCAATTGATCATTTCTAGTCACCCAGAATTACTTTGGGTAATGGATCTCCAAGTCTAAATTCAAACATTGTCACCTAATCATGTGGCCCCCCCATTTTTGTTCCTCTCACTAGTCTAGTTTTATGAACAATCCTGTGAAGCCATGATGACCACACATCTGACAAGCCCATGCCTATTTCAAAAGGAAGGGAAGGCAAGGATATACAAGCTAAGGTCTCCAGAGCAGATCTTAGCACAATTCTGATTCTGCACTCAGCACATGACCTTCTCCCTGGAGATAATGCCAATGCCTACTTAATAGGTTAGATTCCCAGCGTTTAATACCTGATCACATTAAGAGTTCCTGATGTCTCACTTGAAATTAATCATAAGAAATATTTTTGACATAAAACCCATAAGGAAATAGCTTCCTATCCAAATTAACTACAAAATCAGGAAAAAACTTTTAAAGTTTCTTTATTAGACGGTACATGAGACTGCCTCCTGTATTTAACTGGACTCTTCATGACATCTAGTGGCAAAATCTGGAAGCGTTTCCAGTTTTCTAAAGGTGGCAGAGGGTGGGAAATCAATTCTTAATCTTATTTGATATTCACTCTTTTAATATTATGTTTTTAGAAATTGTAAATGGAATTCATCTTTCAATCCATTATAATCATATACTCATTTTTATTTTAGGCATCTTTGTAGCTTTATACCTTTTAAATTTGGGCTGACTTTGAAATCAATCACATCTATTTTTTCACGGACGTCAGAAAGAACCACATTGGTTTAAGGGGAAAAAAACATTCCAGATAAGCATAAATAATGACATTTTTAGCTGGAAGCATACCACAAAAATGTTTTAAGACTCAATTCCTGTGAAATCTGAGTCATTTATAGCTAACCTTGAATGTATTGTTATTCACAATTAGAAGTAGATAAATTTCACAGGCAGAGAAGCTGACAAGTCTTTAAGACTTCACACTTAGTTTTGCAGGAAGAGCTGAAGTTAATTAGAAGTGATTATACATACATTGCATGTGTGTGTGTATTTGTGTTGTTGCACACAGACACCACAAAGGCCTTGGGAAGGTTGCATTTTTTTTATGTTTTAAAAATAAACATAATCTCCTTCCCATGTGTTGCTATAAGCCCAGTAAATCTAGGAAGCTCAGCAGGGTTGAACAAGGTCATTTCTCGTCAGGACTCCAAGGGGAGCAGGAAGCAACCCTGTGCATCAGATGCTGGCATCCTAATCCCTGCTCAGCAAGAGCTTCCCAGGCATGTGGGACAGGTCGTGCCAGCGCCGACACACTGGCAGACCGAGGCTCTGACGCCAGCCATGCTCGGTATCAGCACTGCGGCTCCCTACCTACCGTGCCCCTGGAAGATGAAAATATATCCTCACTCTCACAGTCAAGGCAGGATTCCAACCGAGTCTGCTCACTTCTTGGTTCTGGTAAACAGGAAAGTAGTCATGAAAAGATACATCTAATCACTACCTCAATATCAAGGAGGCTTTATTGATTTGTGGGGTGTTTTTTTGGTCAAATTTAAATATATGTTAAATAAATATATAAAGATATGTAAATAAATTATTTTGTTAAATTTAAGGTTTATATATATTTAAAACAAGTGGATAATAAATACATATTTAAATTCAACAAAATCCAAAACAAAAGGAGGAAAAAAAGATATAGATATGTATCTCCATAGATCTTTTGACATAGAGAAGAAACAGAACAGATGCCAAAAGACATTATAAACATGCAGGTAACAACATCTCCAGAATAATGTATAAGAAATAGGGAGTGGTGGTTCCCTGTGAGAAAGATCTGGAGACTAGAAGTTGGGGGTAGAGATATGGAGATGAAGAAATTATTTTTCTCTGTATACTTACACTTTGAAAACCAGCCATATTACCTAGAAAAAAAAATGTATTTCGGCCAGGAGCAGTGTCTCATGCCTGCAATCCCAAAACTTTGGGAGGCTGAGGTGGGTGGATTACTTGAGGTCAGGAGTTTGAGACCAGCCTGGCCAACATAGCGAAACCCTGTCTTTACTAAAATTACAAAAAAAATAACCAGCTGTGTTGGTATGTGCCTGTAATCCCAAGCTGAAGCAGGAGAATAGCTGGAACCCAGGAGGCAGAGGTTGTGGTGAGTCGAGAATGCACCACTGCACTCCAGCCTGGGTGAAAGTGAGATTCTGTCTCAAAAAAAAAAAAAAAAGTGTATTTCAATTTTAAGATGCCATAAATAATTTTGCTCAAAAGAATTTGTCCTCACCTTGGTGTGAGGTGATATAGGTCTTTGGAGATACGATTTTAAAAATTAATAAGGTGACTTCTGTTTTCTGGTTTAGAATATAAGGTGCTTAAAATTCACCATTCTGGCCCGGCACAGTGGCTCACACCTGTAATCCCAGCAATATGGGAGTCTGAGGCGGGTGGATCACCTGAGGTCAGGACCAGCCTGGCCAATGTGGTGTAACCCAGTCTCTACTAAAAATACAAAAATTAGCTGGGTGTGGTAGTACACACCTTAATCCCAGCTACTTGGGATGCTGAAACAGGAGAATCACTTAAATCGGGAGGAGGAGGTTGCATTGAGCTGAGATTGCACCATTGCACTCCAGCCTGGGCGACAAGAGTGAAATTCCATCTCAAATAAATAAATAAATAAAAGTCATCATTCCATCCAAACAAGTAAAAATCTAAATATACTGGAAAAAGCAACTCTTCTTAGATGCATGAGCTCCTCACAGAGACCCATCAGTGAGGTCACAAGGGTGGTCACTGCCCCAGAAATTGGAGAGAGAGGCAGATACAGAGAATCAAAATGTACTGGAGCAGAAGCTCCAGTCCCTGCACAGGAACTAGCTCTAGGGTAAGAAAATCTAAACTACGACTGATGAAGTGATGGAGGCTCCCTGTGGATAAGCCTGAGAGATAAGGACACAGGGGAACCCAGTAATAGGATGGGACCCCACATTTTTGCAAATTTTACTTCCAGGAGCTCTACTGGATTCTCACAGTGAAGATCACAGAAAAAATCCCCTTGTACTTCCCGCAGGAGGAGGGGAAAAGCAACCATTTTGAAATTTGCCCAAGTATGCTGTTCTTAACAAGGACTGCTCTCGGTAGAAATTATTTCACCTGAGCTTAACCAGCTGGGATTTCACTGGAGCCTGCCTGACCTGGGGAGGGAAGATACCCAACTCCAGCCCCCTCCAGCCATTCTGTTCCACCCAAGGAGGGCAAGGGGGATGCTGAGAAGAATTTGTGACGTTCACAGGGCAGAGGCACAGGCTCACTGAGACTGAGATCTACTCACAGGACTATACAACATTCCCCTTCCCTGCACCTTACCATGACATTACTAAAAGCCTATTTACCACAGTATCTTTTACCTAGTACTTCATGTCCACCCTACAATAAAAAAGTTACAAAGACATACCAAAAGACAAACAACATAACCTGAAGTGACTAAAAGAACATCAGAACCTGAATGAGATTTGCAAAGAAGGTCGGAATTGTCAGAGCTGGAATTTTTTACAACTATGATTTATATGCAAAAGGCTTTAATTGAAAAAGTAGACAACATACAAGAACAGAAGGATAATGTAAGTAGAGAGTAAAAATTCTGAGAATCTAAAGAAATGCTAGAGATCAAAAACACAGAAATGAAGAATGGCTTGGAAGAGTTCACTAGTAGGCTGGAGATGGCTAAGAAAAACATACCTGAGCTTTAGGATACAATGTTAGACTCTTCCAAAACTGAAAAGCAAAGAGAAAAAAAGATTGAAAACCACAACAACAATAACAACAAAAAACAGAATAGTCGAGAACTATGAGACCACTGTAATGGCTGTAACATATGCGTAGTGGGAATTCCGCAAAGGGAAGAAAGAGAAAAACAAACAGAAGCAGTATCAGAAGCAATAATGACGGAGAGTTCTCCCTAAATCAATGACAGACATCAAGCCATAGATTCAAGAAGATCACAGACTTTCTCAGACAAAAACTGAGGGAACCTGTTGCCAGTAGACCTGCCGTGCAAGATGTGTTGTTAAAAATAAGTTCTTCAGAGAAGAGGAAATGGATATAGGTCAGATACTCAGATCTAAGTAAAGAGCATTGGAGAAGGAATAAATGAAGGTAAAATGAAAACTTTTGGTTTTTTGTATTGTTAGTTGATCTAACATAAAACTTCGTTCAAAATAATACCACCAATGCATATTATTTTACATATATTTATAGAGATGTACACTTACTTATGCTTATGCATAAGTGAAATGAATAGCAGCAATGATACAAGGCATAGAAAGAAGAAATGAGGATTATTTTGCTATCTGAACTTGTGCTATGTGAGAAGCAGTCTAGTGTTTTTTGAAAATAGACTTCAATTAGTTGGAAATGTATTCTGAAAACTCTATGGCAAACATTTTTAAGAAGTGAAAAAAGATATGGTAAGAAAGAAGAGAAAATGGAATTACATAAAATGCTCAATTAAAACCACAAGAGAAAGAAAAGTGTGGAAGACAAAAATGAGAACAAAGAACAAGGCAACAAACAGAAAACAGTAACAAATATGGTAAGCATTACTCCAACCATTAATTTAAAGTGATTAATAATCACTTTAAATACAAATGATCTAAATGTATCAATTAAGAGACAGGTATTACCAGAGTGGACATATTATATAAGCTGTATCCAGTGACTGAAGAACACACATTCTTTTAAAGTATATTTTCAAAAACCACATTTACAAAACATTTATGGAAATGTATTATATACAGGGCCATGAATCAAATTCCCACAGATTTCAACAGTTAAATCAGATAAATGTTTTCTGACCTCAATGCAATTCATTTAGAAATTAAAGACAGACATATATAGAAAATATCCATCTGTTTGGAAATTAATAGATGTATTTTTGAATAGCTAATGGGTCAAAGAAAAGATTAGAAAACAGTTGGTCTTTTACACCATAGTAAACAGACATTGTGCATGGTAGTTGAACCTGTTCCCCTAGAAGTAAATATACCTTAAAGCCTACATTTAAATGAATGAGGTAAGTCTCCGCTACAAGTAGAAAAAAAGAGTAAATATTAATGCATGGAAAAACATGGATGGATAGATCTAAAAATAGATTGAATAAAAGAAGTCAGAAGAAAAAAGGAATTCATACTGTGTAATTTTATTTATACAAAATTCTAAAAATATTTGGAAAATATCCTTTGGAAAAAATTCTAAAAAATGCAAACTAATCCATAGTGACAGAAAGCTGATCAGTGAGTGTCTGAAAAGGAAGATAATAGGGGTTACAAAGGGCACAAGAAATATTGGGAGTAATGGATATTTTCACTTTCCTCACTGTTGTTACAGTTCCACAGATGTATACATAGGGTAAAACATATCAAATTGTACGCTAATTTTGTGTAATTAATTGTGTCTACTATATCTAAGTTATTATTTAAAAGATGACTAAAAAAATCAAAAACATGAATAAAAATGAAAAGAAACAACAGTCCATAGAAACAGATTCACAAGGACTCCAAATAATTGAATATTCAGACATAAACTTTAAAATAGCTATATTTAGACTGCTTTATCCAGTTATGACAAAGTAATTTCTGGCAAACCAGAAAATAACTAGAAAACTAGATAAAATGTGATTGCATCCACATTGGAGCACTCTTGAGGCAACCAAAACTTAAGGGGCTGATTTCACAGAGGGAGGGAGGAACTGTTGAAAGGTAAGTCAACATTCTGCAGATACATTTTTCTCTCACTGATTATGGCTGAAAATCTGGATGAAGGACATAGGCAAAAGGCTTCTACTGGGAAGCAGAGAAACCAGAGAGCTGCTGGCCATCTCCCAGATCTAGACGACAAAAGTCAAAGACTTCAGGATCCAAAATCTCAGCAAGAAGAGAGAACTAGAGAACAAATCTTGACACATGGCTCATTTTTCCCTCAAGACATTTGCCAAATTATGAAACGGTGTCAGATTAGAGGTAAGAAATTAAGAAAACTCTGAAAAATAGAGAGTTCGTCAGTCTCACAGTGTCAAGGAGAAGGAATTGAAGTTCGATCTTACAGGGAAGGAGCCTCCGTACCTACTAGATTGGCACAAAAGTAATTTCAGTTTTTGCCATTACTTTTAAACCAAAATTACTTTTTCACCAACCTGATAAATTTAGGGTGGCTGGACTCAGCTTAGTTACTCATTGGTAAGGTAACCTGCCCCACTGTGTCCACTCAGCAGACAGTAAGTCCTTTCTGTAGAAAGATAATATTACCCAGAGCCTTTACAATTTGTTCATATACAATGTCTTAAACACAATAGATATTAAATAAATATTAATATGTTAGGCATACCAAGAGATAGGACCAAATGACCAAAATCCAAGAGAAAAAGAAAAATAGACAGTAGAAACAACCCCAAAAGTGATTCAGATATTGGAGTTAGCAGAAAAGGACTTTAAAATAAGTACAATTGCTATGTAGAAATGGACATGGGAATTTTTTTTAATTATATTAAAAAAATTTAATTATATAAAATTATATAATTCTTTTAATTATATAAAAAGAATATCATCAGAGAACTGGCATCTATTGAAAAGAATCCAATAAAAATTCTAGCAATTAAAAGTATAAATATTGAAACTAAGAACTTGATAGATAAATGTAACAGAAGATTAGAATACCAGCAGAAAGGATAAGAGAACTGAAAGATGTATGATTAGAAAATATATTAACTGCAATGTAAAAATATAAAAGGATAGAAAACAGAAGAAATGGTAAGACACAGTAAAAAGGACTGGTATGCGTTTAATTGGAATTAAGAAGGAAAGAAGAAAATGGAACAGAAAAAGGGCATATAATTTTTCACACTGTTAAAAGACTTTAAGTAAAATTATAATACTATATTGTGGAGTTTATAACATGTAAATTATAATATATGCGACAATGTTAGCACAATTGATGAAGGCTAAGTAGAACCATAAAGTTACAAGTTTCCTGTATTTTACGTAAAGTAGCATAATATGTTAAATCTAAGTGATACATAAAAGATACATGATGCATTCGATAGAGCAATTATAAAAAAGAGAATTTGAAAGGGAATTATGATAAATTCTGATTAACACATAAGGATACAGGTGGAAAAAAAACAGAAAAAAGTAAACACAGACAGGACAACTAGAAAACATATAGCAAAATGGTTGACCTAAATAAATCATATCAACAACTATTCTAAATGTAAATAGAATAATTCCAATTTAAAAAGCAGAGATTTTTCACACTGGATTAACAAAGAAAGACCCATCTACATCCTTTCCACAAGAGACATATTTTAAATACAAAGACGCAGATATATGGAAAGTAAAAAAATGGAAAAGCAATGCCATGATAATAGAATAAAGATAAGACTATGTTAACTTCATACAAAATAAACTTCAAGACAAGGAGTATTACCAGAGATATACAGAGACATTGACAGAGATAGATACACATATACCTTTATACTACACATAGATATATAGATATCTCTTCATAGATACATATATTAATATACATATCTATATTGACATATATACTTACATCTACCTATGTAGACATATACCTACTATATATATAGATTGGAAGACTCAATATAGTTAAGTTGTCATATTCAAGGTAATCTGACTAGAAAGCTTTTTAAAAAGAGACTAATGAGCTGATTCTAAAATGAAAATGCAAAGGGCCTAGAATAACTAAAATAATCTCAAGAAAAATTACAGTAACTGACAGGGAGCAGCTCACACCTGTAATCCAATCACTTTGGGAGGCCGAAGTAGGTATACCACTTGAGATCAGGAGTTCGAGACCAGCATGGCCAAAATGGTGAAAGCCCCATCTCTACTAAAGATACGAAAATTAGCTGGATATGGTGGCAGGCAACTGTAATCCTAGCTAATTAGTAGGCTGAGGCAGGAGAATCGCTGGAACCCCGGGAGGTGGAGGTTGCTGTGAGCTGAGATGGTGCCATTGCATTCCAGCTTGGCCAACAAAGTAAGACTCAGTCTGAAAAAAAAAAAATTACAGGAATTATACTACCTGACTTCAACATACATTACAAAGCTACAGTAATCAAGACAGTGTGCTAGTCACATAACAGAGGACTAATAGATTTATGGAATAGAATAGAGAGTCCAGAGATATATTTATGTAGTTAATTATTTTTTAATAAGTTGCAAAAGGAATTTAATGAAGAAAGGAAAGTTTTTCTAACGTACTACAAAATTGGATAGTCTTGTGAATAAAAAAATGAACCTTGACCTACTTGGCACCACATACGAAAATTAACTTCAGATAGACCATGGACATTGAAACAGTTAGGCTTTGTGTTCCCATCCAAATCTCATCTTGAATGTAATCCCTGTAATACCCATAATCCTCACGTGTCAAGGAAGAGACCAGGTGGAGATAATTGAACCATGGGGGTGGTTTCTCCCATCCTGTTCTCATGATAGTGAGTGAGTTCTCACAAGATCTGATGATTTTATAAGGGTCTCTTCCCCTTTCGCTGGGCACTTCTCCATCCTGCTGCCTTGTGAAGAAGATGCCTTGCTTCCCTTTTGCCTTCCATCATGATTGTAAGTTTCCTGAGTCCTCCCCAGGCTTGACAAACTGTGAGTCAATTGAACCTCTTTTCTTTGTAAATTACCCAGTCTAAAGAAGTTGTTTACAGTAGTATGAAAATGGACTAAAGCAGACATAAACATAAAAAATTAAAGTTAACAGGTTTCAGAAGAATACATACAAGAATATCCCTGTGAATTGTGAGTAACCAAAGATTTCCTAGACAGGATCTAGAAAGCTATAACTATAAAAGAAAAATATGTACAAATTGAATGCCATCAAAATTAAAAATTCTATCTATTCAAAATTTTTCTCTATTCATTAGGGAAATGAATAGGCAAGCCATTGGAAGAGGATATTCACAAAACTGTCATCTAACACAGAACATGTATTCAGAATATGGATGGTCTCTGACTTAACGATGGTTTGACTTAATGTTTTTCCAACCTGATAATGGGTTTATGGGGGTATTAAATGCATTTTGACTTAGCTTTATCTGTAGAGACCCCCTTCATAGGTCGAGGAGCATCTGCATATAAAGAAATCCTATAATGGAATAATAAAAAGACAAACTACCTAATAAAAAACTATCAATTTTACAGAAGTACAGTTAGGTAGGAGGAATAAGTTCTAGTGTTCTATAGCACTATTGGGTGACTATAATTAACCTTTTTTTTTGAGACAGCCTTTCACTCTGTCACCCAGGCTAGAGTATAGTGGTTTGATCTTGGCTCACTGCAGCCTCAGCCTCCCTATCTATTGGAACTACAGGCTTGTGCCATAATGCCCAGCTAATTTTTGAATTTTTTGTACAGACAAGTTTTCGCCATGTTGCCCAGACTGGTCTCAAACTCTTAGACTGAAGTGATCCTCCAGTCATAGCCTCCCAAACTGCTGGGATTACAGGCATGAGCCACCATATCTTGCCACATAATTAATAATTTATTGTGTATTTTTAAATATCTAGAAGAACAAATCTTGAATGTTCCACACAAATAAATGATAAATGTTTGAGATGATGAATATGCATGCTAATTACATATTGTATATACATGTATCAAAATAGCACTGTATCCTGTATGTACAATTATTATGACAATAAAACTCATAATAAAAGCAAAAAAATTCAGTCAACATATGAAGAGTTACTCAGCATCGTTAGTCATCAGAGAAATGCAGATTAAAACCATAATGAAACTCCTGCAAATATCCTAGAATGGCTAAAGTTAAAAAGACTGACAACACCAAACACTGGCAAGTATGTAAAGCAATTAAACCTCTCATACAATGTTGGCTGGAGTGTAAAATGGGCCATTTACTTTTGGAAAAGATGTGGCAGTTTGTTTTTAAAGTTAAACATTCACCTATCCTTTGATCCAGTAATTCCACAGATATTAGCCAAGAAAAATAAAAGCCTACGTCCTTAAAAAGACTTGTAAAAGATCGTTCATAGAAGCTTTAGTAGTAAGAGACCAAATCTGGAAACAACCCAAATGTCCATCACTGAGTGAATGAATAAATAAATTGTGGCATGTTCATACATACAATGAAATACTACTAAGCAATAAAAAAAAAACTACTGAAGCATGCAACATTATGGATAATCTCACATGCATTTGCTAAGGAAAGATGTTGGATACAGAAAAATATATGTTATATGATTTCATTAGTATGAAGTTCTAGAACAAGCAAAACAAATCTATGGTGAAAAACAACAAAAACAGTGGTTGGTTTGAAGGTTGGGAGGACTAGTGGGGAAAGAATATAATTAAGTGGACATTTGATCCATATGGTAATTTGTGCATTTCAAGGTATATAAATTTTACTTTTATAAAACACTAAATAAATAAACTCTGGTTAGTAAGTTTCCATTTTCTGGGGTACATATTAGCAACTTTAAAACTACTTCTTGTATTCTTGGCTTGAGCAAATGTGTCAATATACTGAGGATAATGGGAGCTAGTTTTTCATATGAGATGGACATGTAAATACAGACACAGGAAGTCTAGAATATTCTCTGTACTGTTGGATTGGACTTGAAGGCATCAGTATGAAGTTGTTTTTTTTAAAAAAGGATATTGAAATAAATAAAAACATGTTTGGTTTTATATGTTCATAAATATTTCACCCCATTCTATTCCATTTCCTATCTCACCCATTGAGAGGGTCTAGAAGCAAAGACATACGAATGGGAATAAACATGGCTAACACCCAGATCCTGTTTTCTCAACATCATTCTCCACTAAAAGGAACCATTTATTGAATAAATCGGTGATTCCAGGCTTGGGCCAGGGTCAGCAGAGGGGGTGGCCGGGAGTAAAATCATAAGGCCAACAGCATGAGTTGAAGCTGAAAGTTAATTAGACATTATTGAACTTGGAAAACTTTATGTCATGAAGTTTAAAGAGTACTCAGAGAATCTCAGGGACATGTCAAATCGACATGAGTGCCAACTGGCAGAGGCTCTCACAGAACAAATCTAGGACAATGTTTAAGTATTTAAAAAATGATATAACCCATTAAAAAATTAGAAATCCGGCCGGGCTCGGTCGCTCAAGCCTGTAATCCCAGCACTTTGGGAGGCCGAGGCGGATGGATCACGAGGTCAAGAGATGGAGACCATCCTGGTCAACATGGTGAAACCCTGTCTCTACTAAAAATACAAAATATTAGCTGGGCATGGTGGTGCGTGCCTGTAATCCCAGCTACTCAGGAGGCTGAGGCAGGAGAATTGCCTGAACCCAGGAGGCGGAGGTTGCGGTGAGCCGAGATCGCGCCATTGCACTCCAGCCTGGGTAACAAGAGCGAAACTCCATCTCAAAAAAAAAAAAAATTAGAATCCATAAGCCTGTGCTGATATAAATATTAAATGAATAAATAAATAAACAAATAAACAAGGGAAAAGGAAGAGGTCTTCCATATGGTAAACTATCAATAGAAAGAAGGAATAATGGAGTTAGAAAATCATTAACGGATGCTAAAATTAGCAAATGAAATGTTGGTAAGGAACAGGATGTTCACATATCTCAAAACAGCTTTCAAAAAAATACTTTTAAAATTTTATTTTAGACGGAGTCTCGCTGTCGCCCAGAGTGCAGTGGCATGATCTCGGCTCACTGCAGCCTCTGCTACTCGGGTTCAAGAGATTCTCCTGCCTCAGACTCCCAAATAGCTGGCATTACAGGTGCATGCCTGTAAACCCTGCCTCTACTAAAAATACAAAAAATTAGCTTGGCGTGTCACTAGTCCCAGAGACAGAGTTTCTGCAATGTTGGTCAGGCTGGTGTCGAACTCCTGATCCTCAGTTTATCTGCCCGGCTCAGCCTCCCAAAGTACTTATAAAGGGAAAACTGTCAGACTCCACTTTATCAAGTCATCAAATCTAACATCACCGATATTGAAACAGACACCATGTGCTTCCTGAAAAGATGTACAGAGAAAGGCATATCACTTCAATAGTATTTCTGAAAATATGCATAACCTGGATTTTATCATGAGGAAATATCAGAAAACCCCAAATTGCAGATAATTCTGCCGAATCAGTGTCAGGTTAAAATATGTAAATACCGGGCCCGGCGCAGTGGTTCACGCCTGTAATCCCAGCACTTTGGGAGGCCAAGGCGCAGGGATCACAAGGTCAAGAGATCGAGACCAATCTGGCCAACACGGTGAAACCTCGTCTCTACTAAAAATACAAAAAAATTAGCCAGGCCTGGTAGCACGTGCCTGTGGTCCCAGCTACTCGGGAGGCTGAGGCAGAAGAATCGCTTGAACCCAGGAGGCAGAGGTTGCAGTGAGCCGAGATTGCGCCACTACACTCCAGCCTGGTCATAGAGCAAGACTCCGTGTCAAATATATTATATATATACGTATATATATATATACACGTATATATATATACATATATATACATATATATACGTATATATACACACACACATATATACATATATATACACACATACATATATATGTACACATGTATATATATAATATGTGTATATATATACACACATTTACATATATATATACATATATGTAAGTATCCTTTTTTTTTTTTTTGGAAACAAAAAAATAGTGTTTTCAAGTTACAGACACATTATGCTGGATCAAGTATTTCCTTGCTCTGAGATTTTTTAATGTGAAAGGATATTTAGAGGTTGGTAACCCAAAGCTGAGAGCTAATATGATAGAATAGTGAAAAATTTTTTTAATTTTAAAAATCACAGGGCTGACCAGGGGCAGTGGTTCCCAGCACTTTGGGAGGCTGAGGTGGGGAGATCACAAGGTCAGGAGTTTGAGACCAGCCTGGCCAATATGGTGAAACGCTGTCTCTACTAAAAATACAAAAATTATCCAGGAGTGGTGGCGGGCGCCTGTAGTCCTAGCTACTGGGGAGGCTGAGGCAGGAGAATTGCTTGAACGAGGGAGGTAGAGGTTGCAGTGAGCTGAGATCATGCCATTGCACTTTAGCCTGGGTGACAGAGCGAGACTCTGTCTCAAAATAAATAAATAAATAAAATAAATCATAGGGCCAACAGCATGAGTTGAAGCTAATAAAAGTTCATTAAATATTATTTTACATTGGCATGGAAACAATATTCCTACTGCTCTCCCTGGTTAAACAACACTAATTGAGGTACACTTGGAAACTAGAAGGTATCTGAGGATATAGTTCACCGTTGAGAGTGAGAGTTCTAGTTCATCTCAAATGTCATTTTTAATTCTATGATTTCAATATGCAATGAAAAATGTAAGAAAAATCAGAGAAAGATTCAGCTTCAAGAAGTTTACACAAAACTGCATTTTTTCTCTCTTTTTTTAAAGACAGAGTCTTACTCTGCCATACAGGCTGGAGTGCAGTGGCACTATCTCAACTCACTGTGACCTCCATCTTCCAGGTTCAAGTGATTCTCATGCCTCAACCTCCTGAGTAGCTGGGATTACAGGCACACGCCACCACACCTAGCTAATTCACAACTACATTTTGAAGAAGTAGCCACAGTTTCAGGCAACCGGGGACAGAATAGAAAATCAGACTGCCATAGCCATCCGAGGAAGATCATAAGACTAGAAGTTCTTTGAGGAGGCAATTTCATGCCGAGAGAAAATTATCAACCCCACATATATTCACATAACGTGAAAACTACAACTACTATTACCTTTTCTGTTGGGGTATATGTGTGCCTGTGCAACTGTCTGTCTGTCTGTCTAGATTCAGTGCTAGTTTTTAACATTGACGGAAGATCAAAGACCATAGATAAAGCCTCTATCTAAAGTATTATCTAATAGAAAAAACTTTATAAAGTATTCAATCACTTCACTTTAAGTTATATAGAAATTTAGAATCTGTTGCGATATAGCTCCATACAGGTAATTTTCTTTATGACATTAGATTGAAAACAAATTTAGATCTATGTTCAAGAAAGGAACTTAGATGTTGATTTGTAACATGTCCATGTTATGATTTGTAATTTTAAACAACATTATTTGTAATGCAGTCTTGTAGTTGTCTTCAAAAATGCCATGTAAAAAACTGTTATTAAGTCATAAGTCTGTAGATCAGGCTCTCAGATTCTTTTTGCCTGCCTTTCTTCGTTTGAGCAAAGTCTTATTTACCAAATTCTGATTCTTTAAGTTTCTTGTCTGGAAATCATTAGTTTTTTTGGTTTTTGGTTTTTGTTTGTTTGTTTTTGGTTTGTTTTTAGTATTTGGTACAATTCGGTGCCCAAAAATCCTAAAAAAGGGGGCAGCAGGAGTTTGAACTACTTCAGCTCTGAAATTTAATTATGTGGATATAAGCCTCTCATTCTTAGGAGAATCAGCAATCTTTCTCACATCTGGCATGAGAAATATAGTATTTTAAGCTATTGGTGCTACATCTGTCAAAGCCATGTGCTTTTCCTAATTGTGGTAAGAAACAAGTAATAATAATTGCATATAAATCCCACCCCCACCCTCTGGTTTTTGTTGCTTTTCATTTCTCTATTTTTTAACTCCAAAGAAAATAGTGTTTCAAATTTTAAGGTGTAGGAATCTTAAAGTATTTTTTTTTTTGTCTTTTGAAGTAGAATTAGTAGGTGATTTCTAATGATAAATGAAAATCAATTAAGCAGTCAGACCAAGCAGGGAGATCAAGACAGACTTACTTTTACTTGGTTAAGGTGGAGTCTGCCTATTTTTCCTATGAAATTAAGTTATTTGGGGAGTTATATCTTAAGATGTGTAAATATCCTGTTTTTCCTCAAACTTCATTCACTAGGTTTAGCATCCATGAATGATTTTCTAACTCTATCATTCCTTACACATTTCTTGGTTGATAGCCACTTTAAGAACTGAGACCTTTCTTCTCCAGCAGCCACGAGCTAATCTTTATTATTTTATAGGCAAGATCAGCCTATTGGGAGAATGGTGACTGCATTAAATAAGCTAAAGCTTTTGGAAAACTGAGTATTAAAATAATTTTCCACCTGTAAATGTCTTCTCCAAGTGGAAAATTAAAATATTCATTTGGCATGTAAAAGTTTAGTTCAAGGCCGGGCACAGTGGTTCACACCTGTAATCCCAACACTTTGGGAGGCCAAGGCGGGGAGATCACAAAATCAGGAGCTCAAGACCAGCCTGGCCAAGATGATGAAACCCCAACTCTATTAAAAATATAAAAATGAATTGAGTGTGGTGGTAGGCACCTGTAATCCCGGCTACCTAGGAGGCTGAGGCAGGGAATTGCTTGAACCCAGGTAGTGCAGGTTGCAGTGAGCCAAGATTGTGCCACTGCACTCCAGCCTGGGCAACAGAGCAAGACTCTGCCTCAAAAAGAAGAGTTTAGTTCAAGAATTATAAATATTGAACTTTCGTGAAAATGTTCTATGTATAAGAATACTTTTTAAAGTACACCTGAATCACAAATTTCCCTGTGTTTGAACTAATCTCTTTTTTTTTTTTCTAATATCCCTTTCTTTTCTTTAAAGTCCTTTAAAAAGCAAAAGGGGCAAGGAATCTCCTGTATTTCATGGATTCTGAAATTCTATAGACTGCACGAAGTCTGTTTAGAAACAACAGTCAATTAAACTGTGATGACAAGAAATTGAAAGATGCCTATCAAGTTTAAAGTGGTTTTTGAAAAGGGAGAGAAGTTTCATCTTAAAATAGATGATAACTTTAAATGGCTTCAGAGACTCTGAGCCAAAATATAAACAGGAAAGTTCATCGATAAGCTAGCAACTAGTAGTCCTTGAAAGGATAGACAGAAAAAACAAAAAACAGAAAAGGCCCTAAACCCCTTTCTTTAGACATTTGGGTTGATTCCACTTTGGGGCTATTACGAACAATGCTGCTATAAACAATCAGGTACAAGGGTTTGTGTGAATATATGTTTTGTTTTGTTTTGTTTTTTTCTTTTATGCATATAACTAAAAATAGAATGATTGGATCATATGGTAAATCTATGTTTCATGATTTAAAGACTCATCAAACTGTTTTTCAAAGGAGCTGAATCATTTTACATCCCCACCAGTAGTGTAGGAGGGTTCTGACTGCTCCATATCCTCACCAATACTTGTTGCATGAATTTTTGATTCAAGCTACCCTGTGGATATGAAGTAATATCTCAAAGTGGTGTTGGTTAGCATTTTTTCTGATGACTAAGACTGTCTAGCATCTTTTCAATTCATATTGGCTGTTTTTAAAATTGGATTGTTCTTGGCCAAGGATGGTGGTTCATGCCTGTAATCCCAGCATTTTGGGAGGCTGAGGTGGATTGATTGCCTGAGGTCAGGAGTTCAAGGCCAGCTTGGCCAACATGGTGAAACCATATCTCTACTAAAAATACAAAAGTTAGCTGGGCGTGGTGGCAGGTGCCTGTAATCCCAGCTACTCGGGAGGCTGAGGCAGCAGAATTGGTTGAACCTGGGAGGTGGAGTTGGCAGTAAGGGAGACCGTGCCATTGCACTCCAGCCTGGGCAACAAATGCAAGATTCCATCTCAAAAAACAAAAACAAACAAACAAAACAAATTGGGTTGTTCTTATTGAGATGTAAGAGTTCTTTCTATAGTCAAAATACCAGTCTTTATCAGAGATATGATGTCCAAATATTTTCTTCCATGCTGTAGGTTATCTTTTCACTTTCTCAATAGTGTTCTTTGAAGCACAAAACATTTCAATTTTTATGAAATTTCAATTTACCTACTTTTTCTTTGTTCATACTTTTGGTCATATCTAAGAATGCTTTGCCAAATCCAAGGTCATGAAGATTTACCTCTTTCTTTTCTTCCGCCCCTACCCTCCTGCCCCAGCTTCCAGGAACCTCTATGTTTTCTTATAAGAGTTTAATAGTTCCATTCCTGGTTGTCTAGTGGTTAGGATTTAAAAAAAAAAAAAAAGGAGTTGAATATTTCCAGTATGACACTGTCTTGATTGCTATTGGTTTATAATAAGTTTTAAAATCAGATAGTGTAACTCCTCCTTTGTACTTCTTTTTCATGATTGTTTTGGATTTTCTGAATTCTTTGAAATTTTATATTAGATTCAGTTTGTCAATTTCTATATAGAAATTGGCTGGAATTCCAGTAGAGACTGGATTGAATCTGTAGATTAGTTTGAGGAGGATTGCCATGTTAATAAAGTTTTCTGATTTATGACCATAGGATGTTTGCATTTATTTATATCTTAATTTCTTTCAACGTTTTGTAATTTTCAGAGTATAAGTTTTACACGTCTTTCATGTTTATTCCTAGTTTATTCTTTTGATACTATTGTGAATTGTTTGGTTAATTTCATTTTCAGATTGTTCATTGTGAGTGTGTAGAAATACAATTTTTAAAATATTGACCTTTTATCCTGCAACCTTGTTGAACTCATATTAGTTCTAGGTGGACTCCTTTAGGGTTCTCTACACATAGTCTTATGTCTTCTATGAATAGTTTTACTCCTTCTCTTCTGATCTGGATGCTTATTTTTTTTTCTTGACTTAACCTGACTAGAACCTCCAACACAATGTTGAATATAAGCAGTGAGAGCAGATATCCTTTTCTTTACTATCTTAGCAAGAAGCATTGTCTCTTACCATAAAGTGTGATATTAGCTATGGGGTTTTCATAAATGCCTTATCAGGTTAAGAATGTTGTATTCTTCCTTTGTTGAGTGTTTTATCATGAAAGGGGTTTAGATTTCTACTGCGTGTGTGTGTGTGCACGTGCTCACACGTATATATGGCTTAAATAACTTTGGATTTATATTGTACTAAAGTAATCAATAATATATGTTTTATCTAAATATACCTGATCACGCCACTGTACTCTAGCCTTGGCAACACAGTGAGACCCTATATCCAAAAATAAAATAAAATAGTAAAATAAATCTGAGATATTGCTCTGGGTGAGAACTGCTTACATAAAAAATGGCTTGTAAATCTTCTCATTCCATGGAAGCTTATCTCATTCCATCAAGTAAGTTACCCACTTTATTATAAAGTTATATGCCCATAAAACAGCTAATTCCTGAAATGGCACACATATATTAAAGAGAATTGTGGAAACAATTGCTTAGAGCACTCTGAAAAGCAAGTACATAGGACCAAAACAAGGAAGCAATGAAGCAGTTATATAAAATGCGGGTTAACATCTTTATTCCAGATTTTTTTTTTTGAGACTGTGTGGTTCTGTCGCTCAGGCTGGAGTGCAATGGCGCGACCTCGGCTCACTGCAACCTCCGCCTCCCGGCTTCAAGCGATTCTCCTGCCTCAGCCTATCGAGTTGCTGGGATTACAGGTGCCCACCACAGCTCCTGCCTAATTTTTGTAATTTTAGTAGAGACGGGTTTTCACCATGTTGGCCAGGCTGGTTTGAATTCCTGAACTCTGGTGATCCGCCAGCCTCAGCCTCCCAAACTGCTGGGATTATAGGCATGAGCTGCCGCACCCCACCAAAATTCTTTTCAAGGTAAACATTCAAGCCAAAATATGAACACCCAAATATCTTTCCCTTACAGTTGCCGGATTCAAATAAAAATCAGATTTTTTTTTTTTTTTTTAAGGCAGTTTGGCTCTGTCTGAAGTGCGGTGGCGCAATCTTGGCTCACTGCAAGCTCCACCTCCCAGGTTCAAGCCATTCCTCTGCCTCAGCCTCCGTAGCAGGGATTACAGGTACACACCACCACACCTGGCTAATTTCTGTATTTTCAGTAGAGATGGGGTTTCACCATGTTGGTCAGGCTGGTCTCAAACTCCTGGCCTCTAGTGATCTGCCTACCTCAGCCTCTAAGTGCTGGGATTACAGGAGTGAGGCACCATGCCTGGCCGAGGAGGAATTTTTTTAATGGACATCTATTCACTTCTGTACAAGCCTATCCCAGTGGTTCCAGTTGGCCTATACATTTATGCCCAGCCTCCCTGCTATTATCTGTTTTAGAGTTAAATATCCATTTTTAAATGTAAACATCACTTGCAGTCAAGGCTAAACTCATGAAGCAGTGTCCTTAATACTGTCAGTGTGTTAACTCCTTTGAGATAATTATGTGGCCAGGGAAATGAAACTGTGATGCTATTTCTACCATACTTTGTCATAGGGAGATTACAGGGATCTAATGAAGGAGTTCCTTATTACTGGAAACCCCAAAGAAGCAGGTATTAACAACTTATATATTTGATACTGACCCCCAAAATTAGAAGCCTTATTACTAAGGAACATCAATGGCCTATTCAGGACTCTTGTCAGGAATCATCTTTGTGAAATTAGAAACTTTTAAGAGAACAAAAGCGATCAAGAAAAACAATGTTCTAGAATGACAGATAGGAAAATATACATAATTATAAACAAAATACAAGAGAAAAGGCACCTGATTATAAGATCCTTTAATGACAACTTCAAAGCAGTGTTTCATATTCTCTTATAAAATAGTGCCACCAATCTTCAAGCAAAGTGTCATGTAAAACTGTGTTCAATGGTAGACTATAAAAGTGTCTACATTTCTTTGCCAGAAGGGTTTCAGAATAATTCTGTCTGCTGATGCTTCTTTCAACTGAAAGTTAATATAATCAATGATTCTTATAATTAAGCACTAGACTGTTTCAACAATTTAATGGATTAACAACTGGACATCCCAGCTAATTTCAATATCACATTTGAAGATGATGACTGCTCCCTCTTGGATACATGAACACTACCTTATCACCACCTCCTGTTTTTCCTCCCATTCCTGTTTACTACTCTACCTTCCAGGCTCCTCTTCTGCCAACTCTTTAATATTTCTTAGTATTCTCTAACATTTGCTCCTTAGTTTCATTCTCTTGCTTTATATTCTAAAAGTACTTATTCATACACCTATTTCAGTTTTCATCATCTAAACAGCTCCTGGCTCTCTGTTTCTAGCTCTAAGATCACATTTCTGGCTTTTTACCTACTAGACATTGCCACCCAAATAACAAAAATGAATTTTAAGGGAACGTATCCAAAACCATATTCATCTTCTCCTCCAAACTTTCTGCTTCTCCTAAGAGTCACTTCTATATGCAATTGTAAAAGTGAGAAACCTGTAAGACATCACAGACTTCTTTATGCTTGCTCCTCCCATAAGTTAAAAGTTTGATCTCTTTCACATGGCAAGAGAAGCTTCACGTTATGGTCTCTACTTGCTGTTCCAGCTTCATCTCCTTCCTCACTTCCCTAAAATGTCTCTTACATTTAACTCCCACTCTGTGAATGCAGTATGCACTTTTCCTTTATTTCACCTAAATTATCTTCCTTACCTTCCTCAACTGTAAATTCCTACTTAATCTCCGACTCACCCTAAGCATCTCCTCTTGGACCCTGGTAATTTGTTCAACATTGTATTTAATGATACAAACCAAAGAAAGTGGCTTCATACTAGAGACAAAACCCTTGTATTACAGTTCACAATCTAGTAGGCCAAATAAGACTACAGATATTTACAAGTAGCTTGATACATATACGGATGAAATAATGGCAGGATGCTATGGCAGCTGAGGAGGCATGCATAATTGTTATGACTATTCCCTGTATCAATTTTGCTTAGACAGAGCCTTGTAGATAAGTAGAAATGTGTCAGATGGAAAAGTTAGGTCAGAGGAAGGCATACGATATTAAGGTACGTTCTGGTACCTGGTAATACAGTGCAGCACATCGAAGAAATGAGGAGCATGGAGTAGAGATTACATTATGAAGACTCCATAAAGAAAAGATAACCAGAAGCCATGTGGAGGATACCTGACAGAAGCCAGACCAGAAGCAGAGAGACAATTAGGAGGCTACTGCAGTATGCCAAGCAAGTAATGATGGCTTAAAAAGTGGTGACAGATGAGAGCAGGATACAGAAGATACTTATCCTTGTTCCAGATACAAAGTAAGGCACATCTTCAGAACAAGTCTAAGAGATAGATGTTCCTATTTTTATACCAGAAATTCGAGCTCTGAAGGATGTTACTTGCTCAAGATAACACAGCTAACAAGTGGAGGAGCAGGGATTCAATCTTCAGAGATGTTGTTCCTAGGTAGTATGATGAACCAATGTCTCCAAATGCATATCCAAGTATAAAACAACAGATCATGTTTTCACAATTCTGGTCTGCTCAAGTTAGAATTAACTCCAAAATAAAATTCCTCTTCCCATAGAGAAGCAGAGCAAGCACAAAGGAAAAATACTCTAGCAGTTTTAACATTGCATATCCTTAAGATTAAGCTTTTAATTCCAAGCTGTGTAATTTTAGTACATTCAAATTATAAAGGTTATCTCTTTATCTTATAGTTACCTAATTATACATTCTCCAACTAATAATTGTACATGGGCCACAAAGTTTAAAAGCAATCTTATTAGCCTACAAATCTCCATTTGTCCTCTTAGTCCTATAGTGCTGAGCATGTAAAAAAACCTTACAGATCTAAAAATAAAACTTGAATTTTAAAACATGCTTAAAATGACATCAATAGTCTTAAGAAATATAGGCTTAACCGGGGAATAGACAATATTTTAAAATTTACTATATGGATGTTATATATGCATACTTGCTTTATGTATATTATAAAGCATTTACAACCTGTTTGGAAAACCCTGTAAAATACACACCTCTAACAGCAAGTTTTAAAGCTAAATGAGCACAGTACTCCTTTAAAGTTTTTTTTTTTTTTTTTTTTTTTTTTTTTTTTTAGCAGTTCTATGAATGGATTTTTTTCTTGAGACGAAATCTCACTTTGTCACCAGGCCAGTGTGCAGTGGCGCAATCTTGGCTCACTGCAACTTCCACCTCCCAGGTTCAAGCGATTCTACTGCCTCAGGCTCCCAAGCAGTTGGGTGTGCCACCTGCCACTATGCCTGGCTAAATTTTTTGTATTTTAGTAAGACAGGGTTTCTCCATGTTGGCCAGGCTGGTCTCCAACTCCTGACCTCAACTGATCCACCCACCATGGCCTCCCAAAATGTTGGGATTACAGGTGTGAGCCACTGTTCCGGGCCCGATTTCTTACTCTTAGTTACTTACCTTTAAAAAATCGTCTAAGATTACAAATGAACAATCCCAGAAGAGAGATACCTAACACAAAAATTAACGTACTAAATTGAACTATATAAGTATCAATACAAGCAATATGAGTAAGCCTTATTTCTTTCATGTTTTTAAAGCTTACAAAGGAAAGGGTGTAACTAATTTAATCAACTTCAAAACTTAATTCTTATTACAGAATTAAAGCTTTTAGACATTCAGAGGAACAAGGGATGATCTGAACTATTTTAGCTTAAAAAGTCCATGATCAGGGATATTAATTGCAGTCATAAAATGCTGAGGCCAAATATACAACAGCAGTCCTATCTACAATCACTTCCAAAAACACTGCATATATCCTCAAACAGTGAGACAAAGGAGAGCAGGCAGGTTTCAACTCTAGTTTTTATGTGGTTGCCTCTAACACAATATTGAGATTGAGGAACAATGTGGGGCTTGATGTCAAAGAAAACTCAGGATTATAAAAGCCTGCCATGAGCACAAGAATGTGCTACTCTTGGCTTCAGCATTAAGCTGACAAAGACTTCCTACTGCAGTACTTTGTTTGTGTTATGAACAGGGTACTTCACTTGTTTCTCATCATAAACACCTGATGTCAAATGTAACAAAATACACAAATCATGAGATTCTTTACTATGTCTGACAAAACAAACAAGAAACCAAATACCAGTTTTCTAGACGCACTATCTAATAAATGACTTCAGTTAAAATAACAAGAGTTACATTTTTTTGAAATGCTCTTATTCATCTGGAAAATTCAGTGTTATATGTAAATATTATATATATACATATATGCATGTATATATATGATATATACTGTTTTAGGAGAAAACATTAGCATTTCGGCTTAATATTTTAAATAATCCCAATTATGCATATTTATTTGTAAAGGTTCCCACAAGTGAAACATATTATAGTTACCTAGAAACATTCATTTTTCACTAAATATTTACAGTTTAAATTATGGAATGCTTGGCAACCAATTGTTATAGAAAAATCACATAAACAATATAAATCTGATGCCCAATCCTTTACACATACGAAATTCTTTCACTGGGTTTTCAAACTATCAAGTATAAATAGGACAAGGTCAGCAATACTTAGGATGAGGCACTTTAACAATTACTCAAAAAAGTTAAGTGTCCAAAATGTAAAGCAAAACCCTGCATATTAATCATATCCTTAATTTCAGATGTGATTAATCTGAGATGGTCTGTGTAAGGAGTGTTAAGACACAGACATCATCACAGGCCATTTAAAGTGCCCATATACAAATGAACTAAACTATCTAATGACACTTAGGTTTCAGAAAGGGACTATTTCAACACTAAAACTTCTGTAAAATTATTTTCATAAACATGTATGAATACACTGCTCTCACAAAGGCAAATAGTATCTACCACGTTCCTAGACAAGAATGCCCTCAAATGTATTAACTGAATCACAATTTTACAGTCTTATGCACTCTTTTAAAATACTGTTTTAAAAATACTCAGATATTTTAAAATTAAATCTACCAATACTTTTAGATTACAATTCTAAGATAAAAAAGAATAGGTATTTTACCAGCCTTTTGTGAAAGACGTTTTAAACATTTGTATTTGGCCACCTCATTTTCAACCTTAAATCATATTCTCTGTATATTTACACTGCACATTTTGGGAGTTCAGGTAATACTTGATTAAAAATAGTAATTCTTATTGATTTCATTTTTTGACAGAGTTTTGTTCTTGTTGCCCAGGCTGGAGGACAATGACACAATCTCGGTCCACTGCAACCTCTGCCTCCTGGGTTCAACGGATTCTCCTGCCTCAGCCTCCCAAATAGCTGGGATTATAGGCACCCACCACAGTGCCCAGCTAATTTTTGGAATTTTAGTAGAGATGATGTTTTGCTATGTTGGCCAGGCTGGTCTGGAACCCCTGACCTCAAGTGACTGATCTGCCTCGGCATCTCAAAGTGCTGGGATTACAGGCATGAGTTACCATGGCTGGTCAATTCCTATTGTTTTCTGAATTCATTGTGCTGTATTTTTCCCCAAACCATCTGATTTCCACATTCCTCTATTAGTAGGACAAAAAAGGCTAACTAAAAATTTTAAATTTACCTGAAAAGATTAAAATCTTGGTATATACCAAGAAAGAATTTGTGGACCCATTAGCTAAGTTTTAGGTAAGAGTAGTTAAATCTCATTAAACCTGTTTATTTTTTCTAATTTATAATTTGAGTAATTTCTACAGCTCAGATATCCAAATGTACAAGTTAGTACTCATTTGAACACGGTTAGCTGCTCCAAGACCACTTAGCAAAATCACTTGCTATGAATGTGTGCACATGTACTCCTTAATTCCCTAAAAGCTTCTGCTTTTCTAAAGAAACTGGCTTTCAATCAATACGCTACCAGACACTTAAAGTCTCTTCTAAAATTAGAAGCTGACCAATTTTCAAATACATAGAAAGAGAAAATACTGATTTAGAATGACAAAAATTAAGCTTGGCAAAAGTAGTGACTTTTATTTACAATTGTATGTGTCAAGATTACAATGGAAACACTAGTGATACCATCTGAACAAAAGCAATGATTTATTGGTAATGGCAATTAATGAAACATTGACAGTCTCTGGCGAGAATCAAGCAATTATCCAGGAGCTGTAGATCTGATTGTAATATGGTCGTCCAGTGTCTTCTGTACTTTAGTGGCTTTCTCCTTTTTTGCCAACTACCTAGAAAAACAAAAATAACTTTACATGTACATCCTATTGATTTTAAATATGGATTATTTAATAAAAAAAAAACACTAGTATAGGAATCAGTTTAAAACCTTGGCATTAATTTTTATCCTTGAATCTTTTCTGGCATGCAGTATATTTTCACTGTTGAAGCAAACTGTGACCTCCCCTGCCCTCCAGCCACAAGGAATTAAAAATAAAACGCATGCAGGCTATCTTTGATTTCACACAGTTTTTTTTTAAAGAAAGTATAGCAATTTTTAAAAACAAGATTGAAAGTTTAGAAAAGTTAATTTAAAGAACAATGCTATATGAGTAAAACATATTTGACATACTATTTTTAGATAATTAGAAATCAAATGTCTATCACAAAATAATCTGGAATTAGAAGGGTATGCTAAACTCATGTCTTCATGCCCAATATAGCAAATTTCTAGAATTTCCCCCTCAATACATAGACATGAAATGAAAATAGATTAAAAATGACTAATTTTTCCTGGTTTCTTTTTTAAGAAAAAACTCTGGTTACTCTAAGTGTATTATTAGAAATGAAATGAATAAACCTTATTTCTGTCAATGATTAGAAATATCCTCTACTGGAGGGTTTTATAAAACGTTCTGATTGCTATATATGTGGCAGCATAAAAATATGAAGAATAAAAATTTGTTTTCTACCAACAAATCTAGAAAACAAATTATCTGCAGGAGAGTTTGAAAACTATGCTGTAATTGAGAAATTTACCTAAAACTTAATGTTTATCATCAGATAATGTATTCTCAGAGCAAAAATGTCTCGAAAGAAACCTACTTGCAAAATACTGAATGTTTGTGTAGAAAGATTTGTTTACATTTATAAATTTAATTTTCATATTTCAAATTGATTTTATTCTAAATGGCAGTATCTATACCAGCAAAACTTAAAAAAGTCATCAGTACATGTATGGTCTAAAATATAACACAGCTGTGTCAACATCATTCATGAGAGATCTGAAAACTTTCCACTGAAATACCCAATCATACAATCCTAGAAATGTGTTTCCCACCCTAAGAAAAATCACTTCTAGTACTTTAAAGGAATTCCCCTTTGGTCCAAAGACACCATGTTAGAAAGCTCACAAGCCAGCAAGATGACAAAAAGGCATTTTCATGTAACAGAATGTGGGTAAGAGTAAGAAATTCAGGTTTTAAGAGCCACTAGAAGGGGAAGTGGCATTATCTGTATCACACGTAAATTTTGTGCCAATAAACACTGAGTATTACTAATCACTGTTTTACTTGGGAAACACAAAACACAAAGCTATTAGATTAAGCAAAAGAAAACAAAACAAATAATATTAAAAATTAAAGTTCTGGCAGATGTGATACAGAAGACACAAATCTGCATACTGTTTCACAGGTTGATAACTCTCAACTTGCCAATGTGTATTTTCTGTAAAAAAGAAGAAATTCAACATTCCAACATAGATTGTCATCCCAAACGCAAAGCTCTTTTTATTCATTCTTAAGTCTTTATATTACACCTCAGACAAACCAAAATCTAGGTACATAAAAATTATGTGTAAGAAAATATTTATTCAGTAGAATCCATTGATCTTCTATATTAATATATTAACCCAGCCTAATATTCAGTCCATAAGTCCTTCAACTGGTCTTGAGCTCACTTGGGTGATAAAAGCCGAGGACATGCCCCGATCAATCATCACAAGGATTATGGGGCTAACGTTCAAAGAGGAAAAGAAAACCAACACCCCTCAACTGAAATGTAATCACTATACTAAACTAGCACAAATATAAAAGAACTTGATGTAACTGCCATATTTGATTTCCAAAAGAATTCTATAGTTCCTAGAAAATAAAATTTAAAGTTTAGAATGGATTAAAACGTTATTCAACAACTAGTTAAATCTAAAACCATTCATAACAATTTAAGTCTACTGTGATATTACGTCTCAAAATGTAGTACAAAATTAAATATGAAATGGTAGAAAGTAAAAAAAAAATAAACAGGCTAGTGAGCAACATGGTATGGTAATAAAATTAAAGCACCTAGTTGCAAGCCTAAAACAAAAGCCAAACAAAATAAAAGGCCAACTGAGAAACATGACTCGGATGAGATCTGAAGAAAGAGATGGTTGAGGAAACCTAGGTAACAAGGCTGATCCAGATGATAGAAGCTGTAGAAATCTTGCACCAACAATGGCGAGAACATGGGAAGGGTGAGAGCAGAAAGGTGCTAGATGAGCAGAGAAGCAAGGAGGGGAGTAGAGTGAGACAAGGTCAATCTTTATATTACTTCATTAGGTCAATCTTTATATTACTTCATTTTAAAATATCTTCTGGTTTTAGTTCATTTGAGTTGGATTAAAAAAGCTGAAAAATAAACAGACAGAAATGTTACAAAAATAGCTGATACGGTGAATGGCCAGTTTAGCAAAGTCCATTTTTATAGTGATAAAAATCTTTTCACATGCACCTCGTTTCCTAAGAAGCAGAAGCCCCTACAATCATTTTCTTTTGTTTTTATAAAAATTTTAATTAAAAATTCTGTATTAAAATTAAGCAATTCATATAAACAGCATATTTTAGCAAAAACATCTACTTTCAATTAAGATGGCAATGGCAAGCTTTTCATGCGGCAACACAAAGAATCCATTTACAATAGCAAACAGTCAAAGTATAGATTAAAATCTGTGCATGATGCCTATTAAGAGCCAAAAATAGACAAGTGGAAGGAGTATTCTAGTCTTCAACCCTTAGAAATCTAACTTTTAATGTTGTAAAAGCATGTAAGGTCGTCTAAGATTTCTATCCACATTGGAAATACAACAGCACTAAGATTCTGTCATCTTAGTGATATAAGGGTCAGTGAAATAATGAAAACTGAAATTATCCAGAAACAGCTCACGCAAGATAAAAATATAAGCTAAAAATGCTCAACTTTATCATTCGATCTACTTTATCATTCACTAAGCCACTTTATATAGTGCCCTTCACTAAACAGCGGTCATCAAAATTCTCCTCCGGGTGCCCATTAAGTACAAGCCAAATCTATTTTGAAATTTTCAATTATGATTACTATGTATATACTTTCTCATAATTCAGACTGACCAAACGAGCGAAAGAAAAGAAATGCCATACGTGACTTGTCCTCTAATGCATCTTCCACCTTCCTAAGTTCATGTCCAGATCCCTACTTTTCCATTCTATCAAGGGTACCCGTCGCCACCTGCTATACTGTCCAAACTCTACTCTCAAAACTTAGTGCAAGTCCCTCTTTCTTTTCAAAGTATTCTCAGACTTTCTCATTGTTGGGGGAAAAGGAAAAGTCACTTAGCTGGTAAAGTCTGAGAATACTTTGAGGACAAAGAGACCCTTGAACTAAGCTTTGATTAATTTTGATTAATTTTCCCTATGTTTGTCCATTATCCTACAAGAATATAAATTTGCTGTATACAGAAACTTGCTGTAGACTGTACAGTAGTCCCTCCTTATCCATGCTTTCACTTTTTGCAGTTTCAACTGCCTATGGTGCAATACAATAAGATATTTTGAGACAGTGAGAGAAAGAGCAAACGTGGGAGAGACCATATCCACGTTAACTTTTACCACAATATACTGTTATAATTGCTCTATTTTATTTTTAGTTGTTGTTGTTAATCTCCTTTTTTTTTTTGATATGGGGTCTCACTGTCACTCAGGCTGCAGTATAGTGGCTTGATCCTATCTCATTGTAGACTTGAACCCCTGGGTTCAAGTGATCCTTCCACCTCAGCCTCTCAGGTAGCTGGAACTACAGGTGCAGCCACTGCCTTGCCTGGGTAATTTTTTTTTTTTTTTTTTTTTGATATTTTTACAGCGATGGAGTCTTACTATATTTACTAGGCTGGTCTTGAATTCCTGGGCTTAAGTGATCTTCCTGCCTTAGCCTCCTGAAGTGGTGGGATTACAGGCGTGAGCCACCATGCTCTGGCCTTGTTATTAATCTCTTCTGTGCCTAATTTTACATTAAACATTATCAGAGGTAAACATGAAGAGATGCTCCTTGACTTCCGATGGGGTAATATATCCTGATTAAACCCATTGTAAAGGCTGGGAGTGGTGGCTTATGTCTGTAATTCCAGCACTTTGGGAAGCCGAGGCAGGCGGATCACCTGAGGTCAGGAGTTAGAGACCAGGCTGGCCAACATGGTGAAACCCCATCTCTATTAAAAATACAAAAATTAGCTGGCCATGGTGGCAGGCACCTGTAATCCCAGCTACTCAGGAGGCTGAGGCAGAATAATCACTTGAACCTGGGAGGCAGAGATCACACCATTGCACTACAGCCTGGGCGGCAAGAGTGAAACTCAGTCTTAAAAAAAAAAAAATAAGTAAACCCACTGTAAGCTGAAAATACTTTAAGTCAAAAATGCGTAACTGACCCACACTTAAGAGAATGGTTTCTACTGAATGCATATCAATTTTGCACCACTGTACACTTGAACCATCATAAGTTGGAAACCTCTGTATAGGAAAAAACATAGTGTGTATACGGTTTGTTACTGTCCATAGTTCCAAGTATCCACTGGGTGGGGGGGGTCTAAGAACATATTCCCCCACCACAGATACAGAGAGATCATTTTACTAGTACTATAGGGACAAAACATACCATACCACACATCTAATACTTCCTTCAACAAGAACCAAACTCAATTATAATTTGTAATAAGCAACTCTTATCTGTACAAAGACTAATCTGGCCAATTTGAATTACACATAAACCCTCCATATCTTTTACTGCATTTAAGTTGTTGCTTTGTACAATATAAAAACAATGAAATACTAGCTTACTTTTAAAGAATAACCCTAAAAGACAGTGAGTGACTGCAGTACAAATGCCATTCAGAAATATTAGAAGGAACTGTAATATACATAAGAAAATAACTTCATCAATTAAATTTATTAAACATTAAAAGCACGGGGCTAAGAAAGCCAGGATACCAATAAGGGAGTCAATTATGGTATTCAAATGATTCTTGTAGCAATTCTCAAAGTGTGGTCTCCAAGACCCTCTCAAGGGGTCTGGGAGGTCAACACTATTTTCATAATGCTAAATTGTTTTTTGCCTTTTAAACTCTCATTCGTTTCACAAGTATCTAGGGAAGTTTTTCAGAGGCTATATGATGTGTGACAGGAAAGCTGACTGAATGCAGAAGCAGATATGAGAAGGAAAGGACTCTATTAGGCTTGTAAACAGACAAGCCTGGGCAACACAGTGAGATCCTGTCACCACATAAAAATAAAGATAAAACAGCCAAGTTTGGTGGCACATGCCTGTAGTCCCAGCTACTGAGGAGGCTGAGGTGGGAGGATCAGTTGAGCCCAGGAGTTTGAGGTTGAAGTGAGCCATAACTGGGCCTCTGCACTCCAGCACAGGTGACAGAACAAGAGCCTGTCTCAAAAAAAAAAAAAAAAAAAAAAAAATTCTAAATCAATGCTCTTATTCTTACTAAATTGGTTTTTCTTTTAGAAAATATGCTTATTTTTTGGCCGGGCGCAATGGCTCATGCCAGTAATCCCAGAACTTTGGGAGGCCAAGGCGGGCGAATCATCTGAGGTCAGCAGTTTGAAACCAGCCTGGCCAACATGGTGAAACCCCGTTTCTACTAAAAATACAAAAATTAGTTGGGCATGGTTGCAGGTGCCTATAGTCCCAACTACTCAGGAGGCTGAGGCAGGAGAATCACTTGAACCTGGGAGGCGGAGGCCACAGTGAGCCGAGACCATGCCACTGCACTCCAGCCTGGTGACAGAATGAGACTCCATCTCAAAAAAAAAAAAAAAAAAAAAAAAAAAAAAAAAGAAAAGAAAATATGCTTATTTTTAATTTAAAAATATTTATGTTAATATGTGTTCATTATATACAAATAAATATTTTTTAAATTTACCAGTTTTAACTTCTAAATGACAAATATTAGATAAATACAGCCCACATAAACAAAAGTTCTTTTTGGCCTTCAATAGTATTTAATAATATAAAGAGGTCCTGAAACCAAAAATCTTGAGAACTGCTACTGAATAGTTATTTAAAGTTAAAAAAAATTAAATGAATAAATGGCTGTTATAAAACAAGTACATTAAATGAATAAATGGCTGTTATAAAACAAGCACAAATACTCTCAAGCAAGAAAGGTCCAACACCTTTGCTATTCCAAAGACAGCCCCCAAAAACGTAGTCTGGCAGTTAAAAAAGAGAAAATAAAAGGCTAGAAGGGATGGGAGGGGAATGTTAAAAACGAGGTGGAGACAGATAGTTAGATGGACAATTATTCATGCAAATTAGAGAAACTTTAGCTGAATGGCTAGCTGGTATGAAGATGAACAAGATAGAATGGTGGTTATTTATGGAAAAATGAGAATCAAATAGCATAAACCAAGGTGAGAAACGGGAAAGCAGAACCAAATTTATGATATGAGAAAATAATAAGATTTATAATAACAGATGTTATAAAAAATTAAACTCAGAACAAACTACACAAGGCACAATTAAAGCCAAGTCCAATGGCATCTAATTCAAAAAGGCAAAGCAGGCAGCCAAGAAATCTTTGTTGCTCACACATTTTCCCAATAAAACGTATTTCATATTGTAAAAATGTAGATGTTTAATCTCTGCTTCTTCTGACCTGTCATTAAACATATGTGAAACATCTAGACATAACAGCTCTAAGTAGATAATTATTCCTGCAGTCCCCAAAAGTTAATCATGCTGTGAGACAGGAAAATAGTCGCTGGAAAAAGACCAGTTAAAATACCTACTGTCCAGGTTTTCAACTGGCAAAAAGAGCATACAATTTTCTAAGATCATCCCTCGTTATGCAACTTCATACAATTTTCTATAATTGAATTAAGTCAGATCTGTAGATATCACCAAAAAGAGTAAGAGTGCTTAGGATGTTCTCCATCTTCAATTCCACAACAGGGGTCCATTGGGAGCCTCTTCATCTAGGAATTGCCAGGCCTAGGGAAACTTCCACAAGTTCTAGACTGCCTGCCAGACAGTCATTAGAGACAGTGGGATACCTATGTATTCTGTGCTGCCACATTTAAACTGAATATATAGCAACTGAGGCTCTGTACTGATAAAGCTCTAAGTAGCACTTTGATGATCTGTTGTTGTGTAATTCAAAGTAACTCTAGGGAACTGTTACCAATTAGAAGCTGTTCCAGCAATGTTTAAAAGGAATTAGTCTGGATTAACAAAGGTTCCACGTACCCTATAAATTCTTCACAAAGAATGGTAAAGTTTCTTTACAATTCTTATAATTCTGTCTTTTCTAAAAAAAATTATATGCATACACATAAAGATACATAAAAATACTTGAGAAAACTTGCCTATTTACAATTATTTGATGAAATGTGCTATTTCAGCATACAAACATGGTTTGGAAAGTTAATATGTCAGCATATTAAAACTCAGTTCATTCTTTTTCAAATAAAATTATCCAAGTAATTTAAAATTTCATCAGACTAAAAAAAAAAAAGACAAAAAAGTTTCATCAGAAATAATAATCAGAATCTTACTATCAACAAAAAGTTCCTTAATTCTCACCACTGCTTTCAAATGATTTAACTTACTTTCATTTTTCCATTATTACTAACCAGTTTCTATAACCAAATTATTATTTTTACCCTTATGTTTATGTCATTCATTAAAAGACCCTATCAGTTAAGACATCGTTTTTATTAAAGATTCCTTTTAGTTGGATATCCAAAAATATAATTAGGAGAACTTTCTATCCTAGCTTAGCTTTGTAAAATTTCATGACATGATTTTGAATCACTTGGTTAAAAGAAAGTGTGTAGGTTGAGATACATGAAATTATTCTATTAAAATTATACTTTACTAACCCTAAGTATAATTTAAGCAAACTTACTCGTTTGAAGTCATTCATGTTTGTTGCCTGGACTGGAGTACCAATAAAAGTAAAATATGAAATTCTTGTTGTTTCCTCTTCACCTTGATTGGACTGAACAAATATCTACCAAAAAAAAAGTTTACATTTATATTTATAATCCTTCTTCACAAACATGCTTTAAGTTTAATCAATTTCCTTAAATTACTAATAAAAATATTCTCTATTTTTTGTAAAAATTAATCTAGGCTGGATGCAGTAGCTCATGCCTGTAATCCCAGAACTTCGAGAGGCTTTAGCAGGCAGATCACATGAGGTCAGGAGTTCGAGACCAGCCTATCTAACATGGCAAAACCCCACCTCTACTTAAAATATAAAAAACTAACCAGGCATGGTGGCAGCACCTATAAGCCCACCTACTTGGGAGGCTGAGGCAGGAGAATCGCTTGAATCTGGGAGGCGGAGGTTGCAGTGAGCCGAGATAATGCCACTGCACTCCAGCCTGGGAAACAAGAGCAAAACTCAAACTTAACCAAAAAAAAAAAACCTAAATCATGTAACATTAAGACTAGTACTCCTATAGGACTATTCATTATACTAATTGTCCTGCTATTCTCACCTTCTCTAGAGGTCATGGCAAGACACCCATATATACAAGTTCATGATAATTTAGTGCGATGGTATGGCAGAGTCATAATTCAATTCTTTTTTGTCTCACTCTGTTACACAGGCTGGAGTGCAGTGGCACAAATCTCAATTCACTGCAAGCTCTGCCTCCCAGGTTCAAGCAATTCTCTTGCCTCAGCTTCCCCAGTAGTTGGGATGACAGGCGTCCACCACCATGTCCAGCTAATTTTTGTGTTTTATAGTAGAGACAGGGTTTCGCCATGTTGGCCAGGCTGGTTTCGAACTCCTGACCTCAAGGGATCTACCCGCCTCTGCCTTCCAAAGTGCTGGGATTACAGGCATGAGACACACACCCAGCAATTAAATACAGAAAATGCTGAAAGAGTATTAAGATTTACAATTACAATGGGACAGACTATCATTGGAAATTTTATTAAAATCATAGTTTTTCACAGAGAAAAATCTCTGAGTTATATTCTTTCTAATATTCCTGTGTTCATTCTCATACCTAGAATATTTAAAAAAAAAAAAAAGTATTGGGAATCAGCTCCTAAAACAATATTATGCACCTCATATTTTTTTAAGCTCAATTCTTTATACTTTTTTATTTAAAAACTCCCCTCAGCATGTTAAAAGCTAAAAGCTTTACTCATTGATCCTTTTTCATATATTGGATTTTTAAAATTTGCTCCATTTCTGAGAACACAATATTCTAGGTGCTGTCTACTTTAAAATATTGCACCTATCTCTTTTTTGAGACAAGGTCTCATTATGTTCCCTAGACTGGTCTTGAACTCTTTAGTGCAAGTGAAGCTCTTGCCTCAGCCTCCCAGGTAACTGGGACTACAGGTGCACTACCATGCCCAGCTAAAAATTGCTTCTTGATTTAAACAACATACTTCTTTTCATTCTGAGATGGCACTCATTGGTCAGTTTTTGTTGTTTTCATAGGCAACCATAAATTCTTTCAAGAAAATATCTGATAACCAGTGTTCTAAGTTTAATATAACCATTTTCTCTGATTTCATTTGTGTAGGATATTACTAATACTTAAAACTCAACTTGATTAAAATTCTTTTTTTTTTTTTTTTTTTGTCATCCAGGCTGGAGTATAATGACACAATTACAGCTCACTGAAGCCTCAATCTCCCAGGCTCAACTGAACCTCCACAGTAGCTGGGACTACGGGCACACCACCAAGCCCAGCTAGTTTCTGTATTTTTTTGTAGATGCGGTTTCACCTGTTGCCTAGGCTAGTCTCAAAATTGTGGGCTCAAGCAATCTGCCCCCTTGGCTTCCCAAAATGCTGGGATTACAGGTGTGAGCCACCATACCCAGACAATTATAATTCTTGATATTACTACATAGATTCTGTGAAACTCTCAAAAATATTCTAAAATGAACACATATTTTAGCATTCTTCTTATTTGCAAAAATAAAATTATTTCATCACAACAAACAAATTGTATCAGTTTGGCATGACTTTCTCAGTGGCTCTGCGCTGGTTCCTACTTTCTTTTTCTAAGTATTCTGCTATTCTTTTCTAACTGTCTTACCCATTCCTCTAAATGACTGTAGGTGAGAAGAATGTGCTGGGTTTCAATGCTAAATTTTTTAAAAGCAAATAATAACCACTAAAAAGTAGCTGATTCTTATGAGTGGCATTTTTATAATAATATCTAAACTATATCACTTAAAACCATCTCAAGCACTAGCAGTCAATCTTCAGAAAGGCTGGGTGTAGTGGCTGAAGCCTATAAACCCAGCACTTTGGGAGGCTGAGGCAGGAGGACTGCTTGAGCCCAGAAGTTTGAGACCAACCTGGGCCACACAGGGAGACTTCATCTCTACAAAACTAAAAAATTAGGTGGGTGTGATGGCACGTGCCTGTGGTTGCAGCTGCTCGGGAGGCGGAGGGAGGATCACCTGAGCCCTGTAGGTGAGGGCTATACTGAATCAAGATTGTGCCACTGTACTCCAGGCTGGGCAAGAAAGCAAGAACCAAGAACCTGCCTCGAAGGAAAAAAAAATTCAGATACCTTACATCATCTTATAAAATGTAATATTATCTTTTTAAAAGGTCATTTTTAAGCCAGGTGCAGTGGTGCATGCCTGTAATCCTAGCAACTCAGGAGGCTGAGGTGGGAGGATTATTTGAGTCCCAGAGTTCAAGTCACCCTGGGCAACAAAGTGAGGCTCCATCTCAAAAATAAATAAATAAAAAGTCATTTTCACTAAGATAATGACCACCACAGTTTAAAACTCCATATTCAAGAAGCAAATAGGATTTTATAAACATATCACTACTTTTTACCAGGTATAAAGAATAAAGCACAAATATCTTCAGTTAGTATAACGTTGTAGAATAAACTTCTAGCAAAAGCACTAGTCAATCTTCAGAAAGGCTGGGTGTAGTGGCTAAAGCATATAAACCCAGTACTTCTATGTGTATGTTTAATATACATATAAAACAACTAACAAAAACCCACAAAAATTCAAAAATCAATTCGTTCTTCCTCTTTAGGGTACATAAATTAAAAAGAAGAAAATTTAACTATCCCATTGTACATTTTTACTCATTTCAAACTGAGTGGACAAATACCACTTTAAAGAATCACTTAGACTCACCTAGGATACTGAAAATAGTATTGTTACTCACAAACCTATTAAATACACATGAATGAAATACTGCTTACAGTTACACTGTTAACATTCTGAAACTTAACATAACGAAGTGGAACAATGCCATCTTCTTTAATATCATCCTCTGTCAGTTCCAGAGCTTGAGTTGGTTCACTTCTTTCTGCCTCTTCAAAATCCATAGATCGGGGTAAGTTGATAAAAATTTTTACATATTTAGGACCCTGACCTATAAAATAGTAGAATAAAATGAAATGTTTAAAAACGTCCAACATACTATACTCCCTTTATCACTACACACATACTAGACACAAAGGCACACACAAATCAATATACATATACTTCAAAGAAATCTATTATTAGAACTTGTATAAAAGTCTGAGTATCTAGGTAGCCAATCCTTTATTTTCCAATACACATTTACTGGTACCTTCTTGGCCGAGCTAACATGATGCTAAATGTTAGGAATGTAAAACACTCCCCCCGCCACATACACACCACACACACGGCAAATCCCTGCCTCCATCTACAAAAGACATGCTATGAGAAAATACCACAGGAGAGGAGGTTCAAGGAAGGTGACAATGGATTCTGACTACATCTGCAAGTTAACAGAAAGCTTCATAAAAGAAATAGCACTTGAGCTAGATCTTATAGTTGCCAATAGTTGGTACATTTAGTTATTTAGGAGGAAAGTGTTATCAGTGACAACATTTAGCACCCCCCCCCAAAAAAAATCAGTAATACAAATTGCTAAATTTCATTAGGGATTACATTAGGATGTGCTAAGTGGTAAAGCCCCATATATAGAATGTCTTAATCCCTTTAACTTCAAGGCACAATTTTTTTTTTTTTTTTTTTTGGATATTCAGTCTTGCTCCTGTTGCCCAGGCTGGAGTATAATGGCGTGATCTTGGTTCACTGCAACCTCTGCCTCCCAGGTTCAAGCGATTATCCTGCCCTACCTAGCCTCCAGAGTAGCTGGGATTATAGGCATGCACCATCACACTCCACTAATTTTTTGTATTTTTAGTAGAGACAGGGTTTTGCCATATTGGTCAGGCTGGTCTCAAATTCCTGACCTCCAGTGACTGACCCGCCTCGGCCTCCCAAAGTGCTGCGATTACAGGAATAAGTCAGCACACCCAGCCTCAAAGCACAATTTAAGAACCATATTTTGTGGTTGATGAAGCAAAAGTAAAACTCATTTCCTCAGCATTTGCTTATACAAAGACTTTGTAATTTCAGAGTGAAAGTCAAATGATTAACATAAAAATTTAGCGTAACAAATAAGAAAATGCTATCTTCTAAATAGGGCCTTGGCTATTTCTTCCAATCAATTAAAAAAATACACCCAAAAACAAAACAAAACAAAAAACAGAACCCTAGTCTCCATTCCCCTATTCCCCCTCAGAAAAAGCTTAACAGAAACAGAAAAAATGGGGGGAGTAAATAAGGAAAATTCCTTATTTTTGAAGAAGAGAAATTCTAAGTCTCTTCTTAGAATTAAGAAGAGATTAAAAATAAATAATCATATTTACATGCATTGAAATAAAAAAGATACTATTAATAGGGCACAAACAGGAATATCTGGAGCCTCTGTTTTCTCACTTAAAATAAAAGGGGTTTGAAATAAATTTTTCCCAGTTTTGATTCCAAAATATGGCTGCTCAGAACCTGTAGTTTTAGAACAGTTGGAAAAAAGGATTCAGCACTTCTCAGATTAAAAGGAAACAAATTTTAAAATAAAAAAGCATAAAAATAAGTTTCCTTTTTTTCATACTTTCAGTACCTAACAATCTCACATTATTTACCCATTCATTTATATTTTGCTTTGTTCCAAAACAACCTGGGCACGGTGCTCACTCCTGTAATCTTAGCACTTTGGAAGGCCGAGGTGAGTGGACCACTTGAAGTCAGGCGTTCGAGAACAGCCTGGCCAACAGATGGTAAAATCCTATACTAAATGTACAAAAATTAGCCAAGCGTGGCAGTGCATGTCTGTAGTCCCAGCTACTCGGGAGGCTGAGGTGGGAGAATCACTTGAACCCAGGAGGCAGAGATTACAGCGAGCTAAGATTGCACCACTATACTCCAGCCTGGGTGACAGAGCAAGACTCTGTCTCAAAACAACAACAACAACAACAACAACAACAACAACAAACTACCTCTACCTTTATTTAATAAAAAGTTTAATTTTATGCTCACAGTTCTACAAAGCAGGAAGTTAGTTTAAAGAAAAATTATGCTTTACTCACCATTATCTGGTCCTTGAAATTTCATGGAATAAAGCTTAACAGGTTGATTGAATGCCACAGTAATAAGCAGCTGTGGAGAAAAGAGTTTCATTTTAAAAGGGCTCTTGAACACACTGAGTATACAAACGACTGAAGTAGAATTAACAGGCCAAAAAAAAAACCAAAACAAAACGAATTCATCGAACAAAACCAATGTAATACGAAAAATCAGCAAGTTGAAAGTCACTTGATTAGAGAACATTTGAGAAGCACCACCATCAATTATTTATATAAGGGAATACAAAAAATTAATCAAGTAAATACTAAACTATGCATAGAAATCTAAGGTCTTGTGAGCCATAAACTGGCAAGCAGCCTGCTTTCTAACAAATAAAAAATCACAAATTAAAATAAAATGTAAACTATACATTTTAGCATACAGCTCTAGGATGGTCTGCTAAGTATCTACCCACATTACTTGACAATTTAGAGGCAACATAGGTTATGCAGCGACTAGCCCTGAAATGGACCCTGTTCCCAAACTCAAGAGAATAGGCTCTGAAGTAACCCCCAAACTTCCATCCTACATTTACTTGACTGACTGAATCTGGAAGGCCACATAAGGGAACAGGAATACGAAACACTATCAGAATGCTTATCTCTCAGATACTCTTCTGGATCATTTGCTCCATCTTCTTTCCAGCCAAAAGTGTGTTTGGTATAAATACCTATGCTTCTTCCCTGGAAACAAGATTTCCTGGGCAGAAAAATTTCAAGAAGCCTGAGCCAGTCCTGCTGATAAGCATTATCACATTATTTTTAGGGCATAAGGAACACAATGTGAATGATACCCTCAAAGCTGTAAAGTAAGGTGGCTCTGGGGTAAAAGCATAGAAAGATGGGGTTTGGATTTCTGATTTCAGAATCATATTGTGGTTTATCTGCCTAAGAAAATTACAAGGCTATTTCCTTTAGTAACACCAATACTTATTACAGTTGACCCATAATAGTGTATTAAAAAATAAGCATGGCATATTTAGGAAACTGAACTGTAGGTGAAGAGCAGAAGAGACTAGAAAGCTAAAAACAGATCAAGCCAGCCTCTTCCTAAAGCCAGTGAAGAGTCATTTCACTCTTCTAAGGAAGAAGAAGATGCAGATTTACACTTTAGAAAAATAACTTTTGTTACCATATAGAAGATGAACTGGAATGGGACAAACCAGACACAATGGAAGAGAAAGTAAATTGAGGAAAATAACAGCTACAACAAATATTTTAAAAGCTTGATTAAGGTGGTAACACACCACTTACTCTGTGATAAGGGCAAGGCAGGGAAACAAAGAATACAACAGAGGTTTATATCTAGGAGAAAGGAGTTAATCACACAGGAAGTACACATCCCATTAGTCTCTATTTCTTAGACATGAATTCATCTGGGTGGGAAGAAAGTATGGAAGACAGGTCAAAGATGAACAAAAGGACCGCTCACTTCTGCAGGGGGTCCCATCCAAGAGTTCAGTGATTTTCCTTAGTGCACCTGGCAGCCCACATACAAGAACAGAGAAAGGAGGTAGGTCAGTGTGGTCAAAAGACAGAAGTAAAAGAAACTAAAAGCTATAGAAATGAAAGGCAGAAGGGATCATCTGGGAAGTAGACATAAATCACAAGATGGGAAAAAGATAAAGAAACAAGAGCAGGCATGAATACTGATAATCTCCACAAGCCTTAACTTCAGTCCTCAATTACCTGTTCATCACAGTCAGATTCCAAGAAGGTCGTGTCTTTTCGTAAACAGTTGTCAAATCCATGCTCATCACTTTCATTAAGACATTCACAACCAGCTTTGTTAATAAAAGGCATTAAATCCATCTGAAAAAAATTAAACCAAGATTTTAATAAAAAATCCGAATTGTAGGCAATTTTAAGAAAACTCTTTTAAAACAGTTCATAAAACAATTTTAGGATAGTCCTTTCATTTGCATTTCTGAGATCTACCATCAATTATTAAAGCCAAATCTAGGCTTAGCCACTTGTTAAGGTATCAGAAATTATGTCCTTAACACTAAGATTATAAAATGTTGACTTACACTTTAAAAAATAAGTGTTTTACAGTAGAAAGTATACAAATTAAAGTATCTGTAAGATCCAAAGAAAGCCTGTTTTCCTCTTCTAGTGGCCAAAGGCTCTTTTTACCTTTGAAGATGTCCAATTTAAGGAGTAACAAATAAGGACTTAAAAAGTTTTTAACAAGAACAATTTCAAACAAAAATGTAATAATATAGTGAATCCCATGTATCCACCACTTCCAGCTACAATAATCATCAACTCATGGCCACTCTTACCTCATCTTTAACCCCCAACTACATCCTAACTCTCCTCCTGATTATTTTGAAAAATGTTATAAACATCTTTTGATTTCATTCATGAACATTTCAGTGTGAATTTCTAAGCAATAAGAGCTGTAAAAAAAATAAAAATAAAATAAAATAAAAAAACCATCCTCAATAGCATTATCACGATCAATACTACTTAACATCAAATCAGTGGTCTAATTTCCTTAAGTGTCTATAAATATTTTACAGTTGAATTGTTAAGACTCAGAATAAAGATCAAAAAAAAGTATATGCCAGTAATAGAGATAAAAAGTAAAAGCCTTGGCACGGTGGCTCATGCCTGTAATCTCAGCCCTTTAGGACGCTGAGGTGGGTGAATAGCTTGGGCCTAGGAGTCTGAGAGCAGCCTGGGCAACATAGTGAGACTGTCCTGAAAAAAAAGTAAACAAAAAAATTAGCTGGATGCAGTGGCGTGTGCCTTTAGTCCTAGCTAACTGGGAGGCTGAGCTGGGAGGATGGCTTAAGATCAGGAAATCAAGGCAGCAGTGAGCGGAAATTGTGCCACTGTACTCCAGCCTGGGCAACAGAGCGAGACCCTGCCTCAAAAAAAAAAAAAAAAAAAAAAGTATAAACATTGTATTTGGAGGCTGGACGTGGTGGCTCATGCTTGTAATCCCAGCACTTTGGGAGGCTGAGAAGGGCAGATCACCTGAGTTCAGGAGTTTGAGACCAGCCAGGCCAACATGGTGAAACCCTGTCTCTACTAAAAATACAGAATTAGCTGGGCATGGTGGTAGGCGCCTGTATTTCCAGTTACTCAGGAGGCCGAGGCAAAAGAATCGCTTGAACTCGGGATGCAGAGGTTGCAGTGAGCCAAGATCATGCCACTGCACTCCAGTCTGGGCAACAGAGTGAGACTCTATCTCAAAAACAAACAAAAAAAACTTAAAAAATGTAAAAAACAGTTTTCTCTGCCAATAGTGCTCATGCAAACACGGTGAACGTTCCTAAAACTTGCTGGACTTTTTGTAAGAAGTGTGGTGCTGGGCGCGGTGGCTCATGCCTATAATCCCAGCACTTTGGGAGGCCGAGGCGGGTGGATCATGAAGTTAAGAGATCGAGATCATCCTGTCAACACGGTAAAACCCCGTCTCTACTAAAAATACAAAAATTAGCTGGGCACGGTGGCATGCACCTGTAGTCCCAGCTACTTGGGAGGCTGAGGCAGGAGAATTGCTTGAACCCAGGAGGCGGAGGAGGTTGCAGTGAGCGGAGATTGTGCCATTGCACTTCAGCCTGGATAACGAGAGTGAAACTCCAACTCAAAAAAAAAAAAGAAGAAGTGGCCGGGCGCAGTGGCTCAAGCTTGTAATCCCAGCACTTTGGGAGGCCGAGGCGGGTGGATCACGAGGTCGAGAGATCGAGACCATCCTGGTCAACATGGTGAAACCCCGTCTCTACTAAAAATACAAAAAATTAGCTGGGCATGGTGGCACGTGCCTGTAATCCCAGCTACTCGGGAGGCTGAGGCAGGAGAATTGCCTGAACCCAGGAGGCGGAGGTTGCGGTGAACCGAGATCACGCCATTGCACTCCAGCCTGGGTAACAAGAGTGAAACTCCGTCTCAAAAAAAAAAAAAAAAGAAGTGTGGCAAGCACCAACCCCACAAAAGTGACACAGTATGAGAAGGGCAAGGATTCTCTTAAAGCCTAGGGAAAGCACTTTTATGACAGGAAGTAGAGTGGCTATGGTGGGCAGCCTAAGCCAATTTTCCAGGAAAAGGCTAAAACTACAAAGAAGATTGTGTTAAGGCTTGAGTGCACTGAGCCCAACTGCAGATCTAAGAGAATGCTGGTTATTAAAAGATGCAAGCATTTTGAACTGGGAGTAGATAAGAAGAGAAAGGGCCACGTGGTCCAGTTCTAAGTGTCATATTTTCTTTTATTATAAAAACAAAATCTTGAGTTTATGTTCACTTCATGTCTTTGCAGTTCATCTTTTGGGAGGGAATAAGCTAGAGCCATCAATAAAATTCCACTTGTGGAGATATTTTAAAAAACAAATAAAAAATAAAGCCACACTATACATAATCTACTCTTAGCAAATATGGAGGAAGAATAAATATAAATGGTTTTAAATTGTTCCCAACTTCAACTAACACTTTTAGAAAGTTAAAGTCATTATTCACAGAAAGGTAATTATAATTAACAATAACTTGTGTATTTCAAAACAGCTAGAAGATTTGGAATAACACATTGCATGTAAGTATAGAAATATTACATGTACCCCATAAATATGCATAACTATTATGTATCAATTTTTAAGTCACTATGTTCACAAAAAACAGTGTTCTGAATTAGAATTATGAGTCTTCACCTTTTCAGCATCACAACTACATCTTTCACAATATCTTAACCCCCTAAAATAGATACATATATTTCTCTTTTTAAATTAAAGTGAATTAAAATTATTCAATCTTAAGATTTTTTAAAAAAACTTCTCATACCCTAGTACTCTGGCCTCAGCTAAATAGTTTCAAAACAATAGGATGTATAAAATTAACAACTTGTATAGCCTCTGAGTGCTAAAACATAATCACCAAAACTAATTCCAAGAAACTCCCAGTTTTATAAAAAATTGTTACTGCATTTTTGCAATGCATTTATTTATTTATTTATTTATTTAATTTATTTATTTAGAGACAGAGTCTCACTCTGTCACCCAGGCTAAGGGTGTAGTGGTGTGATCTTGGCACACTGCAACCTTTGCCTCCCAGGTTCAACCAATTCTCTTGCCTCAGCCTCCTGAGTAGCTGGGATTACAGGTGGCCGCCATCACACCCAGCTAATTTTTGTATTTTCGTAGAGATAGGGTTTCACCGTGTTAGCCAGACTGGTCTCAAATCCTGACCTCAGATGATCGACCTGCCTTGGCCTCCCAAAGTTCTGGGTTTACAGGAATGAGCCACCACACCTGGCCTGCAATGCTTATATTTAAGTCTACTTAGTTCGAGAAAGGTTTTCATCCAGTGACTCTTATTTCCAGTAAGTTTCTACTTGTGTTCTAAGAACAATAATAGTCTTGGGAACCGAGTACCAGTTTTAAATACTGAATAACCCTATAAGACCTAAATAGTTCAAAACTGTAATGTCTTGATTGACACCTGATAGTAAAAAAAGAGAAATTTTTAAAAAACAGCTTTTCATATTTTATCCATAACATTTACCCAAAAACTAAATTTTTATTTCTTAAAATTTCATTTTTTCATGCCTATTTCCTATGTGAGGCCAAAACACTCCTACCATAGCTGATGTGTAAAGAAGTATGCCTATAACTAAGCAACAAGACTACTGTGCTCATAAGACTTTTTAATGCAAACACCCTTAGTAACAAAGGGAAAAAATAAAAAGATATAAACACAATGGTTTACAAGTTAAATGATTTCTGAAACTGTCCAAAAGATGTTACAACCATGATATAAACAATATGTTGATACTTTCTAATTGGACATTACAACTTCAACTTACAGGCCTATTTTAAATAACAGTAATTGTACTTCCCTAAATTAAGGCTGGTATCACGTTACCGATGTTTTCTGACACTCTCCCAATCTCCTACTGCACACACATACACAGAATCTCTCAAATTTATTAGACTATAGCTTCTCTTCATTTGGCATGAATTTAGACATACAGAGAGGACTTGTAGCTCCATGACACAAATCTGCTTTAATATGCCTGATAGGTACCTTGTTTAGGATATTAGCTTTAACTTAAGGTAACTTTTAAAAAAATTCATTCTTTGATCTACCAGTGCAGTAACTTTATAACCAGAGAAATTAAGAACTACATTATTATGCAGGATTTACCTACAGTGTATGTATAAACAAATCTAATACCATGAAGTGCTGCTTCCGAATTTTGCTTCTTTCTTGAATAACTCTCAAATTAAAAATGCTGCATTATAACTACTCATACTCTGAAGTTTTCAAACACTATCCTTTAGATTCTTAAGTCTTTATGTTGCTATTTAGAATACTTACTCTTAAAACCTAGAATACTACATGTGATACTAAAGTCACATTTAATTCTAAAACAAAATCAGTAACTAGACTTTTTTTTAAACATAGAGTGCCAGAAAAGAGGGCATACATTTAAAAAGATAAAACTATAGGAAATGAGTGGCAGCAAAGGGAGTTCAATATACAATGTCATAATTAAAACTTGTAAGTCATTTTACACAATTTTCAAAAAGTGAAAAAATATTTCCTATGCACGTCGTCTTCACTTTTTGCAAAAAAAAAAAGTATAAAGCAAGTATTTTTAAATGGTTATTAAAACAGCTCAGAAAGCAGATAAAAAAATAAGTGGCAAAGAAAATCGGAGAAATTTAGGAAAAATAGCTTATGATGGGGGCTTAACACACACAAAGACATACACATACAGACAAAACCCAATAGTCAGCTAATAAATTTAATTTGAAACCTCTTATTTAAAAGTATTATAAACCGTTAAGAGAACATAAAAACAGTTATATACTTCATTTTAACCAAATAATGACATGTATAAGATACATTATGATTTCACTTTTCAGTTTACATACATAGCCTTTTGGAATATCTGTGTCTTCATTGCTTCCAGGGTCATTTTCTAAGTGCTGCTTGATTTTTTCTTCTAATCCCACAGCATCTGCTCCTTGATACTGATCAATTCTCACTTTGTTTCGAAAAAACAAAAATGTAGGTGTTGCTGATATATTGTTGGTGGCAGCTGTTCCCTAGAATTCACAAGTTGGACAGCGTTATGAATTAAATCTTAAACCACTTTGAATATTCATTCTATACCTTTATGGAAGTTAAATATCATAAGCATGAAGTAAAAACATGTAAAATACTGCATTCTTAATTGTTACTTAAGACAAAAATAGACCTGTTCCTAAAAGAGTTCCCCTTTGGGCATAGCTATATAACCCTTACACACACTATAAAGAACATTGTCTACATTTTTATCATTTTTACTGCTAAATATGTCATCCAGTAGAAAAATTAGTTTTCAATGCCGAAACTGTGCTTTACACCAGACAGGTCTTTCATAATTACAGGTATTTCTCAAAAAGAATAATCAAGAATGGTATTAATAAAGTGAACACAAACCACTACTACGAGAAAAAAAAGTGTCTATCTGGCTAGGCATGGTGGCTCATGCCTGTAGTCTCATAACTTTGGGAGGCCGAGGCGGGTAGATCACCCGAGGTTGGGAGTTCAAGACCAGCCTGACCAACATGGAGGAAAATTCATCTCTACTAAAAATATATAATTAAGCCAGGCACCGTTGCGGGCTCCTGTAATCCCAGCTACTTGGGAGGCTGAGACAGGAGAATCACTTGAACCCAGGAGGCAGAGGTTGCAGTGAGCTGAGATGGCGCCATTGCACTCCAGCCTGGGCAACAAGATCAAGACTCCATCTCAAAAAAAAAAAAAAAAGGAAAAAAAGTGCGCATCTGAAAAACAGTAGTCAATCTGCCTGTGAAAAACAGGCAATGTATTTTGCATTGCAACTGTCACCCAATTTTTACTCTTACAGAAATGTCTTTGGTCACCCATCAAACACATTCCAACAACTATCTTTTTAAATTCTTTCCTAGCTCTACAATTTTATAAGACTACTGAATGGAAATTACCTAATACCCACTGAGTATGCTAGTTTAAACTTTTCATGACAAGTATAAAAGAACCAGTAAAGCAAATATGGTACCTTACATATTCAAATATTATGAATGTCGCTACTATATTATTTAAAGAAAAAGAACATAAAGATGAACATAGGAATGTCTTCTCAAAGCCTCTAAGTTAAAAAACTATGATTGACCTTACAGAGAAGTGCTGTCCAAAACAATGGATATGTAGCACATGAGCTACATATGCAATTTTAAATTTTCTACTATCTATAATAAAAAAGTAAAATAAGTAAAATCAATTTTAATATTACAGCAAACCTAATATATACATTCTCAATCTAATCAACATAAAAAGATAATGCACTATTTTACATTTTTTTCATACTAAGTCTTTAAAATCTGATGTGTATTTTATACTTTCAGTACATCTCAATTTGGTTTTGCCACATTTAAAGTACTCAATAAACACAGGTAGCCACTGGTTACAATACCTGACAGCATAGCTCCAGGAAAAAGCACTTTCATATCAGAAACTGTGATTAAATCAGGGGCCAATAATACAGTTCAATAACTGTGACTAAGTGCTGAAACATAAACGTGTGTAACAAATCCCCAAACTAACTACAAACTACATAATATTCTAAAATGTTTACCACACTCAGAAACTTAACAAAGATAAAGTTGCAGAGCTATAGAGTTGTTCCTTAATCAGAACTAAAGACTCCACTTTTTAGTGTTGGAAAGAGCCTTCCAATTTTTTTTCCCCCTTAACAATTCCCCACATTTCTACATATACAAATACAGAACTGTCACATACCATTCCAACTAAGTAATAAGGGCAATTCACCTACAACACTGTGGCTCAATCAACAGTAATCAACATTTTGGCCAGGTGTGGTGGCTCCCACCTGTAATCCCAGTACTTTGGGAGACCAAGGCAGGCAGATCACAAGGTTAGGAGATGGAGACCATCCTGGCTAACACGGTAAAACCCCGTCTCTACTACAAATACAAAGAATTAGCCGGGTGTGGTGGCAATCGCCTACAGTCCCAGCTACTCAGAAGGCTGAGGCAGGAAAATCACTTGAACCCAGGAGGTGGAGGTTGCAGTGAGCCGAGATTGCGCCACTGCAATCAAGCCTGGTGACAGAGTGAGACTCCATCTCAAAAAAAATAAAAAAATAATAAAAAATAAAGTGATCAACATTTTAAAGTTTCTGCTCAGTACGTTGATTTGGAGATAAGATTACAAACTGATCAATTCAAACTGTAACCAAGAACTCCTTGCCATTGTTGTATAATCGGCCAATGCCTCAGGGGTAGAAGACATAATTGTAGGTTTGCAAAACATAACGAATGTAATACACAGAACTGCCAGGTGACTTATTAACAACATCATATTAATTTTATATCAGACAGTGATTAATACAAACCTGAAGCAATTAATAATGTGCTACTCTTAACTAAGGTAGCCATAATGACATCTGTAATAATGACATCAACATAACATCTTCCTATCTTCAAAGGAATAAGAACTATGTGCATAAAGAGATAAATGAAGAATATTAATGTTGGATTCAAATTTATTCAAAAGTAAATTTAAAAAGATTCCTTTCCCTTACCTGACACTGATGTACATCGACTTCCAAGAAAACAGCTTGTGGATATTTATTACTCATAGAACTGAATGCTGGGGCAATCCTCAAACATGGCCCGCACCTATGAGAAAAGGAAAAGGAACATTAAAATAACACTAAAGCACTCATTGATTAAACATAAACGAGAACAAACACTGATGTTCCTGGCTTTGACTCTCTGGCTTTTTTCTTTTTCTTTTTTTTTTTTTGAGACAGGGTCTCATTCTGTAACCCAGGCTAGAGTACAGTAGCATAACCATGGCTCACTGTAGCCTCCATCTTCCAGCCTCAAACAATCTTCCCACCTCAGCCTTCCAAGTAGCTGTAACTACAAGTGCATGTCACCACACCCAGCTAACCAGCTAGTTTTTTTTTGTTTTTGGACAGATAGGGTCTCACTATATTGCCCAGCTAGTCTCAAACTCCTGGGTTCAAGTGATCCTCCTGCCTTTGGCCTCCCAAAATGCAGACATTACAGGCATGAATCACAACCTTAGGCCAGATTCTCTGGTCTACTTGAGTAAGTTATTCATACACACTTGTATCAATACTATACTGTCTTAATGAGCCCAGATGTTCTATTTAGTCTTCATATCTAATAGTGTTAAATCTTCAAGGTTTGTTCTGAGAGAAATTAAAGAAAACCTAAATAAATGAAGGAATACACTCTGCTTATGAATTTGCAAACTCAATATTGCCAAGATACCGATTTTCCTCGATTTGATGTTTATAACTGATGTTGTAACATCAGCAGGTTTTCCTGTAGAATTTAACAAATTTCAATTCTAAAAATCCTCGAGAAATAACAGGACAGCCCAAGCTGTTTTGAGGTTCAAATCTGAAAAATGCTGTATTAATCAGATAAGAACTACCGTAAAACTTTATTAAGAGAATATAGTACTTGTACAAGAATGAGCAAACTGATTCAATCAGTTTTCTTTTTAAAGAAAAGTCCAGGCTGGGCGCGGTGGCTCAAGCCTGTAATCCCAGCACTTTGGGAGGCCGAGGCGGGTGGATCACGAGGTCAAGAGATCGAGACCATCTGGTCAATAGGGTGAAACCCCGTCTCTACTAAAAATACAAAAAAGTAGCTGGGCATAGTGGCACATGCCTGTAATCCGAGCTACTCAGGAGGCTGAGGCAGGAGAATTGCCTGAACCCAGGAAGTGGAGGTTGCGGTGAGCCGAGATCACGCCATTGCACTCCAGCCTGGGTAACAAGAGCGAAACTCTGTCTCAAAAAAAAAAAAAAAAAAAAGAAAAGTCCAGAAACAGACCCATCTCACATACAGTACTCTGATGTCTGAAAAACTTGATGTCGTATTGCAGTGGGAAAAGGATGGTCTTTTCAATAAATACTCCAGATCAACTGTATACTCACACAGGAGAAGTAATGAATCTCAACACATCATGCACAAAAACCAATTCCAGATGGGTTATAGATCTAAATGTAAAAGGTGAAACAATGGGGATTTTAGGAAAAAGTACAGAAGACACTTTCAAAACCTTGAAATATGCAGTGATTTCTTATACAAAACAAAAAAATACTCAAAAAAAAAGGAATGACAGACTAGACTATATTTGATAAACTGGAAGATTAAGACCTTTTAAGTCATCCAAAAATGTCTTTGAGAGACGGAAAAAGTATTTGCAAAACATCAAACAAAGGACTTAGACTTCTAGTATGTAAACAACTCCTAACAAAAAATAAGGACAAGACTGAACTGCAAAAGAAAAAGAATAAATGCTTGAATAGGCACTTGACAAATGAGATTATCCAAACAGTCAATAAATAAAAGTCAGCCAGGTACCGTGGCTCAAGCCTGTAATCTCAGCACTTCAGGAGGCTGAGGCAGGTGGATCACAAGGTCAGGAGTTTAAGACTAGCCTGGCCAAAATGGTGAAATTCTGTCTCTACTAAAAATACAAAAATTAGCTGGGCGTGGTGGTGAGCACCTGTAATCCCAGCTACTTAGGAGGCTGAGGCAGGAGAATCATTTCAACCCAGGAGGTAGAGGTTGCGATGAGCCGAGATTGTGTCACTGCATTCCAGTCTGGCAACAGAGCAAGACTCCATCTCAAAATAATAATAATAATAATAATTAAATAAATAAAGTCAAAAACTTTCTTTTATAAAGCAGGAAAGATGTTCTACTTCATTAGTCATCAGGGATACCAGGGAAATGCAGATTAAAACCAACTCTGCAAAAATAGTTACAAGAACGAAGTATTGTCAAGAATACAGAGCAACTAAACGTTTATATACTGTGACAGTGCAAGTTGGTATTAACTATTTTGGAGGGAAAAAAAGAAACTACTAGAAATACACCAACCCATCACCATTCCTGGGGGATGTATCTAAGAGAAATGTTTACCGTATTAGAACATCTGATAAAGTATTATTTTAGAACATCTGAAAAGTATTATTAGTAATATTTCTAAGAGTCAAAAATTAGAAACAATGAAATTTTTATCAACGAAAGAATGAGTAAGCTAATTACAGTTATACAATGAAATACTATACAATAATGAAAATAACTGATGTAAAACCTCTTGGAAAAATATAGATGAACCTCACAAATTTCTTACACTGAGGAAAGAAAGCAATATACAGTATACTAGCATATACTCTATGAGTCTATTTACATATGGTTCAAATACAGGCAAAACCAACCAATGGTATCATAAATCAGGACAGTGGTTACCTTAGTGAGTTACTGATAGAATGGGACTTCTGGAGGCTAGTAATGTTTTGTTTGTCTGGAAACTAATTAAATAGGTGTGTTCAGTTTCTGAAAATTCATTGAACTACATATTTCTAATTGCGTGCCACGTATGTCTCAATAAAAGTTTGCAGAAATAAGAAAAATGTTAGCCTTCTGATACAGAAATACAGGAAAAAGCAAATTCTAAAGCACAAAATAAAAACAAATGTTAAAACTCAAAGTTGTGATCAAGTCCACATTCTTAACATTTCAATCAGCATTTTTACCTTGTGTTATCCTCAAGCCACATATCAAAAATCTAAGAAAATAATATTTTACAGTCAACTAAATTAGTCTTAAACTTTAAAAATGGGAATATAAATTGCTACATCATTTTTCAAAAGCCATTGATTGATTGGGTCTTATCTATTCATTTTTAAATGAACACAAGCTGAGACCCAATAATCTCCCTTTGAAAGTCTATTCCATTTTAACAACACTTACTCTATTTCATAATAACAAGTAGTATAAGAAAGTTCAATGTAACATGTTTATAATAGTAAAAAGTCAGAATACCATCTAAACAGCAAGCAATGGAAAAGCAGTTTTAAAAGTCATGACACGGGTGAGGCATGCTAGCTCACGCCTGTAATCCCAACACTTTGGGAGGCAAAGACGGGTAGATCACTTGAGGCTGGGAATTCAAGACCAGCCTGGCCAACATGATGAAACCCCATCTCTACTGAAAACATAAAAATTAGCGAGGCATGGTGGCGCATGCCTGTAATCCCAGCCACTCAAGGCTGAGGCAGGAGAATCGCTTGAACCCAGGAGGCAGAGGTTGCAGTGAGCCAAGATCGTGCCACTGCACTCCTGCCTGAACAACAGAGCAAGACTGTCTTAAAAAAAAAAAAAAAAAAGTTATGACATGTCCACACCAGGGAATATTTTGTATTGCTTAGGGGCAAGAAAGTCTCATTGTAAAATGTTCTCTAGGATCACATTTTAAATCTATGTATATATGTAAACGCATATTAAAAAGATAGGCACGATGAACAGTTAGCATTAATTACTTAGGCAAGTGAGACTGGAAAAGGAAGAGGATTTCAGGAACACTTTATTAAGTATCCATAATTCTGCATTCTTTACTTTTATGCAATGAACAGGTGTTTTCATTTTAAAATATTAAATGAGCTGAGAATAAAGAATTTAATGTTAACTGCTTTTATACAGATGTCACAAATTACAGAGATATCCACACTGTAACACAATATATCCACTCATGAAAACTACCCTCCTGCAAAAGCACATACCAAAAAGAGAGGATTTATGGGAAAAGTAAGTTTGGGGCAAACTACCTGAAACCCATGCAACTTTATAACGAGATCACTAAGAAAGACAATAACTAGGTTGGACACCTCGGCTCATGCCTGTAATCTCAGCACTTTGGGAGGCCAAAGCGAGTGGGTCACTTTACGTGGGGAGTTCAAGACCAGCCTGGACAGCATGGTAAAATCCCATCTCTAATAAAAATACAATATTTAGCTGGGTGTGGTGGCAGGTGCCTGTAGTCTTAGTTACTCAGGAGGCTGAGGAAGGAGAATCACTTGAATCTGGAAGGTGGAGGTTGTAGTGAGCTGAGATTGCCAAGATTGTGCAATCCAGCCTGGGTGACAGAGCGAGACTTCTTCTCAAAAAAAAAAAAAAAAAAAAAAAGACAGTAAGACAGTAACCAGGATTTACAAAAAAGATGGACAACCTAGCATGTGGCTCAGAGCTGGAAGCTACCTTGAGGAATATTTGAAATGAACAAAATTAACTGGAAGTGATGCTTAGGTGTTGTCACAAAGCAGACTGAAATGGAGCTCTGAGCCAGTGAGGCTGCCATTAAAGAAGGGACAACAGAAAATGTAATACTTAAAATAAACCCTTCTGGGGAACAAGCGCTAGGTGTAGGCACTCTTATTTAATTTCATTAACTTTCTTAAAATAAACATGAAAGGGGATCTGCCTGTGTGGCTAAGAGCTTTCTGCTTCCAGATGAAGGTTTTATTTCTATTTTTCACTACCCAGGAAAAATCACATATGAACCAATACAACTTCCAAATCACACTGACAACTCTCTATTCATCAATTATTTATTAGCTAACTGGTGTTACAGACATACATCCTGCAGCTGAAAAGACTATTAAAATTATGGTTACTGTGCAAAAATCTGTTTCAAGATTTAACTTTATCTGGATTCTTTCATTTTAGTTATCCATCATAGGTTGGAACTTTAGTCAAAAATCAAAATACATCGTAAAGCAGAGAAGCATAAGCATATACAAAAGAACAAATACATACAGCGGAGTACTTTCACAAACCAATCATTCAAATAAATTGATTATTTATTTATTTATTTATTTAGGGTTTCACTGTGTCATTCAGGCTGAGTATAATGGCATAATCACAGCTCACTGCAGCCTCAATCCCTCAGGCTCAAGTGATCCTTCCACCTCAGCTTCCTGAGCAGCCGAGACTACAGGCACATGCCACCATACCCAGATAATTTTTGATGTTGTGTAGACACAAGGTCTGCCTATGTTGCCCAGGCCGGTCTCAAACTTCTAGTCTCAAGTGATTCTCCCACCTTAGCCTCCCAAAGTGTTGGGATTACAAGTGTGAGCCACCGTGCCCAGCCAGTTGATCATTTTACATAAGATATTTGCCTCCTAAACATGAGCAGTTAAGAGTAAACACATTTCCATTAGCTGAGATCATGAACAAGTCACCTGATTTCTCTGTATAAAATAAAAGAACTAGATTATCCAGGGACTTTTCCCAACTCTAAAATATAATGCTCCCAGTATGCCTGAATTTCAGAATGACACCTTTTTCTCTTGCACACACCTTGATTAGCAGCCCTTAGCACAATTTAGGATTTTTTATTTCATAGCAAAAGGTTCAAGACATCTAGTCCAGAGATTTAAAATTAAGGGGAAAAAAGTTATTTTTCTACTCTAAACCTTCTCTTTGACTGAAAACTTATCTGCTTATTCCAATATATAAAACGTGTATGTTGGAAGGATTTTGAGTTATGCTCTCTGAAAAAAACAATACAGTAAACCGCTAGCTTTCTACAACGTATAAAAAAATAAACCTGGCCAGGCACAGTGGCTCTCACCTGTAATCCCAGCACTTGGGAGGCCAAGCCTGGTGGATCACCTGAGGTCAGGAGTCCGAAACCAGCCTGACCAACATGGTGAAACCCTGTCTCTATTAAAAATACAAAATTAGCCAGGCCTGGTGACACATGCCTGTAATCTCAGCTACTTGGGAGGCTGAGGCAGAAGAATCGCTTGAACCTGGGTGGTGGAGGTTGCAGTGAGATGAGATTGCTCCATTGCACTCCAGCCTAAGCAACAAGAGTGAAACTCTATCTCAAAAAAAAAAAAAAAAAAAAAAAAAAGAAAGAAAGAAAGAAAGAAACTCACAGAACTAAAACTTTAAAACAGATATAGCCTAATATAATTAACTAATAAGTAAGAACTGAAGACCAGAAAATGACCTGCCCAGACCAAACACTCTAGCTGGTGGCAGGGCCACAACTAGAACAGGCAATTCCTAAATATATCCAAGATCAGCTTTCTTTGAAACAACTACATTAGCTTCTTTTTAATACATTTTTTTCTACAGTCACACTATAAAATAAATTCTGTTTCATGAACTAGCTAACTGTCCTTCCCTATCTGCTACAGTAGCCAGTGTCTTATCTTGAGCAACAACTCGTGTAAACACATACATCTGATAAGTGGATTAAAAAAATGTATGCTTTCTAAAGCCACCGTAGAAGGAGTTTTTTGTTTTTTCTTCTTTTTCCATGCAGGGTAAGACTTTAAGCAATTTACACATGTACTATATTTACTAATGGGCAGGCTTAATCACAATTGGTGTTATTAATTACACAAAACAGCTAGCATTCATTGGACACTTACTATATGTTATACATTCACAAACTCATGTCACCTTATTTAAGCCTTATAACTCCCAAGAACAAATTGCTAAGCTAGAATTCGATCCCAGAACCCAACTCTTAACTGACTGCTAAAAAGTCCAAAACAGTGGCCTATTCAGTGCCTTTTGTTGTTATTTCCAAATCAATTGCCAAGATTAAACTATGTGCACACTCTTGAAAGATAGCCAGACAGACTACATGACTATATGGTTCTATTTCTAGAAAGTTCAAATACAAGCAAAACTGACCTGTAGTGTCAGAATTCAAGAGTAATGGGAAGAAGACTGGGAAGGTGCAGGGACTCTGGAGTGCTGGTAATGAGCTATTTCTTGTACATTTTTGTACACTTGTTGTACTTCAATAAAACGTTAACTTAAAAACTAAAGCAACACTGTTCTCTGAAGACTAGGGCTTCAACATGCTCTAGTCTTAGAGCTACCTACTTCACTTGCTAACATTTTCTCCCTTGCTTTCTATGGACTACTGGGCCTGCTAACTCTGTGATTCAATAAACTACTTTCAGTCCTCAGTAATTTCCTGGTATATAATTAACATATGTTTAATAGCCATTTAATTAATTATTTGAACAAGCTACCGTTAACTATTAGAATTAAACATCCTAATATACATTGATATCCTTCTTGGATTCTAACAAACCCTAGCAAACTACAAAGGCAGATCTGCTTTAAGAAAATTCAACACATCTCCAGCCTAAGCAACATGACAAAACCCCATCTCTACAAAAAATTTAAAAATTAGCCAGGTACAGTGGTACATGCCTGTAGTCTCAACTACTGCAAGGGCTGAGTTGGGAGGACCACTTGAACCCAGGAGGTTGAGGCTGCAAATGAGCCATGATCACACCACTGCACTCCAGCCTAAGCAACAGAGCAAGATCCTGTCTCAAAAAACCCAGGGCATAGTAAACATTACAACAGTGATACATTCATCAATTCAAGACAAAAATCATTCACGCTATTTAAAAGGTGGGGCGGGGGACACGACGACGATGACAGGGATGATGGGATGACAGACAACACAGTGTATATATTTTTAATCACTTACCTACAAACCTGGTAACTTAACAACAACAAAACTGGTACTACTTATAACCACTAAAATGTATCTGGGCGTCAGTAAAGATTTGGAGACACCTGTTTAAAAACGTTACCAGAAAGAATATCAGAGAGTGAACTGAATTGCAGACAGAGGTATAAATTATTCAACGAAATGCATACTTAAAATTGTAAGGCTCTGTGCAGATACACAGAGATAGATGCACACTTCTTTTCTCCTTAGTCTGGGAAGAGCAAGAATAGCACTTTACAATTAAAATGATGCATTCACTAATGGGACATTAAACAAGATATTTAATCTCTCTGTGACTCAATGTCCTCAACTGTTAAACAGGGATGGCTGTTAGGGTTGTTCTCAGGAATGAATTAGTCAATATAAAGAGTTTAAACAAGTTCCTTACACAGAGTAAGACTATGTAAGGATTGACTGTTTTAATCCTTAAAAAATACTCTGGGAAAAAGGTGTTAACCATTCAACGAGGAAAAGACAGTGTTTTTGATAGACAAACGGTGTTGGAAAAATTGGATATCCACATGCCAAAAAATAAATTGGACCCTAACTTTACAACATATACCAAAATTTACTCAAAATGGATCAAAGACCTAAACTTAAAAGCTAAAACTATAAAACTCTCAGCTGAACACATAGGGAGAAATCTTCATGACACTGAATCTTGTAATGATTTCTTGACTATGACACCAAAAGCACAGGCAACGAAAGTATAGATAAATTGGACTTCATCAAAATTAAAAACTTGTGTATTAAAGGACACCATCAAGAAAAAGACAACCCACAGAATGGAACAAAGTGTTTGCAAATTAAATATTAACATCCATAATATATAAAGAACTCCTGCAAATCAAAAGGTGAATGGGTACACGAAATTTGCCATATATATAAATGGAATACTTTATGCAGTTATAAAGAATGAAATTCAGAGACATCCTAAGACATGGATGAAACTTGAAAACACTACGCCAAATGAAGTCAAAAGGAAAAATATTGTTATGATTTCACTTAGGTGCCCCAAATTGCCAAATTTATGGAGATGGAAATCATGATAGAGGCCAAGGATATAAATAGGGAGGGGCAAGTTACTGATTAATGGGTATAGCTTCGTCCCTTTGGAGAAGTGAGGATGGGGAGTCATCCTTTAATGGATGTAGAATTTCTGTCTCAAGGCCTAGGAAACATTGGTGATGGTGGCACAACACTGTGAATGTAGAGTCATGCCTGGGTATCCATGGGGGGTTAGTTTCAGGACCTCCAGCAAGACACCAAAATCACAGATGCTCAAGGGCCTGATAGAAAATGGCACAGTATCTGCATATAACCTGTGTCCATTCTCCCATATACTTTACATGATCTCTAGATTACTTGTAATACCTAATGTAAATGCTATGTAAAATAGTTGTTATACTGTATTGTTTAGAAAATAATGACAAGAGAAAAAGTCTGTACATGATCAGCACAAATGCAATGTTTTCCCCCAAATATTTTCTATCTTTATTTGGTTGAATCCATAGATACAGAGGGCTGGCTATCCTTAAGGCCAATGACTTATACTCTTAAAAATAGTTAAAATGGTCAATTTTATGTTACATATATTTTATTATAAGCTGCTAAAGATTCTTACACAGGAGAACAATCTATGTATCATTTTAGCAAAATTTAGACTGAGAATGGATAAAGCATAGAGGTTAAGAAAAAGAAATAGGTTTAAAATAGGGTTGAAAAGGAAATGAAATAGATGTTGGAGAAACTATGCCCTCAGTCTAAACTGGGACAGCATTAGCTTTGATCTAAGAGGTTTCTTACAGGATTTCACTGAATACAGTTGTGACTCTAATACTGATCCGCCATATACATACATTTGGGGTCCTATCGACAATGAGTTTAGACAGGATGTATTAATGGCCAGTATGTTCGAGGAACATTAAAGGTAAATACAGTCTTACCAGATTTGTAAATGTAATATAAATACGCTTTTGAACTTAAAAGTTCTCTAAATTCAAACATTAACTTTCCCTAAGTTACTACAAAGAAAAATAATTTTAATTCCACTAAAATACCTTTTTAAATATAACAGTTCTTTACCAATCAATGTCTGCAGTTATGCTTATGCTTAAATTACATCACATTGATGATAAAAAAAAATTTTTTCCTTCACAGCAATGTTTCTCCACTTTTCTCACATCAATATTTATTACCCTATTATCTCTCCCACCGCTATGGTAAGGGGAAAAACTATCATTGAAGGACAAAAGTTTAAAAGCTTCAACTGGCCAGAATTAGAAAAATCAACTAAAAGTGAGACTCCTTATTGAAATCATATCCTCCATCTTCCACTGTGGCCTAGATACTTAATGTACTACAGGTATTCCCTTATTATTAAGAATACAGGGCTGGGCGCGGTGGCTCCCGCCTGTAATCTCAACACTTTGGGAGGCCGAGGCGAGTGGATCACCTGAGGTCAGGAGTCCAAGATCAGTCTGGCCAACCTGGTGAAACCCGTCTCTACTAAAAATACAAAAATCATCTGGGCGTGGTGATGGGCGCCTGTAATCCCAGCTACTCAGGAGGCTGAGGCAGGAGAATCCCTTGAACCCGGAAGGCGGACGCTGCAGTGAGCCGAGATCGCACGATTGCACTCCAGCCTGGGCGACAAGAGCGAAACTCAGTCTCGAAAACAAACAAACAAAAGAATACAGACATTACGAAACTGCTAAAAATGAGAAAACATATTTATAGAACTCTGACATTCCTTTTAGGTGTTTTAATATATATGACATCACTTATTCTTTTAAATTTGGTAAATGCAAAACTCCACATATCATATAGGTATTCTAGTCCACCATATGAAATCCAAGGTACTATCCTTTTTCAATTCGGCGTACGAGAGACTGGTCCAAAAATAAATCGTAACTTGTTTTCCTATCTATCTGCATCCATTTCCTAAAACGACATAATTGTAATGCCATCATTTATATACTAAACATTTAGTGAACCATGTACTAGAAACTATGTTTTTTTGCTCTGAAATCCAAAATACTGCCTTGTGTTTATATAGTTACCCGGAAGAGAAAGTGTGTTACATCAACAGTGATACCAGTAGTAGAGTGCTCCAACTTAGATGTATAAATAACGCCAAGGGGTCACGGAAAATTAAACGGAGACCTCTAATACTTCTAAGTAAATACTATCGACATACTCGAGAGATCTGTGAAACACACACACACACACACACATTCGTGAAATCTTGGTTCCCAATGCCGAGTTCCAATATGAGATTCTTACACAGGAACGTTATTACACATTCATTATAAAACGTCCCCCAGTTCTGCGACCTATAATTTGACTGATATTTAACAAAAACAGTTAACATTTTTCAAGATCCCTGTCTTCTTAAATCAGTGAAAAACAGAGCCTGGTCAACCTAAGACATCCGGCTACCTGTCCACCTGAAATACACTACATACGGACTGTCGTGTGTGACCAGTTGCGATCGCACACACAGAGGAGTCTAAGCTACAAGTTAGTGGCCGAACGGAGAACAAAGAAAGTTTAAATAATTTTAAAAAGCACCCAAAACCAACGTCAACTGAGCTCAAAAGGCATTCGCAGAAATTTAGGACTAAGAGCTACGCTATTCGTTGGATCGCCCCATCTCAATCTTCAAAGGCTTTCGAGACATGCAGGTCATGAATCGAAGCAAAGTGTTCAGTGGATTAGCTTTTTGTAGCTCCGGAGATGCCAATGACAGCTGGCTCCGCAGGAAGACGGGGTCAGGCTCGGGCAAGGGTGGCCGGGGCAGAGAAGCCCCAAGAGCAGAGTTTGTCGGAGGACTGAAAAGGAGCAGGGGAGGAATCTCCCGAGCTGGGGCAGCCGGCCAGCCGGGCCTCCGCGCCCGCCCGGGAGTCCCCTGTGAATCAATGGGGGCTCGCACCCGAGACAGGAGGCCTCATTCCGGCAGCTGCCTGGGGCTGCGGCCACCGCCGGACATTCCGGGGCAAGAGACAGCGGCTAGGAAACCAGGGCCGACAGAGAGTGAAAGGGAAGGACGGAAGGACGGGCGGGGACCCGCAGGGCTCGAGACTGGCCTCACCCTCTCATGGTGAATTTGACCACGGCGAGTCTGGAGCCCGCGCCGCTCAGCTCTGGCTGGAAATCGGGATCGCTCCCGACCGGCTTCACCCCCACCATCCTCGCAGAGAACCCGGCAGGGTGGCCGTCGAAACTGAAGGAGAAGATGACCTGGGAGAGGAAGCAGAGACGCTCAGGAAGACCGAGGCCTGGATAGAAGAGGCGGCGACCGCGGCGTCTACTCCCGGGACTCTCCGTGCCGAGTCACGCCAGGGAGCGGAGCGGCCGAGGGGGCGGGGAGGGGAGGGGGAGGGGAGAGGCGAAGGAAGGCTAGGCGGGCGGCACCCAGCAGCCACCGCGCGGCAGGGCAGACGGCGCTTGCGCGCCTTGACGTCATTTCCGCGCCGTCCGTTTTGGCCTTCACTGCCCAATCCCAAAACACAAAGCGTGCCCCTCCTTCGACTGAGTAGCCCGTGCTACCTTGAGCGGCGCAGGCGCAGACGTATAATGGTCACGTGCGCAGGCGCAGACTGAGACTCAAAAGTTGGTGTATTCCTCCGCGTTTTCCAGACCTGAGGCTTCTACCTAGGTTCATGGGTTGGAACGGTAAAAGGGCACTTGTTTTACTCCAGGCTTCTTAGTTGCTGTTCAAGGCACCCTTTGGAAGTACTTTGAAGGTGCTCCTGTACTGTATTCGGGGCAGATCTACGCACAAGACAAATTAAGGTTGAGGAAAAATTTATTAACAGGCTTCATTACATATGGGGCACTCCCTGTGCTGTCATTCAGAAAGTATCGTGCACCTGTGTTTAGATTTTGACCAAAAAGATGGCACTCTCCCTCCTTCAGGAAGTTCACGGTCTTGTGACCGACGCAAACAATAAGTTGAATAGGAAGCGATGGAGACAAACGATTTGGGAAGGTGGGGCAGGGTAAACTTGCTAGGAATCTGACTCCTGGATTGAATCTTGAAAGAGAAGCGGGGGTGAGATGGATGGGGAGAGAGAATATTCCAGGCAAGGGGGCCACCAGGTGTAAATGCATGGGTTGTTGAGAGGGTGGATGAGAATAGCTAATATTTACCACATGAGGAACCACGCCAGAGATAAGTTCTATGTATGTGTACTAGCTCATTTAATCCCTGCTCAGTAGGTTCTGTGATTTCAAATCAAGGTAGGCTAATGCCAGTGTACTCTTTTAAATATTAGGCTAGGTGGCAAATTATTTGTCTTTGGATTTAGCTGGGGAGATGAAATTGGAGGGAAGGTCAAGGTTAGATAATGGCTAGCTAAGGAATTCGGATTTTGTCGGGAAGAGAATGGAAGAATCACTGCAGGGCAGTTTTGCGATTACAAGTGTGTTTACAGCCTGGGCAGCGTGGTGAAACCCCCGTCTCTACCGGAAATACAAAAAATTAGCCGGGCGTCGTGGGGTGCGCCTGTGGTCCCAGCTACTCGGGAGGCTGAGGTGGGAGGATTCCTTGAGGTGGGGAGGTCAAGGCTGCAGGGAGCCATGATTGCGCCACTGCACTCCAGCCTGTGTGACAGAGCCAGACTCTGCCTGAAAAAAATTTAAAAAAAGAAAAGAAAATAGAAAAAGCGTCTTTAGAAAAGCCATCGGGTAGCAGCGAGGGTGATCCAGGAACTCAATTATGAAAGCATCTGCAGTGGAAGTGAAGAGGAAAGAATATGTTTGAGAAACAATTATTGGGCCAATTTAGTAAGATGACAGAGGAGTTTAAAAGAACTCAAACATTTCAATCGTGTAGCTTTTAAAAATGAGTTAAAATGCCTGTAGGATATCCAAATGAGAGGTACAGTAGATCGTGAGAAGGGTGAGTCTGGAACTAAAGAAAAAGGACTAGGATGACATTAAAGACTTGAGAGTCGTCAAATTGTGTGATAGCTGGAGCCCGGGAAGTGAGGAAAGAGAAAGCTCAAGGTGTTGCAGAAAGAAAATAAGTAATTCTTAACTGAACTCAGCCGCACAAGAGGCACAGTAATTACATTCCTTTTTGATGTGATATCAGCACATTGTAGTGGTTTTAATGGATAAACATAAGTTCCACTACTTTTTTTTTTTTTTTTTTTGAGACAGAGTCTCACTCTGTTGCCCAGGCTGGAGGGCACTGGCACGATCTCGGTTCACCACAACTTCCGCTTCCTGGGTTCAAGTGATTCTCCTGTCCCAGCCCCCCAGGTAGCTGGGATTACAGGTGCGAACCACCACACCCAGCTACTTTTTTATATTTTTAATAGAGACAGGATTTCACCATGTTAGCCAGCCTGGTCTCAAACTCCTGACCAAAGGTGATCCGCCTGCCTGGGCCTCCCAAAGTGCTGGGATTACAGGCATGAGCCACCGGGCCTGGCCTTGCTACTTAAATTTTATGGCCATGCCCAAACTCCTAACCTCTCAGAACCTCAGCTTCCTTGTCCGTGAGTCTTGGATCAGTAACACCTGCTTTCTAGGATTGTGACGGTAAAAGGTTATAGTGGATGATGTTTATAAAGAACGAAAATATAGGATACTTGATAAAAGATGTTTATAAACAATGGTGTCTACTCAGCTAATCAACTAGGGTTGCTATAAAAATAGTAAAGACTGAGTGACTTAAAAGAAATTTATTTCTCACTATTCTGGAGACTGGGAGTCCAAGATCCAAGTGCTGGTAGTGTTGGTGTCTCCTAAGGCCTCTCTCCTTCACTTTTAAATGGCTGTCTTCTTACTGTGTCTTCACATGGCCTTTTCTCTGTGCACACACACATGCACATACAGTACTAGCCTGATCCTCTTCCTTACAAGGACACCAGGCCTATTAGATTAAGGATCCACTCTGATGATGTCACTTAACTTTAATTACCTCCTTAAAAGTTATAGGTCCTACCTCTACTTAGAATCATATTGGGGGTTGGGGCTTCAACCTATGAATTTGGGTGGGGGTGGGGGAGTACAGTTAATCCAGAACAAATGGATTCTTATTATTCCCAACTGTCCTTCCAGTTTTGCCTAAGAAGCAAGTAGAAATGATCTCCACTACATGAGCTATAGTGGACATGAAGGGGGGAACAGGGCTTATGAAAGCAAGATGAAAAGAGGCATTGTAAAAGTTAGCTCTAACAGGGACACCATGTGTCCCTCCAGGTCTACTCTTTACCTTTCTTTACTCTGCTCTAGGCTCTAGGAACCTGCCTACATGGACTGCATCAATAGAATCCTCTGTTAGAGCTTCTTGTTAAGAGATTGGAGGATAGAAGAAAATGAGATCCAGTTAGTAATTCTCTTGGCTTCCTTCCTGCTGTGTTCACAGGCTGTCTGTGTCTCCACCAAAGACCACAGTTCTTGTCACACCATTACTCTCTTAGGGTTCCTGCAATCACTGTCTTCTGTTGTCTCTTTAGACATGGAAGTCGAAATCACTCCAAGCTGTTGGTAGCGCCCAGATACTAATCAGAGAAACTCTGGGCCAGCCACTTAGTGTAAGGAAAATGGATGTGCTTTGGTCAAGAGTAGGCCGAGGTAAACATTCTGCGTGACTCAGTGAATTTGGAGTACAGGCGCATAACTCTACTTGCTATATAATCACAGCTATGTAGGTATAAAATGGGAAGGTTCATCGCCTGGTTCAGAGCCACTTTTGTTTGTAAAACGTGTAACTGCCCTGATGATGCTGTACATACAGCACAGCATGGCTTGGCTCATGCCCAGAGAGAATTAAGCTGCCCACCCTGTAAGGGAGAGCTGGTTTCGCAGACCAGAGAATGCAGCTGCAGTTGTGGGAGTGGCAGAAGCCGCAGGGCCAGAGCAGGCAGCTGAGACAGAAACAGACAATGTATGAGAGCTGCTGGGTAAAACCATCTGCCTACAACCCCCCGAGTGTTCTTTCAGCTAGCTATCTGCCACCCATCTAACCACTCCCTTCAGACCTCAGCATGGGCTGGAACCTGACACTAGGTGTGGCACCTAACCTGCTGCTACCTATTCCTGACTAGACAAGAGAGTACTGAATTGGATAGTTCACATAAAGAACAGACACTCCCAAGGCAGGCACCATAGGAAACAGAGGTACCTGGAAGCCATAATTCCGAGATGGACTTCCCAGGCTTATAGCATGAACTTCCAGCCACCTAGCACTAGCCTAATTGGTAAGCCCAGATACCACAAGCTAATGAGCAACACCTGGAAAGTTTACTCTCCTAATACCAATAAGGATCTTTTGGTTTAAAAAGAACTATCTTTACCACCCAGAGCCTAGTTGTATGATGAATCTAGATCCCTTCTTTGTAGTTAAACTTTTTTACTCACTGCTCAATCGTTGATGTTGTCGTTTTTATTTTCTTTTTAGCAATACCATTGCTTTTTTTTTTGGCAATGGAGTCTCTCTCATTCTGTCACCCAAGCTGGAGTGCAGTGGTGCAATATTGGCTCACTGCAACTTCTGTCTCTTGGGTTCAAGCAGTTCTGCCTCAGCCTTGCGGGTAGCTGGAATGAAAGGTCCTTGCCACCACACTGGCTGATTTTTGTGTTTTTAGTAGAAATGGGTTTTCACCATGTTGGCCAGGCTGGTCTCCAACTGATGACATCAAATGATCAGCCCGCCCTCGCCTCCCAAAGTGCTGGAATTACAGGGATGAGCCACTGGGCCCAGCCTACCATTGCTTTTTTGATTTTCCTAAACCCTATCTACATGTTTGTTAATATTGCCCTTACCAAATTATACTCAATTATCCATTTTGAATATGCTTTTTCCTTTTGTAACTCTGCCTGATATGAAAATTTTAAAAATGTTTAACACCAGAGAAATTGGAGGCTAGAAGATTAACATAGCAGGCTAGAGATAAATATATGAGAGTTTCCAGCATAGCAGTTAGAGGTGATACCACTAAAGTAGATCATAAGGAAGTATACAGAAAAGCAAAGAGTTACAACAGAAATTTAAGGACAACTACAAATAGGGAGTAAAATGAGAAAAGTTAAAGAAACAGAGACTCAGGAGGACTGTCACAGAAGTAAAGTGTCAAAGACCAAAAGGTTGAAGGTTGTGAAATGCCTTTTAATGTAGCAAGGGGGTCATTGGTTTTTATCTGAACAACCAGTACAGTTCAGTGAATTAAGATTGGAATCAGCTCACTGACAACCACAACAAATTCTTCAGGACCTCCAGTGTGGCAGGCACTGTGCCATAGCCTCAGAAGTTAAAGATGATTGTTACATGTTCCTGTCCTTCAGAATGTACACTTTTGTGATAGCTCCATTTCCAGGGGTATGGGCTAAAATGGAACTCATAGATAGGTGATGAACCCATATATGTAACTTTATATATTTACTCACTATATGTATGTATGATTGAATGATGCATTTAATTTTCAAATTCATAGCATACAACTAGAAAGGGTTTGGAAATTATGATGCAGGATTTCCTCATATATATGTATCTACATATATATTGAGTAAATATACATACATAAAATTTAGCATTTTAACTTTTTCTTTTCTGAGACAGAGTCTTGCTCCATCACCCAGGCTGGAGTGCAGTGGCATAATCATGGCTCACTGCAGCTTCTACCTCCTGTGCTCAAGCAGTCCACTTGCCTTAGCCTCCCTAGTATTTGGGCTGACAGGTGCATGCCACCATGCTGAGCAAATTTTTTGATTTTCTGTAGAGATGGGACCTCACTTTGTTGCCCTGGCTGGTCTTGAGCTCCTTGAGCTCAACTAATTCTTTTGCCTCAGGCCCGCAAAATGCTGGCATTATATATGTGAGTCACCGCACCTGGCCCATTTTAACCAGTTTTTAAAGTATACAACTCAGTAGCATTAAGTGCACTCACTGCTATCCATTTCCAGAACCTTCTCATCATCCCAGACAGAAACTCTGTACCCACTAAATAACTTCCCATTTTCCCTTTTCCCCATCCCTGTTAGTCTCTATTCTACTTTCTACCTCTATGAATTTGCTTATTTTAGGCACCTCATATAAGTGTAATCATAGTTAGTTCTGTCTTTTTGTGACTGGCTTCTTTCTTTCTTTCTTTTTTTTTTTTTTTTTTTTTGAGACAAAGTCTTGCTCTGTCACTCAGGCTGCAACCTCTGCCTCCCAGGTTCAAGCCATTCTACTGCCTCAGCCTCCTGAGTAGCAGGGATTAAAGGTGTGTGCCACCATGCTCAGCTAATTTTTGTATTTTTAGTAGAGACAGGGTTTCACCATGTTGACCAGACTGGTCTCAAACTTCTGACCTCCCACCTCGGCCTCCCAAAGTGCTGGGATTACAGGTGTGAGCCATTGCACCTGGCCTGGCTTATTTCACTTAGCACTATGTTTTCAAATTTCTTCTATATTATAGCATATTTCAAAATTATTTCATTCCTTTTTAAGACTCAATAATGTTCCATTATATAAGTATATTACATTTTGTTTACTTCATTTGTTAATGGACACTCAGATTGTTGCTACCTTTTAGCTGTTGTTAATAATGCTACTGTAAACACTGGTGTACAAGGATCTCTTCAAGTCCCTGCTTTTCCATTCTTTTTGGTATATACCTAGGAGTGGAATTGCTGGATCACGTGGTAATTCTATGTTTAATGATTTGAGGAACTGCCAAACTGTTTCCACAGTGCCTCCACCATTCTACATTCTTACTGGGAATGTACAAGGGTTCCAATTTCTCTACATCCTAGCAACAATTGCTAATTTCAATTTTTTTGATAATAGTCTTCTTTGTGGATGAGGTGTTATTTCACATTTTCCTAATGACTGAAGATGTTAAACATTTTCTCCTGTGCTTAATGTTTATTTCTTAATTTTCTTGGGAGAAGTGTCTATTGAAGTCCTTTGCCCATTTTTGAATCAGGTTGTTTGTTTTTGCTGTTGGGTTGTTGGAGTTCTTTATATATTCTGGATATCAATCCCTTATAGGTTAAATTATTTTCAGATATTTTCTTCCATTTTATAGATTGTCTTTTCACTTTCTTGATGATGTCTTTTGAGGCACAAATGCTTTAAATTTCAATGCAATCCAGTTTACCTATTTTTTTTTCTTTTGTTATCTGTGCTTTTGCTGTCATATCTAAGAATTCAAGCCAGGCATGATGTCATACACCTGTAGTTCCAGATACTTGGGAGGCTAAAGTGGGAGGATCCCTTGAGCCCAGGAGTTTAAGGCTGCAGTGAGCTAGGATTGAACCACTGTACTCAGTCCTCCAGTCTGGTGTAATTTGTGCAATATTTATGCAATATAAACATTAAATAGAAAGGAAATCCTGCTTTATGATTTCCAAACTCTTTCTAGTTGTATGCCTTAAATTTGAAAATCAAATATATTATTTTCCCAGGTGTCCCTAGGTGGCATAACGTATTTTTAGTCAAAAGAGTGTCATCTCCCCTTTGATAGCAAATGTTTCTTTAGATGCCATCAAGTCTCCAGATGTACCATTTATCCCACTAACATTATATTCTTAAGTTTTGGACACTAGGCGGTACCTTGGAGGAGAGCGTTCCCTAGGAAGCTGTAGTGTGTTCTATCACTGTCACAGATCTCCTGGAGCATACTAAAGAACCTCACTGGCAATTCTCGGCCGGGCGCGGTGGCTCAAGCCTGTAATCCCAGCACTTTGGGAGGCCGAGGCGGGTGGATCACGAGGTCAAGAGATCGAGACCATCCTGGTCAACATGGTGAAACCCCGTTTCTACTAAAAATACAAAAAATTAGCTTGGCATGGTGGTGCGTGCCTGTAATCCCAGCTACTCAGGAGGCGGAGGCAGGAGAATTGCCTGAACCCAGGAGGCGGAGGTTGCGGTGAGCCGAGATCGCGCCATTGCACTCCAGCCTGGTTAACAAGAGTGAAACTCTGCCTCAAAAAAAAAAAAAAAAAAAAAAAAAAAAAAAAAAAAAAAAAAAAAAAAAGAACCTCACTGGCAATTCTCAAAGTCAGTTCAGTTGTTTGCCAAATATGTAAAACAGTTTTTTCTTCTGAAATGTATATCTGATGTCCAGGGTCATAAAGCTGCTTAGAGTTTCTAGTAAGAAGCCCAGATATTCAGAAAAATATTTCCAACACCTCAGCCTCTGCAATAAAAACTGAATTTTAAATTTTATTATTATTTGTTTAAGAGTATGTTGAAGGTTTGTCTTGGTTCAGGTACTCACAGAGTACCATGGAGTTGGTGGTTTAAACAAATATTTATTTCTCACAGTTCTGGGAGCTGAGAAGTCCAAGATTAAGGTGCTGGCCCAAATCCATGTCTGGTGAGGGCTCTCTTGCCGGTTTAAGAGGGCTGTCTTTTCATTGTATCCTCATACAGTGGGGAAGAAGTGGGGCCTGGGGGAGAGAGAGCGAGCGAGACAGGAGAGCAAGTATTCTGTCTGTGTCTTCTTTCATAAGGCCTCTACTCTCATGACCTAATTACCTCCCAAAGGTCCCCATCTCCAAATACCATCACATTGGGGTTTCAGTATACGAATATTGGGAGAAAGAACATTCATTCTCTAGCATTATTGGAATGAACTCTTTGGAACTGAAAAACTGCACATAACTAACAATATATGTTTTCACTTAATCACTAGTTGTAAAAGCTCTTTTTGCTTGTGGTGTTGTAAATATTGTCTGGCTAGAAAATATAGGCAAGAAAGGAAATGATTTTTTTTTAAAACAGGCTCATGCTGTTGTCCAGGCTGGAGTGCAGTGGTGCAATCTCAAGTCACTGCAACCTCTGCCTCCTGGATTCAAGCCAGTCTCCTACTTAGCCTTCCAAGTATCTGGGATTACAGATGCATGTCACCACACCTGGCTAATTTTTATATTTTTGTGGAGACGGGATTTCACCATGTTGGTCAGGCTAGTCTCGAACTCCTGACCTCAAGTGATCCTCCTGCCTCGGCCTCCCAAAGTGCTGGGATTACAGGGATGGATGAGCCACCATGCAAGGCTGATAAAACTTTCCACAGAGGCTTTACTGTATTCAAAACCCTCTCTCAGGCATGCCCTTGGGCAAACACACACTTAACACATCACACCCTCATCACTCAGTCCTTTCTTAAGTAGCAGATGTTGGAATATCTGAGTATATCTGAGGGCCAGATAACTGAAGAAATCCAATAAAAGTCAAATGTATGTTAGTGGTTTTTGTACAGTAAGAAGTGGCTATTCATCCAATGTTAAAAACAATATTTCCTACCAAAATTCAAAACATTAGTATTAGAAGGTCAGTAGGAAGATCAGCCCCACAGCAACTGGTAGAAAGCATCAGGTACATCACTGCTCACGGTGGTGGGTCTGCCTGTCTCCCTGCCTCCCTGCCAGACCGAGTAACTTGACCACAAGAACCAAGTCTGCACATGTAGCTCAGCATAGTGCCTAAAACCGCTGGATAGTGAATAAGTGACTTTTTTTCACCTTAGTGAATTAGAGTAAAAGAATGTACTATTTCATGAAGATGGAAGTAAAGTTAAGAGTCATTGCCACTGTCTTCCTTACCTCAGATTATCATGGAGCAAATGTTAGGCATCTTACAATTTCATACATAAATATTTCAGCATGCACATCTGGAAGATGAGGAATCTTTTAAAAACATAACCAAAATCTCTTTATAACATTCTGTTAACAAAGTTTCTTTAATATCATTAAGTACCCACTCAGTTAAAATTTCCCATTTTTCTCCTAATTTATTTTATAGCTTACTTGAATCAGTATCAAAATAAGACACATGCATTGCATGGGTTGATAAGTTTTATGTCTCTCTTTTATTAAAACTCTCTTTATTTCTTTTTTTTCCAACTTTTTATTCGGAAAAAAATAAAACCAAGAGAAAAGTTGCAAAGATACAATGACAGCTCCTGATTATTAATTGTTAAAAATGGTGTCTTGGTGCAGGATGGGTTCTCTCAGGGAAGCTGATGCTGAGATGGAGTGAGGAGTCCAAAAGGTTTATTTATCTCACATCTGAGAGAGGAAAAGTGAGGAAGCAAGATTGGGCAGAGGAAGGGAAAAAGCAGATCTGATGAAGTCTCTGCTAACCCAAGAGGGAGCTCTAGTACAAAGATTGCCTGTTAAAAGAGTACCCCCATGGGAGCAGAAATTCCTATGCCTTAATACCACCCCCTAGACTGGGGGCCTCCCCGAGAAGAATGTACCCTGGACTTTCCTCACCTTGCTCAGTCATTTGTCAGAGGCTGCCCCAAGATTAGTGTGACCTCAGCTGGAAAGCCCAGGTAACCCTGAAGAAGCTAACAGCAAGAATGTGAGCAAACCACTCTCCTTGCAGCCAGGAAGTGGTTCTTTCTTGAAGGGGAATCTGGGTGGTGCTTCTTGTGTCTCTCATAGTCCACTATTAGCACAACAATGGGTCCCCTTCTCCACACAGGTTTGGGGAGCAACTCTTCCAAGTTTCTGGTCATCCTCTCTTCCTTATGGGAAACTTAGAAGAGGGTGGTTAGTAGACGATCTACAGCCTGGTTGCTGCAGTTGGTGACCAGGGCTACCGCTAGTACTCATCAGTTCCTCCTTCCTTGTCTATTCTAATTTGCCCTTGCTACTCATGATAGTTTAGTGAGGGGGCTGTAAAACCCTCATTTGTGAGGCAGTTTAGCACTCCAAATCTTATCACCTTTACTCCTTCCTAAAAGGCCTGAGTATGGTGCAACTAGAGATGGTTCTAGAAAAAGACATTTTGTTACTTGGAAAGAAATGGTTTGAATCATGGAAGTCATGAGACAGGCAAAAAAGAGAAGTATCAACACTTGACTTTCATGTCATGTGAGAAATTGCAAAAGGAATCTCTTAATTGCATAAGGCAGGTGTAATTACACAAAAATCATGCAAAGAACACTTATTAAGCCTCTTTGTCACAATATGATAAAGTGTGGGGACTCTTGGTACTAACATAAAGCCATCAACCATGATAGGACTTTTCCGGGAGAAGGTCCAGGAAGGAAGGGGGAGTATTAGCAGAGTACTAGGCACTGTGGGGAACATTGAACTAAGACTAATAACCTCGATGAGAAAAAAATAACAGCACACATGAAGTGATCAGCAAATAACAGCAATAAAGTCACTGTTAGACCACTGGTCTAGCTCCTTCTTTTGAAGTTAACAAAATGGAAGAGCAAGCCTCCTTGCCTTTTGGAGAGCTAACCTGGAACTTAAGAAGTCTAAAAGGTACTGGTGTGCTATAGGTAATTTGCTACTAAATTCTAGGGACAGAGTAGTACTTAAGTTTTTAAAATGCCTCTAAAACTGGGTGCAGTGCCTCATGCCTGTAATCCCAGCACTTTGGGAGCCTGAGGCAGGTAGATCACAAGGTCGGGAGTTCAAGACCAGTCTGGCCAACATAGTGAAACCCTGTCGCTACTAAAATTATTTAAAAAATTGGCCAAGTATGGTGGTGTGCACCTGTAATCCGAGCTTCTCAGGAGGCTGAGGCAGGAGAATCACGTGAACCCAGAAGGCAGAGGTTGCAGTAAGCCAAGATGATGCCATTTTCTCCAGCATGGGTGACAGTGCAAGACTCTACCTCAAAAAAACGAAAAGCCTCTAAGATGATGAAATTCATGACTTTATCCTGTGGGTCTCATTTATGATTCTGTTGCAGTGATCACAATACATTTTTAGTTACAACAATGATGAGGACATCTCACTTGTCTCCTTGCCTCTCTGTATTCCCCACCTAATTTACACTGCACATTCCTGCCAAATTAATAATTGTGGCTGGCACATCTTAAGTGACCCCTGATTAATCACACTCTTGTATAATCTTTTCTCCTTGAGTGCGGATAAAACCTGTGACTTACTTTAGCCAATAAAATGTGGCAAAGGTAATGGCTTTCACTCCCTAATTTTGGTTATCATCTATATCCATTTCCAAATGTGTATCCATGTCCATATCCATAGCTGTATCTATATCTATGTGACTCCATCTTTCTTGTGCTCGATAGAAAGATTCTCCCTGCTGGCTTTGAAGGAGTATGCTGCCATGTTGCGAGAGAGTCTTTAGTAAGGCCCATGTGGTAAGGAACTGTGTTTGGCTGCTAGGACCTGATGACCACTTCCAGTTGAGGGCCAGTAGGAAGCCAGGGCCCTTAATCAGACAGCCACAAGGAACTCAATGAGCTGACAGAAGTTTGGAATCAGATTCTTCCCTAATCCAGCCTCCAGATGAGAATTGTAGTCTGGATGACACCCACTTATAGTCCTGTGAGAGCATGAACACAGGACTCAGGTAACCTGTGCCTGACCTCCTTGCCCATGGAAAGTGAGGCAATACATATGTGTTGTTTTAAGACACTATGACACTAAGATTGTGATAACTCATTGTAAAGCAATTTTAAAAACCTGAATACCATATGGTTAGGTAAACAGCCACTCTAATTATAGGTCAAAAGTCTTCAATTACTTTTCATTGTCTTTGGAATAAAGACCAAAAAGTTTATATGGCCACTAAAGGCCTCTTGTTATCTGACATTATTCTGTTTTCCCATGATAGCTTTTTATTACCTGGTCCAGGCCCAACCTGCTCTCTCTGTTGCCTAGGCTGGGGTGCAGTGGTGTGATCTTAGCTCACTGCAACCTCCGCTTCCCGGACTCAAGCAATTCTCCTGCTTCAGCCTCCCACATAGCTGGGATTACAGACATGCACCAGCGTGCTCAACTAATTTTTGTATTTTTAGTAGAGATGGGGTTTCACCATGTTGGCCAGGCTGGTCTTGAACTCCTGACCTCAGGTGATTTCACCTGCTTCAGCCTCCCAAAATGTCAGGATTACAGGTGTGAGCCTCCACGCCCTTTCCCAATTCTGAATCTAAATCCGATCAATTTTTCTAGACTTCCATATGACCTAATGTGACTATACTTCCTTACCCCAACCTAGAAAAAAATTCATCTCTTTTTTTCCTTGCTCCTCAATTTAACATTTCTCATCCTGCATTATACCATAGTTTATCTTTAATAATGGAAATCTGTCATTCTTTTTAGTTGCCCAACATCCAACACACTTTCTAGTGTTTAGGGAATTCCCTACCTCCTGCATTTCAGTAGGAAGCAGAGCCTGCCTTCCTCCATGGAAGCTGAGTATGTTAGATTCTCCCTTTCTCAGCTTGACCTTCAGCTAAGGCTCAAGAAATATATGTTAAACTGATTTTTTTTTTTTTGTTTTAAGATGGAGTCTTGCTCTGTCACCCAGGTGGAATGCAGTGGCACAATCTTGGCTCACTGCAATCTCCGTCCCCCTGGGTTCAAACAATTCTCCTGCCTCAGCCTCCCAAGTAGCTGGGATTACAGGCACATGCCACCACGCCTGGCTAATTTTTTTATGTTTTTAGTAGACATGAGGTTTCACCATGTTCAGGCTGATCTCAAACTCCTGATCTTGTGATCTTCCCGCCTCAGCCTCCCAAAGTGCTGTGATTACAGGCACGTGCCACTGCATTCAGCCTGAACTGAATTTTTAATTAGTTAAATCTGTTAAGATTTTTGTATAGTTCTAGATGAAAGAAATAATTTATTCGGATAAATATACTAAAGGTCAGCTTACTGAAGATACAAATCTTAATACAAATATTCATAAGGTTATATGTAAAAAAGGTGTGTGTGTATAAATGTGTGAATTTTCTGAACTAGAGCATTTTATTCATTAATATTTGAATATTTATTTTAGCTTTGTGGCTCCGGAGATTCCATAAACCCATAGACTTTGGCAATAACTTTTATACACTTGGTAGAGAGAGGCCAGAGTGGTAATTATCTGAGAGTTTCTCATTAATCTTCCTATTAACCTTTGCAGTTTTAGGAAGGTATTTGAAACTTATAGTAAGCATTCAATAAATATTTTTTGAATAAAAGAGTCTTTATCTAGGAAAGATATCCTATATATTTCCATCACAAACCCAAGATACAAGGTAGCCTAAGATTATCCTGCGATAACCACTCTGTGCTTCCCATGTTTCAAAAAAGTTCTTATAAATTGTAAAAAGGATTATGAACTTAATGGTGTAAATGTATTCATCATCACAACAGAGGGAGTGAGTATACTGAAGTCAGCTGGTTGAGGAATCAATTTCTTCTATTCAGCATCATTCTTCCCCCTCTACTCATGTGATTGATTGTAAGGCAGTTAGTCAAAAGTAGAAGAAAAGCATAGAATTTCAATTTGCAGTATGAGAAAATTTCATAATTATTGATTTTCAGGTTCTATTGACTTCTCTGGTCATTATGATTTAGTTTTTCTCATTATGGTAGCAGCAGAGCTGGTCTCTACAAATAAACAGAAACCACATATAAGAAACAATACAGTACAGTGCAGTAGTTGGATGCAGAGTGAAGGGACAAGGGGTAAGCAACCCAGGACACTGATGGGTCTTGATGTGTTGCTGGGGGAAGATGTCTACACTGGAAAGAAGGACAGGTAGTGGTTTGCCATTAGCACAAACAACAAATTGCTGAGAGGAAGCCTTTTGACCAAACCAACACTCAGCATACGTTTGGCAAATTAGCAAGGAAACTATCCTGTCTGAAAGAGCTGATTCTGCCCTGTTCTGTTCCCTTATTCTATGCTCCAGGTACTGTGCCTAGTAGGATTTAGCTATGCAAGGTATTTTCCAAGGACCAGTAGTCATGGACATTACCTGGAAGCGTGTTAGAAATGGAGAATCTCAGAACTCACCCCAGACCTACTGATTCAGAAACTTATTTTAACAAGATTCCCAGGTTATTGGTATACGTACACCATAACTTTTGATGACTGCAATAGGATTCAAACTTAACCTATAAATCAACTATTGAGCCTGTAAAGGAAAAAAAAAAAGCCATGGGATGAACGTCTTTTGTATCTTTTTAACAACTGACTATTAGCCACAGCATGGCACTTGCTTTCCCCTTGGTTGCCATTCATTCATTTATTCAACCCGTATTTGAGCAGAAGATGGGCAGGCATACGTTATTAACATTTATTAAACTTGCTTAATTTCCTAGACATCCACAGGTTATTATCCCTATTTTGCAAATGAGGAAATTTAGAAGAGAATGAAGAAGAAGCAAAATGCCCAAGACGACACTAACGGTGTGCAGTGGAGGAACCGGGATCTGAATATACTGCCTCTCTGAAGGCAGAGCTCACACTCCACCACTCTTCGCCGCCCACACGGAGAGAGTATATTCATCCCCCCTCCTCTGCAGGAGTATTGCACAAGGTCAGACTTCTCTAGTGGAGTGGCAGAGTTCTTCTATGTCTGGCCCTCTGTGTCCCGGGCAACAGTTAAGTTCAGAGGCAAAAAGGAAACAGCAACTGACATTTCCAGGCGTCTGGGCCGAGCCACGGGGACAGAAGTGTAAACTTGCAACATCCCAGTTCCAAGAAAGACCTTATAACAGTTGCTACTTCATCCTTCGCTCCATCTTGGTCCTCCCAACATGGGTGTTAGAGGCGAGAGGACAGCCTAGACTAGACTTCCCACAAGAAAAATGGAGGCCGTGCACTCTTTGCCCACAGCTGAAAGGTCTCCACCTTCTGTCTCCATGGTAACGCGGCCGGCTCTCTCCGCGCCGGCTTCTGCCGTGCATGTAGGGAAATGGTGAGTCTTTCCCGCCCCCTCATTTTTGCGACAGTTGCAGGGAAAGTCACGGCAGTTGGGGCTGGTGTCAGCTGATTTACTGCAGCGGCGGCGGCACCGGCACCTTGCAGTCTCAGTGGGGAGACAGCGGCTGGGTAGCGCTTACCGCCCCAAAGGTTACCCCAGCCAGATCTGCGCACCCCGTATCCTCGGTAGTTCCGCCCTATCCTTGTCCTCCTTGGCTGGGCGCCCACCGGCGGGCTGATAGACTACATCGCGGCATGAGATGAAGCTGTGACAGGTACGGGGGCTTTCAAGCTTCCCGGTGAGAAACCCCACTGCGGGATATGTCTGCACCGTGGAGGTCGAGGGTCGGGGGTCAAAGGTCACAAGCCCGCTCCAACCGGGGGCGGTGCCAGCTGTCAGAACTCTCCGGCTGCAAGCTCTGCCCCTTGCTTCGCCTGCAGGTCGGGCCCACAGTTAGGCGCCGTAACCAAGAGCTTGGGGGCCCGCCGGGGGTCTTTGGGGCTCCCTCGCCTGGCGAGTGGTATTTGCTGTTTGTGACAGTTGCTTTGCTTTTGAGACTGCCTGTGTCCCAGTCACAGTCTAAACGGGATCAGATGGTTGGTGATGATCGTGAGTGGTTACTGACAGCAATTTTGGGTGATGTGCTTGCTTTTGGGGTTCATATAGTCTTTCCTTACCTGTTGGTATTACTCTTGCCCATGCCTAAGGTACTGACACCACTGTTAGAATTTCATTTTTGAGATGCCACCTGCCAGTTCTTACCCCTTTGCCCTAGTACTTGTCTGAGCGGATACCAGTCACTCCCGTTCACTTGCTGAGGCGTCCTAGCGTTCTGAAGCTATGTTTGAAGTCAGCACTACCCTACCTTTGATTCAAAAATTGCCGTTTTATGGTTTTGACCCATTTGGTTTGTCGGTTTTCAGGTAGAATTTGCTGGGTTATATATAGTCTGAAACTAGGGAAGCTACCGTTGCATCACAGGCTACACGAATGCTGTTATGCTGCTGATTTTAGGGTTTAGTCAGTGGCAGCTACAGCTTCCTTTCAATATAATATTTGCCATGAGAGAAGAGTCAAACTGACTCTTTTAGACGTTTACGCCTTAGGATCTTATGGGCAAGGTTGCAGGAAGTGCCTGTTGTATAAAATGAATTAACTGAGTTTTTGGCATTTTGTTAAACAGAAATTTTAGTTCTCGTCTCTTCTTGCTTTATAAGCAAACTCGTGACTGTATGGAGGTCAGCTTAAAAGTGGACATATGTGTTGAAATGCCTTCATTATTAGAAAGCGTAAAAAACTGCCTAGTTCCATCCAGAACAAAACATATTAGTTATTATAAGTTGGGAAAATGAACCGGTATAAATATAATTAATGCTTTATTATTAATGTCATTTAGGGATTATGGTAGAGAAATTAATTTGTTTTACTGCCAATCCTTATTTTAAGAGTGTTTCAGAGAAATATTTGCAGAGAAAAATGAGAGTATGCCCTTTATATTTTCTTATTGCCACCTGTAGCTAAATTTTAAATGATGTCGTTGACTGATTGAATTAAAGGGACTGGGCTTGGCTTGGTTTGAATATCACTATAAGAATTTAACTTAAATTTCGGGGGTAGTAACTTAAATTTTGGAGGTTTTGTATCTTACAATTTCCTTTTATCTTGGATATAAGTTCTGTTTTGAAGTTAAAGGAAGTTGGGTGGTTTCTCCATGTAACACACTTAGCATCGAAAATCTTAAAAGGAGTGAGCTTGTTTTGTGCTTTCTTCATGAGAACAGTGGGATGACATTTAGCTTTAGTGGTGTGATATATGTTAGATGTATGCATCCTTAAAGTTCATTTTGGACTTCAGGTGCAGAGGATTGACTTAATCTTACTGAATTCAGTGATCATCTTTGGGCTGTTCAAGGCATCTCCCCTGCCTGCATGTTTCATTCATTCATCCACCAAGCCCATGTCTGTAATCACTACAAGGGAGCCTAAGGCAGGAGAATGCGAAAACCCCATCTCTACTAAAAATACAATTTTTTTTTTTTTTTGTATTTTTAGTAGAGATGGGGTTTCACCATGTTAGTCAGGCTGGTCTTGAACTCCTGGCCTCAGGCCATCCAACCGCCTTGGCCTACCAAAGTGCTGGGACTACAGGCATGAGCTACCACAGCCAGCCTCATTCAATGTTTTTTATTTCTAATTCCTGCACTTTTCTCTTGCTTATCAACCCATTTGCAACCATTCTTTACGATCTGTATTCTTCTGTTTGTATGTGTTATTAAATGTATGTTGTTCTGGGTACCCACATTTTAATTTTATAGAGATCATATCATGCTATATATCTCATGAAGTTTTTTTGTCTCACTACTTTGTTTTAAAGATCTACTGTGTTGCTGTTCTTTTCTTCTAAGCGCTACACAATATTTCAGAATGCACATCTACAGTTTTTCTGTCTACTCTCCTATTTATAGATACCCTTGCTATTTTCATTTTCATACCACTGTAGATAATATCATGATAAGGATACACTTTAGACCTCTGGGATACTTTCATTGAGTTATAGATCCAAATGTGATTTCTGAATTATTTGGTTTTCATATATTTTATTGAAGCATCACCAGATTGTGTTTAGAACAAGCAACAATGGTCTGTACACCTGCAGGAAGTTTGGGAGAGTTCCTTTATCTTTGTATCTCCACAAATGCTTGGTGTTATTCAGTGCTCCAATTTTTCCAGACTAATTGATACAAAATTAAATCTCATTTTAAATTACATTTCATTATTACTAATAAATCTGAGTATTTTCTTCATGTGTGTTGTATCTTTTTGAATTTTTTCTTTGTGAAATTGCCTGTTCATCCCTTCACCCATTTTTATTTTGGGGTTTCTGTTCTTTCTTGTTGATTCACGAACATTTCTTGGATTTCATAGATACTAGTCATTTAAGTATTATAAGTATATCTGTTCCTAATCTGTCATTTGTCTGTAATCTTTTTCATGATGTTCTTTATTGAACAGGAATCTTATGTTTTGATACAGTCAAATTAAAAAATGTTTTGGCTCCATGGTTTGTATTTTGGAGGTTTTGTTTAAGAAGCCTTTCCCCAATGCTATGCCGCAAAGTTCTCTGTTATGTTATGTACTGCTAAGTTCATAATTTTCTTTTAAACATATTGGTCTTTAATACATGCAGAGTTTAACTTTTTGTGTATCACAAGTTTGTGATCCAGTTGATTTTCCATATACTTTCCAGTTTTCCTGGCATCTTTCTTCCCTTTTCCCATAGATAGTGATGTCATATTTACTGTGTATTAGGTGCTCGTATATACTCTGAATATTGAATCCTTTTCTTTGGTTGGTTGGTTCTTGTTCTAACATCATGCTGTTTTAACTCTATGGTTTTATAGTATGTTTTTCCCCCTATATAAATGAACTCTTCCCATTTATTTTGTTTTAGCTTTATTTTGATATAGGTTCATTGGAATTTGCAAAAATAGAGAGGTCTGGTTTCCGCCAGTGGTTACATTTTAGGCAGCTTCACCCAATTTCCCTCAATAGTTACATTTTATACTACTGTAGTACAGTATCAAAACTAAGAAATTGATTTTTTACAATGCCTGTGTATAGTTCTGTGTCATTTTTTCACCTGTGTCAATTCCTGTAACCACCTCTGCAATCAAGATACAGAGCTAAGTTGGGTGTGGTTGCTTATGCCTGTAATCCCAGCACTTTGGGAGGCTAAGGTAAGTAGATTGCTTGAGCCCAAGAGTTCAAGACCAGCAGCATGTCAAAACCCCATCTCTACAAAAAATGTAAAAGTTGGTGTGGTAGTGCATGCCTGTATCCTAGCTACTTGGGAGTTGAGATGGGAGGATCACCTGAGCCTGGGATGGTTGAGGCTGCAGTGAGCTGTGATTATGCCACTGCACTCTAGCCTGGGACAGAGTAAGACCCTGTCTAAAAAAAAAATGGAACTCTTCCATCACCACAAAGATTTTCTTCATGTTACCCTTGTCTAGTTACATCCACCTCCCTTACCCTAACCATCCCTTAATCAGTTTCTATCTATAATTTTGTCATTACCAGAATGCTATATAAACGGAATCCCATAGTATGTAATCTTTTGAAATTGAGATTTATACAAATTGTTGAATGAGAGTTTTTGAGATTCAACCAAATTGTTGCATATATCAATATTGTTGAGTAGTATTCCATTGTATGTATATATCCAAGTTTATCCATTCACCTGCGTGTCTGGGCTGTTTTAAATTTTTGGCTGTTACAGATAAAGCTGCTGTGAACATTCTTTTACAGTTTTTTTTTTTGTTTTTTTTTGGTATATGTATATGGATTTAAATTTTCATTTTTTTTCTGGGATAAATGCCCAGGAACGTGGTTGCTGGATGGTATGGTAAATGTATGTTTAGTTTTTGAAGTAACTCCCAAACAGTTTTCTGGAGTGGCCATACCATTTTACATTTCTATCAGCAGTGTATGAGAGATTACATTTCTTTGCATCCCCACCAGAATTTGATATTGTCACTATATATTTTTTCTTTTTTTGGAGACAGAATCTCGCCCTGTTGCCCAGGCTGGAGCCCAGTGGTGCAATCTCAGCTCACTGCAACCTCTGCCTCCCGGATCCAAGCACTTTTCCTGCCTCAGCTTCTGGAGTAGCTGGGACTACAGGCGCATGCTGCCACGCCCAGCTAATTTTTTGCATTTTAGTAGAGATGGGGTTTCACCGTGTTGCCCAGACTGGTCTTGTACTCCTGAGCTCAGGCAGTCTGCCTGCCTTGGCATCCCAAAGTGCCAGGATTACAGCTGTGAGCCACTGTGCCCAGCCACCATTTTTTTTTTTTTAACTGTTCTGATGTGTAATGACATCTCAGTGTGGTCTTAATTTGCATTTCCCAAATACTAATGATGTTAACTCTCTAGTAGAGCATTTTCTCTTACCTTTGCCTGTTTTCAAAGTTGGCTTAGCTATTGGTGGATTTTTATTCTTTCCTACATATTTTAGAGTTAGAGTAGAACTTTGACTCATAGATTTATTTTGAGGAAAATTGATTATAATATTAGGACATTTTATCTGAGAACACAGAATGGTCTTTTATTTATGACTTTGAGTAAAATTCCTTTGTAGTTTATAAAAATACTGTGAATGGTATCCTATTTTTAAGTAAATTAGTGCTGATAGAAAATACGATTGATTTTCATATATTAATAATCTACCTTTGTCTTTTTGTGTTCTACTAGACAGAAATCAAAATCCATAGTATAAATGTTGAAGTAATTTTAGTGCTTGTAGGGCGATGCCAGGAACTATGTAGTGCCTTTATTTCTGGGTTTATCTGTTACATCTCCCTGTGACAGTTTGTTAATTTGTTGGGACTTTTTTTCTTTTTGATATGGATGCTGACTGTTGCCCAGGCTGGAGTGCAGTGGTGTGATCGTGACTCACTGCAACCTCCAACTCCCGAGTTCAGGCATTTCTCCTGCCTCAGCCTCCCTAGTAGCTGGGATTACAGATGCCCGTCAGCATACCCGGCTAATTTTTGTATTTTTACTAGAGCTAGGGTTTCACCATGTTGGACAGGCTGGCCTTGATCTCCTGACTTCAAGTGATCTGCCTGCCTAAGCCTCCTAAATTGTTGGGATTACAGGTGTGAGCCATCGCGCCTGGCAATTAAATTATGGAGTTAGTGAGGATTGTAGGTTTTATTCTCATTTTTGTCCATTTAATTGTTGCACTTTTTAAAGAATTAATACTCTTACATATTTGTATGCCATTGATCATAGGCAAAAACAACTGAGAGCTATGGATGGCTCCGTGAAATCCTGTCAACAATAGGAGAACACCTGATGTTCTTACTTACAGGTACTATGATAGTAATGTTAACTTACAATTTGAATTCCATCTGTATGGTTCGTTTTTCTTGATCTGTATTTGACACCTCAGGTGACTTTGCTGAATACAAAAGAACACAAAAAATTTTGTTGGAAGCAGAAATTTTATATCATGACTTCATTTAGAAAGTTCCTATGGTTCCAAGTGAAATTTTTATTTCCTTTCTATTAAGGAACATGTATATGATCTTCATGAAGTATTTACTACTTTAAATAAAGTTGGATTTTTTTTTTCAAAACATGTTGGTGATGTTTAATGAAATTACAGGGATTTTTTTGGGGCTTATGATTACTTGAGTTAGAGCCATAAAATGTTAGAACAATGAATGTTAGGGCATTGGTCAGTTCAGGGAGGGAAGATTTCTAAAATGCTAAGGGTTATTCTGCAGGCTCTTTAAAATAGAACATTTCTGGAAATACGTGACTTTGTTCTTTTTTTAAATTAATTAATTTTTTTTTATAAAGACGGGGTTTCACCATGTTGGTTGGTCAGGCTGGTCTTGAACTCCCAACCTCAGGTGATCCACCCACCTTGGCCTCCAAAGTGCTTGGATTACAGATGTGAGCCACTATGCCTGGCCGACTTTGTTCTTTTTTTTTTTTTCTGTTTTGTCTTTGAGATGGAGTCTTGCTCTGTCCCCTAGGCTGCAGTGCAGTGGTGCAGTCTCGGCTCACTGCAACCTCTGCCTCCCCGGTTCAACAAATCTCCTGCCTTGGCCTCCAGAGTAGCTGAGACTACAGGCGTGCACCACCACACCTAGCTAATTTTTGTATTTTTGTAGAGACAGGGTTTCACCATGTTGGCTTGACTGATCTCGAACTCCTGACCTCAAGTGATTTGCCTGCTTTGGCCTCCCAAAGTACTGAAATTAGTCATGAGCTACTGCAATTGGCCTGGAAATACATGACTTTGAAAATGTAGTCTCCCATTCAGCTTAGCAGTTGTAATTTATGACCCTTCAAGCTCACTGGAGATACTCTTCTAGTTTTTTGCACATCATGTTTCTTGGTGAATGTTGATGGTTGGTATATGTCAGTGACAGCAGACTGATAGAGTTAGCCAGTTACCTTCTGTTTTCACATTCAAGTTTAGTTGGCTGTTTTCCATAAGGGTTCTTCTTTTTTCTAAACATTTCAAATAGAAACAGACAGTGTAAACTTCCATCAATTGGAGCAGAAAACTCACGTGAATGAAATATCACTGCACTTACTTTTAAGAAACAGTGTTGTGATTAATTAATAGGCCATAGGAAGTGTAGTAGTGATTGTGTCAGTAATTTGCTTAATAGTGCCTAAGATATGTTTTGCTGTGTATATATCATGATAGAATAAAAGAGGCAGGAGTGTATGTAAAAACTATAGCTGGGGAAAAAGCAATAATATGTTAATAACATTTTGATTAAGGAGACTTGTATTAATTCTTGACATTATTATAGAAGAATTAATTGACAAACTCTCCTGTGAAATCTAAAACATATAAAATTGAGATATACTTTAATTTGCAGATGGGTACAACTTTACTTAAACCAATGCAAACATATTTCATTCACTAGCTTGTTCATTTATTCAAGTATTTGGATTCCTTCTATGTGGCAGGAATTTTAGGCACTGGGAATACAATAAAGAAGAAACCAAACACAAAGCTTTGCCATCATAGAACATAGAGCAGAAGAGGCAGATGATAAATCAGTAAAACAAATGGTATGTTAAATGCTTGTAAGTATTCTGTTTGAGTGGCAGATTTTGCAGTTTATGGTGGTCAGGAAAGCCTTACTAAAAAGGTAATATATATATATATATATATATTTCTTTTCTTTTTTTTTTTTTGAGATGGGAGTTTCGCTCTTGTTACCCAGGCTGGAGTGCAATGGCGCGATCTCGGCTCACCGCAACCTCCACCTCCTGGGTTCAGGCAATTCTCCAGCCTCAGCCTCCTGAGTAGCTGGGACTACAGGCATGCACCAGCATGCCCAGCTAATGTTTTGTATTTTTAGTAGAGACAGGGTTTCACCATGTTGACCAGGATGGTCTCGATCTCTTGACCTCGTGATCCACCCGCCTCAGCCTCCCAAAGTGCTGGGATTACAGGCTTGAGCCACCGCGCCCGGCTTTAAAAAGGTAATATTTTACAGAGATTTAAACAGGTAGGGAGTGTGCCAAAAGGAAGCTGGGGTGGGGGACATTGTTCTGAGGTGAGGTCCTGCTTGGTATTTTTGACCAACACTAATGAATCAGAGCAGATAGAAAAGAGTGAGCAGGGAGAGAACAACCACCTCACTCATATAAGATAGGCAGTCATATGTAGAGTTGGCTTTTGCTCTGTATGAGACAGGTAAGCCATTGGAAGATTTTGAGATGTGATCACAGCATGATTTTTTTTTTTTTAATAGTGTTACTGTATATGCCATGTTGAGACTGAAGGGGAGCAAAGATGGAAACAGGGAGACCAGGTAGAGGGCTGTTGTGTTACCCTGGTAGAAGATGCTGATTGAAAATGGGGTGGTTCTAGTGAAAGTGTTGAGATGTTGCAGGATTCTGGATATGATTTGAAGGGATAGCCGGTAGTGTTTACTGATGGATTGGGATATGGAATGTGTGAGAGAGTAATAGAGTAATTAAAGATGATTCTAGGATTTTGGTCTGTGTAGCTATAAAACTGGAGTTGCCAGTTACTGAGACAGGAAGACTGCAGGAGGGGCATGATTGAGGAAGGAAGAGCAGGGGCTCACTTTTGGACATGCCACGTTTGAGAAACTTTTAGCCATTCAAAAGGAAATGCTGAGTAGGAAGCTGGACATAAGAAGTTGGATTTCAGAAAAGCTTCCCACACTATAAATTGGAGAATTGTCAGTGTAAACAGGTTGAGCATCCCTAATCCAAAATCCAGAACTCTTGAGCATAAACATGATGCTCCAAATAAATGCTCACTGGAGCATTTTGGACCTTGGATTTTCAGATTAGAGATGCTCAACCTGTAAGTATAATACAAATATCCCCAAATCTGAAATTTAAAACACTTCTGGTCCAAAGCATTTCAGATAAGGGGTACTCAACCTGTAGATGGTATTTAAAGTGATGAGGCTTGTTAAGATCATTGAAGGAGGGAGTGTTGCCAGAGAAGTCTAAGGACTAAGTTCTGGGAATGCCAACATTTAAAGTCAAAAGAGTAAGAAGGGAGGCTAAAGCCAGAGAAGAAGAAGGAAAGTCAGGAAAAGATGAAGACTTTGATGCCAGGTAAAGAAGTATTTCAAGGACATATTATGAACTATGTCAAATGCTTCTGGTAAGTCACCTAAGATAAGGATTAGAACTTGATAGAACTTGATAATGGATTTAACAGTGGGGAGGCCATTGTCGACCTTGCCAAGGGCAGTTTTTGTGACAGGCAGAGCACTTTTCTAAAGTCTCTAAGGAGGAGGGTCATGTTATAAATGAGAAGTCTTATTTGAGATGTCACATATTTCCTCAGAGTTTAAAACTGGGAAATGGAGAGCTGGGTTCCTCTCCAGTTAGTGTGACTTTCATACCTTGGCAATTGCCCAGTTTATTTTAGTGATTCCAAGATGAATGTGGGAATTCAGCTTCCAATTTGGGGAAGCATGTTTGTTTCTTCTTTTTCTGTTTAATTCAGTGTATATACAGTGAGAAAGTTCAGTGCTCAGTTTAGACTGGGGATGGCAATGTAAGGGAAGAAGTTGGAATGATTGGAGATGCAGGTGAGATTAGAGGTGGGTGGCAGGAGAAAGTTGAAGTTGTTTCTACCAAATGGAATTTATTTCCTTTAAAAAGTAAGGTCTTGGTGGGCATAATGGGCTTTTAGCTTAATCAGTAACTCTTGAAATTGATGTAGGTTGGTGATGGATAGAGTATAAGTAGAATAATTCAGTCATTCTAATAGCACCTGCAGAAATTTAAAACATGATTTATATGCCTCAAAAATTTCTGAATCACTTGTAAAATATGATTTATTTTTGACCAGATAGCTCTGCAGTTTTTCCAAATCTGTCTCTCATGCACTGAGGGCTGTTTAGCAATAAGAAATAAGTGTAGTCTCCTGTTGCCATCTGCTCATTCCACATGTTCCTTTGAAACTGAATACTGGAACTTCCTTTAACCAACTCAGTCCTAAAGTGTCAGATTCATTTAGAGTACAGTACGTTTCTTTACCACTCAAATAAGAAAGTGTAATCTTGTCAGCTGCTTAAGTGTTCGGAAGGTTGTGTCCCTTACAAGCTCTTAAATTTTGGAAACACTCTGTTATAAGGAAGCAGCTGAGTAATTTATTTAGTGTGTTTTTTATGACCTAGCTGTCTCATTGTAGTATAATAAACAGAGTCTTCATTATCTGGTTCAGTTTTTTTTTTTTTTTCCAAATCTTCAATTGATTGGTGGTAAATGCACAAGCACAAAGAAAATATATCATCTTAATGATCATGTTCTCATCACATCATACTGTGATCTTGACTTGGGTACATTCTTTTGACGAATGATGTAGGAATGTTCTCTGAGAATTTGAATAAACTTTTACAAACTTCTTTCACTGCAGCTGTGGCAAGTACATTTAGCTGTTTAGGGTTTAGTACTTGCTTCTCATATTCACCATTGGTAGGTGGGTAGCTACGGCCTATAGCAGTTCATATGTGCCCATTCTCATGAGAGAAAACTTGAGTTTGTTTTTGTCTGCAAGTCACAGGGGGCCTGCCTGGGGACACAGACTGAGAAGATATTGACTATCCTGTGAAAATGCTCTGTTGCTAGGATAGAAATACAGATTTTGTATTTGAGAGCTAGAAAAACTGTGGAGGAATTAACATTGATCTGATACTAATTTGTATATAATCTTAACTGCTTTATAGCTTTTAGAAATCATTTGTAATACCAATATTACGTGGGATAGTGTGGAACAGGATCGTCTTATCAGAATATCACCCCATAGGACATTGATCATTTCAAAAGGAAAAACAAAAACATTAGCAGTGAAAATAATCTGGTAGTCACCACCTGAATCAAATGGTCAAAGGTAGCATTGCTGCTCATAGGAAAATGTGACGTGAGGTGATGCAGTGTGACGTGTACATCACCACCTATCGAATATTCTTGCCAACAATGTTTATTTGAGGCAAACATTGTTAGATACAACTTCGTTTATAGTAAAAAACAGGTGATGGAGGAACAAGTTAAATGATACTATACAAAACAATCAGAAAAATCTTCAGATGTGGAATATTCTCCAACAGTTGGTTTGGCTTCTTAAAATTAGTATTAAAAAACAAGGTGGGATTATTCTAGAACTAAAGGGCCCTAACAGCTTTTTTAGCCTGTTCAGGCCATCATACAAAATACCACAAACTGAGTGGCTTGAACAACAGAATTTGATTTTCTCACAGTTCTAGAGGCTAGAAGTGTCCCAGATCAAGGTTGGAAGGTTTGTTCTCTGTGAGGGCTCTCTTCCTGACTTGCAGATGGCTGCCCTCTCACCGTATTCTCACAGTGGTGGAGAGGGAGAGAGCTCTTGTGTCTCTTCCCCTTCTTACAAGGACGCCAGCCCTATCACAGTAGCGTCCTGCTGTTATGACCACATTTAACCTTTATCACCTTCTCATAGGCCTTACCTCCAAATGCACTAGGGGTTAGGGCTTCAACATAGGAATTTTGGGGGAACATATCATTCAGTCCATAACAACAACCAAATGCAGTGCATAAAACTTGAGTATTTTGTTTGCAGGTTTGGGGGGAAAAAGTTATAAAAAGCATTTTGTAGACTATTGAGGTACTTTGAATATGGACTAGTTTGTAGATGCTATTAGAGAATGATTATGGTGTTGATAGTAGTGAGTGTGATAATGGTATTGTGTTTATGAAGGAGAATGCCCTTATTTTTAAGTTCTGTCTTTAAAAGCATTTAGGATGAATCATCATGATATGTATAAGTTACTTTCAAATAGTTGTACACACACACACACACACAAAAATACATACACATATATACACACAGACTTCTAAAAAACACACATATGCATAGCATACATGTATCACATATATACAGCATATATGTATCACATATATACAGCATATATGTAGATATACCACATTGCCAATGGAAATATGACAAGATATTATTTTTTGAGTGATTGTTATACTCTACTTTGAACTTCTGTATATTTGACATTTTTCATAATAAAAGTTTGGGAGGAATCACAAGGCAAAAGTTAATTTCATTTTAAGTTTTTTAAAGGCACATAGAATTTAAAAAAAACAAACCATCGTGAGGTAACAGGATTAAGTCTTTTGAATTTTTCTTAGGGCTCTATAAGCCTTCACGTGTCTAGGTAGAAGAAAGCTCAGAAAATAGGAAGAAGATAATTGGGAGAGTCTGCTGTACCAGAAAAAAAGAGTGCATTGCAAAAAATCAGCAACGTCACACTAGCAGCTATTGAGTATATATAATAAGATAATTGAACTTAGGAAGAATAGGTTATCAGCAATCAATTAATGTCAAAGCATCCTCTTTCCTCACTTCTCTTGTAAGGCATTGCTTGTCTCTGCAATATTGGAGAGTTCTGCCCTGGAGTGTCCTTTTAGAAAGATTGTTGACCCCTTCATGTAGTGGGAGATCTTGAGTGTCCTTAAATTAAGTCTTTTTGAGAGCCGAGACTAGAGTACATGAGGCCTTTTATACTAAGGAAATGGAAGCACCAAGTTAAAGACCACGTTTCAAAATGCTAATTGTAATGAGAGAGAGAGAGATTGTTAAATTTGCAAGTAGAGGCCAGGGAAGGGATTTGACTAAAAATGAAATGTAGACATGTTTGAAGGGCAAAGGCTAACTTATGAAATAGGTTGAAATGGTAGACGGTGAAAACATAATTAAGGGAGGAAGATTTTTGCAATGGTTCAGGAGGAGTTAGATTTTTTTTTTTTTTAAGAGGCATTTTTTTCCTCAAAAGAGTTAAATTAGAGCCTTACGTGAAACCCTTAATATGGCCCTTGCCACATACTGAGGGCTTAAGAAATGTTGGTTACTGTTCCTCTCTGTTTATTCATTCAATAAATACATACTGACCACTAGTAAAAGTCAATGTTTTAGGTGCAGATATGCAGTTTGCTTGATAATGCTTAGCTAACAAAGGTGCTAGATTTATAGATTTTATCCTTGAGAAACAGGCTGTAGTGGAACAGATGAATGAGTGGTATGCATGAAAAATTTGGAAGGTGTAGTGAAAATAGGAGTAGCAGGAGTAGGAAATCATGCGGTTTAGGACGGGACACTCATAGTAGAAGGAGCTAACATTTAAAAAGATTATAGCCTAAAGATAAATATTTGTTAAACCTAAATGTATTTTGAAAACCTGATGTTGTGTGCATATATACAACTTTAAAACAAAAGAACTTGGTGTGGCTGGGCATGGTGGCTGATGCCTGTAATCCTAGCCCTTTGGGAGGCCGAGGCAGGTGGATTACCTGAGGTCAGGAGTTCAAGACCAGCCTGGCCAACATGGCGAAACCCTGACTCTACTAAAAATACAAAAATTATCTGGGCCTGGTGGTGGGTGGCCTGTAGTCCCAGCTACTCAGGAGGCTGAGGCAGGAGAATTCTTTGAACCTGGGAGGCGGAGGTTGTGGTGAGCCGAGATTGCACCACTGCACTCTAGCCTGGGTGACGAGTAAAACTCCATCTCAAAAAACAAACAACAAAAAAAGAAATTGGTGTATCTAGGCCACTTTATTCTTTTATTTAATTGTATTATAATGGAAAATACAGTGGTGATGCAAAAACAACAACAAACCAGGAATTTATGTTGAGAATTAGGACTTTTACTCAGCCCAGTCTCCTCCTCCTATTCTTCCTCTTAAAAGGCAGTCATTATTATTGTTTTTTGTTTGTTCACTATCATTCCAGAATTATTCAAAGTGTCTGTGTGTGTGTGTGTGTGTGTGTGTGTGTACCCACTATATGTTTTGGTGTGTGTTTTATATCTCATACTGCAGTGTTCCATTGTAAAGCTTTATCATAATGTATTAACTAATCCCTGATTTGTGGATATCGAAGTTCTTTCCAGGTACCCTTTAAAATTATAGAAATTTTTAAACATATAAAAATATAACAGTATAATGAAAACTTTTGCATCAAAAAGAGCTTCGATATTGATTTTCACAGTTTGAGTTCCCTGGCGAGCAGACTTTGAGATGGAGACTCAGGCTTATTAAGGAGTGCTCTTAGGATTAACACCTAGGGAAAGGAAATAGCTTTAGCCCCATGTTAAAGTTGAGTGGTGATGGGTCTCAAAGGAGTCTCAATTGACCCTGGGGGAAGTTCTGAAGATGGGATGACCCTTCAGATATATCTTGAATTGCGAGGGGGTCTGGCCTTTATATTTCCATATTGATCCATTACTAAATGGATGATGGATCCATGGGAAGGGTCCAAGAGCTTGGACAAGACATCTCTCTTGGGCTGAGGCAGTGCTTAGTGGTGCTGACAACCTGGGCCTGTCTGCCAGGAGCTCTCTCAGCAGTTGGGTCCTTCTTTCTTGAAGGAAGATTTGGGCACATAGCATCCATCATATTTATGATACTATTCTGTCTTCCTTCCTTGCAGCACCTCTTAGCCCATATTCTCTTCCCTCTCCCAAGAGCCACTGATCACAGACATCCTGTGATTTTATCTGTAAACACTCTAGTTCCATTTATCTTTTAATGAGTACTATGTTTTGGCAAAATCTTGATTAAGCAGAATGCCTGGATAATGAAGCTTTCTGATAAATGGAATTTTGTGGTAAATGAAGACAATATAGGATAGTGAAAAGTGTTTCATTGGACCCAGGAGATCTGTGTTTGCCTCCGAGCTCTGAGATCAATTTGCTGTGTGATCTTGAGAGAGTTGCTAACAGACCTAAATATCCACCCAAATAAAACATCCCCAGGATGATAACAAGCTATATTTCTCTCTGTTCTAGACTGGGAAGCCAAGCTTTTTTTTTTCCCAAGTATAAAAGCCTTTCTTTTTTAAATGCTTAAATATAAAAAATAAAAGCAAAACAGCAGGAGACAGAGCGTTATTTCATAAACTTTTGAAATGGCTTGGTTTGGCAAAGGCTCATTGCCTTTTTACCATTCACGTGGGACAATTTTTGTTGAGGTCTCCAGTATCATTTTATGAAAATACTTTCTGAGTTACAATTTCTTAGAGACCAGTTTATGCCTCTTTTCCTCTTTAGCGTTGTTGCTCTCACTTTCCTTCCTCCATCTCATTGTGCTTCCCTCCTACCTCTTTCTTTACCACCCAGTTTGGAAAACAGTAGTCTTCTTGTCTGTGGCCTTACGTCACCAATCCCCCCATGACTTACTTTTCTTCCTCTGTAGAGTCTCCTATTTTTCTTTCAGTTCTCTAATATTAGCTAAGCTTCTTATCACTGAGTATCCAGGCTCATTGCAGTGGCATCATATTTGGTTTCTCTGTCTACAGGTGTTTCTCTGTGTTAATCCAACCTTCTTACTATCTCAAAAAGTTTGAGCATATTGATTCTCTGTGTAGATATCTGCCTGTTGGACCTTAAGTCTCTTTACAGTGTGGCCCAACTGAAGATTAGTGTGGAGCCTTGTATTTTCTCTCATCCCCAATCCTAGAGGTAATGAATTATGGTTAAGCATAGAATACTTTATCTTCCGTGTTGGAATCTAAATTTATTGATACTTCCCTGGGCATCAGTATTGTAATAATGCCCATCCTTTACTTAGAAAGCTTTCAGTATTTAAAACTGCCTTTTTCTTTTCTTTTATCCTCAAAGTACCTCTGTGTGAAACTTGTATCAGAATCTCTGTTGCATCCTGATCACCTTGGTGTGTTGAATACCAGGTCCTATCTGTTATATCTTTAAAGTAGCTCTAATATCAGTATTATTATTAGTACTGTTCTCACCACAAATACCCTTCATCATATATTTATTAAAGATGTCCTATGTGGAAGATACTGAGCTAAGCATCATTTGGTAGTGAGTACACAGAGTGTGGATCTTGTAACCAGGGAGATTGAAAGAGCAGTAGCAGAGACAGCCATGAACAGAGATGCCCCAGAAATAAGTAATGATAGACTGTGATAAATTTAGGCACCACCGTTTCTCTCCTGCAGAACTTCAATAGTCTCATTGGTCTTCAGCTCCTCACTTTTTTCCCTCTCTATTGTATCACAGCTAAAGTGATCTTTCTGAAAAGCAGTGTCAGATTTAAAACACTTAACCTGCTTCCCTTTGCTGTCAAATTAAAGTCCAAACTCTTTAAAATGTCTTACCAAGAAGCCCTTTATGATCTGATGTATGTTGGCTGTTGGTTGTTTTCTCACCATTCTTTCTTTTTACTCTAAATGTCAGCCGTAGTATTTACTGTTCAGAAAGAATTGAGATGATGTCTGGCTCTTTGAACATGTGATTACCTGAGCCTACTGTAGTTAATTCCTTCTCATTCTATTCATCATTTCTTCTAGGAATCCTTCCTAGACCCATTGAAGTCTAGGTTAGGGAATCCATCTTTTGTGTTTCCATGTGTCTTGATACTTCTCTCATGCTCTGTGGTAATTGTTTACATGTATGTAAGCCCCACTGGAAAGCTGAATTGTGTCGATTTTATTTATTGTTGTAATACCTACCATAGTATAGGCATGAGTTAGAAACTTGAGAAATGCTGCTCTAAAATGTATACTGATTATTAGGAGATTGAAATTAAATTTGAAGGCCATTTTAGTTTTGGGATGGAAGTTGGTAGTATTATTTCCAATAAAGTAATACAAAACTAAATTGCTATATTTGCATTGTACGGTTGTACAATTTGAATTGTGTTTGACAAGCATACACAGTAATGCTTTTATGTTATGGCAGAAAGTCAATGAAAAGTATTAACCTGTTGGAAAGTCCAACCTTATTAAATATTAAGTGCTGGAAGAAACCTTAGATATGCAAGCAGAATGTGATGCAGCAGCAAAATCTATGTTTTTTTTTTTTTTAAATAAGATTTACTGAGCATCTGCCATGTGCTAGGTATTGTACTAGTTGCATTACATATATGGACTCTTGATCTTTATGACATCTTTCTGAGGGGAAGAGAAAATTATTATCTGTCTTTTACAGATGTGGAAACTGAGACCTAGAGAGATAACTTTGTCAAGATCACATGGAGGGGTAAGAATTTGAATATAGGTCTTCTGATTGTAGGCCCACCATTCTTTCAGTTATTATTTTTGTTGCTCTTGTTGACTGGAGCACAGTATTTTGAATTATTTCCGTACAGAGTTGAGAAGTAGGTGAAATTAGGGGAAATAAAGCAATACCTGAAATTAATCAAAAGAGATAACTGAAATTTTATCTCTAAGATAAAGGAACCCTGGTTCCTTGTTTGATTTGTTCACTTAAAAATGATTCAATATTAATTTTAATAACTTGAGAAAACTAAGCCTCAGAAATAAGATGATATCATCAAAGACTGCATAATTAGTGGTAAAATGAGAAGTAGAATCTAGAACTGCTGATGTTTGTTACTCTAGAGCTTTATCTTTTAAACATTTTTATTGAATAAGCAGTCTAAATGTAATTTTAAGCTAGATTTTGACACAAACATCAATGAAAACTCAACGTTCCTAGTATTTTGTTTTTAGAAGCATCTAATCTAAGAACGTATCTATTTGTAAGATCATGTTGAAATTTGAAAGATAGCATATGCCCTCAATGTATTAGTTACAAAATCTGAATATATTTTATATATATATTATATATATATATATAAAATATTTTAGAGAATTAGTAATTTTATTTGAGAGTTTCTATTAAAGTTAATTTCATAACAGATTATTCTAGTCATTCATTCAATCACTTTTGCTTTTGGCATTTTCCATAAAAATAGGATTTTTTTTTTTAATCCCAATAAATCCTGTCCTGTGACTTGCTTACTTCCATTTTGTATAAAGTTTTTTGGAACATATTTAACTTTTTTGCTACAAAAGGAGATAATGTTGGGAACGTTAAGCATGGATTATTAACTAATACATAGACTGGTTGAATGCTGATGGCCGAACAACTGCCTGCTCTGGATTTACATTGCCCTTTTTTTTCCCCTTAAAAAAATCCCTTGTGTTGGCAGTTTAGTGTATCTTGGCTCATCCGTTCTTCATTTTAAAGAAATTTGTACTTAGATTCCTGTGATTTACCTAATGAAATGGCTAGGTTCTGGCTAATTTGCCTATTTTTTTTTTTGTTTGTTTGTTTTGATCAGTTACTTAGAACTAGCTTTATGTGGTTGCCAGTTTGCTGGTAGTCCTTCCTAGAAGTATTTGATTGTCATATACTATTCTATCATAAGCCATGTTATCCTCTATTTCACATTATTTTATTAGTGCTTCTGGTGGCTTTTCTAAAGTTTCATTTTTATTCGATTTTTAGGGTATTAGAAAAAAAAATGTTTTCGGGCATTTAGTACCCTATATTCCATAGTCCTGAATCTGTTTGCATTCTGTTTAAGCCAGGCCATACGTACTGAATACAAGTCACCAAGTAGCTTAGAGAAATGGTGTTCTTTCCAGATCTCACCATATTGTATTCAGTGCTTGGCACTTATTTATGTGAGGGAAATCTTCTTTGGTGATATAATTTATTTTTAAATTTAATTTAATTAGTTTTTTTGAGACAGAGTCTTACTCTGTCACCTAGGCTGGAGTGCAGTGGCATGATCTTGGCTTACTGCAATCTCTGCCTTGCAGGTTCAAGTGATTCTCCTGCCTCAGCCTCCCAAGTAGCTGGGACTACAGGTGAATGCCACCACGCCTGGCTAGTTTTTGTATTTTTAGTAGAGACAGAGTTTCACCATGTTGGCCAGGATGGTCTTGATCTCTTGACCTCATGATCTGCCCGACTTGGTATCCTAAAGTGCTAGGATTACAGGCGTGAGCCACTGTGCCCGGCCAGTGATGTGAACTCCTTTCAGATTCTCTTTTTTTGAGAAAGTCCTAGTTGGATATATGATTCAACCAGGAACATGCTATTCCAAATTGATTAAAATTGGTTATGTGCTTAGCTTTCTTTTCTTTTTCCTTTTTTTTTTTTTTTTTTGAGATGGGGTCTCACTCTGTCACCTAGGCTGGAGTGCAGTGGCCCAATCTTGGCACATTGTAGCCGCCACCTCCTGGGCTCAGATGATTCTCTCACCTCAGTTTCCGAAGTAACTGGTACTATAGGAGTGCAGCACTGTGCCTGGCTAATTTTTGTATTTTTTGTAGAGATGGCTGTTCTTGAACCCCTAAGCTCAAGCCATCTGCCCATCTCTACCTCCCCTCCTGCTTGGATTATAGGCATGTACCACCAAACCCAGCCTAGTTTTATTTTTGAATGTCAGTTAGGAATATGGAAATAATTGTTAGTGTCATGGTAATTTGTGAAGCTATCATGACACAAATAGGGTTTTCCTAATAAGAAGGGGACTTCTAATTTTTTCTTTAAATGTATACCCTTGTAGCAAAAAAGATAAAGTTTTTGGGGAAGCAAACTGTTGAAAACTATTGCTTCTAATAAAAAATAAAAGATGTACTGTAAATTGTTTTTAGTAAGCATTCCAGTGTCATTCAGTTTTTTACTTGCCTCAGTTTATAATTTGTTTCTTTTTTTTTGAGGCGGGGTCTCACTCTGTTGCACAGTCTGGAATGCGGTGGTGTGATCTCCGCTCACAGCAACCTCTGCCTCCTGGGTTCAAGCGATTCTCCTGCTTCAGCCTCCTGAGTAGCTGGGATTTTAGGCATGCACCACCATGCCCATCTAATTTTTCTAGAGGTGGTGTTTCACCCTGTTGGCCAGGCTGGTCTTGAACTCTTGAACTCAAGTGATCTGCCAACCTTGGCCTCCCAACTTTTGGGCCACTGTACCTGGCCATTGCCTCATTTTATCTTTAATGATTATACCTTTTGATTGGCCATCTGCCAGGCTGTAGGTGACCCCCTAGTGTCTAATGAGATTTAGCACAGTCCTGTCTTCTATGCAGCTTTGACTATTCCAGTCTCTTTTTTTAACTTCTCTGAACTCCTGTTTTTCAGGTCTTTAACCACAGTTTTTAATACCTAAATATTTTTTTGCCAATTAGATTTTAATTTTGTTATATTAAGGAATACTTTTTTATATTTGTGCTCACCTGCAAGAGGTGCACTCCAGTATTTTCTGATTAATTGATTAGCATCTCAATTTTAAATCCCTCAACCGGAAACTACATTTTTTTTTTCCTGTAATGGAGAAATGAGTTTACAAAGGTATTCTTTTCTTCCCTCAAGGTTCAGAGTTTACAACAAAAGACTCATGACCTTCAGGCATAACAGGTTTGGAGTAAATTTGGTTGAATGAGTTTCTCACTGAACAAACTTTTAAAAATGTTTATCACAATGTGAAACAGTACTGAGTTTTTTCTTGGGCATTGGTATTTATTACTGGTTTAGAGACCTCTTGTGTCATCAGTAGCCTAGCAGTGTGAGAAAGACCGCAGGTTCTGAAGTCAGGCTTCCTGGGTTCTGATCTGGGCTCTGTCGCTTGTGACTTTGTGCCTCGGTATCTTTGTCTCTGAAAAAGGCATGACAGTAGTGTTTTTTTCCTGATTTGTTGTAAGGATTAATTGTGTTTATATATGTACTTATATTTATACACACACATACAATGTTCAGAAGATTTTCTGGGACTTAGAAAGTTCTTCATAATTATTGTCTAGTGGTAGTGGTGCAGTTGAGTTGGTGTGTACCAGACTTTCTGAGAACAGTTTGGCCTGTCTTTTTTGATGGAGGCATGCAACTTGGGATCCGAAGGTCCAATTTGTATTTGAGTTTTATGACTTGCTAGTTCTGTGTTCTAGAGCAGGTAATGTTTATGCCTCAGTTTCTAGTCTGCCAACCTCAAAAGGCTGTTGTGAGAATCAAAATGAAATAGTATACATTACAGTGCTTTATAAACTGTGAAGTCCTAGATGAATATGAGGTACTGAAGTCACTGGCCTTTCATGCCATTTTTAAAACTGTGAATGCCTAGGGCAAAGACCTGTTTATTATTGTCATGTTATTCCTTTCTTTCCACAGGTGTTGATTGTGTGTTATTTTGCAAGCATCTGAATCTAGAGTAGTTATGATAAACTAGTTTTTTTGAAAATAATATTTAAGTAGCTGCAATTTACTCCCAGGACTATATGATTATTTTCAAATTGTTGTTTTTATAACAAAAATGTGTGACATGTTTTCGAGAGAAGTATTTTAATATCTGACAATTTTTGTAACATTTTCAGGTTTGAAAACATAATGGCAGGAAACAGCCTTGTTCTGCCCATTGTTCTTTGGGGTCGAAAAGCACCCACACATTGCATCTCTGCAGTACTTTTAACAGATGATGGGGCCACAGTCGTAACAGGATGCCACGATGGACAAATATGTCTCTGGGATCTTTCAGTAGAACTGGAAGTGAGTATTTAAAATGCCTATTGCACATTTTAGATATAAAAATCTGCTCATTAGAAGGTAACATAGTCCCTGAATGATGCTTTTGGGTCCACAGTAGATTTTCTAAAAAATGTATTTTGACTAAAACTGGTAGTATACAGATTCACTATTTACTGAGGGTAAATAAAATAAAATAAAAAGTAAATCAGAGTTTACTTCTGAGGGCTTTCGGCCATTTTCAAATGTAATATCTACCTTAAGTGACTTACTGTTTGTTACATTTAAGATTTTTCAAAAGATTATGAGCCATACTAAAGGAGGTTTTCCAAATAGGCTGTAGAAAATTTAAAACACTTAAACCTTCTATGGTAAATGCTTTGAAAAGGGCAAAACTTTTTATAAAGTATAAGTTTTGTTGTATTGATTTTTGAAATGACTGTGCCTTTATTGTCATTCCTTAATGTTATGGAGTACTCAGTGTGCTCTGCTTCCAGGCCTTTCAGTGAACACAGCTAGGAAAATAGGAGTTGGGGACACACACACACACACACACACACACACACACTTTCACACTGATACCTTTAATTCCAACATAACACCACAGCATTTATCCTACTTTTCTCCTTTCCATATTTGTAACTCCTTTTTCTGACAACTCTGAATTTTTTGTAAAGGGGAACAGAGAAAATGGAGTGGTAGCTGGTATGAAAGGTGCGGTCAAGAAAGGTGATTTTTTAAATTACTTTTTTTTGGAAAACAATCTTATTGAGATATAATTCACATACTACACAGTTAATCTATTTTATCAGAGATGAGAATTGCAAATCCTGCTTTTTTTGGCTCTCCATTTGCTTGATAAATCTTCCTCCATCCCTTTACTTTGAGCCTTTGTGTATCCTTGCATGTGAGATGGGTTTCCTGGATACAGCACACTGGTGGGTTTTGGCTTTTTATCCAATTTGCCAGTCTGTGTCTTTTGATTGGGGCATTTAGTCCGTTTACATTTAGGGTTAATATTGTTATGTGTGAATTTGATACTGCCATTTTGATGCTAACTGGCTGTTTTGCCCATTAGTTGATGCAGTTTCTTCATTGTATCAATGCTGTTTACCATTTGGTATATTTTTGGAGTGGCTGGTACTGGTTGTTCCTATGTTTAGTGCCTCTTTCAGGAGCTCTTATAAAGCAGGCCTGGTGGTGATGAAATATCTGAGTACTTGCTTGCTCGTAAAGGATTTTATTTTTCCTTCACTTAAGAAGGTTAGTTTGGCTGGATATGAAATTATAGGTTGAAAGTTCTTTTCTTTAAGGATGTTGAATATTGGCCCCCACTCTCTTCTGGTTTGTTGGGTTTCTGCTGAGAGATCTGCTCTGAGTCTGATGGGCTTCTCTTTGTGGGTAACCTGACTGTTCTCTCTGGCTGCCCTTAGCATTTTCTCCTTTATTTCAACCCTGGTGAATCTGACGATTATGTGCCTTGGGGTTGCTCTTCTTGAGGAATATCTTTGTGGTGTTCTCGTACGTCTTCCAGTACTTCCTGGACTTGACTATTGGCCTACCTTGCTAGGTTGGGGAAGTTTTCCTGGATAATATCCTGAAGAGTATTTTCCAGCTTGGATTCGTTCTCTTCATCACATTCAGGTACATCTATCAAACTTAGATTAGGTCTTTTCACATAGTCCCGTATTTCTTGGAGACTTTGTTCATTCCGTTTTACCCTTTTTTCTCTAATCTTGCCTTCTTGTTTTATTTCATTGAGTTGATCTTCAACCTCTAATATCCTTTTGTCTGCTTGTTCAGTTCGGCTGTTGAAACTTGTATATGCTTCGTGAAGTTCTCGTGTTGTGTTTTTCAGCTCCATCAATTCACTTATATTTCTCTCTAAGTTGTTTATACCCGTTAGCATTTCGTCAAATCTTTTTTCAAAGTTCTTAGTTTCTTTGCATTGGGTTAGAACATGTTCTTTTAGCTCAGAGAGGTTTCTTATTACCTACCTTCTGAAGCCTGATTCTGTCAATTCATCACACTCATTCTCCATCCAGCCTTGTTCCCTTGCTGGTGAGGAGTTGTGATCCCTTTGAGGAGGAGAGGCATTCTGGTTTCAGGTGTTTTGTCCTTTTTGCGCTGGTTTCATCACATCTTTGTGGATTTATCCACCTGTTGTCTTTGTAGTTGTTGACTTTCAGATTGGGTCTCTGAGTTGACGTCCAGTTTGTTGATGATGAAGTTATTTCTTTCTGTTTCTTAGTTTTCCTTCTAACAGTCAGGCCCCTCTGCTATAGGACTGCTGAGGTCCATTCCAGGCCCTGCTTGCCAGGTGATCACCTGCAGCGGCTGCAGAACAGTAAGGGTTGCTGCCAGTTTCTTCTTCTGCTATCTTTGTCCCATAAGGATAACTGCCAGATGTCAGTCTGAGCTCTCTTTTATGAGGTGGCTTTGGATATATGGAGTCAGGGAGCTGCTTGAGGAGATAGTCTGTCCTTTATAGGAGCTCAAGTTCTCAGCTGTGAGCTCTGTTGTTCATTCAGAGCTGCTGGGCAGGTACAAATTTAAGTCTCCTGCAGCAGAACTCATAAACACCCCCCCGCCCCTTTTTTTTCCCCAGGTGCTCTGACCTGGGGAGTTAGGTCATTATTTATGAGTTTCTGTTGTGTGCTGCCTTTTTTCAGGGCTGCCCTTCCCAGCGAGGAGGCGGCCTAGTCACTGTCTGCGTACAGAGGGTTTGCTGAGTTGCTGTGGGCTCTGCCCAGCTGCCATGTGAACTTCCCTGCAGTCCTGTTTATATGGGTATAGTTAGAACTGCCTCGGCAATGACGACCCACCTCTATAATGGTGGACTCTCTCTGTAATGGCAGGCTGCCTCAGCAATGGCGGACTACCTCCAATAGTGGTGGACTGCCTCGGTAATGGCGGACGCCCCTCCCCCACGGAGCTGGACCATCTGGGTTCAGCTGTGCTTGCTGTGAAACTCCCAATCCAGAGCATTTCCGATTGCTGTTTTTTTTGTGGGGGTGGGACCAGCCGAGCCTGGTCACCTGGCTCCCTGCCTCAGAGCCCTTTTGTTATTTTTTTTTTAGTTGAACGGTCGACTCTGTCTCCCAGGTGTTCCAGTCACCTGTTGAAAAGGTGCCAGAATCTGTGTGGTTTCCCCTGCAGCGACCTACTGTGCCAGATGAAATAGCCGTGCTGAGATTTGTTGTGTTTTTGCCTGGGAATCTGCTGGTCTGGCTCCCTGTTTCAGTCCCCTTTTTTATCAGATGAATGGGTGACTCTGTCTCCCAGGAGCTCCAATCGCCAGCTAAAATGGTGCCCAGATCCTTGTATTTTGTATGGAGAACTGCCGGGCTGGCAATCTGCGGGGCTCCTCCACCTGGGAAACTCCTGGTCTGTGGGCAATAAAAATCCGTATGGAAATGCAGTGTCCACTCACCCTCCGCGCTTTTGCTGAGAGCTGCAATCCTGAGCTGTTCCTAATTGGCCATCTTGGATCCGTCCCTTTTTTCAGATTTTTCATTGTTGATGTATACAGATACCTTTGACTTTGTTTATTCATTTTATTTCTTGCAACTTTGTTGGACTTATTACTTCTTATAGTTTTTTAGTGGTTCCTTTAGGATTTTCTGCATATAAGATAATGTCACTCTCCAACAGAGATAGTTCTACTTTTTGCTTTCCAATAGGGATGCCTTTTATTTTATTTTTTTGCCTAATATTCATGGATAACACCTCCAGTACAGGTTGAATGGAATTGGCAAGAGTGGACATCCTTATTTTGTTCTTAAATCTTAGCAGAGAGAAAACATCTAGTGTTTCACTTTTATTTTTATTATTTTTATTTTTTTGGACATAAGCTCTCACTCTGTTGCCCAGACTGAAGTGTGGTGGTACAATGATAGCTTACTGCAGCCTTGATCTCCTGGGTTCAAGTGATCCTTCTGCCTCAGCTTCTCCTGTAACTGGGACTACAGGTGTGCACCACTATACCTGGCTATTATTATATTGGGGTCTATCTCTCTGGTTAGCTCTAATAATATTAGCTTTATATATCTGGGTGCTCTGGTATTGGGTGCATATATATTTAAATTTGTTATACCCTCTTGTTGAATTGACTCTTTTCTTATTATATAGTGACCTTTTTTCTCTTCTTATGGTTTTTGTCTTGAAGTCCTATTTTGTCTGATATAAGTGTACCTATTCTTGCTTTTTTGGTTTCCATTGGCATGGAATATCTTTTTTCATCCCTTTATTTTCAGTTTATGTGTGTCTTTATAGGTGAAGTGTGTTTCTTGTAGGCAAGAGATCATTGGGTCTTGTTTTTTCATTCCTTCAGCCACTCCATCTTTCGATTGGAGAGTTTAGTCCATTTATATTCAGTGTTATTATTGATAAGTAAGGACTTATTTCTGCTATTTTGTTATTTGTTTTCTGGCGGTTTTGTGGTCTTCTTTATTTCTGTCAGGTCTTCCTTTTAGTGATGGTGATTTACTCTGGTGATATGATTTATTTTCCTGCTTTTTATTTTTTGTGTATCCAGTGCATGTTTTTGGTTTGAGATTATCATGAGGCTTGCAGATACTGTCTTATAACCCATTATTTTAAGCTGATAATGACACTATTTGCATAAACACAAACAAACAAACAGAAGGACAACTAATAAAGTCTCTGCACCTTAACTTCCTCCCCTTGCTTTTTAACTTTTTTTAAGGGGAGAGACAAGGTCTCACTCTGTCTCTTTCAATCAGGCTGGAGTGCAGTGGCATGACCTTGGCTCACTTCAGCCTTGTTCTCCTGTGCTCAAGCAGTCCTGCCACCTCAGCCTCCCAAGTAGCTGGGACTACAGGCACATGCCACCATGCCTGGCTAAGTTTTGTATTTTTTGTGGACATGGGGTTTCCCCATATTGCCCAGCTGGTTTCAAACTCCTGATCTCAAGCAATCCACCTGCCTTGGCCTCCTAAAGTGCTGGGATTACAGGAATGAGCCAGGGGCCTGGCAGCTTTTTAACTGTTTATTGTTACTATTTATATCTTTCTGTATTCTCTATGTATTGAAAAGTTATAGTTATTTTTTATTGTTTCATTTAGTCTTTGTGCTTAAGAGTAGTTTTCAAAGCATAGTTACAGTGTTACAATATTCTTTGTTTTTCTGTGCACTTACTATTACTGTTGAGTTTTGTACCTTCAAATGATTCTTTATTGCTCACTAATATCCTTTTCTTTCTGATTGAAGTACTCTCTTTAGCATTTCTTGTAGGATGGGTCTAGGGTTGATGAAATCTCTCAGCTTTTGTTTGTCTAGAAAGTATGTATCTTTCATGCTTGAAGGATATTTTGGCTGAATATGCTGTTCTAGGCTAAACATTTTTTTCCTTCGGCACTCTAAATAATGTCATGCCACTCTCTCCTGGCCTGTAAGATCTCCACTGAAAAGTCTGGTTCCAGACGTGTTGGAGCTCCATTGTTTGAGACAGAGTCTCTCTGCCATTCAGGCTGAAGTGCAGTGGTGTGATCTCAGCTTGCTGCAACTCTGCCTACTGGGTTCCAGCGATTCCTGTGCGTCAGCCTCCCAAGTAGCTGAGACTCCAGATATGTGCCACCATACCTGGCTAATTTTTGTATTTTTAGTAGAGATGGCGTTTTTCTATTTTGCCCAGGCTGGTCTCAAACTCCTGGCCTCAAGTGATTCACCTACCTCGACCTCCCAAAGTGTTAGGATTTTAGACATGAGCCACTGTGCCTGGCCCAGTGTATGTTGTGTCTTTTCTTCGTTGCTTTTAGGATTTTTTCTTTATCCTTGACCTTTGGGAGTTTAATTATTAAATACCGTGAGGTAGTCATCTCTGGGTTAAATTTGCTTGGCATTATATAACCTTCCTCTACTTGGATATTTATATTCTCTAGATTTGAGAATTCTTTGTTATTATTCCTTTGCGTAAACTTTCTACCCCATCTCCTTTTCTATCTCCTCTTCATGACCGGTAACTCTTAGATTTGCTCTTTTGAGGCTATTTTCTAGAGCCTATGGGCATGCTTCATTGCTTTTTACTCTTTTTTCTTTTATTGCCTTAGACTGTGTATTTTCAAATAGCCTGTCTTCAAGCTCACTATTTCTTTTCTCTGCTTGATCAATTCTTCTATAAAAGGACTCTGATCTATTATTTAGTATGCCAGTTGCATTTTCAGCTTCAGAATTTCTGCTAGATTCTTTTTTATTATTTTAATCTCTTTCTTAAATTTATCTGCTAGAACTCTGAATTCTTTCTCTGTGTTATTTTGAGTTTCTTTGAGTTTTCTCAAAACAGAGAATTCAAACCCTATTTTGAATTATGTGTCTGAACGGTCACATATTTGTTTCTCAAGGATTGGTCCCTGTTGCCTTATTTCATTCATTTGTTGAGGTCATGTTTTCCTGGATGGTCTTGATACCTGTAGATGTTTGTCTTGTCTGGCCATGAAAGAATTAAATATTTATTGTAGTTTTCACTTAGAAAAAAGTGAAAAGTCTGGGCTTGTTTGTACCTGTCCTTCTTGGGAAGGCTTTCCAGATATTCTAAAGGACTTAGGTGTTGTGTTCTAAGCTTTAAGGAGTATCTTTAGGTGTTGTGTAAGCCTTAGGTGTTGTGTATCTGCTTTAGGGAGACCCCAAGCCCAGTAACACTGTGGTTCTTGCAGACTCGTAGAGGTACCACCTTGATGGTGTTGGACAAGATTCAGGACAACTCTCTGGATTACCAGACAGAGACTGTTGATCTGTTTTCATACTTTCTCCCAAACAAGCAGAGTCTCTCTGTCTGTTTTGAATCACTTGGAGCTGGGGGTGGAATGACACAAGCACCCCTGTGGCCACCTTCATTAGGACTGTGCTGGGTCAGACTTGAAGCAGCTAGCACTGGGTCTTGCTTAAGGCCTGTTGTAACCACTCCCTAGCTACTGCCTGTGGTTGTTTAAAAGCCTGGGTCTCTACTGTCAGCCAGTCGTGAAGCCAGCCAGGCCTATGTCCTTCTCTTCAGGGCTGGAAGATTCCCCCCAGCTCCAGCAGTGCTGTTCAAGAGCCAGGGACTAGAGCAAAAAACCTTAGAAGTCTACCTGGTCTTCTGTTGTATTGTGGCTAAGCTGGTACTCAAATAAAAGGTTAATTTTTAAGTTTGGTACTGAAACTAGCGTATTTTTGCATTTCTAGATTAATCCTCGAGCGCTGCTGTTTGGTCACACAGCTTCAATCACTTGTTTGTCTAAAGCTTGTGCTTCCAGTGACAAACAGTATATTGTGAGTGCATCTGAAAGTGGGTAAGTATTTCCTCATTTGCCTCTTTTTCTCATGAGTCTTTATAACTAGCACCAGTGTCTTGTAAGTATCGGGGCATTTTTTTTTCTTTTAGAATATCTCCTAAATAAATGCTTTTTATTGTCTAAACCTAAAGGAAGATATTTAAAATCTTCAGGGATGTAAATTTCATCTATGTTAATGATTTTTATAATACTTTTACTGTAATTTACGGTATATCCTTTGGCTTGCTTTTGAGAAACTCACAATACTATAAAAGTTAAAGCATGATCATTCATCTCTGTGGTGTTTTTATTGAATTGGCAGACAACTTTTAAGATTTCCTTTTAAAAACCTGAATAATGCTAAGCTAGCATAAATTTTGGAGATGATGCCATGAAAAAGTTCATAAAATTATATTGTTATGTGTTAATACACTAACATAACTATTAGTGTTCCCAAGTCTCAGAATGCAGCTTACCTTAGAGAGGCAGGTCATTGAATGGTAGTTCTAAGGCCCAATGTTATTAAATGTTTAAAAAAAATTTTTTTAAAGTTTTCAAAACCTTTTTGGTGCTTAGGAAATTATATCTATGCAATATGCTAGTGAAGAAAGTTGTGGAACTTGAAGAGAGTTAGATAAGAAATTGTTTGGCCAGGCGCGGTGGCTCACGCCTGTAATCTCAGCACTTTGGGAGGCTGAGGCGGATGGCTCATGAGGTCAGGAATTTGACACCGGCCTGGCCAATATGGTGAAACCCCGTCTCTACTAAAAAAAAAAAAAAAAAATACAAAAATTAGCCTAGTGTGGCACATGCTGGTAGTCTCGGCTACTCAGGAGGCTAAGGCAGAAGAATTGCATGAACCTGAGAGATGTAGGTTGCAGTGAGCCAAGATTGCACCACTGCACTCCAGCCAAGGTGACAGAGCAAGACTCTGTCTCAAAAAAAAAAAAAAAGAAAAAAAAAAGAAAAAGGGAAAAAAAAAATTGTTGCTATCTGTGGTGGTTCACTCCTGTAATCCTGCTGACACTTTGGGAGGCCAAGATGGGCAGATCACTTAAGCCCAGGAGTTCGAGACTAGCCTGAGCAACATGTCAAAACCCCGTCTGTACAAAAATTACAAAAACTAGCCAGGCATGCTGGTGTGGGCCTATAGTCCAAGACTCAGAAGGCAGAGGTGAGAGGATCACCTGACCCTAGGAGGTTGAGGCTATAGTGAGCTGTGATTGTGCCACTGCACTCCAGCCTGGGTGACACAGTGAGACCCTATCTCAAAAAAAGCAAAACGAAACAAAAATTGTTCTCCCTATTGAAGAGAACCTTGTATAATTCATTGGAAGAAAAAGCAACATAAGGTAAAAATATTACAGCTTTTGGTCAATTAAAAGATAATTTACATTACAATGCATATTCCAAATTGGATGCTTTTTGGTAGAATTGTCTTATATAATACCATGTGAGATATAGAAAAATGGTATCTTAGAGAAAACCCTAATAGTATCAGGATTGTTGCATTATATTAATTTTTTTCTGTTAAATTTATTCTTCAATAGACAATGCATGTTGACATTTCTAATTTTCAATGTTATATCTTTAGTTTGAGATTTGTTTGGTATGCATTCAACAAAATTACAGTAAATACAGAATAAAAATGGAAATCTTATATTTAATTTGCAAAGATTTGGAATTCAGGTGACTTTAACTTTTGTTTTTTGCAGTTCTAAATTCTCTAGCTACCTGGATAACAAATATAAAATTTTGGTAGTTCAAATTAGAAGTTTTTTCTTGTTTTTGTCTTGTCCCTCATGTGTTACTTGAGGCCTCTACTCTGCTTCACTCTTATCCTTAATCTGAGGTTCAGAGTGAGGGAGCAACCTCTGTGTGAAGCAGCCACTCTCTGGAACAGAGCTGTGGAAGGCCTTGCATTGGTTCTGGCCAGAACTACTTACAAGACTTCACTAACCGAAAGGGAAACAGGAAATGCAGTCTTATTATGGGCCTAGAAATGATATGGAATGTGGTTGGGGGTCAGGGGTTAGGAAGGTAGGAGGGAGGACTGGAAATTTTGATGAATAGCAGTAATGACTATATGCTACTTTTTCTGAAATGCTTTAGTTTTAATGCAAGATTAATTTTAAATCACTCTGACAAAGTTGAATGGTGCTTTAAAAAGTCACATTCAAAGCTGACCATTATTTTGTTTTATAGAGAGATGTGCCTCTGGGATGTGAGTGATGGCAGATGTATTGAATTTACAAAATTAGCTTGCACACATACTGGCATTCAGGTTAGTATCTATTTCTGTGACTCTAAGCACAAACTATTATAGTATATAATTTGAAATATTCTTAAAACACCGAGCCTATATTTTTATATGAAAAATGATAGGTAGTAGTAATAGGACAAGAAAACTAGAATTGAAGTAGTAAAAGTATTCCTTGTAAGATGAAAGAGATGGGAGGGGTAGGAAAGGTGAGGAGACTAATGGGGAAAGTTATAGGGAAAGCAGATTGCCACTGCTTCTGCTGTTCTGGGCTACCTTGGTTACCTACGGGAGAGGCCCTTTACTGCTTGGGGAAATGCTCTAGGTCCTAAGTAATGGAATTCTTCCTTGTAAAAGCCTTTGTGATTCCACTTGTGATTGACACAAATTGACCTGCTTTGTGGACTGTATCCTTTTTATTGCTCATGCAGTTGGTCCTTGGACACGTATTTTTAAAACTTTCCAGCTCTTCAGAAGACATGACTGTTTCATGTGCCTGTAGAGTGTGACACATGAATTTGTAGTTTCTGACTTACATTAATGGTATTCTTTTTTACTTTTTCGTAGTCACATTCTCTGAACTTCAGATTATTAGTTTATTGTGTTATTGAGAAAATTATGAATTATATTAAAAATATGATCAATTATGATTTCAATGGAAAGGAAAAGAAGGTAACTCACATTTATTGAGCAGATATGGTGTAGGCATTTCTTGTATTGTGTTTGATTTAGACCTCCTGATGCCCTTATGTATTAAATAGGAGTATATAATTTTACATATAAGAAAGCTGAGGCCCTGATTATGTTTGAACATCAATCATTCTCCTAAATTGTATTTGCATAACTAGTAATTATAAGCGTATACTTCTTTATTTCTGCTCATTTAAAATTCATATTATTTTTGTGACCCACCTGAGCTTCCCTTTTGATTTGATTTGTAAAGCTGATTTTATTCAGGTGTTCTACTAATTTATTCAACAGTTCTGTTTTAAATGCTAGAGGGAGATAAAAAACAATTATCACAAATTCTGTTTCAAAATAGTTCAAAAGGGAGGATAAGATGTTAGGAAAATAATTTTTGTTAGCTATTTAAAAATATTAATATAACTTAATATATATATGTGCACATACACCCATGTAATATGTACCATTTGGTAAATAGCTAGAATTCTTACCGAAGAAGTTGAGCTTTAGGAGAATATTGTAATAACCTTGATGAGTGCATATTAATCAAGTATCTAAATTAAAGGAGAACACTCAGAAAGCTTTTTCCTTTTGGCATGAATGTAGTTCTACCAGTTCTCTGTTGGGAATCAGCGAGAAGGAAGGCTTTTATGCCATGGACATTACCCTGAAATCCTTGTTGTGGATGCTACCAGCCTTGAAGTATTATACTCCTTAGTATCAAAGATATCACCAGACTGGATTAGCTCCATGAGTATTATTCGATCCCACCGAACACAAGGTCAGTGTTTTATGCCTGTTAGGAACTTTAGCACCATGACTTAATGTTTAATTTACTATAAAATTCTGTAATTTATCATAAATTAATACTTTGGGCTATAGGCTTCTATTTAAGAAATAACTACAGCAATAATTTATGGTCTGTTTCCTCCTTCATAAAGGGACCTTTGATTGAATGAAGAGTTAATTGTTGGCTTATCTCCATTCCGTGATGCATAGATCACCAGCCTTTGACAGAGTATGTGGGTGATTTTCTGAAGTGGAGGAAGAACATCTTAACCTTTGGGGGTGTGGTGGGAGGAACTGTAGTTTTACGTGTATATTTCTAAAGCCTGGTTCTATCACTTGCTTAAGAGGCATAGGAAATGTTTGCATTATCTTTTTTTCGTTTTTGTTGAAACCTCTCAATAACAATCGTGAAAGAAAAAGTAAAGTTGTTCAGGAAAAGAGCACGAATTAATGCAGAACATTGAGTGTTTATTTTTATAAGCCTTTAAAGAGCATTCCTTTCAAATGGCTTCATAGTTACATGCTTCCTCTAGAGGCCAGTCAATAATGACCACCACGACCACCAGTGTCACCAGCACCTTCACCATGAAGACTTTTCTTTATTGTGTTTTTACAATACCAAGCACCACACTAAGCATTTACATATGACCAATTCTCGCAATACTTAGTGGGGTAGGTACTGTTAATATTCATCATGTAGATGGGAAGAATGATGAGGGTTAGGGTTAGGGAGTCTTTGCTTAAGATCACAAAGTAAGTATGTGGCTGACTGGTGGCCAAATGGACCCTGGAGTAGTTCCTTTAACCGAGGTGTTACAGTGCTTCCCATTAGTGAATTGCCTTCAACTTTATAGGAGCTTTCCCTTTGTAACCTCTTAGAGTTGGAAAATCAGCATGTAGCTTTTTATTCAGTAGTCATTCAGCAAATATTTATTGAATGGCTACAATCTTCCAGGTGCAAGGGATTGAAATTGTAATATTTAAGGGAGTCAGATTCTAATAAAGGATAATTATATGTAAACAAGTAACAGTTTAGAGTGCAAAGTGTGCAAGATGGAAAAACAGTATGAAGAGGACGGCAGTGGAGCTGCTTGAGAGCAATAGAGGGCTGCCCAGATCAGATAAATTCTGATCTAGGATTTGGAAGAAGATGAGGAAGGGTTTGGCAGACATGTGATCAGGATGTTTCTGGCAGAGGAGAGGGACAAAAGCATTGAAATTATGACAGTTTTATGTGTGAAACTGTAAATTATCTTTTTCTGGGGCATGAAGTATGAGGGAAGGAGTGGCAGGATATGAGGCTGGCAGAGTTGGCAGGAGACAGATCTTGACAGCCCTGTATATCAGCTAGGGAATTCATCTTGTGGATCAGGGCTGGGCAAACTTGTACTGTAAAGGGCCAGATATAAAATATTTTAGGCTCTGCAGGTCATAAGATCTATGTTTCAACTACTCAACTCTGCTGTTGTAGCACAAAAGCAGCCACAGACAATACATCAGTGAATGAGCCTGGCTGTGTTCAGCTTCATTTCCTGACGTTCTTCAGAGTGTTGGTTCTCAAGTTTGTTAATAGTTATTAGTGAAAAAGTAGAATCTCTGGTCAAATGTATTTGTGACATGTTTGGTAAAACAAAATTGAGCAGGTTTCTTTCATGTGAACCTTCTCAGAGAGTCTTTTTATGCATCTTAGAGAATTACCCCTTTATTCCTAACCACAACAGTGAGAATGAGGTTTGTTTTAATTTTCCAGGCAATAGGGAACTCATCATTCATATACTTACCTCTAATATTACTTACAGTGAATCCTTTATTTAAAAAAGATCTGTATTTGTGACCAAGCAGTTTGCATATTTAAAATTTTTACACTCCTTCAGTATATGTATACACTGTAGTCTGAAAAGAATAGAATGTAACTTCAATTAAGAATTCATTCCAGTGCTTTACAGTGTCTAGAGAACTATGTGATATTGGTAAGGTTTTTTTAAAGATAACAATTTTTTAAATGACAGTAATAAATCAAGTTTGTTGAGAATTTAGTATGTGCTGAATGTTTCCATTGGTGTGTCTTAAGTTTTATAACAACTCATTAGGATAGGTACTCTTGTTACTCATTTATATTTGCTTCCAGATAAGAAAATGGAATTTAAGATAGCTTGTTATCTAAGGTTCTGTGGTTAACTAGTGAAGAAAAAGGTGATTTTGCTTTTAACATTCACCTTTCTCCCTCTGGAGCCCGAATTGACTGCCTTCTAATACTCATCCTCTCAAAATTCCTGTACATGACCCTGGGACTTCACTGGTCCCTTACCTGAAGCTTAGGAATTTAGGTTTTATGCCATATTTTTCTCTTGATTTCATTCTGTGGAGGATGTAATGTGCAATGAAATATCTGGAAGTTGGGCAAGGTATGTGGGCAAAGGGGAGAAATTAGTGCCTTGAAGAAATAAAGTGACTGAGCTCATCCATGATAAATAATGGATTTTGAAATGTAAAAGTTCATTGTTAATCAAGAACATTTGAAATTATTAAAAACTTCTTAATTAGAAATAAAAAAATTAATTAGCCAGAAATAATTTTCCTTTAATTTTAAGTCGTCGGCCATCTTCATTAACTTGTGTTTCAAAACCTGGTTTCTGTTTCATGAAATAGAGAGTCGTGCTTTTCTGCTAATTGTATGTAAAACATGCTCTTGTCTAATTTCATTTAGCAAAATGTCTAAATATTTAGAAAGCAAGCATGTTATGTTTGTAACCTGGGCTGCTTTTTTGTCCCTTCTCATTTTAGAGGACACCGTAGTAGCACTCTCGGTGACTGGCATCTTGAAGGTATGGATTGTCGCCTCAGAAATAAGTGACACGCAGGTGAGAAAAGGGAAACTGGGGTGATTTTTCTGGCTTTATTCTCCGTAGTTCGAATTCTTAGTAATGATATGCCCCTTCCATTTTTTTTTTTAAGGGGGAGGGAAAAAGCTGTTCTTTTTTGATAATTTTCTTATAGACATAGTATGGAAGATTCTCTAGTATGCTAGGGGAGTGAATTTTTAGTTCACTTTTAGTGGCAACATCTGCTCTATCACAGATATAAGATAAAGAAACATATTGCACAGGATATGAAGAGGAGAAACATAAAAGAGGTGGAGTTCTCAACTGCTTCTGTTTAAATTGACTCAAAGGAAAAAAAAATAAAGCAAATCACTACAAAAATATACAAAGCCATTTTTAGTCATCTGTTTCTTTGGGCTTGAATTTCTTGTTATTTTATATCAATGAGAAAGATCAAGACTCTGACAATTTTGATGTTACTCTCTTCAGCTAGGGAATTTTAAGGCATGGAATTCAGGAGAAAATAGAGGAATTGGTTAGATTTTTTTAAAAGCACATATAGCTACAAAAATTAGGATTAAGGCAGACTTTAGCATCTATCATTACCAGAGCAATGACACTCGGAGTCTCATCAGAATTGAAAGCTCACGGGATTTTGTAGCAACAATATTTGTGCCTAGCTGCTTCTAGGGTGTATCTTTGCTGCTTTTTACTTCCTTGGCCCTTACCTGAGGGGCCAAAATGTTGAACATGTCAAGTGACGCCTTTGTTTCATTTTGTTGCCTTTATCATTGTATGATAATTTAAATTGGCAACCAAGCTATTCCTAAAGTTTTACAAATCTTTCTCTTTTCAGGATACTGAACCAATATTTGAGGAGGAATCCAAACCAATTTATTGTCAGAATTGCCAAAGCATCTCTTTTTGCGCATTTACACAAAGGTCACTTTTGGTTGTGTGTTCCAAATATTGGAGGGTAAGATAATTATATAAATAAGAAGCTGTATATTTACCCTTCATGACATTGGTTTATCAGATTTCTAAAGAACCCTAAAGAAGTACTTCGTGCAAGACTATTTTAGCCATTTGGAATTCATGTCTGCTTTTGATATCACATTTTGAGAAGTTGAGACTTGGCGATGTATAGTTGTTTTTGTTTGTTTGTGTTTATGGAATGATTCAGTTAGAGACTGTATTTCATTCATCTTATTTTCTCCTTTTTACTACTGTTTTAGTCACTATCTTGTCAGTACAACATGAACAGTGGTAGGGAGTTTTCTACAGGTTGGACATTTCTTTGTAGGGTGTTATTAAAGCCAATAGTGAATATTTTTCCTGGCTTCTTAGAGTTGGAAAGTCTTCTCCTATCACATCAGAGGTAATGATGGAAGAGGCATATTACCTCATGTTGCCAGATTTTAATATTTCTATAATAGAAAAAAAAAAAAACAAAACATGTTCTGGGCACTCGTTCTGTGACTAGCACTTTTTTTTCAAAGCTTGCCATGTATTATTTAATCCTCACAACTTTCTGAGGTTAGGTGGATTAGCTATTTATTTCTGAATAGCAAATCATTCCAGAAGTTAGCATGTTTAAAACAACAAACATGTTTTGTCACCCAGTTTCTTGTTCTTGTTTTTTGTTTTTTTTAAAGAGATGAGGTGTTGTTTTGTAACCCAGGCTGGAGTGCAGTGGCACAGTCATAGCTCACTTGAACTCCTGGCCTCAAGGGATCCCCCTACCTCAGCCTCCTGAGTAGCCGGGACTACAGGCACGCATTAACATGCCTGGCTAATTTTAAAATTTCTTTGTAGGGAAGGGGTCTCACTTTATTGCCTAGGGTGGTCTTGAACTCCTGGGCTCAAGCAATCCTCTTGCCTCAGCCTCCCGAGATACTGGGATTATAGGCATGAGCCACATTCCTGGCTACATGTTGTTCTTTAAAAACAGTCACAAAAGGCAGCATACACATAGGGAGGAGGATTACACATGGGTGTGAACACCAGGGTTTTAGATCACTGGGGCCCTCTTAGAGACTGCTTACCGCAGAAGGACTTGTGACTTTCTCTATTTTGCAGATGAGGCAACTGAGGCAGTGAGGGGACAAATATCTTGACAAAGGATATATAAATGGGTGGTAGCGAAGCTGTTGAATTATAATGCATGTATCTGACTCCTGGAGCTGCTCTCATTACTACTATGCTATACTGTCTCACAATTAGAACATGGAATGGACTGTTTCCTGAGCTTAGAACACAAGGGGATGAGCCATATAGTGAAAGGACTGTCTAGGGAAGCGAGATCTTAACCTTATCATTGTCACTTACTATTTTAGAATAAGATTAGAGAGGAAAAACTAGCCATTGCTTGCTTAGAGTAGGTTTTATAGGGTTCTTCCTTTGTCTTAAAATTAAAACATATGCAAATAGCAATTAAAAAATAGGCTGGGCACGGTGGCTTATGCCTGTAACCCCAACACTTTGGGAGGCTGAGGTGGGCGGATCACAAGGTCGGGAGTTTGAGACAAGCCTGACCAACATGGTGAAACCCCGTCTCTACTAAAAACTTAAAAAAAAAAAAGCTAGGCATGGTGGTGCACACCTGTAATTCCAGTTTTTTGGAATGCTGAGCCGGGAGAATTGCTTGAACCCGGAGGCGGAAGTTGCAGTGAACTGAGATGGTGCCACTGCATTCAGCCTGGGCAAAGAGCAAGACTTTGTTTCGGGGTATAAAAAAAAAGTATAAGAGTATACAGTGAAAAATGTGTCTCTTTCCCCCCTGGAGCTTCTCTTCCCCTTCCAGATAGAGTATGTAGTACCAGTTTCATTTGTGTCCGTTATAAACATTTTATAATTATGTGAGAACAGCTTTTTCCTTTTTAAAATGCATACCTAAGAGTAAAAAGGCAACTCACATAGAGAAGATAATTACAATATACATAGATGATGAAGAATTGTTCAGTTTTTATAAAAAAACCAACTCCTGAAAATCAAGAAGAAAAATACAGGCAAGAGGAAATTGGACAAAAATGTTTTACAAAAGATGAAAGCCAGATGGCCAGTAAATGTATAGAAAGAGGCTCAGCTTCATTAATCATCATATTAAGGCAATACTGAGATAGTACTACAACTCACCAGAATTGCTTTTTAAGATACTTATCAGCTGGGCGCGGTGGCTCAAGCCTGTAATCCCAGAGCTTTGGGAGGCCGAGGCGGGTGGATCACGAGGTCAAGAGATCGAGACCATCCTGGTCAACATGGTGAAACCCCATCTCTACTAAAAATACAAAAAGTTAGCAGGGCATGGTGGTGCGTGCCTGTAATCCCAGCTACTCAGGAGGCTGAGGCAGGAGAATTGCCTGAACCCAGGAGGCGGAGGTTGCGGTAAGCCGAGATTGCGCCATTGCACTCCAGCCTGGGTAACAAGAGGAAACTCCGTCTCAAAAAAAAAAAAAAAAAAAAGAAAAAAAAGATACTTATCATCATGAAGAGTTGGGCACACCATAAGCTGAGATTAAAATAAAGTCTTTCCTTTTCGTCTAATTTTTATATGGTTTTATTTTTATTTTTATTTTTGTCTGTTTTGAGACAGAGTCTTGCTGTCTCCCAGGCTGGAATGCAATGGCGCGATCTCGGTTTACTGTAACCTCTACATCCCAGTTTCAAGTTATTTTTCTGCCTCAGCCTCCCAAGTAGCTGGGACCACTGGCATGCGCCACCATGCCCAACCAATTTTTGTATTTTTAGTAGAGATGGATTTTGCCATGTTAACCAGGCTGGTCTTCAACTCTTGGCATCAAGTGATTTGCCTGCCTTGGCCTCCCAAAATACTGGGATTATGGGTGTGAGCCATCATGCCCGCCCTACATGGTTTTGTCTTATATACCTTTGAATCTTTAATCTGGAATTTATTTTGTATAAATTGTGAGATGTAGATGCAATTTTATTTTTATTCCAGATGTACCCCTCCAAGTTCCTGATGCCATTTTTTAAATAATTTATTCATCTGTTGTTGTTTTGCCTTGATAATACACAATATTCCTACATTATTGAATCTATTTGCAGACTTCTGGATTTGTCTACTCATCCATGAATTAATACTGTATTGTTTTAACTTTCATAGTTTTATGATTTGTTTTAACAGATAATAGGCATGTGGGCTAGTTTTCCCTTCATTATTCTTTCTTGAAGTTTTCTTGGCTATAATTGTAGTGCTAATGTTATACACTGATAAATATTATAAGAAATCATGGTAAATGCAGCTAGGATGTGTTCTACTTAAAGGCTCCACATAAGCAACTTCACTGTTTTCTTTAAAGAAAAGTAAAATAAAATCTCTGAGCTATTGAGGAATGAGGAATTACTCATTCCTCCTAGGAAAATTTTCTAACAACATTTAATGTACTTTTTTCAAATATTGAAAGTGATAGAACAATTCTGCTAGGAATTATAAAAGCAGGGTTTTTAGTTCTAGCTCTGTCACTTACTGGACAGATGACTTTGAACAATTGATCAAATCCTTATTTGTGTTCATTTCCTGCTATAAACTGGAATAGTAACACCTGCAGTGATTCCAAGGGTCATATGAGATAATAATTGTAAAGGTACTTTGTAAACTTTGCAGTACCTTGCAAATGTGAAGCCCTATAAGGTTACTAGCCTTTATTGTTGGTGAAATTATAGTGATTTGACTTTTATATGTGAAAATTATTACATAGTAAAATTGAGCCTGTTAACTATAGTATTTTAGAACATTGATGAAATAATGTAAAGCAAAGTAATTCCGTTATAATAATAAGTTATTCCTATGCCAGAGTTTATTGATAGAAATGTTGTTACTGGGCCAGGCAAGGTGCCTCATGCCTGTAATCCCAGCACTTTGGGCGGCCAAGGCGGGAGGATTGCTTGAGCCCAGGAGTTCGAGACCAACCTGGGCAACATGGTGAGACCCTGTCTCTGTAAGAAATAAAAAATTAAAAATTTAGAGCAGGGCATGGTGGCCTGCTCTTGCAGTCCCAGCTGTTCAAGAGACTGAGGTAAGAGAATCCCTTGAGCCCAGGAGTTTGAGATTGCAGTGAGCTCTGATTGCTGCTTTACTCTAGCCGAGGTGGCAGAGAAAGACCTTGTCTCAAAAAAAAAAAAAAAAGAAAAAAAAAAAAAGAGAGAGAAATGCTGTTGCTAGACATAGAAATAAAACAGGACTCAAGCCTGCATTCTTGAGGTTGATTTCCTATTATTTGCAATGTTTTAATGGAATACTTTCTCCAGATAGAAAGGTCTGAGAATAACTCTTCCTGTTGGGGGAGCAACCTCACTCTACTTGTCATAATCAATTCCCTGTGCACAGGGAGTTTACTCACAACTAGGGGTCTAGTTGTGTTTTCCCTATTGAAGGTGACCTTTCTTAGGGCTTATTGACAAACTGTCTTTATCTTGTCTTTATCTGATGCAGTGAACTGAGTTTTCTAAATATATTTCTAGACTCTTTTTTTTAAACTTGAAATGTCACTGGATCTTACTTATTACAACAACATGGGCTTGATTGTGGATTTCTTTCTTCCTTGCAGGTGTTCGATGCTGGAGACTATTCCTTGTTGTGTTCAGGTCCTAGTGAAAATGGACAGACATGGACTGGAGGGGACTTTGTCTCAGCAGATAAAGTCATCATTTGGACAGAAAATGGACAAAGTTATATTTACAAACTACCTGCAAGGTATGCAGTAAGTAATAAATTAGGACTGTTAACAAAAGTAAAAGATTCAGAATTTAGGATACAACCTGAACTTATGAAAATGTATATAGTATAAATATTTAACTTTGGTAAAACACTTCAGAAATTCTTAAGTTAGATTTTTAATTCCAATTTAACTTCTAACTGCAAAAATTAGGTGAATTTTTTATTTGAAGAATAATATTTTTATAATATTAATTATTTAATTTAATGCCTGCATTAAATTAACTATAACTTTAAAATTCCCTTTTTGGCCAATACTAGAAAACCTTGTCATATAGAATTACAACATATTAATGTCAGTGTTTTAATTGAGTTGTATTTTTCCCATTGTCAGTTGCCTTCCAGCTAGTGATTCATTCCGCAGTGATGTGGGGAAAGCAGTTGAAAATTTAATTCCTCCTGTACAACATAGTCTCTTGGATCGAAAAGATAAAGAGGTAAAATTTTTTAGGTATCATTTATAATTGAAAGTTACATTGAAAAACTTTTGCAACTGTATTTATTGTTGTCTTTTGATAGAATTTGATACATTTGAAAGATTTGTTACAATTCAAAGCACTGTGTTAGGCTGGGCCTGGTGGCTCATGCCTGTAATCCCAGAACTTTGGGAGGCTGAGGTGGGCGGATCACGAGGTCACGAGATGAAGACCATTCTGGCCAACATAGTAAAACCCCATCTCTATTAAAATACAAAAATTACTTTGGGAGGCCGAGGCGGGTGGATCACGAGGTCGAGAGATCGAGACCATCCTGGTCAACATGGTGAAACCCCGTCTCTACTAAAAGTGCAAAAAAATTAGCTGGGCATGGTGGCACGTGCCTGTAATCCCAGCTACTCAGGAGGCTGAGGCAGGAGAATTGCCTGAGCCCAGGAGGCGGAGGTTGCGGTGAGCCGAGATCGCGCCATTGCACTCCAGCCTGGGTAACAAGGGCGAAACTCCGTATCAAAAAAAAAAAAAAAAAAAAAAATTAGCTGAGAGTGGTGGGGCTCATCTGTAGTCCCAGCTACTTGGGAGGCTGAGGCAGAAGAATTGCTTGAAGCCGGGAGGCGGAGGTTACAGTGAGTCGAGATCACGCCACTGCACTCCAGCCTGGTGCCTGGCGAAAGAGTGAGAGACTGTCTCAAAAAAAAAAAAAAACCAAAAACAACAAACCAAAATCAAAGCACTGTGTTAGATGGAAAACATTTTGAGATGGTCAATTATAAGGACATTTCAAAATTTGCTTATTTAAAAATACATAATATGCCTATGAAATAACATTCCTTTTTCTAAGAGTGCAAGTGATTTTATGCTAAATGCATTTTGAAATTGACTTTTTGATGAAGTTTATATTGATGGTGAAAATTATTTTACATACTAATATGTAATTATAAACATAGTGACAGTTGTAATTTTAGAAGAGCACACATAGTTACATAACAATGCTGAGTAGTTCATTAGTTGAACAAGGCATTGCAATACCTCCAGAGAATCAGGTAGCAGTTTAAATCATTAGAAACTAGAAATGAGGAATAAAACATTTTTTCTCTATAAAAACAAAAGTTTATTGTGATTCCTGAAAACGTGCTTAATATCTACTTAATGTTGAAGTACAATAGCAGTTTAGTACTGGGTTCTCAACTCTATATTGAGCAGTAAGAAAGAAGCTTTGGCTTTGAAAGCAGAGGTTTTTTTTGTTTGTTTGTTCATTAATTGATGTTCTGGGTATCCACAGCTTTATCATTCTGAACATTATGTCTCATGTTTTTGTGGTGGGATGGCTAGGGGAAGGGAATTGTTCTTTCCATGAATATTTTGTATATATAGAATTTATACATCTGTTTACAATTAAGATCTCTGTAGCCTGTCTGTTCTTTACTCAAACTTCTACTTATTATCGTTTAACCTAGATAGTCACTTCCAATTAACCTAAGGAATAATGACTTGTGTAAGAAATACACATATGCAAAACAAAACAAAAAAATACATATTATTAAAAAAATCAACCCCCAATACATTTTAAATTAAAAATATGTATTTTGTGGTATGTTGAAATACAGAATATTGGTTGTTACAGCTGCTGTAGCAAATTCTCCTTTTTAAATATGTAGTTTATCAATTAAAAATTTCAGCCTGGGCAACATGGTGAGACCCCCATCTCTACAAAAAAAAAAGATTAGCATGGTGTGGTGGTACATGCATGTAGTCCTAGCTACTTAGGAGGCTAAAGCAGGAGGATCCCTTGAGCCAGGGAGGTGGAGGCTGCAGTGAGCCGTGATCATGCCACTGCACTCCAGCCTGGGCAACATTGCGAGACCTTTTCTTAAAAGCAAAAAATAATTAAAACAATTGGTTATACTTAATATATATAGTTTCCATTAGCTAATGTGTTTAGCTGGCTAATTACTATATTTGATTTGCCAGTATTTGAATACAGTAACTAGATTGTTAATTGTAATTGTCAAAAGTCGAATTTATTCTTGCTTTTCAGGCTAAGATTCTGTTCTTTAACATTACAGTATTTGTGAAGTAATTCTCTGAACTTTAGTAGAAGTCCACCACAATATTTAGTATTTTCAGACAGTACTTCACTGAAGGCATGAAATCTTAAGCTGAAAATGGAAAGTACACATAAGACCTTAGTGAATGGTTTTTGTTCCTAGGAGTTGATAGTTAACATAGGCTAGGTTCAAATTGATTATGAAAATATGAGCAAGTAAAACATGATATTCTGTTAGTTGAAAAATATACTAATTTTAACAATGGAGTTTTCTAGTTGCACAAGGTTGATAGTTCAATTTTGTTACTTTTTTTTGAGATGGAGTAGTCTCTCTTTGTCTCTCAGGCTGGAGTGCAATGGCATGATCTTGGCTCACTGCAACCTCTGCCTCCTGTGTTCAAGCAATTCTGCTGTCTCAGCCTCCTGAGTAGCTGAGATCATAGGCATGCATCAACACAACAGGCTAATTTTTATATTTTTAGTAGAGACAGGGTTTCACCATGTTGGCCATGCTGGTCTTGAACTTCTGGCCTCAAGTTATCTGCCTGCCTTGGCCTCCCAAAGTGCTAGGATTACAGGTGTGAGCCACTGGGCCTGGTCTACTTTTTGTTTTTTTGAGTCAAGGTCTTGCTCTGTCATCCAGGCTGGAGTGCAGTAGTGAAATGATAGTTCACTGTAGCTTCAAACTTCTGGGCTTAAGTGATGCTCCCACCACAGCCTCCTGAATAACTGGAACTATGAGCCTGTGCCACCACTCTGGGTAATTTTTTTTTTTTTTTTTTGGTAGAGACAGGATTTTGCTTTGTTGCCAAGGGCTGGTCTCTGACTCCTGGTCTGGAGTGATCTTTCCTCCCATTGTTGGGATTACAGGCATGAGCCATTATTTTCGAATTTTGTTGCTATTCTTAATGATTAATTAGAAGTGGACAAAAAGAGCTAGGATTAGTGAGTTCTCCCATCTTGACCTCTTAAGTGAAGACTTTTCTTTTTGACAAAGCATAACTCCATGTAAATTATTTATATTGCATTATTGTGGCCAATCCTGAGTTATTATGAAGTGGAGAAAAGGAGCATAAATACTAATTTTAGAGAAAGACTGTAAATATAGTTTTTGTTTCATTCAATGTGTGAAGTTATACTAGATTTGAATATTAGTTGACATGTATGTTAATGCTATAAAATTACATTGAAATATTGTTGAATAATCTTGCTGTAAACACTTTTTAAACTTGGCTACTGGGGCAACTTACCCAACATCTTTATTTGAAAAGCTTTAATGTGTGAAATATTTTGATTAAAAATACAGCTAAAGATATTCAAATAATTTTTTTGGCAGTTGCTAATTTGTCCTCCTGTTACTCGGTTCTTCTACGGATGCAGAGAATATTTCCATAAACTATTAATTCAGGGTGATTCTTCTGGAAGGTTGAATATTTGGAACATATCAGACATAGCTGATAAACAGGAAAGTGAAGAAGGTAATAGTAAATCATGTGTAACAATTTCTTAACATTTAGTAATTTAATGTTAAATATGAACTGCGAATAACACATTCATAATGTTACTAATGTTAAATATGAACTGCGAATAACACATTCATAATATGCATATATCATTTTCTTTGATTACTGGATAAGTCAACATTATCTTAATTTTTTTTAATATGCACAAATGTTTTTCTTTTATATAAAACCAAACCTCTACAGGGCTGACAATGACAACTTCTGTTAGTTTGCAAGAGGCGTTTGATAAACTGAATCCTTGTCCTGCTGGAATCATAGATCAGCTGAGTGTGATTCCCAGTAGTAATGAACCTCTTAAAGTAACTGCAAGTGTGTACATACCAGCACATGGACGACTTGTTTGTGGCCGTGAAGATGGAAGCATAGTTATTGTGCCTGCCACACAGACAGCCATAGTACAGCTGTTGCAAGGGGAACACATGCTCAGAAGAGGTATACCCAAGATCTCTGTATGTCTAAAGTGTTTTGACAGCTCTTACCCATGATACCGAAAATGTCTCTATTCTTTGCTTTTAAATAAATACAATGAATCAGTGTAGTTAGTTGTTGGGGTGCTATGTAGTTGGTAGAGTTTAATGCACAGATAATAAAATATTCAGTGTCTCTTATTGGAATTAATATAGTGTAATGACTATAAATAAAGAAATATTTAATTTTATCTCTCTGATATGTGTTAATAGTTTCATCTCTTAGTTATCTCTATGGATTACTAAATAATTACTATATTACCAGTAATTCCGAAAATCCCCCAGAGCAATACCATCCAGTAGAAGGCTTTGTTTTTCAAGACAGAGTCTTGCTGTGTTGCCCAGACTGGAGTGCAGTGATGTGATCTTAGCTCACTGCAGCCACTGCCTCCTGAGTTCAAGCAGTTCTCCTGTCTTAGCCTCCCGAGTCATTGAGATTACAGGCATGTGCCACCACACTCAGCTAATTTTTGTATTTTTTTTGTAGGGACAGAGTTTCACCATGTTGGCCAGGCTGGTCTTGAACTCCAGACCTCAAGTGATCTGATCGCCTCGGCATCCCAATATTCAGTAGATATCTAATGTTAACCATATATATAACCACAACTGTAATTTTCTAATAGCTATGTTAAAAAATAAAATGAAACAGGTGAAATTGGCTATATTTTATATAACCCAATATAGCAAAAACTATTTTCATTTCGACTTCTAATATGAAGATTGTTGATAAAATATTTTACATTTTTTGTACCAACTTCAAAATCTCCTGACAAGTTTAAATTCATAGCACAGAGGAATCTGGATTACCCATTTCAAGTACTCAGTAGTCTCATGTGGCTAGTAGATAGTGAGTTAGGCAGAGTTGCTTTAGAAGATAAAATTGGAAGTCTTTGCCATGATAAAATTTATAGCTATTCTAAACATTCATGTTTACTTTTACTTACTGAAACTTGGCAAATCTTTAATTTTCCTATTTTAAATCCAAAACCTCGTTCACAGGTTGGCCACCTCACAGAACACTCCGTGGTCATCGGAACAAAGTCACATGTTTGCTATATCCTCATCAGGTCTCAGCTCGATATGATCAAAGATACCTGATATCTGGAGGTGTGGATTTTTCGGTCATAATTTGGGATATATTTTCTGGAGAAATGAAACATATCTTCTGTGTTCATGGTGGTGAGATTACTCAACTTCTAGTTCCACCTGAAAACTGTAGTGTAAGTTGATTTCTGTAAAAGATTATTCACTATGGTAGAGCAGAGTTATGTTACTATCAGGAATGTAAATGGAATCCAGACTAACTTAAAGAAAGTGTGACAAGAATGAATAAAAACACTTTCAATTTTAAAACTAAAATAATAGTAACGTATTTAGGCAAAGTTATGATCATTAACTATTGGGGCACATAGAAATAGAAGATGGTCATAGTAGTTTTTCCTGTTATTAGCTCCTAAATGGTCTGACTTGTTTCTGAAACATAGCAGCAGTTGAGAAAATGTTTATTGAATGAATTTGCAGTTTTATGTCTTAAAATAATATAAGTATGCCGAAAACATTGTACAATCTCATTATTTTGGGGCGCATCTAAGCAAAGACAGTGAATGTGTTGGTAAAAGCAAAATACTTGTCAGTAGAGTTCATATAAATAAAAAATTGTTGTAACAAGGGAGACAAAGCCTAGCAGTCACTGATTATGATTTTGGAAAATTTCATACATATCTTTGTGGAATCAGATTGCTTTCTTAGTGATGCATCTTAAGATAAGCCATGATGTCATATAAATAGAAATATGAGATTTTAGGAAGGCTTAGGACTGATAACAGTACTTTTTTTTTTTTTAACTGTTTATTAATCATGGGACTTACTCATGTGATTAGTCATCTTTGTGTGCATAATCACTATCTCCCAACACTCACACATGTGTGCACATAAAGACACATTGTCTTCTTGTATGCATGTCATGCTTATCATAATTCATTCACTGTCACCAGCTCTGGTATTACTGAAATTGAAAACAGTCTTACTGTGTATCTGCTGCAGTATCTACAAGATGTCTCATTTCAAAACCCACAACTTTTTCTTGGCCTTTCTAGTTACTTACTTAATCTTCCTCATCATGTATTTTATCAATCATGTTCTGCCAGTGCTAGATTTTGTTTGATTTGATATTGGTGGGTTTGTAAGAAATCCTAGTACCAATGTTTCTCATTATTTTTTCCTGGCAGATTTGCAAATTTACCTCCTTGATTGTTCTCTTCCTTCTTTTTTATTCCTTTCTTCCAATTAGGTTGTTAATTTCTTATTCACTATGAAAATTTGCCATGTATCTATTTAAATAACCAATATTATGTCATAGTTTAGTGAAATAGATATTATTGTAATTACATAAATAAATTAAGGTATTGTTAGAACCTCTCTTCTAAACTTCATTTTATAATAGTTATGTCCTATGGTGGAATATGGGAATTTTCTTCTCTGAATGTACATTTGGTGAAATACCTAATTTTCAGTGGTAAAATTGATTATTTCGATAATTCTGTACCAGTTTAGAACAACCATTTCTGTTTTGATTCATGTTTTTTTGTTTGTTTGTTTGTTTGTTTTTTGGTGTGTGTGAGAATAAAATATTTAAAATAATAGAATATTACATAGAATAAGATTTAGTTTTTCTTTAAATTACAAATGTGACTAAAAGTTTGGAATGGCTTACACAAGGCCATGTTCTCTGTTCCAATACATTAATTATACGTTTTTTAGCTTATATATTCCTATGTGAGTGTTTTGTAAACAAATTTCTTTTTAAAAAATTTCAAATGGGTATGTAATATGATAAAATGTTTTGACTATTTGTGTTTAAAAATAATATGTTTGGAATAAAATACTAATAGACATATATGCAACTAAATGGAGAATGAGCTCCCTATTAGACTTGGGAAAACCAAAAGTGGTAGTTGACCTGGAGAATATGAGGAAAAATGATCTAGATAAGAAAGTATGCTTTTTGAAAAATAATGTGTTTGCAATTTGTAATTTAGTTATTGCATGCTTAACAATAGAAATTTTCTTGGGTGGGAGGATTGGAAAAATAACTAATAGGTACTGGGCTTGATACTTGGGTGATGAAATAATCTGTACAACAAACCCCCATGACACAAGTTTGCCTATATAACAAACCTGTGCGTGTACTCTTGAACTTATAAAGGAAGTTAAATTTTTAAAAATTGAAATTATGAAAAGAAAAAAATTAATTTTTATTCTAAAGTACTGATGAAGACAGAAATACTTACTTTTAGCTATGTGCTGATTTAACAGATAATGACTGCCTATTTAATAATCTGTTCAGTTAGCTGGTTAGGTGGTTTTTTGCACCTCAGCAAGTATGTTTAAAGATCAAAGAGCCAAACTGGTTAATAAAAAGCAAAGAAGAGTTTGATGTTTGCTAAATGTTTAGAAAATGATTGTGTGGCTGAGATTCGAGTTTACTACATCATATACTGATTCTAATGCTTGAATAGTCCCTCTCATAAATTGATCCAGTGTCCTGTTCTTCTTAGCAGAATGTATTTTTATTTTTGTTTAAAAGTTATGATCGGGCAATAAGTAGTTGAAATAGATGATCAGCTATTTGTAGTTGAAATATTAAATATTTACCAAAAGTAATGTTTAGAGATAAATGCTGAAAAATTTGTCATCTGTCTTGTTTATTAGAATAGAGTTTTGGGGTTTATCTTAGGTAAACTCAGGTAGAAGTTGAGTTTTGACTTCTTGTAATTATTTGTTCAGGAAAGATATTCTAAAACCAAGAAATGTCAGTTATGTGTAAAAATTGCTTTAACTATGAATAAGAAAGTACAGACTGATTATTTCTCCTTTCTGATTTTATTGTCACATTTTATGTTTCCTAAAATGTATAAAGTTTTTAAGAAAAACTACTCAGCAGAATAATTCATTATGTGTCTCCTAACTTAGTAAGCAAAAACTGAAAAACTGTCTGCTCTGTAGCACAGATGCTGCAGCTGAAAGGTGGAGATGGTCTGCGAAGACAGACTCCAGACCCTCTTTCCCAACTCTACATACATGTCAGTAGACAAATAAGATGTACTTGTTTTCCCTACTGTTTAGGTGTTCGTCATCATTTCTTTCCCCACTCCTTCATTTTTAAGCTGTTTTTAGTATCTGCTTATCTAAAAGTCTTTCCAAATTCCTACTATAGATTAGCATTAATTTAGTGCCAGACTTAAGTAGTCTTATTTGCTTTATTTTTAATGAATGATTTCTCTATTCTTTTGTTAGTGGGAGTTTTAATTATTTAAAAAATTTGGCATGTTCAAAGATGACAACTATTGCCTAAATATGGTATTATGTAGGATACCTAAATTGAATAGATTTTTTTCTTTTAATTTGTGTCAAAGGATTTTCGTTTCCATTTTTTAAAGGTACTTCATTTAATATTGTTTTTTACTTAAAAAAGCAAAAGTTCATTAAGGAAAAGTTCTTTGAAATTCAGCTTTGATTCATTGAATAGTCTGGTTAACTGATATTTAGCTGATACAGATTATTTTAAAGAATTAAAATATAAGAAAATTTAAAAATCTGAATGTACTGTTTTAGATATAAAATATTGAAATAATTCAGGATTATATATTGCTGAAGGGTTATTGAGAACAGTTGAGGAAGTAATGTGTTTAAATGTTCCAAGAAATATAAGCTTACAATTTAGAAGGGGTATAGGGCAAGTATTTAAATAAGCCTGGTAGAAAGCAGACTATAAATGGCAAATGTTTGGGTGAATGATGGCAGGGGCACATTGTAGGTCCGCAGAGAAACAAGGAGCTTTGGTAAACTACTCAAAAGACCTGAAAGGTTTGACTAACTACATATTGACTTCTTGAGAGGTATTGGAATTTGTGATTTTAAGGTCTCTAGTATTAGGTTATGTTGAGAAATGCTGAGTGTATGATAAAATGAATTGTTTGCTAAAAAGAACCATGGCAAGGAAAACCTAGCCGCCGCCCCCTGCCCCCTAGTGGAAAACTACTTGGGGCATTCTAAACTGGCAAGACAGCGTATATACACCATACACCTGTTGAAACAATTCTTTAAGCACGAGATATGTGATCCTGCCCCCATGGCTCCCTTGTGGAGAGAGTTTTTAGTTTGTCTGTGATGAGCGGTAAGCAGGCACCAGCTGCCTACCTAGTTTATTTTTGTTCTATGAGAAAAATACCAAACATCTGTTTGTTAATAAGAATCACTTGTTCAGAGAGAATAAATACGTGGGTCAGCGTCTGCTCGAGGCCCTCAGCTCGGAATGCTGTCAGCCACCCAGGCTCCCAGCTCAGAAGGCTGTCGGCCCTCGGATAGCCTCGCTTTGCTGTTCTATCTGGGTGTCTGCTTCTTAATGCCTTCAGTACCGCCTGGGTGGGGGACTCTACAGCTGAGCTGATCTTGGTAAGGTTATTTGCCATTTCTTGTTTTTTTCTTACAATTATAGAATGTAAAGTTTCAGTTCTTGATAGAACAAATTGCTGTATCATTTGTTTGAAATGAAGCTGTTCACAAAAACAGTATATAAATTATATGACAAATATAAAGTCCTGTACCATTTTTATCATTCCAAGTTTATTGTTTTTAAATGAGTGGTTTTTCTCATGATTTATTGCTATTCAGATGTGACAGTTCTTATGTAATTTTAATAGGATTCAAATTTAAAGTGGAGCCTTTTATTATATTGCCACTTCAAATGTTATATATAGGAGATGTATTAGAAACGTTTTGTAAAACAGCTAAAATTTAAACTGGGATATTAAATTTTCATCTGTACTTGGTCTGTTTACTATGGTACCTTAAAAATATTTTATACTTTGGGAGGCCGAGATGGGCAGATCATGAGGTCAAGAGGTCGAGACCATCCTGGCCAACACAGTGAAACCCCACCTCTACTAAAAATGCAGAAAAATTAGCTGGTCATGGTGGCGCACACCTGTAGTCTCAGCTACTTGGGCGGCTGAGGCAGGTGAATTGCTTGAACATGGGAGGCGGAGTTTGCAGTGAGCCAAGACTGCGCCACTGCACTCCAGCCTGACGCCTGTCGACAGAGCGAGACTCTGTCTCAAAATAAATAAATAAACAAATAGGTAGTGATTCACATAGTATAAAATGCAAAAGGTGTGAACGGTTACCAAGGAAGTACAAGTCTCCCTTTCTCTCCTGTTCTCCAGCTTTTTGGTTCCCTTAACCCTGAGTGCAATGTCTTATTAATCCTTCAGATATTTTCAGTATTAAAATGTTTTAATGCTTCAGAACTATAGAATATTAGTTTAATTTTATTCTGACAGCTAAGAAATTTATGCAACACAGCATGGTTAGAGATAGAATGATTTCCAGATCTGAGTAGCTGTGAGAGGTAGACCTGGGTGAATTAGTAAAATCTGAACTCGAGGATAGGGAAGGCCAGGAGTGTATCAGTTGCCTGGGGAATCCGAAGAGAGCTGGTGAAAGGGAAGGCAGATATTTTGAACACCTTTGGAGTGCTGCTGCAGAAAACTTGTAAGGCACCATCATTAGAATTATGTAGTTACAGATGAGATGATCTGACATCTTCCCTTCCGTTGCCTTCCCAGTTTATTTTACCTTTCCCTGTTACTTCTCATTCTCCTTTTATTACACATTTTAGCATTAAGGAGTCTACTCTCCAAGACCCAGGAACTTTTTCTTTTCTTTCTACATAGGTTACTCTTAGAGAAAGAAACTCTATTTATTGGAAAAAATACTAAGGGAAGAAAATTATTTTAAAATATCAAGATTACTTTATAAAACATTTTCTTTAATAAACCAGATAGATACGATTGACAATGAAAATTGAGAAATTAAAAAATACTAATCACTCTGTAGAATAATTCTAACTTATTGTATTGTGGTGATTTTGCATGAAACTATCCACATTTTCTTAGTTGATTTTTTAGCTGTGGCAAGTAGCTGGATTTAGAAGTACAGTCTGTGGTATGGAACCTTTGTATAATACAGTACTATAGCATTTATTGACACTATAAAAACATATTCATAGTGCATATTTGTGTATACATGTATAGGCAGTAAAAATATTAAAACTGAAGGGAAAGCTAGTGCCAAATTCAGACCCTGATTTGCTTTTTGTTTTGTTTTTGTTTTTGAGACAGAGTCTAGCTTTGTTGCCCAGGCTGGAGTGCAGTGGCAAGATCTTGGCTCACTGCAACCTCTGCCTCCCAGGTTCATGCAATTTAGAGGTTGCAGTGAGCCGAGACTGTGCCATTCCCCTCGAATCCTCCCCAGTAGCTGGGATTACAGGCACCCGCCATCATGCCCGGCTAGTTTTTGTATTTTTGTAGAGATGGTGTTTCACCATGTTGGCCAGGCTGGTCTCGAACTCCTGACCTCAGGTGATCCTCCCACCTTGGCCTCCCAAAGTGCTGATATTACACAGGCATGAGCCACTGTGCCCAGCCCCTGGTTTGCTTTTGAGAGTCAGAGGAAGGAGTAGGAGAGCTTCTTTATGTTTTATTTACTTTTAGTATTACAACTATTTACTATTTACTCATTTGCATTGATGATTGGATTCTCAGAGCTGTCTTTCTGTTAGAATTATTCAGAACAGCCTGTAATCCTAGCACTTTGGGAGGCTGAGGTGGGTGGATCACCTGAGGTTGGGAGTTCAAGAATTATTCATAACAGAAGTTTTGGAAACTGCCTTAAAATTGTTTAATACCATAGTATGTTTCTACATGTAAGTATATAGGCTAAGTTCTTTAATAGTTTGCATTGATGATTAGATTCGCAGAGCTGTCTTTCTGTTAGAATTATTCAGAACAGAAGTTTTGGAAACTGCCTTAAAATTATTTAATACCATAGTATGTTTCTACATCTAAGTACATAGGCTAAGTTCTTTAATAGTTTGCACTGATGATTAGATTCTCAGAGCTGTCTTTCTGTTGTTAGAATTATTCAGAACAGAAGTTTTGGAAACTGCCTTAAAATTGTTTAGTGCCATAGTATGTTTCTACATGTAAGTATATAGGCTAAGTTCTTTAATAGTTTAAAAATGATTACTTTTTGTTTAATTTACCTTATTAAACTTTTGGTCACATAATCTCCAAAAATACCCAGAAGGGGGCAGCATGGATTTGTGAAAACAGGATTGTGAGGCATCTAGCTTGAACAGGAGTATTTGTGCCTTCAATTGACAGTATTAGATTCCTGGCTCCTAGAAACAGGTGTAATATGAATGGAACACATGACTATGTATACCAGTGTGGCTAATGTCCACAGGCAGTAACAGCAATTAACAAATTAGGTATTTTTATTTTTTTATTTTTTTATTTTTTATTTTTATTTTTTATTTTTTTATAAGAAAAAGAATAAAGAAGAGGAAGAAAGAGAAAGAAGAAGAGGGAGAGAGAATGGGGGTATTGCTTTATTGCCCGGGCTAGAATGCAGTCTAAATATGGGTATGCCTATAATTGTCCTTAATAATGGAGATATAAAAGAAAATGAGGGAAGAAAATAACAAACAAGGAGCCAACGAACATTTCGTTTAAACTTCTAAGTTGATATGATGTGGTACTGATCTACGTATTCCTGTATTGGATGCGTATATATTTAGGATCTTTAGCTCTTCTTGTTGTTGCATTGATCCTTTTATCATTATATAATGTCCTTCTTTGCTTCTTTTGATCTTTGTTGCTTAATTTTAACTTCTGCTTTTTATTTATTTATTTTAGCTCTCTGGTTGGTTGGTAAATCCTTCTCCATCTCTTGTTTTAAATCTTTGTGTATCCTTGAATGTGAGATGGGTCTGGATGCAGCATACTGATCGGTTTTAGTTTTTTATTCAAATTGCCTGTCTGTCTTTGGATGGGGGATTTAGTCAATTTAAATTTAGAATCAATAATAATATATGTGAGTTTAATACTGCCAGTTAATATTAGCTGGCTATTTTGCCCATTAGTTGATGTAAATTCTTCATTATATTGATGCTCTTTTTGGTATTTTTTTAGAAAGGCTGATACTGTTTGTTCCTTTCTATGTGTAGTGGTTCTTTCAGAATCTCTTGTAAAGCAGGCCTGGTGGTGATGAAATCTCTGAGTGCTTGCTTATTCACAAAAAACTTTATTTTTCCTTCACTTGTGAAGCTTAGTTTGGCTGGATGTGAAATTCTGGGTTGAAAGTTCTTTTCTTTAAGGATGTTGAATATTGGTCCCCACTCTCTTCTGGCTTGTAGGGTTTCTGTTGAGAGATCTGCTGTAAGTCTGATAGGCTTCCCTTTGTGGGTAACCTGACCTTTCTCTCTGGCTGCCCTTAGTATTTTCTCCTTCATTTCAACCCTGGTGAATCTGACGATTGTGTGCCTTGGAGTTGCTCTTCTTGAGGAATATCTCTGTGGTGTTCTCTGTATTACCTGGAGTTGAATATTATCCTGCCTTACTAGGTTGGGAAAATTTTCCTGAATAATGTCCTGAAGCGTATTTTCCAGCTTGGATTCATTCTCTTCCTCACTTTCAGGTACACCTATCAAGCGTAGATTAGGTCTTTTCACATAGTCCCATATTTCTTGGAGACTTTGCTCGTTCCTTTTTATCCTTTTTTCTCTAATCTTGTCTTCTTATTTTATTTCATTGAGTTGGTCTTCGACCTCTGATATCTTTTCTTCTGCTTGATCAATTCGGCTATTAAAACTTGTGCATACTTCACGAAGTTCTCGTATTGTGTTTTTCAGCTCCATCAATTCACTTATATTCCTCTCTAAATTGTGTATTCTTTTTAACATTTCGTCAAATCTTTTTTCAAAGTTCTTAGTTTCTTTGGATTGGTTTAAAAGAAGTTCTTTTAATTCACAGAAGTTTCTCATTATCCACATTTTGAAGCCTGCTTCTGTAATTGGAACACACTCGTTCTCCATCAAGCCTTGTTCCGTTGCTGATGAGGAACTGTGATCCCCTGTTGAGGGAGAGGCGTTCTGATCTTGGGTATTCTCAGCCTTTTTTGGCTGTTTTCTTCCCTTCGTTATAAATTTATCCATCTGTGGTCTTTGTATTTACCGTCCCTGTAATTGGTTTTCTGAGTGGACGTCCGACTTATTGATTCTCAGCGCCGAAATCTGAGCAACCCACTGCACCGACCAAATCAGCGGTGTTAAAATCGATGGTGCCCTTCTGACTCTGCACCAAGAACCGAGCTTCGAGGCGCCGGCAAAACCGCCTCCCCGGTCACAAGAGTCGCGCTGGCGACCCGTGGGGCTCCTCCGCTGGGAATCTCCTGGTGCGTGAGCAACAAGAATTCATGTGAAGGTATGGCGTCCTCTTGTTCTTTGCGCTTTCACTGGGAGCTACAATCCCGAGTTGCTAATGATCAGCCATCTTGGATCTCTCTCTCAAAATTAGGTATTTTTAAAATACGCTATTATTCTGACAAAGTACTGAAAGCCTTTGCTTGAATTTGCTCTTATCTCACATTTTTGAATCTGGATTTTTGTTACTATTTAATTTGAATATTGCATTTAAAAAGCAATATCTATACCTATAGCATAATATCTGAAATCAAGCAGAGCAAACTGTTAATATAAACTAAGCAAAAAGCAGGAAGCAGATCTAACATTTTCTTAAAATATAATGTGCATAATGTTCTTTATCATTCCTTTTTCCTTTTAACACTTAATCATCTTAGATTTTGAGAACATTTTCATTTTATGTATTTGGCATCATCTTTTTGATATTAATTTCGTTTTTAAAAATAATTATAGAAAATAGACTTTTCTAAAGATGGTCATCTTTATAACTAAGAATAGTCCAACAACATTTTAAATGATATTCTGTAATTCATTTTTATTGGATATTTTAGAATGTTGCTTAAAAAAATTTTTTTTGGCCTGTTATCAACAGTGGGAGTGATAATTAGTATAGCTAAATATTTTTTATAGCTCTGGAATGGCTTCTTAGGATAAATTCTTTTTTTTTTTTTTTTTTTTTTTTTTTAAGACAGAGTCTCACTCTGTCACCCAGGCTGGAGTGCAATGGCACAGTCTCGGCTCACTGCAACCTCTGCCTTCTGGGGGTCAAGCGACTCTTCTGCCTCAGCCTCTCGAGTACCTGGGATTATAGGTGCCTACCACCACGCCTGGTTAATTTTTATATTTTTAATAGAGACGGGGTTTCACCATGTTGGCTAGGCTGGTCTTGAACTTTTGACCTCATGATCTGCCCACCTCGACCTCCCAAAGTGCTGGGATTACAGGCATGAGCCACCATGTCTGGCCAGGATAAATTCTTTGTTCCACTTGGAGTTTCTGTAAAAAAGGGCATATTGATTTTTAAAGGCTTTTGAATAGGTATTGTCAAATTGCTCTTCAAATGATGAGGAATAGGTTTGTACAGTCACCATTTTACTACCATAATTCTTCATCATCCTATTTATAATCTTCTAAGTCTTGCTAATTTTCTAGTCTCGAAAGCAGCTGTTTGTAGAGTATATGTAAGTATAGCTCTCACATTTTAAAAGCACAGATGTATTAATATGCCAATACTGTATTAGTTGTGCATTCTGATTGGTTTTATATTCCTTATAATTTTATGTTTTTCAGATTTTTACTAGTATACTATTGTGTTTAAGATAAAAAAAAATTGAGGCTGAGTATGGTGGCCTACATCTCTAATTCCAGTACTTTGAGAGGTCAAGCTGAGAGGATCACTTGACACCAGGAATTCAAGACCAGCCTGGACAACATAGTGAAACCCTGTCTCTACCAAAAAAAAATGTGTTGGGTGACATGGGCATATAGTCCTAGCTACTTGGGAGGCTGAGGTGAGAGGATTGCTTGAGCCTGGAGTTCAAAGCTGCAGCGAGCCTTGATTGCGCCACTACACTCCAGCATAGGCGACACTGTGAGACCCTGTCATGCTATGAGTATTGTGTATACATTAGATACTAGGTTGGTGCAAGTAATTTTTGCTATTTTAATGGCAAGACCACAATTACTTTTGCACTAACCTAATATACACCTGTTTCTTGTGTAGGAGGCCAGAAAACTCAGTGCTTAAGGGACTGTCAGTGAGAGGCACCTTTAACAGTAGTGAGAAAGACTGCATCCTTATTCTGACTGCTGATACCATGCCAAATGTTTTAAGAAATTAGAAATTGTTATGTTTTGGAAAGGTTCCTTAAAAATCTTAAATCATATTGCTGATTAGGCATGAAATTTACTTTTAATAATGGTCAGAAGTGATTTGATGCTAAACCTTGTGAATGAAGTAGCTGATTAAATTGACCTTTTATTTTGGACTGGAGAGAGTATTACTCAACAAAAATTAGTTGTGTAACTCAAAAGACAATTTCAAAATGATTTTAAATTTATTATTTAAGTTTAATTTCTTTTTTTAGAGATGAGGTCTTGCTATGTTGCCCAGGCTGGTATTGAACTTGAGACCTCAAGCAATCCTTTCATCTTGGCCTCTTAAAGTGCTAGGATTACAGGTGTGAGCCGCCATGTACTGCCCTCTATATTTATTTTCAAATGTCAGAAATTTCTGGGAAGAAATGAATTACCATTTAAGGGTAGTATTCAGTTTGGTGCAACATATTTTTGATTAGACATTCACTGAGCAAATATCTAAGTGTCTGCCATATTTCAAGTACTTTCTAGAACCAGAGATATAGACACCTTTTTTTTGGTAGTATTTAGACTGATGAGGGAGACAGACTATCAAATAGTAATTATAATGGAGTATGATAAATCTTATGAAAAGGTGTTTTTCAAAGTCCTTAGGAAATACATAGAAAGGGCACTTAGGAAGACTACTTTTGGGTGACTTTGGAAGACTTTAAGGAAGGTCAGTATGTATGATATTTGAATATATTAGTTTTGTAGGTATTTCTAAAATCATAAATGGCACATTAACCTCTGTTTGCAGATGCTCTAAGCATTATGCATGTTATATGGAGGATACTGTCTACAATAGATAATACTTGGATTTAAGCAGATGCTGACAGGAATCGGACATATGTACATTACTTTGAAAATAATGACCAAGAGATCAGAGTGATGGTTTTGTAGCTGCATTAGGATACTTTATTACATCCTACTTAGGGAAGAAAAAAGTAAAGAGAATAAAATACGGAGTTGTACTGAAAGGGAAAATATTCATATTATTTGTCTAAAAATTTGACAACCTAGTAAAGTGAAATAAAAATGGATGGTAACATCTTAGAAAAAAAGAACATGGCAAAGTTGACTTTTATATGATGATTCTCTTTTTGGAGTCATTAGCAATGGTTTTTCTTAGTCATTGGTGAAGACTTTCTAAAGGAGTTGGAGAGAACACTGTAGCCATATGCAGCTTGAAATAATGGAACCATTGATTGGTCAGGTCAGTGAGAACAGCCTTTAGAACCAAGGAGACCTGGATTTCTGCCACCTGTCTTGGAGTGGCATTAGCAGACTGCTTAACATATCTGGGCCCTAGCCATACTTTCTGTGAAGTGTTCGTTTAAGGTTTAGAAGTAATGCTTGGCCTGTAATGAGAGGCCATTGAATCGTCGTCATTGTTGCCATTATTTCTATTTCAGTTATGTACATTTTCATTTGGATGATAAAGGCCTAAATCTGGGCAGTTTGTACGTTCATTATCAGTACTCAAATGACTTTTTCTAAAAAGTTTATTTTTTTTAGATGGAGTCTCACTCTGCCACCCAGGCTGGAGTGCAGTGGCACGATCTCGGCTCACTGCAACCTCCGTCTCCTGGGTTCAAGCAATTCTCCTGCCTCAGCCTCCTGAGTAGCTGGGATTACAGGCGCACGCCACCACACCCGGCTAATTTTTAGTAGAGTTGGGATTTTACCATGTTGGCCAGGATGATCACAAACTCCTGACGTCAAATGATCTGCCTGCCTTGGCCTTCCCAAATGCTGGGATTACAGGTGTGATCTACCGTGCCTGACCTCAAATGACTTTATCGTAGATATACTGTGTTTCTCTGTTAGGTACTTTTCATTTACTTGTTTCCCATCTATGGCTAGGTGGTTTTAGAACCTGTACAAATTAGGGATACCTTTTCTCTGACAGTCTAACTTTACGTCTTTTTGTTGTTGTTGTTGTTGTTGTTGTTGCATGAGATAGAAGTTTCGAGACAACTAAGAGGCAACAACTAGATAAAGGGCTTTTACTCTCCGCTAATTCCTCGGAAATTATAGTCCTAAATACCATTCTTTCCTGCTCATTGCCTGAAAATTGGGGTTTTCAGCTGTCTGAGAAGCCCAAACTGGGTCATGTTTGTCTGGACATTTGTGGGTAGATTGCAGTGGGGTATGGCTATTACCCATGCAAAGCCTTTGTCAACATGATCCCAGATGATCAAGGCAGAGGTTTGACCCTATTTATTGCTCTTAGGTCATAAATTATGGGCTAGGCACAACATTCTTGCTAGCCTATAGTGTTTTGTGGACATTTGAGGTTAGGTTTCTCTGTTTTTTGATATAGACTTAAAGAGCAAGCCAGCATCCTTTCTCAACAAAGAGGTACTTTTAGCATATTGTGTTCTGTTAATTTACTACTTGTTCAGCATCTCCAGTTAGAAAAGTGAGGACGGTATCTGTCAACCTGTTTCTTTCCATGAGAAAGTAAAGAAAGTTTTCTGTGGTTGTATCAGGTGTGTGAATTCAGTCTTTGCTTGTTTGATTATTTGTTTTGAGACACGCTTGCTCTGTCGCCCAGGTTAGAATACAGTGGGGCTATCTCGGCTCACAGCAGCATCCACCTCCCAGATTCAAGCAATTCTTGTGCCTCAGCCTCCTGAGTAGCTGGGATTATAGGGGCCTGCCACCACACTTGGCTAATTTTTGTGTTTTCAGTAGAGGCAAGGTTTCACCACATTGGCCGGGCTGGTCTCAAACTCCTGACCTCTAGTGATCTGCCCACCTCAGCCTCCCAAAGTGCTGGGATTACAGGTGTGAGCCATTGCACCTGGCCCAGTGTTTATTTCTTATAATTATGCAGACCATACCTGCATCAACAGGTAAGGCCAAGCAGACAGATTAAAAATCGCTTGGTCAGATGTGTGGTTGCCATTTAAGTTCTAAATTGAGGAGAAAGTAGAAGGGCAGGCCCAACAGAGAGCCCTTGGGAGTTGTAATACCATGCAGTCTTTTTCGAGAAAGTCTTATTCCCTGAATGTGTGCAGCCCAAGGTTGGTGGGCCTGGACAGATGCCAAGGGACGCTGAATGGTGTATGGAGAGTGGAAAGTTCCTTAAAAAACTTTAGCATATTTTGAGGGCTTGCAAATTTAACCATTTCAGTCTCTGTAACCTGTAAATATGTACATGAAATTAAAGAAAGCACTTTATTTTTCACTTCATGCCTTTAAAATATTAAAGTATGTTCAGTAGAAAAACACAGATATTCAGAGAACTATGGAAGCTGGTTGTTAAGGAGTCGTATTTTATTTATAAATTGTTATGAGCTTTATTAGTGTAATTTATAGTAGTATGTAATACTGATTATGCAGATGGGACTATTCAGATTAAATAAAAGCAGAGGTATTAATATGAGAAGAAACTACTGAAAAAGGGAAACTCCATGTTCTTGGAGAATTATGAATGTTTTCATATTTTTCGGTCAATACCTAAACATCAGCAACACTTAACCCCTTCAGAAAATAAATACAATTACATTCTAAAAGATAGACTCTATGGCATATAATTACATAATAATGATGGAGATAATATCTTTTGTATTCATGATATGTTAGTCACTGTAAATTTCTATTTCATGTTATTCACACAGCAAATCTGTTAGGTATGTTACTGCTCTTAACCACATTATATGCAAAAAAGAGACTCAGGTTAAATATCTCACCCAAGTCACGCAGTTTAGCAAGTGGCAGAACTCGAATTTGATCCTGAGTAGTCTCACTTAACAGCCTGAACTGATGAACGCTGCCGTCTAGTAGATTTAGTAGTCTATTTCAGAATAATTGGTTTTCTCCAATTTTTGTCATTTTTCATTATTGATTTGTATAATTGATCTTTTAATTTTTCATCTTTGATTATTCAAGTTTGGAATTTTTCGGTTTTAGTCTCCTTTTTTCTTTTACTTGTAACTCATTACTTGATCTTTAAAAATGTGGTATAGTTTTCATTACACATTGATTAATGTATAGCCACTACTAACATTTCTGAAAATAGAGATAACTAAGAAGATAAAAGGTCACCTGTTCTTTACAGTTAAGAGAACTGTAATTAATATACTTTGACATATTTTTCTTTAGCCCTTTAAAATCCATTTTATTATATCCTTGTGATTATACTGTAGTTTTCTGTGCACATTGCATCTTCATTTAGTATTAAATATTTTCCAAGTTATTTTACTTACTCTTGAAAATAATTTTACATTATGTTATGTGAGCATACCATATTTACTTAGCAATTCTACCTTGAGTATTTGTTTCCAATGTCTTTTAAATAATATAATATTGAATGTCTTTGTATGTAAATATTTCATTTAGGATTTTTTTGGATATAGTCAATGAAAATGTCAGGGCCTCAGAAATTTGATATTATAGCTTATTAACATTTTTAAGGCTGCTCAAGTATATTATGAAATTGTTTTCTACTCTCAGCTCCCATTTCATTTCTGCTTGCCAGCACACATGCTAGTTACTTCCATTCTTCAGTTTCTACATCTTTAAAAATAATAGTATCTACCTCAATGGGTTGTTATGGGACTATAATAAATTATTGTCAAGCAGTTGGAACATGCCTAGCAAAAAGTATGAACCCCAAAAATGTTAACTATTTGGTATTGTGATTTTTACAATCTTTGTCTAAGTGGACAGGTAAAAATTGTATTTTAATGTTTCAATTTGCTTTTCTTTGATTTCTAGAGATATTCTAATTTTTCTAAAAGAATTTGTGTGTTTTTAAGACATTTTTCTTTTCGTCCTTTTTTTTCTTTGTCTCCAAGGATGATTAATGTTTCATCTCTTAACTAAAATATTAAGCTTATGCGGCTTCTGTTGTTGGAATTTAATTTATCATGTACTGTTGAATTTTTTAACCTACACATATTTTCAGTTTTTATGTAATCAAATTTAATTTTTATGTGTACTTTCTTCCACCTTTTTTGGAGCTTGAAATCTTTTTTTTTTTAAACGTATTTAACTTTATGTGCATACTGTATCTGGCATTTCTCCCCATGTTTACCCTCTCCACCCTCCCCTCCCTCCCCACCACCCCACCGTCTCTCCCCTACCCACACAACTGCCCCCAGTGTGTGATGCTCCTCTCCGAGTCCACGTATTCTCATTGTTCAACACCCACCTATGAGTGAGAACATGTGGTGCTTGGCTTTCTGAAATCTTATTCCACCCAGAAGTGTGATGATGAGAAACAATGGCTAAATTAAAAACAAACGTAAAATAATGTATCTAAACCATATTTATGATTGTGAGGTGAGGTAAAGACAAAAATCTGCTCCTCTCTAAGCTAACAAATTGTCACAGTGTTATTAAATAAATGTTTTTTTCTTTGATAGGCTGTATTTTCTTAGTCTTGTTTTAAATCCTTCATATTTCTTTGTCATTTTACTAATAAGCAGTTCAAGAATTATAGAGTTCTAATTAGCCCACTATTTCTTCCGTGTTGTTTCTCTATACAGTGAATAAAGGAAAACATTAGAACTAGTCCCTAAAAGTTTTGTTGTTTATATAATTATCCAATTAGTTTGTTAATCAGTGTTTTGGTTGGACCAGATGATCTTTTTTTCTAAAACACGTATTAAATAGTCCTTTACTTTTTTTAAAAATGAAAGTTGGATTTTTAAAGCTTTTTTTAAAAAAATCTAGTTTTGTGAAAATGTAGAAGTGAAATTAATGTATAATTTCATAGGCTCTTTTTTCCCTTCAGATAGAATATTTAATGTGATAAATGATGCATCTTAACTGCACATTTATGTTCCATGGAAAGAGTTCTGGGAAGTATAAGAAATAATGATTAAGAGAATAGTAGGATTGATTTATGAGCAAGCTGATCCTTTAGAGCTTGTCTCATGATGGGCATGTTTAAAAGGAGAGACAATAGAGTGTTCATATGTTTAGCAACTATTCAGGCAAAGAGAAATGTTTTGGGCAAATAAGACCATTGCTCATGAAATGATACGGAAAAAAAAAGAGTAACTTAGTTTAGAAAACAAATTAGCAAAAGTAGAACATAAAAAATATATATTATTTACATTGGGAGCTGTTGGAAAGTGGAATCATCTCCCCAGAGAGCTAGTGGATGGGATAAACTAGCTGTTTCTGATTTCTGTAATTCATGGCAGATGCTTAGGAACAGGTTACATAAGAGGTTTCTGGGAATGGTTTAAAATGAAGTCTTGTAAAATGCATAAGGTCAGACTGGGTGACCTAGGTGGTATATTCTGACTCTATCAGATTCTGTGATAGCTTGTGGCATTCTGCTGTTCTGCACTAATGTACTGTGAGGATTATTTACTGGCAAATCCAATGAACCTTTATTTGGTTTAGGATTATAATTATTTGAAAGATAATGATTGACCTAAGAATATACTTGTTTTGGGCCAGTGTCTTCCCCTCTCTCCTTACTCTGACTTATAATTTTTTCATCAAATAGTTTTTACTTGATTAAATATTCTGTTGATTGTTAGCCTTTTCATTGTCATTTGATGTCATTGGTGCATATTGCATCTAGGGCAGAATTAATACAGTCTTTGGAACATGAATTTGGATAACTTTCACCTGTAAGATACTAGCTAAGTTGATAGAATACTTCTGTGCTCCGTAAGTTCTGTTCCATGACAATAAAAATTTTTAAATGGAATTTTATGTTTACATTCTTTAAGTTAGTTTACAGTAGTGGTTACTGAAGTAGAGTATGTGAGACAGTCAACAGTGGTATAGGAAGAAAATCTTAGAACTTTTACTTTTTAATCTTAAGAAATTGAGCTTTATGAACATTTACTAGAAGTAGGGGCATTGGTGGCCTCACCTGTTTTGCGTACCAGATGGACATGTGTCGTCTCAGGCAAGAGTGGGTGCTCCTGAAGTGGGGTGCCAGAGTTGCTTTCATCCTGTTTGTTTCCAGTTAAAATTTGTTTGCTTAAGGGATTTACTGATAAGATTATATAGTTCTAAACCTAGTCATCACAAAATGAGCAAGGAAAATATAGATGGAAGATAGTTCTAATGAAAAATCTCTTCTATATTAGAAGTTTTAATGATCATTTGATCAGTCTGGCAGGAGGTCAGCAAAAAATTTATAATTATATAAAATTTGTATTTACGTCCTAAGAAGGAAACCTTCCTAAGGATCTATTTTGTGACATCTATTATTGACAAGGAACCCTTCCTAAGGTTCTATTTTGTGACATGAGATATTGGCTAATGTAATATGAAGTTACTCACATTAGTGAGACATTTGAGAAATGTTTATTTTTAAATTTGTTTATTTAAACTTTGAGTCATCCTTTAAAAATATGTGTTTGTGCTTATTTTTACAATTTATGTGATACATTGCACAGAATTACACATATCTAATTTACAAATAAGCAACTATTGGGAACACAGATCAAAATTTCTTAGTGCGTGTGTAATCGAAATAATTTGAGGCATAAATATTTTTCAAATAAGTTTAAAGATAAGAGGTTCACATTTTTTAGTTGTTGTATTATTATTTTACTTACATAGTTTGAATGTTTTATACATTGTCTTGTTATAGTGCCATTGGTGTTAAATCATGTTTAGGTGACTTTTCCACATTGAAAGCGGAAAAGGTGAAGTAGAAGGGAATTAATCAAATTATAGAATTAGTGCAGGTGAAATAGGTGTTCAGTAATGCAGCTCTCTAGAATTTAATAATAAAGGAATTGTGCTAATTCAACTCATTTGTGAAGAAGCTGGGTGTAAATCAGGAAGAAATATGAGTTATAAAGTATTCTTTAAGAAGTGCTTCTTTAATAATTTTGAGGACAGATAAGAGGAAACCAAGTTAATTGTGTTTTAGCAAATCTTTTAAGTGCTTTCGTTTAACGGGTAGCTGAGAATTATTTATTACTCTGTTCATTGTTTGAATTAAAATTAATATCAAAGTGTTGCTTGAATGGTCTTTTTTTCTTTTACACTTAAACAGGCTAGACATTTGCTTTGTTTATACCATTAATTTGTTTTCACACAGGCTGCAAAGGTAGCCATCAACTCAATTAGTGAAATCAAAATTAATGAGGTTTTACTATATTGGGTCATTTCCACTTCAGGCCAGTTTTCTTTATATGAGTTGGACTAGCATTTTTTGAAAGAAGAAAAATTAGATTTATTTTAATCCATATTTAAAAAGCACAGAACCATCTTTTCTTGTGAGTTAAGTACCTCTAATAACTATTCTTTCTTGGGCTTAGTAATATTGATTTTTTTTGTTTTCATTCTTGATTATTTTGGCTATTCCAGTCTGTTTCTTATTACAGTAAAGCTAAAGTTAACTCTTTAGATACTTATTATTTACAGAGATGGGATATAATTTTTATTTTGGACCAAACTTTTTGTTTTGTTTTAGTTTCTTGAGATGGAGTTTTACTCTTGTTTCCTGAGCTGGAGTGCAATGGTGTGATCTCTGCTCAGTGCAACCTCTGCCTCCTGGGTTCAGGGGATTCTCCTGCCTCAGCTTCCTGAGTAGCTGAAACTATAGGTGCACGCCACCATGGCTGGCTGATTTTTTTGTATTTTTATTAGAGGTGGGGTTTTACCATGTTAGACTGCTCTTGAACTTTTGACCTCAGGTGATAAGCCCACTTAGGCCTCCCAAAGTGCTGGTATTAATAGTCATGAGCCACTGCACTTGGCCTGGACCAAACAGTTTTTTGTAGATGGAGCTTGTTATTAGCAAATTTTCATTATTATACTATGTGAAAGAGGAATAAAAGTATTCTTTAAAACATATTTAGTTAAATGAATGTGTCAGAAGAGAATGCATCATGTAGAAATGCTAGAATCTCGGCTAGAAGCTCTTTTTTATTAACCTTCAGAAAATTATATCTCATAATCTGCTTTTTAAAGCAGATCCTATGTTCTTATTTAATATTCGTTTGTGCATCCTTTGTTTTTACTATAAAAGAGTAATAATGTAGAGCTTTTTAAGTCTTATGAAAATAGATTACATTTTCTTAAGCCTTTGAAATATCTGCCTGCATATCTACGGGGAGGGTGAAAGTTTTGACAGGGAAACTTCTCATGAGGGGTTGATAATGTGGAACGTCAGGTTTGTCATAAGAATGGGAAAGCCTTTTTTCTTTTTTTTATTTTTATTTATTTTTTTATTGCATTTTAGGTTTTGGGGTACATGTGAAGGATATGCAAGATTGTTGTATAGGTACACACGTGGCAGTGTGGTTTGCTGCCTTCCTTACCCTCACCTGTATCTGTCATTTCTCCCCATGCTATCTCTTCCCACCTCCCCATCCCCCATCCCTCCCCCATTTCCCCCCAACAGACCACAGTGTGTAGTGCTCCCCTTCCTGTGTCCATGTGTTCTCATTGTTCAACACTCGCCTCTGAGTGAGAACATGTGGTGTTTGATTTTCTGCTCTTGTGTTAGTTTGCTGAGAATGATGGTTTCCAGGTTCATTCATGTCCCTACAAAGGACACGAACTCATTGTTTTTGATGGCTGCATAATATTCCATGGCCGTAGTCCTCTTTCTGCTAAATTACAAACTACAGTAAGGATTATCTTTGACAGAGAATATGTGTAGCTCAGTGGTTGTCAGTAGCTTGTGTCACCTCAGATGTTGAGATCTCCAATAGGTCAGAATTTTAGGAACACCTAACAGTAGAGAATATTGGCAAAACTCCATATTGACTCATACTTCATTTTCTCTACTTTTTGAAAAGGAGTGACTAGAGTGTATGTGAGCATGAATGAAATGACTTTGAGCTTGGGGACTAGCAAGTAGGTCAGTTAGATGTGTGGCACTAATTAGGGGTTAGCTCTTTCTAAAAAAGATTTTGGAGAGTTTGTGACTCTAAATAGCAGAATCAAAAGTAGGGTCAGTGGCCAGGCTCGGTGGTTCACGCCTGTAGTATCAGCACTTTGGGAGGCTGAGACTGGTGGATTGCTTGAACCCAGGAGTTCATGACCAGCCTGGGCAACATAGTGGCTCTATTGAACATTTTATATATATAAAAAACAGTAGCATTGGATGTATGAATACTGTGATTGACCAGTGCCTGATGAAAGGATATGAATAGATTAAGAGGAATACTGTTTAGGCATCGTTATTTAAGTTAATTTTACCCATAGACAAAGATAACTGTTTCTTTGAGGTAGATAAATAAAATGACCACTTTTTGGCAGATTAATGTTGCAAAATAGAACATTGTAGCTAGCCATTAATGTAGCAACCAACACTTTTTATAAAATGAATAATGGATATATTTGACAAAGTCAGTACTGATAATAAGCTGTAGAAATGCAAATCATCCATTGTATTAAACTGTCTGTTGCTTTGAGTTGGCAGTGTACATATGTAGCTGTGTGTGTGTGTGTGTATGTGTGTGTGTGTGTGTGTGTGTGTGTATTTAACCCAGTTTTTTTCTAATATATCTACATTTAACTATTTTGGTAGTTTGCCATTTTGTTTGTATTTGTTGATTATAAAACAAATTTGTGTGTATCAGTCAACTGCCCCTCAATTTTTAATGTCTTTCGTTAAGACATCAAGGATTACATTTCATATTTCAAGTAAATGTTTATCAGGAAAATAAGTAAGCTTAGAAATGCTTAAAAAAATTCTATATAGTGTTTTAGTAAAGGTTTGTAATACTATTTCTCTGAACTTAGTTCTCTTAACTTTTAAAATGAGTAAACACGTGTTATACTGAGTACAGTGTGTGATTATAACACAAAAAGTACAAATAAAGCTAACAAAGAATAAAAATAAAACACCTGAATTTAAGAACAAAGTAAATAGTTAAATATTACTGTTATCTTTGTTTTATTCCTATGCTGTTTCATTCAAACATTGATTTTAGGTTTTTACAGAAGTAAACATCATCAAGTAAGTTAAAAATAAAGCTAAATCATGGTAAAGATAATATGGGGAAGAAAGCAAATGAGACCATTGATAGGTCATGTTCAATACTTTTGCCCAAGGTCCAGCACTGTTATAGATAGAAAATTCAGTCCTGAGTTTCCAAAGTGTGTTCATCTAAAACTAGGTGTTACTAAGATTACTATGATCAAACAACTTTGGAGATAAATGCTGTTGTATCCCTTTGAAGAGACAATTTCGTTCACAGCATTCTAAAGGTTCTTGGAATTTCTGTAGTTAAAAACAACAGCTACTACCTAACTTCATTGTTGTCAGTATTTCCCATTCACATTTGACTACTACCTTCCTCCCTTTTTTTTTTCCACCTAATACCTGTCAATATGTCCCATTTGGGAAAGATATTGAGATATTGATCTTCAGTTAAAAACAGCCTGTTTGCTTAGAAGAACCCCAGCAGGGTGAGGTTTGACATGTTATTTCTTTAGATCCTATGCAAGGGAAAGTAAGAGAGAGAGAGAGAGAGAGGGAGGGAGGGAGGGAGAGAAGGAGAGAGGGAGAGAGAGAGGGAGGGAGGGAGGGAGAGAAGGAGAGAGGGAGAGAGAGAGGGAGGGAGGGAGGGAGAGAAGGAGAGAGGGAGAGAGAGAGGGAGGGAAAGAGGGAGAGAGAGGGAGGGAGAGAAGGAGAGGGAGGGAGAGAGGGAGGGAGAGAGGGAGGGAGAGAGGGAGAGAGAGAGGGAGGGAGGGAGAGAGAGGGAGTGGGGAGAGAGGGAGAGAGAGGGAGGGAGGGAGAGAGAGGGAGTGGGGAGAGAGAGGGAGAGAGAGGGAGGGAGGGAGAGAGAAAGGGAGGGGGGAGAGAGAGGGAGGGAGGGGGAAGGGGGGAGAAAGAGAGGGAGGGGGAGAGTGAGAGCGTGTGTGTGTCTGTGTGTGTGTGTGTGTGTGTGTGTGTGTGTGTGTGTGTGGTGCAGAAACACAGTATGTACAAGAATGAGTTTCAGATGGCTGTTTTCATATGGTTTCCCTCAATATGACCTGGAAAGCATAATCTATTAAGTCAATGAAAAGTTTTCAATTGTTTATAAATTGTTTTACAGAAATCTAGACTTTAATTTTTAATTTTTTGGGTCATGGGTTCAGTTCTCTATTACCAGAGAAAATCTTTGATTATTTGTATCTTGTCTTCTTCTAAAAAAGAGATGAAGGGCAAAAACTAGAGGCGAGAAGAAAATACACAGCAGAACATTTAATTGGCTATTGTATGGCTAGTTGAGGTGATCTATCTGCTGACATTATAGATAGAAACTGTGAAGGAAACAGGAATGCATAGCTACAGATAATTCGAATAGCTATGACTCCCCAGAAATGATCGTGCAGAGGGATGGTGAGGGTATTGTTTTTGAGCAAAGGTGCAGGGAAGAGCATTGGTCTAAATGAAAGAGTCACAGACAGAAGCACTGCAGAGAGCAGCAACCGCAGCAAACAAAGGAAAGTTCACAATGTGGAAAGAAGAACACCTAATAACAGATCAATTTTTTTCCCAGCTTTGCCTGCTCTGATATAGCAATCATTTTAGTAAGGTCATCTTTAGATTCGAACAGCAGTTTTTCCAATGTACCTTTTACAATCTTTAATCTAGAATTAATTTAGTATAAAAATATTTTGATGATTGATCTGGATTTTATATGTAATATAAAGGAACACGCTTTTCAACATGACCTAATATTGTGGTGGTTTTTCAGTGGCAGCAAATGTATAATTAATTTTGCCCTAAGTTATTGAAGATAGGATCCATTTTATTCTAAATTTAATTTAAATATAATTAAGGTTTATTCTTCTTTTCAGGCAAGAGTACAGCACTGCATTTGCTCTGTAGCCAGTGACCACTCAGTAGGACTTCTAAGTTTGCGAGAGAAAAAATGCATAATGTTGGCATCTCGTCACCTTTTTCCTATTCAAGTAATCAAATGGAGGCCTTCTGATGATTACCTGGTAGTGGGGTGTTCAGATGGCTCTGTGTACGTCTGGCAGATGGATACTGGTAAGACGAGCATGAAGAGATACTATAGAAAATTAAATGGGTATATTTTAGTCTTCTAGAAATGAAAATGTCTTTTATTTGAGGAAAAAAGACTTGACATGTAAAATAGTTGCTGCTTTTATTTCTAATTGCTTAAGTGGCCTTTCGTTTATTCTATGCCAAATGCTTGTAGAATATTTCATGAATCTTTAAAAGCATGTAATTGAGGATAACATACAGATGAGGACAGACATACAAAGAAAGTATGTATGATTTCTGTATAATTCACGAGTAAACTGAATAAGAAGAAATCATTTTTATCCCAGGTTTACAAATAGTGAAAAAGATAACTCTTTTTTTTCTTTCAATAGCAGAAAACTAATGCTGGGAAGTTAATTGTGTGAGGTAATTAAAGTGAAGTTTTCAAGTTCTAGAGAGAGTTTTCAAGTTCTAGAGAGAGCATTTAAAATTTCAGATGTCAGAAAGTTTATGTATTGGAGGTATAATGTAGAACAAGTAATGCTTAGCTTAAAAGCACAGGCATGATGTGTAATGTTTGTACATAGACTGCCATGCTTTTCCCTAAGAAATATGTATGTAACTAAATGCTTATTGGTTTAGGCCTTTTTGAAACTCATTCCTTTTTTACTTTTACAATTTTCAGTAATCATCTATCAGTTACTAAAGCCTTTCTTTTGATTCCTAGCTGTACTAATATTTCTACTTGATTTTTTCCTTTTCTCCATCTTTGTTTTAGTCTTTTTTTTTGAAATCAGACTATATACATATTTCTGCATGCACTATTATAAAAAGGGAGTTCTCTTAAGCCTTTTGGAAATAGCCATAAGCTTCAGTAACCTTTTATTGTCTTTACTTTAACTGGTACTACGTTGGTAATCTTGACAAGAGAAAGCATTCTTGAAGTCTATCAAACTTCCTTGCTTTTGCATGTAACTTTTCTTTCTCTTGTCTCACTGTAAAAGAGATTCATACTTTTGGTCAAATTTTGAAAGCACAAAAGTATTAGAAAAGAAGAAAGATGAGCCCACATCTCATTGCTCAGTGTCAAATGTTAACCTTTTTGGCATATTTCTTTCTAATCCCTTTCTGGGCATTAAAAAAAAAAAAAAGAATTGTTGTCATACTACACACACAGTTTTATATCTTTCTTTTGTGTGTCTCCATGTTATATCCTATCTGCTTAATAGCACATTCTTGTGTTTTCTTTTTTGGTCTGTTTCATAAACTAAATATTTAGAATTTGTCTTTGGCTCTGGAGTCAGACTATTTAGTTTGAACTTCGGATAGACTCCTAGCTAGCACTGTGACCTATTCCGAGTCCCTGGATATTCGTCTCTCAATTTCTTCATCTGTAAAATCAGGGTAATATTTCCTATCTTAAAACGTTTCTGAGAGAATAAAATGAGGTAATATTTCCCTGGCATGCAGTAAACAGAATGTGTGTATATGTATATGTGTTTGCAGTTCTAAGCTTGTATATATGCATGTATATGTATTTCCTGCTACTGTTATTAAAGAAGCATGCTGCTTAACTTGTTACTTTATTGAACTTGGGAATGACTATCCACATTTAGAAATAATTTTTTGGAAATAGGATTCAAATTCTTAAAGCAATAATGGCATTTGTAAGACACTGTATTAAAATACTATTAATATTAAGACTGGGCGTGGTGGCTCACACCTGTAGTCCTAGCTTTTGGGGAGGTGGAGGGGAGTGAATTGCTTGAACCAAGGAGTTCAAGACTAGCCTGGGCAACACGGTGAAACCCCTTCTCTACAAAAAAATACAAAAATTATCTGGGTGTGGTGGTATGTGCCTGTAGTCCCACCCACTTGGGTGGCTGAGGTGGCAGAATCGCTTGAGTCCGGGAAGTCGAGGCTGCAGTCAGCTGTGATTCCACCACTGCACCCCAGCCTGGGAGACAGCAAGAGCCTCTCTCTTCTTCTTCTTTTTTTTTTTTTTTAATATATAGAGAGAGCTATTAATAGCTGATAACATTTTAAATAAAAATGTATGCTAAAGTATTAATAGATATATTTTAAATAAAAATGTATAGTAAACTTGTCTAGGACTTTTTCAAATTAAATATGAAGAGAGTATCATTTTTCTGAACTTTTCTGTTGCTTAAATATATAATACTTGAATATTTCAGACACAATAAATGTATTTGTGAAGAATATAAAATGAAATTATTTACAAATGAGGCTTTACTGATAGACAAAGCTACTATTGTAGTGATTTTTCTAGAAGGAAATGACAAACAGGTCCTGACAGTAGGGGGACTGGAAGAGGTTATTGTTATAATCAGTTTCGTATAATTAAGCCCAATTTAGATAAAATACTGCATGTAATATTGAAATTTTACAAATTACATGCTGAAGATTTGGGTAAACAGTCAATATGACATTCATAAATCAAGATAAATGCTATAGAAAAGCTGAATTTATTTTGGATTTCAACCATAATAGGAGACATACATTGTTTTCTTCCTCCTTGCTGTTCATGCTGTAGCTAGTGATATAAAGGTCCTTGGGGAGTCAGTAAGGTACATCCTGGAGGTATTGACATTATTTATTTATTAAATTTATTTATTTATTAAATAAATAAAAAATGAAGCTAGAAAAATCAGATTCAGCTGGGGTTTCATATATGAAGTGTATTTAAACTCTGAGGAGATACCTGATCCCTCTTATTAGTGTTTTGAGAATGTATTTTTATAAATGCAGCGATACCACATTAACCCTGTTTTGCATATTGGGCAATTTTCTAGTTACTGTTTTGAGTTATACTCATGTTTCTAGTTTAAAACATTTGAAGTGTCTTTCCTTTATACTTTTATGTGGCATTTTTAAGCAGTTTTTTTTCTTCAAATGAGTACTTTGTGTTTTCTGTTTACATTTCCTTGTGAAATGCAGTCAAAGCTCGTAATACAAAATGTATAGAGCTGGAGTTTCAGAATCTTTTGTTTTTTAATTGTAATATCATCTTACATGCAATGGCAATGTAATAGTGATGTAGTGGCCATGGAAATTACTCTTTCACATCTCTAAATAGTTAAAAAATTAGCCAAACGCTAGCAACAAGATTTGGCCAGATGAACCTCTTGCTTCCCTCTTATGAACTTACTAAAGGTGGGCCACTGACCTAGGTGGATTTCGTGGAGCTGTTTATGTGCTTCTGAGATTAACCATCTCATTCTTCACATTTGATATTCCCGGTAAGTATGCAGTGCCGTTCTCACAGGCCTTTGACAAGGTCAGAATCCTGTCTGTTTGGGAAACGGGCATGCAGAGAGTAATGACTGATGTTACAAAATGTTCTTCTTACCTAGCCATTACCAAGCCTAAACAACATTCTCATCTGCTCCTTTTTATCATTCTTGCTACATAACAAAGGTGAATTCCCACATCATATATCTACTCCTGTATGTATAATTATTAGATGTTATTGTACAAGTGCAAATACCATTAATGCTTGACAAATACTATCAGAAATTAGTGCATGAGGACTTGTGAATTTATTTATTCTTTGACCTTTATTTTTATGTTCTGTTCTCCTTGTTTTCTAATATTTCTGTTTTTGCATTTATTTCATGAAATATGCATTTGAATCATCTTTCTGATCTTAAGTATCTAACATAGCAGGAAATTATGAATTAATGTATATTTGTATGTCTTTGGAAAAACATGTAAAGCATGGCTAACAAAAAGCATGGGTTTCAGGGACTCTGTCATACAAGTCAAATCTCAGTGACTATGTTATTCTTCCTTAGGTCTAATTTTTGAAAATGTTTTTATGCTTTTAGTTAGGTGTGTTTAAATTGATGTTTTTGAAGAGAATCAGGAGGTAGTGTTGCAGTTAATTCTTTTGTTATTAATGGAGGGTTTTAGTGGCAAGTGTTTTCTTCATGTGGTTGACTCTTTGCCTGTAGTATTTAATACAGTGGAACTTAGATCTTACATCTGTATTTCACTCTGTGTTGCCATTACATCATCAGCTTTTCTATACATTTTTGTTTTTCATTCTATTACAAAACATGCTACAGGACAGGGGAAGACACAATGAATGGGTTATGAAAATAACGTAATTGACTAAAACCTTGGTAAAACCAAGTATAATCAGTTTCTTTTTTCTCTTTTGATGATTGACTCTATGAAATCATACATATTTACTTATCTATTTAGTTACCATTTTCACTGCTTCCCTCTTTGAAGTAAGAGATTGTTAGAATGGAGATACGACTATGCTTACTACTCCCTTCTCTCTCAACCCCTCCATGCAATTAATCACGAAGTCTTTCCCATTACGTCTCCCTCACCTACTTTTTTTTTATTCTTTCCAGTGTACCATTGTAATTTATGTCCATATTTTCCCATACCTAGGCTATTGCTACTGGGTGCTCTGCCTACTCTTTCTTCCAGTTCATCCTGTACTCTGCTGGGAAATTAATCTTAGGAAAGAAAACATTGACAACACTTGGTTCATATTAATGTCTTAATGAATAAACCATAAACAATATTAGTTCATAAAGCCTTCAAGATAAGATCTTCCATAGTGTGGTAACTTCCCACCTTTCTGTCCTTACCTTTTACTGTTCTTTTACGAGGACCAGTTGCTCTAGTCAAGAATAATTGGGTCACTCCCAATTCTTGTTGCTTGTTCCAAGTGAGTGAAAATCATGAAAGAATATCATCCATATTCTTTCATGATTTTCACTCACTTGGAACATTGCTTTTTTTTCTTTTCATCTTTTTGTTTAAACTGTCTATGGTATTGTAAGGAAACTTAAATAATAGGAATGTAGTCTTGTATATTTATCTATGTAGTCACCATTCCCTTTGCTCTTGATTGCTTTGTGTAGATGCAGATTTTTGTCTCAAGTTACTTTTCTTTAGTTTAATATTTTTCTTTTAGTGTAGGTCTGCAGGTGATGAATTCTTTCAGCTTTTGCATGTTTGAAACAATTCTAATCTTCATTTTTAAAGGCTGTTTTCTCTAGGTATAGAATTCTAGATCAACAGGTTTTTGTTTTTTGCTTTCCATTTTGCTTTCCATACTCAGCTGTCTCGGGGTTGCATTCTTTCCAGTGAGAAACCTGCTATCATCCTTCCCTTTCTTCTATATAAAACATCTCTTTTCTCTGACTGCTTTTAAATTTTTTTCTTAATTACTGGTTTTGAGCAATTTGATTGTGGTTTTCTTTACATTTCTTGTTCTTGGGGTTTGTTATACTTACTGGATCTGTGGCTATATAGATTTTATCAAATTTGGAAAATTTACAGCCATAATTTATTCAAATATGTTTTCTGCCCTCTGTTATCTTTCCTTTTCTTTGGGGACTCCAATTATGTCTTTTAAGCCATTTCGAGTTGTTACGCAGCTCACTGTGATGGTATTTTCATTTAAAAAAATTTTTTTTTTCATTTTATATAATTTCTATTGGTATGCTTCAAGTTTACTGATATTTTCTTTTACTATGTCTAATCTAATTATTCCCATAGTTAATGTAAACTACAATATTTTTCATCCCAAACATTGTAGTTTACATTTCTAAAAGCTTGATTTTGGTCTATTAATATCTTTTATGTCTCTGTGCAAACCTTTTAAACATCTGGAATACAATTACAATCTTTAATGCTTTTGTCTTCTAATTTTAATATCTTTGTCAGTTCTGGGTTTTCTTGATTTTGTTTTTTTCTCATTATTGATCATTTTTCGGCATGCCTGGTAATTTTTTGGTAGATATTGGACATTGTGAATTTTATTTTGTTGGTTATTGGAGATTTTTGTATTCCTATAAATATTCTTGAGCTTTGTTGTGGGACACAGTTAAGTTACTGGGAAACAGTGTGATCCTTTTGGGTCTTGCCTTGTTATTACATCTTATCAATTGGCATATGATTTTAATTTGTTTCATCATTAGTGTTTACTTAGGTCACTTAAGGGGTTTTGTTTTTTGGCTTCTTCACTGGCAAGTTATCTTTTTTCTTTTTGTAATTAGCATTTTGTGAGGAGGTACCTTGAAACCATGTAAATAGATTTTCTTTATCAAACACTTAAATTATTCATTTATTGTCAGCTGGATCTCTATTTTATACAATGGATTACATTCCTAAACTTTTATGTGATGTCCTGGATTTGGGCAGTGAAGTCCCTTCACACTGAACGTGTTTTTTTTCTTTCAGCATTGTCTTGCTTCCCAACACAAGTAGATGATGCTGCCTCCTCAAGTGGATGTGCTTTTTGTCCATCCTGGATGATGCCCTGTGACTGAGTCTACTCTTCCCAGCATGGACATCCTTTCTCCCCTTTTGGGATCCAGCAGACTATGCAAAACTGTCCACTGCATAGATACCTTGTTCACTCTTTAGGCCCCAGACCATTCCCCCTCACCATGTGGATGCCCTTCTCATACTTCTTAGACTCCAACTTTCTGTGACAGGTTGCTTTCTCATGTGTTCATTTCTTGGACCCACCTTTGGGTTCTGTAGTGGTCTGCCTCCCTGTGTGAACTCCTTCCTCTCTCCATTCAGGTTCCAACGGTGTCTCTTGATGCACATGCTTCTGGGGCTGAACACTTTGCCAAGCTTCTGCCACCACCTCCCTCTTGTTTAGCTTCCATCTGCACTGTCTCAGCCTCTAAGATACTGCTCTGGGCTGTTGCAGACCCGCTTTTCACCACCATGGCCCTCGTCTGACATGGACCCCTACCTTTCTTCAACTCTGTTTACTAACTTAGGGCTTAGTTGTTCAAAAGGGAAGAGGAAGTATAAACTTTTGACACCAGGGAGCAAATTTGTTACTTGGTGCTTTTGCAGGTAGTATGTTCTCACTTATTTGTTGATTAATAATTTTATTTTGGATGTCAAGAAGGGAAGGTCACTTAAGTCTTTCTATTATAACTACAGACCACATTTAATAGGAATTAAGAGCTAGAACAGTAAATTCCAAATTTATTTTTGTGAAACTTTAAGATATCTGAAAGAATATCATTATTTTCAAAATCAAATTAACTTTAATTAAAATCGTTTCCCACAATATTTAAAAAAATGTATGTTTAAAAAATTGATATGTTACAAATCTTCAGGTACAAGAATATGAAGTTCTGTACTAATTCAACCATGTAAATGTAGATGTACCATGAGTGTGCATCTGTTGAGACTGTTTTTTTGTGACTGTAATATCCCTTCCTCCCTTCTATACTATGAAGACGGTTCTCTAACTTATTTAACAGTATGTTGTGGCTTTTATTCTGTGTTAATATATATAGATGAGCTTCATTTTAAAAATAGGTTTTGTAACTTCACAGTACTCCTTTGAGTGGATACATCATAAATTATTGACCCAGTCTACTAATGATAGATATTTAGGTTTCTAAAAAATTTTTCTATTATGATTAAGACAATAACCCCTCACACATATATATTTGAATATGGTATCATTATTTAGCATAATCTTAGAATGGGAATTCCTGTGTTAAAGGAAATGTGAGTTTTAAATTTAATAGAATTGGTTAAAACAAGTATTACTAATTTTTATTTGTACTAAAAGTATATTACCATTGAGAATCATGAATATCTGTATGATAAGAGATAGTGTTTCATTATTGCTTCAGTTTGATTTGATTATTACTGAGGTTGACATCTGTTTGTATGATTCCTATCTATTTGTATTTCTTTTTTTGATTGTTCATATTCTTTAAACATTATTTTGTTGGCTTTTTTTTTTTTCTCATAGATTTGTTAGAACTCTGTATTTTGAGGCTGGTAACTCTATCTCCATTTAATCCACAAATAGTTACTCAGCACCTCCAGTGTGCCCGGTACTGTTCAATGTACCAGGGATACAACAGTGAACAAAACATCTGAAACTCTCTAGCTGTTGTGTAGTTTACATTCTGGGTAGAGAAAGGCAGGTCAAAAATAACAAAAACTTTAAACATATAGTATGTTAGCTGGTATTTGTGTTATGGAGAAAAGAAAGCAGAAAAGGGAGAATTGGATAAGATGGCCAGGGAATAACTCATTGAAAATGTAACACTAAAACCTTGTAAAATGGGTGAAAGAGGTAGTGAAGCATGTGTTGAAGGAAGTTTGTGACTTAGACAAGAGGTGCATAGATGGAGATAAATGGAAAGCATGGCCAAATGAAGAAGCCAGTTGTAAGTAGAAGTAGTGGTAATTTCCACAAACATATGAAGAAACATTTGGCTGGATGGTGAAAGTAAGAGTCGAGAATTTGCAGACAGAATGGAGAGATTATAATATTTTTTCTGTTTGTGGAAGTTTCTTAGAGAAGGAGAAGCTTCAGCAATTATTCAAGGGGAAAACAAATTTTAGTAAGTTTTTTTTTTATGTTTAAGATTGACATACAACTTAGAGGAAGGTCAAATAACAGATTTTAATGTTTGTAATGGTGTGATGGGATGAGAATAGTGAAGAAAGCTATCTGGGAGGTCGAAAGAGTGGGAAAAGTCTGAAGGAGGTTGTTGGGATCTTAGCTCTGAACTTGACTTAATTGGAAAGTTGCGTCAGGGACTTTGTGGGAGAGGAATTAAGGTGGTACCACATAGAAGATTGTTAAAGGATGGAAGTGCAAAAAGATATTTCCAGGAGGCATTGATAAAACAAGTTTCTACATAAAAAATTTTCATACCATTTTTCTGTACTTAAATGATTTAAAATTGTGTTGTATTACATAATATTTGTGAATATATTTTTCTCTCAGGTGCATTGGATCGTTGTGTGATGGGGATAACAGCAGTTGAAATTCTAAACGCTTGTGATGAAGCTGTTCCTGCTGCTGTTGATTCACTTAGTCATCCAGCAGTCAACCTAAAACAAGCTATGACGAGACGTAGTCTTGCTGCTCTTAAAAATATGGCCCATCATAAGCTACAAACCCTTGCAACTAACCTGTTGGCTTCTGAGGCATCTGACAAGGTAAGCTTTGTATGTGGCCTCCTGAAGTGTATAGACCTCATTTAACTGCATTTAGTAACATAGCTTTGGCATATCTTAGAAAATAATTTTGGAGAGATGACTCCTGAAAAATAAGCTTCTGTTTTTCATTTATGTTTATCCAACATAGTTTGGATTTTGCAAGTATTTGGCATTTTGAAAAAGCAAATTATTCTTACCATTCAAATATTTTAAAATTCTTTCTACTGAATTAAGTGCTTTAGTTTATGAAATTTGAGCGAACATTGTGTATACAATCTGTCTTACTTTTTGATAATCTTTCTGTTGAAAGATTGAGCACTAGCTAATGTCGCTAGGAGGGAAAAAAATACGTACAATTAGATGTCTGTACTTGTGATGTATCATTTGCTTTAAAATTAGTTTCTGACTTCAGTAAGATTAAGCTATTTCAAAGATTTAAGAAAATGTTTGAGAATAAAGTATGATGGAGTTGTAGAGTATTGAAATGTTTCTGAGACCTAAGCTCAATCACACTTTCCTTTTTGACACTTAACTGAAAAAATAACTTATACTTTGATTACTAACTGAAGATTATACTATTTAAAAAAAAAAAAAAAAAAAAAATCCCCGCTGGATGCTATGGCTCATGCCTGTAATCCCAGCACTTTGGGAGGCTGAGATGGGTGGATTACCTGATGTCATGAGTTCAAAACCAGCCTGACCAACATGGAGAAACCCTATCTCTGCTAAAAATACAAAATTAGCTGAGCGTAGTGGTGCATGCCTGTAATCCCAGCTACTCAGCAGGCTGAAGCAGGAGAATCACTTGAACCCAAGAGGCGAAGGTTGCAGTGAGCTGGAGGTTGCAGTGAGATTGCGCCATTGCAGTCCAGCCTGGGCAACAAGAGCAACACTCCATCTCAACAACAACAAAAACAGTCCCAATTCATGAATTTGGTTACTTATCTGTAGTTTTGCAGAGGCTAGCCACTGGTCTGTGGTATTTGTGTAATGTGGTATAATTGAAACTAGTTTATCTCTAGTAACGGATAAATGAAACCTAGGGACAGTCTCAATGTTTCACCTTGAATCACTACTTAAAATTGTAGTTCTATATAAATATTCATTAGAGTTACTAATGGATAGCACAAATACGTTTGTTTTTAGTCTCTTTTCTTGATTTTCATTTTAAAAAATGGTCAGACATGTGAATAAATAGTGAAGGGGTTGAAAGGTTCATCTGTAGACTTGAAAATGACCCATGAGTTAGTGAGTGCTGATGACACATGAAATACTGTAGGCAGTTCCACTGACCCACATCCTCCAGTAATTCGCAGTAATGTCACCCTTTGATCATTCTTTCTTCCCTCAAGATATAAATGTTTTATCAGCTGTGTTGTATATTTCAACAGTTGTGAAATCCTTCTACACTTTATGCTTTCAGTAACATACCCTAAGTGTGTGAAGAAATCACAGCTTAAATGCATTGTCCATACTTATAATTACTTTCAAGGAATCACATAGCTGTCTCTGGGAATTCAGGATTCATAGCACATTTTCTGATATGATATGTAATTTAATTTAAAGCAAATTTATAAAACAATATGTTTAAGAGCATACATGTATGTTGTGTAACTCCCAAATATATTATTTCTCCTGATGGTATCCCCTAGAAGTAAAAATTTGGAAAAATAATGATATAACTTGAAAATTAAAGAAAAATAAGTGGTATAGTAACAGTTATGAATGGCTTTTATAAGTGGTCGTGGTCCATTATGTGATTTTTACAATCTTGTTTGTCCCTGTTTTAATAGCGTATTTTATAGTGCAATTAGTGATAAAAGCACCAGATATCAGGGACACTACACTTATGTATTGTAAAATATATTGCTTGTGAACCTCCTTAGTCTTGTAGCAGTGGTAATTGTTGCCTGGCCTACAAGGAAAACAATTATAGAAGGGAGGAAAAAGGCTTAGGAAGCTGAGGCTGCGGGAGGATAATCACTTGATGAAAAATGTATGTTGGCTGGACCATTAGGGATTTCGCTAACTATTTTCTCTTGTTGAGTTTGAGGCTTCTTCTGAAGGGAATATTTAAAGAGCTATCCTCTCGATAGCTTTCTAACCTCAGGAGAAATAAACCCACCCAAAGTTAAAAAAAACAAACAACTACAAGCTTCTCAATGGTACAGGACTTAACTCTAGGATACTGGCTCAATTTTTTTTTTTTTTTTTTTTTTTTTTAACGTGAGTCTTTCAATGGATAGTGAAGCCTGTATTGGGATACCCTATAGAAAGTGTGTCTTGGTGGAATAGTGTTAGCAATCATGGCTATTTGGAAGTAACATTTTATTTTGCTAATTGTGTTAATTGTACTGGACATTCAAAACTTCAACAAAATGGAGAATTTACTATCCTGTGATTTTTTTTTTTCCTCACACTAGAAGAGCGTCTTAAGTAAAATTATACTTCATTACTGTGCAGTGAGTCTTTTGCAAGATTGTGTATATTTTTGAATCCCTTTGCATTCTCTTATGACATGTATATTTTTCTTTATATTATGATAACTTACATACTTACCTAATTCTCCCTATAGAAATTCAGTCTTTTTGAGGGCAGGGATTTCTGACTTACTTATCTCTGTGCTTTTCCATGACATCCAGCAGCAGCTGTGCAATAACTGTGTGTTGAATTGGATGGTGTGGAACAGAAAGTGCAGAGAGCCTTTGCTTTCGTTTTTTTGCCCTTGTCTTCAACATCCCCTCATAACCGATTGTATTAAGACCCCTGCTTTGCAGTCTCAAGTCTGTGCTCATGAACCTTTAGATGTAGAGCATTCATTAGTAACTTGCATTCTTCCTTTGCAAAAGGAAGTTTTGTTCAGTTGTGCGTTCTTCCTTTGGTTTTGGTGAGGTTGTCTATATAGAACTAATTCCCCTTCCTTGTCATCTCTGTATTGTCAGTGTTCTAACCCATCCTTACCTCACTCAACTTACCTCAACAGTATCCTCTCCTTTATTCATGTTCCCTTTGGCTGTAGACCATGATAGCTCATTTGTGACACATTGACATTTTGGGATGGATAATTCTTTGTTTTTGGAGGGCTGTAGTCTATAGCACGATGTTGAGCATCATTTCTGTCTTCTGCCTACATCACATCATGTTGGTAATAGCCTCCTCTTTTCAGTTGTGACAGTCGGATATTATCAAATTTCCCTTAGGCAAAAATTGCCTCTGGTTTAAAACCACTGCCCTGGGGAGGGGGAAAAAAAGCTTGAAATAGCAGGAATCCTGCATCCTCTATCCTATCCTTCTTTTCCCTTACCCACTCTTATTTCTTTAGTCTCACTCTTCCTCAGGACAATGAAGCCATCACCAACCCTTAGCCCCTCCACATACTTGGCAGAATTAGTTCTTACATTCTTTTTGTGCTCACATTTTTTTTTTCTTGTTCGTAACTTTCCCAAAACACTTTTCTCTTTTGTATAGGATATTTTTTGTTCTTTATAGTTGTCTTCCTTACTAGATTTTGAACTTCTTCAGGATAGGAATTCAGTTTTTCATCTTTTTATTTCCAATGCTCAATGTAGTATAAGTATATTACATTGTAGTATAGCTACAGAGTTTATGGTACATACTAGTGAAAAATGGTAATTGCTCAAGAACTTTAGTAGGAAATTAGTTTGAGGTGTCGATTAGCATTGTGTTGTAGAGGAACTTGAATGCAAAGCTGAGGGCATACGTTAATGGATGGTGAAATGATGTCAAATAGTTTTAAAAGGACCCTTTTGATTGTTTAAGAAATATTTTGTCATATCTAACATTTGTGTGTAAGACACTTACAAATATTGATTTGGGAAATGAAGTGTGAGGCTGGAATGATTAAGAGGTCATGGGGACTGGAAATAGGATTAAGCGGTGGGAATTTGGAAGACAGGATCGTTAGTAAGCTGTTGCATAAGTTGAATAAATAGGACTTCACTCTAGTGTTAAAGAGTTTGATGTTCAAGAATGTTTCAGACACCAAAACCTGGCTGAAAGGAGAATGGCAGTGCTGTTAACAGGAATGTGCAGGCCGTGAGTAGGCTTTGAGGATGATTGTAATAGGAGACGTGCATCTTAGCAGTAGTGTTAGGAGTTGGGGTATATGCGGGGTCAGGAAAATTCCTTTTAGAAATAAGTGGCATGATGGTGAGATAGAATAGCAATGGTCATATTTTTTTCCTAAATAGATGTTGGAGTGTAGAGCCTTAGACTGCAGTTCACATTTTGGGTTACCTGCTATTGTCTGATTTTTTTCAGATATGCTTCATTCTTGAATTGTCACTGCAAATAAGTGAGTTAGTTCTTACTGTCCCCAGTTGGCAACTGATGCACCTAAAGACAGTTGGATGGAACAAGGATTGACAAATTCTTTCTGTCAAGGGCTAGATAGTAAATACTTTAGACTGTGCGCTGTCTCTGTCACAGTGACTTAACTTTGCATTGTAGTGTGAAAGGAGGCATAGACAATATGTGAACAAATGAGCATGGCTGCTTTCCAATAAAACTATTTACAGAAGCAGGTGGTAAGTTAGATTTGGCCCATGGGCCATAGTTTGCTGACCCCTACATCAGAAAATGGCATTGTTAATATCAAGATTGTAAGGATAGTTCTCTGGAATGGCTTTTGTTTTATTTTTATAAAAGCAGTTCAAAAGAGTGGTTAAGAGCCTGGGTTCTAGTGACAGGTATGTCTGTGTTCAAATTATGTTTCTATAACTTGCTGGCCATGGGTGACCTTGGGCAGGTAACCTCCAGTGTCCTCCTGTCATCTTCAAAACAAAATTCAAAGTTCTTACAGTGGCCTATGAGACACTGTGATCAGACATTTGCTTCCCTCATTTAATTTTGTTCTTCCATCCTTGATTATTCCAGTTCTAGGCAACTGACTCTTTTTAAAAATATGACTATTTGTGGAATGGATTAATGAATGGGAAAAATGAATGAATTTTATTTAATACATTTTGACTATGAGTAATGCATTACAAAATCTTGGTACAGACTTACAGGATAGAAATTGAGAGATGTTGGTAAGGTTATCCTTTAAGAAATGCTTTTTAAGCCATATCATCATAGGGTAGTATTATTGAGAGACAGAGTATGGAAATGGAAGAAATTTAAAGACAGGATGCCTGTTTAGATATCAGGAAGATGAAGATGAGCCAGTGAGAGGCAGAGAAGGAGAAATCATTCAGGCAGATTCTAGATCACACATACAGTAGAAAACAAAATTAAAGGCCCACTGTTTATCAGAGAAATGAAATAACATTAAGAATTGGGTATTTAGTAATTAGGAAAGCCATTGGTGATTATTAAGAGAACTGTTTTGGTAGAGTTGGTTTGATTGGAAATCAGGGTACAATGAGCTGATCATGAAAAGTGGAGGTAGAGTGGAAGAAATTGGCTTTTGGTGGAGAAAGAGGATAGTAGCTTCAGTGGTTAGGGGCTTAAGAGCAGGGTTTATACTCTGTTTAGGAGATGACTAAGCATTTGTGTTGGTGGAGAAGATAATGGGTAGAACAATGCAGGAGGATACGGTATTAAGAACAGAGCTGGAGAATTTACCTTTAGTAGAAATAGTTTCCTTGTGATCGGTAATGATTAAAGAGAGGGAGATGAATGTACCAAGACATTTTTAGTGGAAGAGAATAAAAGTAGGCTGTGATATCTGTTAAAAGGAAGGAAGAGGTGGTTATAATTATTTGGAGGTAAAGACATCTTTCTTTTTTTTTTTTTTTTTTTTAAATCCCAACACCATCCAGCGTAGGCAGTTCACTGGTTAGAAGATTTGTAAAATACAGGCAACCAGTCACTTATAGATTGCACATGATATTTGGAGAATACATACATGAATATGTTAAGATGGTCTTAGCATATCAGGTGATGTTTCTGACATGTTTTTTCATCCCACATACATGATTCTTTGTAAAGAGAGCTTGGGCTATATGGTTTTTATTAGTGAAGCTAGAAAACCTTTACTGCCATGAAATTCATTTCTTCATCCTACTGTGTGTAATTTTCTGTTCTGCAGCTTTATATCTTGGGCATTGTTGTGCCAATCTGAATCACTTTATTTATGGCGAAAAATGATGAGGTTGAGGAAGTGGAAAAATGACCAGGATGATTTATCTTTTACCTTACATTTCTCTCATGTTGCCTAATTAGTCAAAAGCCTGAAAAAAAAAATGAATAGGCTATATTTGCAAAGGTCAGTAGCTTTGTATTCTGTGTGTCTAGGTGAGAGAATGGAATTTGGAAGTCAAATATAACCTAAGAACATAGTTTATGTTTTTTGCTTGCAGAATTCACTCTAAAATATTTGTACTGATTGAACTGACGTTATGATTCACTGTGAAAAGGGCACTGTAAGGTACAGACAAGGACAAGCCAAATGGCATTGTGTACAGGATACCAGGCCTTGTTTAGGGAACTGTTTTTGTCCTTAGGAGAATTCTTATGATATGTATGACCTTTGAAGAATCAATTGCTTAACATTCTATCCCAAAACTTTAATAAATATTTTAATAGAAAATATGAATATGTTAATATAAGTATATACATTATTACATATTCATAAGTTTGCAAGTTTTGTTTGTCCCCAGTGGTTGTTAGGACAGAATTTTAAATTACACGAATTGCTGTCTAGTCCCTAATAAAGTAGCCTTAGCTAAGCTGTGCAGTCTTAAGAAAACAAAGGAGTGTAAATAAATGTCTGTGGCTGTAGGTGGGGAAATATTTTCTCAGTCAAATGAAGAAAACATTTGTCCCCATCCATTCTGGAGAGATGTTAGAAGTAATACTATTCCAGTAATAAAATAATCCTGATCTTCTAACATGCTTGTTATTAGCTTTAGTGATTATGTGATATAGAGATACTTAAAAATTGGTTGGGCACAGTGACTCATGCCTGTAATCCCGGCATATTGGGAGGCCTAGATGAGTGGAATGTTTGAATTCAGGAGTTGGAGACCAGCCTAGGCAATGGTGAAACCCAGTCTTTAGAAAAATTATCCAGGTGTAGTGGCACATACCTGCGGTCCCAGCTACTGTGGGTGGGGGTAGGGTGCTGAAGTGGGAGGATTGCTTGAGCCCAGGAGGTTGAGGCTGCACTGAGCTGAGATCATGCCACTACACTATAGCCTGAGTGACAGAGTGAGACCCTGTCTCAAAAAAAAAAAAAAAAAAAACTTATTGTCAGTCTCTCACGTGATTAACAGATATGATCCTTTGAAAGAATAATATTTGGGTATCATAATAATTAAGATTTGGAATTTTGATTGCTTTCTGAATCCTGGCACTCATAAACTAAGAATAGCAATTGGAGAATTTTATTCTCCTCCATGATTTGGCATATTAAAATATGGACTTTGTGGATTATCTGAAATGTCCAGATCATTTAGCTAGCATAAAATCCCCCTCCTTTTTTTTTAAAAAAAAATTATACTTTAAATTCTGGGGTACATATGCAGATAGTGCAGGTTTGTTGCATAGGTATACATGTGCCATGGTGGTGGCTTGCTGCATCCATTACCCTGTCATCTACATTAGCTATTTCTGTTACTGCTATCCCCCACCAATCTCCCCACCTACTGCTCTTCCTCCCCTAGCCCCCAACCCCACAGGCTCTGGTATGTGATGTTCCCCTCCCTGTGTCCATGTGTTCTCATTGTTCAGCACCTACTTATGAGTGAGAACATGCAGTGTTTGGTTTTCTGTTCTTGTGTCAGTTTGCTGAGAATGATGGTTTCCAGTTTCACCCATGTCCCTGGAAAGGACACGAAATCATCCTTTTTTATGGCTTCATTGTATTCCATGGTATATATGTGCCACATTTTCTTCATCCAGTCTGTCATTGATGGCTTTTGAATAGGAAACATTATGCATTCCTAGCTTTTAATTAAGATGTATTGAATGTTAACTCTTTTTTGGTAACTCATTGTGAACATTGATTATAATAATGTGTTCTAGATTTATGTGTCGATAAAATATTGTCTGCATCTTCTCCCTTACCAAGTTCCTAGACTGCTGGATTTTCTTCTAAATTGTTTCTTTATAAACCTCTGATCTCTTTGCTCTTCTCTTGACTATTATGGCTACTGCTAATCTCTGCTACTCTATTTCTATTTTTTCTTAAAACTAATGTAATTAGTGTTTAGATCTACCATCTTAACATTTGAGTTCCATTTCACTTACCTGTTTCTATGTTTGCTTCTTTTTCTTTTTTCTTGACCTCTTTGAGATTCTGCAAATATATTTAAATTTTACTTTCTCCTTCCTATACTTGTTAGCTATACATTCTCTTAATATTCTTTTAGTTTTTGCCCTAGAGATTATAAGTACATCTTTGGCTTACTACAGTTCAAAACAAATTATTCCTGTTAGAATGTCTTTGATAGTGCTAAAGCCTTAGAACACTACAACTCCATTTGTCCCCTTTTTACACGTTAGTTGTCATGCATTGTAACTTTTTATGTATTCCACATGACTAATGTTTTCTGCTCTTAGTCCACAAACTCTTATACTGAATTATTTGTTATTATTATTGTCTTTATTTCTAGAGTACCTATTTGATTATTTTTTAAAATAGATTTCAGTTGTCTGGTGAAATTCTTTTATCTTTTTATCTTTTCCCACCATTTTCTGTATTTCCTTGAACAAATTAATTCTAATTATCTTAAAATTCTTATCTGGCAACTCTAATATCTGTATCACTGGTGAGTCTCTTTTAATTGCCTGTAATTTCAGTTATATGCTATAATTTCTTGGCATGTGTAATTTTTGATTAAATATCAGACATCGTAAATAAAGAATGTAGCTTGTTCAAATGATATCCTCTTCCAGAGGGTTTTCACTCTTTCTCTGCTTGTCAGATAGAATAAAGGCTGACCAACTTAATATAATCAGGGTCTGCATCAAGGCTAGGTTGCAGTATTTTAAATCTGTCTACCTATGATTTTGCTTTTATTTCTCTAGTACTTCCACGGCTTCCAACTGAGAGCCTGGAGTATTTAACGGGGTCTTTTGGTTCTTAAGTCCTGAATCCTAATTCTTGTCGTCTTAGCATGACAGCTCTGCCAAAAACTCTATTTTGTTTCCTAGAGTCATTCTTAGTCCCCCACACAACTTCAGTATTTGGCACGTGACATGAATGGCCTTGTGTCAACTTCTGTTTTCTTTCCCTCTCTTCTCACTAGGATCTTGGTCCCTTGAATGTTCGGTTTTCTCTCTAGTCCCGCAAGACTTTCAAAAGCTCTGTTGCTTTCTACATTACCAGTGATGGTCCTCTTGCTTCCTTGATCACTGCTTTGATTTATTCGAGGTACTTTAAAACTAACATATCTAAGATTGAACTCAAAATCGTGTGCCATAGAACATTCCATTTCTCATTAGTTTTTACTAGCCAGTGTGTGCAATCTGTGGCCTACTACTACCAACTCTTTCTAGTTTGAAGGAAATGAGTTTTAGGTTGCCATGAATGCAATCTCAACCATTATATTAGTGTATTTTATTCCTTAGGGAGTAAAACTAAACTCTCAAAACTAAATATTTAATTCATATTTGCTAAGTTTCTGGTGATTACAGGATTTTTGGTTATTTTTCCTTTTTAAGGATTTTTGAATTAGGCATGACTGGATTTATTGTGGTGATTGCATAGCACTATCAAATAATGACATATACAGCGGAACAACCCTTCATGAAGCCTAATAAACCCCGTAGTTCTAGTGCCTTATTGACCCTGTGTGTTACATATAATAGAGGTTCAATGGATTTATGAATGGAATTCATAGTTCATACTAAATATAATTCATCACATTCTGAGCCAAGGGTAAGCAGTCTTGTTCTATGATGGTTTTAAATTCAGAACAGTTTTGTTTTTCCTTGCAACCACATTAACAAAAATACACTACATTAAGAAGAAATATAGATTGTTGTGGAATGTAGGTTAGATACAACTAAGGAGAAATTTCTTAAGCTGTCTCATATAATAAATAGCAGAATGCTGTGAGAATAGGGAGTGCTGGGTGGGTTAGACCCTATGACCTTTTCAGCAGCCAAAGCTTTATAGCCCTTGTGTATGATATTTTATATTTAACTCTTATTTGGGAACTCAAAGGTATTGAGAAGTAATTTAATAGGAATATACATATTTGTGGCAAAATACTACTAATTTAGTATTTTGGGAGAGGAAATAATTTATTCTCTTATATGCTTGAAAATCTGCTTTTTATGAGACCATATAGAAATTTTTTAAACTTTTTGACTTTTAAAGCCTCTGTTAGAAAATAATTGAATCAGTCAAGTTCAGTTTAACACTTACTGCTAGGTACTGGGTTAGGCCCTGGGGAACCGAATGAATAAGACATATTTACCTTCAGAAAAAAAACACCAGATAAATACAATCTAATAAAGTAGGTGAGATGGCTACGAAATGCAGAAAGTGTTGCAGAAGCCTGTCTTAGCTTGAACTGATCAGGACTGGCTTCTTGGAGGAGGAGACATTCTGGAATGAGTAGACATAGTCAGGTGATGGAAAGGAGATGGGTTGCTGTTTGATCCAGGAGGAATAGGTGGCCCAAGCAAAGCGGGAAGTAGGAAATACCATGTGCGGGGGACAGGTGTGGTGGGAAATGAGGCCCGTCCATTGATGCTTAGGCTTTATCTTTGACCTCAGTGACTTTTGAACTTAAAACAAACAACAAAAAAAACTACACCTTTGTAGTTCTATTCTCAAGAGGAATTGTATGTGAAAGCCAGTATGTAAAACCGATAAGAGGTAATGGGGGGAGAGTTTAAATTCAAGAACTATTTGTGAGTTACATTTATGAGACTTTGTGATTGCTTAGGTATGGGTGATAAAAAAGGTTGGCTCACACATTTTCTGATTGGGTGATAGAATAGAAAGTAGCTCTGTCACGTGTCACATCGAATGTAAGAGCAGGTTTTGTCCAGGATAAGTTGCTTTGTATATGGTGAGTATGAGGTTCCTGTGGGACATCTACGTTGTAATGTCTGCCAGACCTTTAATCTGAGAGAGTAAAACTCGAGGCAGGGCTGTGGTGATGAGACATACAAAGATGGTTTTTTTGTTTTGTTTTGTTTTGATTGTACTTTAGGTTCTGGGGTACATGTGCAGACCATGCAGGATTGTTGCATAGGTATGTACATGGCAAGGTGGTTTGCTGCCTTCATCCCCCCATCACCTATATCTGGTATTTCTCCCCTCATTTATCCCTTCCCACCCTCCCCACCCCCGCTGTCTGTCCCCTACCCCCACCTGCTGACCAGTGTGTGATGATCCCCTCCCTGTGTCCACATGTCCTAATTGTTCAACACCTGCCCATGAGTGATAACATACGGTGTTTGGTTTTCTGCTCTTGTGTCAGTTTGCTGAGAATGATGTTTTCCAGATTCATCCATGTCCCTACAAAGGACAGGATCTCATCGTTTTTTATGGCTGCAGAGTATTCGATGGTGTATATCTGCCACATTTTCTTTGTTCAGTCTATCGGTGGACATTTGGGTTGGTTCCAGGTCTTTGCTATTGTAAGCAGTGCCACAGTGAACATACGTGTGTATGTGTCTTTATTATAGAATAATTTATAGTTCTTTGGGTATATACCCAGCTGGGTCAAATGGTATTTCTATTTCTAGGTCCTCGAGGAATCACCACACTGTCTTCCACAGTGGTTGAACCAATTTACACTCCCACCAACAGTGTAAGAGTGTCCCTCTCCACCACATCTTCCCTAGCATCTGTTGTACGGTGGAAGTGGAGGAGATCATTCAGAGATAGACTCGGGGTTTACTAACCTTAAAGGAGGAAAAGGAACTGATTTAGAGAAGGAATGGTGTGAGGCATATGAGGAGAGCCAGGATAATGGGTGGACCTGTAAACAGAGGGAATCCAGAGTTTCAGGCAGAGTAGAGTGATCCTAAATGTGTTTGTCAATGAGGTCATTAGTTTTCTTTTTAAAAGCTGTCTTCCCAGTTCATTAGGAGCAGGAGCTTCATTGTCAAGGGTTAAGGAGTCAATGGAAAGTGTAGACATAGAAATTAAGTAGCAAATGTATAATACTTTTGAAATGTGTCTATAAGAAGAGAAGGAAAGAGAGCTGAGAGTATTTGTGGGCTGGGAATGATGATCCAGTAGTGAGAGGAACGTTCTAGATCCGGTTAGGGAGGAATTGATAATTGATGAAGCTAGGTTCCCCATAGGATGAGAGAGTGGGCTATTTCAAAGATAAAGGGAAGGAAGACAGTTGGCCTTGATGTGGAGGAGGAAACCTTTATTTCTGAAACCGAAGAGAAAGAGCACAGGCTGGGCATCCGATGGGTGTATGTTTCTGTGGTTAGTGGATGTGGATTGAAGAAAGAACATTCCTTCCCATTTCTCCCAGAAGTTGGAAGTAAGATTGTCTGTGGGGAGGAAGAGCGTGACCCTGAGTAGAGGACCTGATGAGAGTGGTAGAGATGAGCAAAGGAGGGAATCTAAGAGCAAGTATAAGGATACACTGTGAATTTGTAGTTGACATGCAGATGTAGAAGGGAATGGAGGGTGACTGTGAAAGAGTAATAGGACTGACTGGAGTTGGACAGGCAAGGAAGGGCAGGAAAGGGCTGACGGTCTTTGATGAAATTGTGGAATCCAGGGCCCGAACGCCCCCGTGATAGTGGTTCCCAAACCATGCTGCACCCTGCGGAAATCACCTGCGGATCTTTAGGGATGACTGGCACTTGGCTCCTAAATGAGGATTTTCTGAGTTAATTGGTATGCGTTGCAACCTGTGTGTGGGAAATTTCAAAGGTTCCCAGATGACTCCCACATACGGGTTGCAGCAGTTTGTGCTCTAAGAGGCTGAAGAGCAGGTGAGGGGGAAGATCTGGAACTATAGAACGTGTGGCCAGAGTGGGGATATTAGCATTTTAGGTTTCTCGGGTAGTGTGCATGGCCATGGGAGTGGCTGGCTGAGGTTGAGTAGAGGGGATGTTGACTGGAGTTGAGACGGCCAAGAAGTTGTGAAAGTCACTATGGCTTTTAGAATTTGGCGGTACACTTTCCTGGTCTTTTCTCCTCCCGCTGGATAAAGAGCCTTGTGGTAAGAATGCAGTGCCATCTAACAGGCTAATTTGGGAGTAGGGATTAAGATATGATTTAACAACAGGATTTATACATGCCTTGTGAATGTGTATTTGAAAATTATAGTTTAAAATATTGTTGATGCAAGTAAAAATCCCCAAACTAAATAAGGAATCTAATAGGAACTTGCAGTTTGAAAGCAAGATAACAGCATTTGAAAGCCAGCGCTTATGATGCATTATCAAGGCATCTCTTCTGTGACATCATCTGGTGTTCATATGCTTAAAATTTTCATACCATTATTCTACATTCATAATAATCTGACATTTAATTATAAGGCTGAAAGTCTCTAGAAAAGCAAGCCCCAACCTTTTTGACACCAGGGACTGGTTTCGTGAAACAGTTTTTCCATGGCTTTGGCAAATGGTTTCGGGATGAAACTGGCATTAGAGTCTCATAAAGAGCACACGCCCTACACCCTTTGCATACGAATTTCACAATAGCGTTTGCAGTCCTATGAGAAGCTGATGCCACTGCTGATGTGGCAGGAGGTAGAGCTCAGGTGGTAACGCCTGCTTGCCTCCCACTCACTTCCTGCTGTAGGACTCCATTCCTAACAAACCATGGACCTGTGAACCGGTACCAGTTCGTGGTCTGAAGGTTGAGGGACCCCTGTTCTGGAAAACTAGTCACATGCTAATTTAAGGTAATAAATAGCCAAATAGAAAAATAGCACTTATAGCAAAATTAGCAAAAGTAACCTTAGTAACTCACTTTACCAAATGACCCTTTGTTTAACATTGCGTCATTTGCCCTTCTACTTTGAATCCTTTTACGTCCCGTAAAGAAGCCCCTTGACCTCCAACAAATGCAGACCATAAGTTGAAAATCACTGACCTATATGGATGCAGAACTTCCCTAGGACAATGGATGGCCAGCAAGGGTGTGAGCCAGGAACAATGATTTCAAGGTTTAAACATTTTTTTCCAATGTAAATCTCATAACATTTGTATGACATGCTATCTCGGGCCCTAAAATTAACCTTGGATGGAAATGTATTTCCCAGTTATGTCGGGGAGACAGTTTATTGCAGTGTCCGGGTATAGGAAGTATAAGTGGTACATAGCGGTTGTGGCTGGAATTCTATACAATGCTGTCAGTTGACTACAACAGGTAAAATATATACAAAGATCTTTCTGTTAATGTCTTCCACTGATCTTTTATTCTGTATAAAAATACTTTTCCTAATCATATTCACACCTCAATCACAGTCAAACCAAGCAGCAATCAACTCTGGTAAAAGTGATATTTTCTTAAGTAAATAGATGGGTAGAAAGGAGGAGGGAGGAAAAAGAAAGGGAATGGTAAAATGGGAGGGGATTTAGCAGCATAAGCCAGGATTTTAGGTTTTTACAGTGTAATGTTAATTGGGTTTTGGTCCCCTTTATTTCTATTGTAGTCAGTGTAGTGCTTGCTATGGGCTTGTCCCCACCGTTCACCTGGCTAACTCCTTCTCATCTCATGAGGATGAGTTCTGTGACCTCTCTCCCTGCAAAGGCTTCCTGATTTTTTTTCAGGTACAATACAGCCAAATCAGACAGGAGAAATTGGGTCTTCCTCTCTGATCCTCTGGCACCTGGATTATATTGCTATCCTAGTACTTATTCTATTGTACCAATATACGTAAGCAGGTAGATATATTTGTTTCCATCTGTATTTCTCTATATCAGAGTTTCTCAACCTCAACAATATTGACATTTTTGGCTGGATAATTTTTTTCTTGTGGAATCCTGTGCCCTGCAGTATTTTTAGCAGCATCCCTAGCCTCTACCCACTAGATGCTATTAGCACTCCTTCCGAGCTGTCACTAGCGAAGTGTCTCCAGACATTACCAAGCATCCCTTGGGAGTGGCGGGGGCAGGGAGCGGAGGCAGAGAATTACCCCTGCTCAGAACCACTGCTCTATATCAGACAAAGAGCTTCTCAAAGGACCATACCAACTTGCTGCTTGTATTTCCAGTGCTCAGCGCAAAGCGTTCATTGAATCACTAAATAACCCAGGATATGAGGGTTAACTAATATGGAGTGGATTCACTCTTTCCCTCACCACCTCCTTTCTCTCTAAAATTTCTACAGATTGAATGTTGAGAGTCTCTTGACAATTATTCAAAACATGTAAGAAATGGTAGGCAGATACAGGAGGAACCTGACTTCCTGTATTGTCACCATTGACTTGTGTGACCTCAGGTGATTGACTGACATCCTTTCAACCTGGTTTTGGTTTTAAAATTGGGATAATAGGGTTGTAATGAAGTTAAAATGGGATAACATGTTTGAAAACATTTATCACAATAGTTGTTCAACATATACTAGTTTAATACTCTTGATTGATTGATTCATGCATTCATTCAGCACATACTGAGTACATACTATAAGCTGGTCCCAAGCTAGAACCAGCTGGAGAGGGCATCAGTTACACCCACACCCAGTGGGTCCTGGCATTGAGGAGTTTGTGCTCTGATGTGGGAGAAAAGTGTGCAACTCATTGTGGTGAGCCTTTTACTACTTAAGGTATGAACCAAGTGGGAGAGAGCCCCAGGGAGACAAACTGACCTGAAGGGTTGTTGGGAAGGCTTTTTAGAAGAGAGAGACTTGACATTAGGAGGACAGTGGGGAAAGAACATCCCAGGTAAAGGCAGCAGCCTCTGCAGATGCAGTGGGCATAGCCACTGTGTGGAGAGAAGAGCAAGGTGTGGGCCAAGTTGGACAGTGATGAGAGAAGAGGGTTCAAAATAGGTTAGAATCTACATGAGCACAAATATTTCTGAAATTAGGGTTTGTTCACCAAAGTGCCCCCCTGGGTAGAGTAGCGCAGTTTTTTTTTTTTTCTTTTCATTTTGTCATTGTTAGTCTTACCCTTCTTACCAAGTTGAGCCTCCCAGAATCTCACCTTGTTTCCATTCATTTACAAGCGTATTAAGGGTATCAGCATATCTAGAAGGGTGTGCTATACCAGGAGCTCTTCGGATTTTTGCATTTTCCTTCCTTCTCTTGGTATAAGCTATGTTCACATGTATCTTTAATACATTCATTTGAGATAAAATGAGCAGGGTTTTGTTATCTCTCCCTTAGCAGTGAAAGGAATACTGCCTGTGTTATCTGTTTGCTGTTTACAACACCTCTTTGAGGTAGGCAGTGTTTTCTTTATTCGGAAGATAGAATAATTGACGCCAGGGAAGTTAACTGAGTCATGTAAAGGTCTGCACAATGGAGGAACACTGGTTACTTTGGTAACTTGGCCCTTTGGGAAGAGTTGAAAATCAATCTCTTTTGTGCTGCTGTTGTGGAGAGCTCTTAATATATTGATCTTCTAATCTCTTAATATATGTTTACTATTTGGATATTATTATTCAGGCATCCAGTAAGACATGGCCTACAGAACCATCTTTGAAAGATTTTCTTAAAGACACAACCTAAACATTTGCATGTAATGGTTACAATTTACTTTAATTGAGTGATTTATATTGTATTTATATCATTAAATAAATTATGGTGTAGTATCAAACCTTAAAACCTCTCAGTTAAATATCTCTAGGCTTATTAATTAACGTTTGTTAATGAAAACACATGAAAAGTCAAATAACTCCGTGACTATATTGTCATTTGCACCTATTCATGAAGTCTTATCCGGTCTAAAATAAAATATTTAAGACGACTAGTAGTATATACAGTCTAATTCCAACATAAATGGATTCTCTGGGGGGAAAAAAACACAACACTCATATTATCCTCTTAATGTTAAGTAACAGCAAAACAACAGCAGAGGGCACCAAATACCCATTTCAGTCTTCCACAGTTTATTGATATTTTCTAGTTTTTGTGCGTTTTCACTCTCTGCCTTTATTCTTCCTTCCTTTCTTCCTTTTTTTGAGTACTTAAAATATTTAATATTGAAACCATATTCATACTTTTTAGTTGATGATGGTTTTTCCTTCAGTTAATTTTAGAATATTTAAAAATTACAGCAAGGCATCCATTTGTTTTTATTCAGTGACTCACATTTAACATGCATCAGAATTTCAGAAATTTTTTAAAACTCTTATTCAACAAATATTCTATACTAAATCAAGTAAAATCATTAAGTATTTAATTTCATTTTCTTGCCAGAATATTATTAGGCAATAAACCATTTTTCACCATATTTAGGATATTTAAGATTATTTAGAACATGCAATGTAATATGATGGCTACATAATTCTGTAGAACATTATATTAAGATTTGTCAAGTAAATTTTTGTTTTCCATTTCAAGATTCAGTACTGATATCTATAGAAGTGTGTGTGTGTGTGTGTGTGTGTGTGTGTGTGTGTTAGATATGTAATATTTCTTTGCCTTGTTCTTAGTATCCTTAATCTCTGGTTTCAAAGGAGAGTCTGATTTTTTTTTTAAGTTACTAGCTCTTCTGCTTTATACTTTAGCATGAAAATCAGCCTGTTTCTACCAGTGCTTGCTGGTAGAAATAAACTATTTTTAATTAACAATATGAACCATTTGATATCATTATAGATTGGACTCAGTGCTCATTCAAGATAAATAGCAAATTATTTTACAAGGTATTTTAGAATGCTCTTGAAAACTGCAGTATTAAGAAACGATTCAGAAATAAATAAGTAAGCTTTAAGTCAGAATCATTGAAATGAATGGTGGAAGAGTACAATTATTGCCAGTGTTTTACATTTCTCTTTGTCACTGGATAAAACCAAATACACTGAAAATATCATTATAATATAGGTTTTAGGAGACAAGGCTCTCAGGTATTTCACTAGACATGACTTAACCTAGAATATATTCAAATATTTAATGATAAACATTATAAATATGTAAAATGATAAGGATTCATCAACATTTTTTCCTCTGCAGATTCTAAGTTATTGCTTTTTTGTTGCTGGAGGCTACTGCATATGGTGTGTGTGTGCCTGTGTGTTTATGTGCTGAAAAATATCCATGCTTGAATACAGATTAATCTCATGATCATAGTTCTGTTATTTTTCCTTGGGTTTTCACTTGAGAGACAATTTTACCTGCTACCCTCAACCTGTAATTGCCACAGGTTCACTTTCAGTAACAAGGAAGAAGTCCAATAATTTCTTTCTAGTTTTATTTCTGCAATTACTTTAAGTTTTATTCCTTATTTAAAATCTGAAATGGCTAGATCTGTATTTAAAATTGCAATTGACTTGGTTCTTACATTGAAAATGTCAAATATGTCTATCTTACTACCCTTCTAAGTAGGTGTGTAGATATATGTATTTTGCATTTATCATTGAATTTTACTAGCAAATTTGAGACCTTTTCATTTGTGTATACCGTATAATTTAACTTTCCTTGTTGGCTTTCTTCTTAAGGACAGAGGCTTTATTTTCTCCCAAGCATCTTGCACATAATAGGCACTCCACAAATATTTGTTAAACTGAATTTAATCTTCCTCCATGATAATGTAAAGATGAGTTTGTGAGCACACATTTCAAATGTTCTTAATAAAGGTAGCAGAGCAAGCATACTCAGCTTCCTGCTAGAGAATTTTCCGGATCCGATAGCCTGTATTTGAAATTGTTAAGAATATAAGCTTGTTTGAATGACTTAGTTTGCTCTAGACATGAATATCTTATGATTAAGCCAAGAGACTTATGAATTGGATAAATGTTTTAATTTCCCTACAATTAAGCTTAGTGTAATATAGTATCAGACATGTTGGTAATTAATTCTGCCATCTCCATGCATTTAGCCAAAATATTATCCTCACAACTTTGCTGCATACGTATATTTTGTTGTAACAAGACTTTGTTGGGTTAGTTAAATCTATTGTCAGGTATTACAAGTTATGCAGGACTTGGTATCAGAAATGATAGTTCATCTATAGGACTTGGGGGCTACTCATTTTCTCTCCTTTAGTCTCCTCCTGTTACCTTCTCATCTGTTTTTGTTTTGTTTTTTTCTTTTTTAAAAACTTTGTGTGGATTGCTGTTAGGTACAGTTTTTGCTACAATGACACAGTGCACTGAGAAGTTCTGATAAGAGGAATCACACACAGTCACATCCAGATATCATTGTCCTAGACAGTAGATGACTTTTCAGGTGTCCAAGCACATGTGTTGCCTGGTGGCACACCTCCCGGGAAGGGACAGAATCATTGGCAGATCAGCAGGTGCCAAAAGGGGGCATATATGGTTGACATCAGGAGAGAGAGCTTAAAGGACTACCTTGAGGCTACCACTCTTACCTCCTTTTTGCTTCAAGTCACTCTTGCTGCTTCAATAATTTCTTTACTAAACATGGTTGATTTTATATTCTTTGGTAGTAATGGTCTCTTTCTGCTAAAAGAATTTTGCAGATCCTTCCTGGAAAGGCATCATCTGCCAAAGCACTGCGATGGGCTCTTGTTTTACCTAATGTTATTACCTATTCCTTCATACCCAGTGTCAGTTCTGTCTACATAATATTGATATGTGATGATATTTTATCTTTTGCTGTGACATAACCAGCCCTAATACCTAGTCTGGTGTTTAGGCCATAACAACAGCTTCGTATGTGGTGTAGCTATCATTATTAATAATAATTTTCATATCAGTATGAGATAAAATATTTGTATATAATTTTATTATTCACTCAAACTAGTGTTGGTAGGTAAAAAGCAGTAAGCATAGCATCTCACATTACCCATTCATTGTTTTAAAAAGCAAATATAAAGCACAGTGCTGTGAGAAATAAAAGGGTAGTATGCACATTCTTCAATCTGTCGTGTTTTCTACATGCTCAGTGCTATTGCATCCTTTTACCTTCCCTCATCTGGATGGTTTCAGTTGCCTTCCACTTCATATTTATGACTCTTGTCTTGCTCCCTTTAGCCAATATTGCTGGCAGATATAATGTTTATACAATTAAGTTTGATCATGTTACTCCCCTCATTAAAGCCTTTAGACAATAGTTCTCAAACTTTGCTGCATAAAGTCAATCTGGGGTGCTGATTAGATTCTGATGCATTTTTTTTTTCTTTTTTTTGAGACGGAGTTTCGCTGTTGTTACCCAGGCTGGAGTGCAATGGCACTATCTCGGCTCACCGCAACCTCCGCCTCCTGGGTTCGGGCAATTCTCCTGCCTCAGCCTCCCGAGTAGCTGGGACTACAGGCGTGTACCACCATGCCTGGCTAATTTTTGTATTTTTAGTAGAGACGGGGTTTCACCTTGCTGACCAAGATGGTCTCGATCTCTTGACCTCGTGATCCACCCGCCTCAGCCTCCCAAAGTGCTGGATTATAGACGTGAGCCACCGCGCCCGCCGATTCTGATGCATTTCTAAAGATACTGGTTCAGGTCTCATATCAGGCCCGGGAAGCTTTATTTCACAAGCACTCCTGATGATTCTGAGAAAAACACTGCTTTAGTGGCTCTCAAGCCTGCAGGATAAAGCCGTGCCTTGCATTCTTCATCTTGGGCATTTGTGGTTTCAGCAGTATCCATCGTGTGATACTTCTCCCTTTGTCCTGTTCCACGCCTGGCCGTCATTCTGCCAGGAGTGCTCTTTTCATTGCTCGTTACATCTTCCGTGAGAGTTTCCCAGTCACCAGAGGTGGAGTTGGTACTTCCTCCATTGCATCTTTCTTGTGCCTTATCTGTTTGTTTATGGCACCATTCATCCTACATTTTAGTAACTGATGTACACATCATCATCTGTTTTGAATTCCATGACTAGAAAAACCATTTCTGACTCATCTTGGTACTGAGTACCTTGCACAAACACATAAGTGTTATGTCTTGTGTCCCCCACAGAAGGGGGAGTGAATGAATTAGATACGAGAGTGAGATTTGTAAAGTCTTGATTTTATTTCTGCATCTGTAACTTTATGATTGTGTAGTATAAATTTATCACATGTATAACTGTACATAAGTATGTATGCTTAAGTGTAGTATAGAAATATTCAAAGCAGAAGTTTGTACACAGAAGGTAGTGATCTGCTTGAAAAATTTGTAAGTAATTTCAGGAGAGAAGCCACTTGAAATATTTATTGCAGGATGAGTAGAAGTATGTATGACTTGAGTGGCAGAAGAGAGATTCAGGAGCGAGCATGATTCTGGCATAAGCATATGCAGAAATACAAATGTCTGAAACTACTTGGTCCTGGAAAGTACAAGTGGTTTGATTTGGTAGAAGTTATAGGGATGGTGGTTAGAGATAAAATTGGAAGGGTAAGCAGCAGTATCTCTTGGAGAATGTTTTGTGCTTTGCAGGTAAGTCTGGATTTTGTCCTTGGGTTCAACAGAATGTTGACGTCTCTTAAGCTAGACAGAAACATGGTCAGAGGGGAGGAAATTAAGACAGAAGAGAGACCAGTTAAGGGGATTTGTGGTAATTTTATGACAGAACAGCTGATTGGCAATTTAATTTTCTAAAAAATTTTTAAGGCTCATCAAGTGAAGCAATGGGGGTGGAGAAGGGACAGAGAAATCTGTAACTGGTTGTGACCAATTGGTTCTAAACACCACTGCACCTGGACCAGCCAATTGCATACAGTTTTCAAAATATTCTTTGTTCATTCTGCTAGGTACTGTGATAGGTTTAAGATTATACAAGATGACTAAGACATGATTGGCCCCTGATTTTGAAATGTTCCTGTAGAGTACAGGAAAATGTAAATATCTAATTACATAAATATGGCAAAGACATACAAATATGTGTCGTAGACATAAAACATTATGGGAACTGGATTCACTGTGGACTAACTTCCTTGGCAGAATTAGTCTTTTTCTCCCATCCCCCAAATTTACTGGGGGACAGTTGACACATTGTCAATTGTGTATATCCCAGGTGTACAGTGTGATGATTTGATATACATCTACCTTGTGGAATAATAGGGTATTTATGGAAGAGAAGGGATTGGAGGTGGAGTAAAGGAAGAGCATTTTGCGAAAGGGAGTAAGTAAAAGGATTTATGTGCAAGGGCCCATTGTTACAGTCTTAGGGCCTATTTGTTAAAGCTCGGAAGGTATTTGGTATCAGACTGTAATGGACCTTGAAAATTGTGCTAAAGGAGTGTACGTTTTATTCTAGAGCTTTATTTTCTAATAAAGTAATATATATTATATGATCATATACAATCCAAGAAATATATGGAAATACAAACAAAATTCTCTATAATTCCATCACAAAATTGTAATAATATTTTCAAGCATTTCTTTCTAATCTTTCTTGCCATAGATATATATGTGTGTATGTATATATGTGTGTGTGTGTGTGTGTGTATGTATATGTACTTAAGTATGAAATATGTGAAATTGGAATCATACTTGGTGTGTTGTGTGTGTGTGCACATGTGCATGTGTGTATAGTTTCATCTTACTAAAATTGGAACATGAGTGTTTTCCTACATGGTTAGTTGTGCCCAGGAAAGATGGTTTGTAAATACTGTTATTATATTATATGGCTATGAATAAATTATTTACCCGTTTCCTTATTGTTAGATATTTAGGTTGTTTCTAATTTAAAATAATGGATACTGTTTCACTGAACATCTTTGAACATAAATCCTTGTCTGTATTTCTGACTATTTAAGATAGGATCCTGGAAATAAATGTATTGGATCAAACAGTTTCAATTATAAAGGCTCATGAAGAATTTTGCCAAATTACTCTTTTCAGACTATTTAAATTCACACCTACAGCGTAAGAGTTTGACTTTCTCTATACTGTTCTTAGTGTTTACTGATTGATAACTTACTAATTGCATCTTGTGATTATTTTTACTGTTGTTTCCTTGACCACTAATTTGAGCAGCACCCTTTATTCTTCTTTTACTGTCTTTGCTCTTCATAGTTTTTTTTTTCTTTTGGCAATAGTATTCTTATTGCTTTTAAGAAATGTTTGTATTTATTAAAACACTTTATCAGTTCTATTTCTGAAACATTTTATTCCTATTTTTTGGTTGTCATCTAACATGTTTTTTGTAGCAGTTGAGCTTTTAAGTATGTTTAGAAATTCCATTCTCATCTCAGGATCAGATACTTACCTATATTTTGATTTCGTTTTTTGTATTGTCTAGTTTTCTTAATAATTCATGATAATGGAAAGTTTTTGGTAGAAGAGTTACATGATTAGATTTTTGCCTCAGAAGCCTGTGGCTCTGTGGAGGTCACAAATGTTGGAGTAAGGAGAGACTTAGGACAGTGAAACCTGTCTTGAGGAGCAAAGATAAGGGTCTGACATTCTGTCGTCACAGTGGGATAGATTCCCAACTGATGAATCGGGAGGCACAGCAGGATTAGTGAGGGGGTGGAGATGAGCACGTTAAAATGTGAGGTAGGTGTTGTAGGACATCCCAATACAAGCCATTTAAGTTACAGGATTGAAACTCCTTTAGGAGAGTTGTCTGGCTGATGATGGAAATTAGAGAGCCATCTACATATAGGTGATAGTTTCCATGTGGGAGGAGGAATGAGTTGTCGGGGCAGCTGCCTGAGAGGGAGAGATTGACAGAAGTAGACTTACAGGAGATAAGTTTTACCAGGATGCTGGAGAGGGAGCTTTTTATTATTTCTTTTAGCTCTCTGTCTTTTTCTTTCCAGCTCAGCAAAAAATAACAATGTTATATACTGCAAAGACATTAGGGAAGAGAGGGACTGAAGAATTCTCATTGGATTAGTCTACTACTTTAAGTAAACTTGGCTGAAAGGTACAAATTTGGCTAGAAGAGGAGAGAAATAGAGGGAGCATGGTTGAGAGATAGCTTTTATTTATTTATTTATTTTTTTAAGAATCTAAGTAGACTCTAATATGTTCTTTATTCAGGGAATGAAATCTTTGACTAGGGAGAGATTGAAGGTAAAATGCAAGAAGGAGGGATATGATGGTTGTAGCAACTTAAAGGATTGGGAGCCACGGTAAACAGATTATTCCATCAGGTGAAACAGTAGTATATTCTCAGACAGAATTTGCTCATAAATTATTGAAACAAATTTTAATCTGTCCTATGAGTAAATGTACTCTCTTCTTCAGTAATAAACTGTTACTTTCTTGGTTTTTAAACTAATTGGCAATTTTGTGATTATTCCAGCATGAAGTTCTTCTAATTGTGTAAGCTGATATCTTCTACATGTTGCTGATTGGCAAAGTTAGTGCGTTATCTTTCATGATATAGATTCCTAGAAGTACAGCTTAATAAGCATGTTAATTTGTCTGATTATTTATTGTTTATTAATATATGAAATTAAGCAGTTTTAATTATAACTATCTTTTAAAAATATTTATTACAGGGAAATTTACCTAAATATTCTCATAATTCCCTGATGGTTCAAGCAATAAAAACAAACCTAACAGACCCGGACATACATGTGCTTTTCTTTGATGTGGAAGCGTTGATTATTCAACTCCTGACTGAAGAAGCCTCTAGGCCGAATACTGCGCTTATTTCCCCAGAGAATTTGCAAAAAGCATCTGGCAGCTCAGACAAAGGGGGCTCTTTTCTAACTGGAAAACGAGCAGCGGTTCTCTTCCAACAAGTGAAAGAAACGATCAAAGAGAACATCAAGGAACACCTCCTTGATGATGAAGAGGAGGATGAGGAGATAATGAGGCAGAGAAGGGAAGAAAGTGATCCTGAATATCGGTCCAGCAAATCGAAGCCATTGACCCTATTAGAATATAATTTAACTATGGACACTGCAAAGCTGTTCATGTCCTGCCTCCATGCCTGGGGTTTGAATGAAGTATTGGATGAAGTTTGTTTGGATCGCCTTGGAATGTTGAAACCCCACTGCACAGTATCGTTTGGTCTCTTGTCAAGAGGAGGCCATATGTCACTGATGCTGCCTGGTTATAATCAGCCTGCTTGTAAATTGTCACGTGGGAAAACGGAAGTGGGAAGGAAGGTGCCAGCGACTGAGGGAGTAGGAAAGGGAACTTACGGAGTGTCCCGAGCCGTCACCACACAGCATCTCCTGTCTATTATTTCTTTGGCAAATACTTTAATGAGTATGACCAATGCAACTTTTATTGGTGATCATATGAAGAAGGGTCCTACCAGGTGTGACCATGATAGTTTGATTTTTATTCTTAAGTTTCCAAAAAAGAAACCTGTTTTGTTTTTGTCTTTGTTACTCTTTTTTGACTCTATACAACTTGATTACTTTAGTGTCATCTCAGTTGTTTCCCTTCTACATTTTAAAACACCAGTTTCAAAATGCCTGGTTAAAACATAATAAAATTATACTTTTATATATACATTGACATACTTAGTTGTTACTTCTAAAAATTTGAAATGAGGGAGTTGGTCATGTAGGCTAGCTCTTGTAAGTATAATTATAAAATGGTATGTACTTGATGTTTGCCCTAATATTCAATTCAAAATACATATTTGAAGCCAGGCATGGTGGCTCACACTTGTAATCCCAGCACTTTGGGAGGTTGAGGCAAGAGAATCATTTAAGGCCAGGAGTTTGAGACCAGCCTGAGCAACATAGTGAGACCCAGCTTCTACAAAAATAAAAATCAGCTGGGCGTGGTGATATATGAATATAGTCCCAGCTACTTGAGGGGCTGAGCCTGGAAGTTCAAGGCTACAGTGAGTCATGATTGTGCCACTGTACTCTAGCCTAAGCAGCAGAGTAAGACTCTGTCTCAGACAAAAAAATTCATTTGGTTAAATGCTTCTTCTCATTGTAACTTATATGTAATGAATGACGTGTTTAGAGATTTGGTGTCAGAATTTTGTGAGAAGTAGAGTCAGAATTTTTCAAAAGAGAAAAAACTTTTAAGAATGCAGAATACTATTTTGATATTTCTAGAATAATTAGCCTTGATAAATTTCTTTTTGTCGAGACAACTTTTTATTATACTCTGAGTGTTTACCATATGAAGAATTAAAAATTCTAACAAATACTCACATAGCACTTAATTTGTGTCAGTCTCTGTTGTAAGCACTTTATAAAAACTAACTTGTTAGTGCTCCTTACCCTATAAGTTATGTACTTTTGTTATCCCCTTATTACAGATAACAAAACTGAGACACAGAGAGATGATGTAATGTGCCCAAAGTTATGTATTTAGTAAGTGGTAGTGTCAGAATTCACAGCTGAGACAGTCTGCCTATAGAGTCCAAGATTTCTTAATGCCTCATGACTGTTTTCAGGTTTTAGGGCTGAATGCTTTTAATCTGTCTTTCTATAAATTCATTTGGATTAATGCTGTGGAGTAATCTGAAATCTCAGCATCTGAATATTGAAGAACAAAGGGTTAAGTATGTTAGAAAATATTTCTTAAACTAATATAAAGCACAAATGGTAGATGTCAGATTTTTACTTGCTAATGATTTGTCATTTGAAATAGAGAATGTCAATAGGTACAAACCAAAAAAAAAAAAAAATCTTTCTGGAACAGTAAATTGAAAATGTTCTATGTATGTTTCTTTTGTGATTCGTTAAGAAGTAGAACATTTTATATTTTAAATAGTTCTGGAAATATAGCAATGTCAAAATGTATCTTATATATTTTTTTCTTCTTTTTTAAGGCCACCTAGACCAAGCACCCCAGACCTTTCTAAGGCAAGGGGTTCCCCTCCAACTTCCAGTAATATCGTGCAAGGACAGATTAAACAAGGTAAAATTAAATCTTATTAAGTAATTGACATGACATTTTAGCTCTAGAAACTGAGGAGGCATAGCTAATGTATAATCATAACATTTGTTTGTCTTGGATTGTTAAAAGAGAGAAAAGTTGTTATATTCCAGATGTAAATATGGATAATTAAGATGTCAGTTAAGAATAAATCAGATTTATTTAGAAAGTGATAAATGAGCATATTTCATATAACTTTATTATACTGTCTTTGGCCTTATTTTTTTGCATTAGGGGCACCTTAACTTGATAACAGTAGTGTTTTAATTGTGTGTATCTTGAGTTTAAAAGTTACACCTATTTTTTAAACTACATTTAGAAATGCTTAAATTCATGGTTCATACTGTAGCTAATCTCCTGCCATTTCCCCATAGTTCATGTGTTGTGATTCACAAGTGGAAATCCTTGTTAAACTATTCTTTTTATGTTTTCTTTTTAAGTTATTATATACTTATAGCTTTGTTTTTCATTAGGAGATAAAAGAGAAGAAAAGTTGACTTTCTCTTCCTTTATTCCTTTACTAATAATTCCTACATATTCCTGAGTATAATTAATATGCTTAGATGTTTCTGAGTATATGTTTTATATTCCTCTTAAGACTGACAAATGAGCTAATCAAGAGAGTTGGGGAATTATGTCTCTTTAGAGAACTTTCCTTTAGGCAAAGAGTTAATACTGACTCTCACAGAATGTGATAGAGAAAAGTAAAGAAGTAAGCAACAGATGGGCTGATGCAGGTTCTGCTTATAAAATGGTGGCATACTGCCATTTTTCTCCCCACCTCTGAATTTTTTTTTTTTTTTTAGTTTGAAAGAGTCAAACAGTAGTTTTTACAAGATTTGTTAAACAGTAGACCCCCAACTTTATATCTTGCAGTTTTCCCCTTTGACGGAACAGGTACTTTTATCTTCACTGATCATATGAGATTTACTTTAACATCCTTAAATGGTGTGCTTGATTTTCAGTGTTAGGCACTGTCAGGTGGTTCTCATTATGGAAGATAAACTCCACACTTTCCATGCCATTCCCATCCATCATTTCCAACCCCACACAGTCACCCTTCTCATTTCCCTGACCTCTAATTAAAGTTATAGGATCATTATGTCATAGTTTATATTAAACTATATAAAAGTTTTCTGATAGTTAAGGCTAGATTACATTTTATTTCACACTTGCAAGTATAAAATGTTCATATAGAAACACGAACAAAACAGAAATGTGCAGCAGCTTTTTTAGAAGCAGAACACCCTTGTAACTATGCGCATGGACAAGGATTAGAACATTGCCAGCACTTCAGAAGCTACCACCTAAGATTTAAATCTCAAAACTTTATTGTTTAATTTTGCCTATCTTTTGAGTTTTATATAAATTGAGTCAACTATACATTATGTGTCCTTTTCTGTTTGGCTTCTTTTGTGACATTTATCAGCATTGTTGCATTTGACTACAGTTTATTCATTTTCATTGCTGTGTAGTATTCTGTTGAATGAATAGATTGCGACTGTCTTTTTTTGGTCATTAGACATTTGGATTGTGTCCAGCATTTGGTGTTCATAAATGATTCTGCTACGAACATCCTTGTATTTTAAACTTAGTGTATATTATAAACATTTCTCTTTTGTCTATAACTAAAAGTGGAATTTCTGAGTATATTCAGCTTTAGTAGGTAATGTTAAAATGTTTTCCTAAGTATGAAACTGATACATATTCATCACAATGGCTAAAGTGAAAAAGAAAATATTAAGTGTCGACTAGGATATGAAGCAATGAGAACTCATATATACAACTGATGAGATATCCTAGCCAACACCTAATATCTTCCATCTTTTTCACTTGAGCCATTTTGATGTGTGTATAATAGTTTCTCATTTGTTTAATTTGCATTCTCTGATTACTGTTTAAACACCTATGTTGATTACTCAATTCTGTATCTTTTTTGTGAAGTAAATGTTCAACTCTTACATATTTTTCTGTTAGGAGACAGGGTCTTGCTCTCACCCAGGCTGGCGTGCAGTCGCACAATCACAGCTCACTACAGCCTCCACTTGTTGTGCTTAAGCAGTCCTTGCACTTCAGCCTCCTGAGTAAGTGGGACTGTAGGTGCACACCACCACGCCTGACTAATTTTTTCTATTTTTCATAGAGATGGGGTTTTGCCATCCTGCTCAGGCTGGTCTCGAACTCCTGAGCGCAGGCAATTCACTCACCTTGGCTTCCCAAAATGTTGGAATTACAGGCATGAGCCATTGCATCTGGCCAATAAGATTTCTTTATAGATGATGGTATGTTTCTGGGATGTTTGATTTCATTGACTGGTGTTTGTCTAGCCGTGTGTCTTCATTCCTGTTGCTCTGTAATGGGATTTGATATTCAGTAGATCAAATCTTACTACCTTACTCTTTTTAAAGTGTACCTTGGCTATTTTTGTACCTTTGAATTTCAATATAAATTTTAGAATCAGTTTCTCAATTGCCATGAAAACCTGTTGTGATTTTAATTGCGGTTACATTGAATTTAGATAAGTTTGGAGATGATATCTTTATGGGATTCACTCATTAAATACATCAGCTTGATATGTCTGCATTTATTTAGATAAATGCAGACATATCAGTCTGCATTAGTTCTTTATCATAACTCAAAAGTTTTATGTGTAGGTGTCTTATATATCTTTTAGATCTATCTATATATATAAATATTGGATTTAAAAAATTTTCTCAACTGATATTATTTAACTCTTTGTGACTTCTGTGCCTCGGTATAGAAATCCAGTTTTTTTTTTATATTAATATTGTATCAAGCAATCTTGCCGAATTCACCTATTGATTAAAATAATTTACCTGGCAATTCCTTTGAATGTTGGGGTAGTCATATGCGATAACCTTTTCTATTCCCAATCTTAAAGAGAAAACTTTTAAGCCTTTCATAATTATGATATTTCCTGTATGCTTTTATAGATGTTAAGAAACTAGCTACCTTTTATTTCTTCTTTCCAAATGTTTATCATCAGTGTATTTGGATTTGATCCTACCTTTTCTATATCGACTGAGATGATTGTGTAACTTTTAATTTTCCTCCATTAATGTGGTAAATTTAGAACATAAACCCAATCTTGCATCCTAGAGTAAAATCAATTTTGTTGTGATGTATTATTATCTTATAAATTATTGTATTTGATTTAATTTTTTTATTTAGGAAGACTTTTTTTAATATTGTACTTTAGGTTCTGGGGTACATGTGCAGATCATGCAGGATTGTTGAATAGGTACACAAATGGCAATGTGGTTTGCTGCCTCCATCCCCCCGTCACCTACATCTGGCATTTCTCCCCATGTTATCCCTCCCCAAACTCCCCACTCCGCCCACTGTCCCTCCTTTGCCCCACCCAACAGACCCCAGTGTGTGATGCTCCCTTCCCTGTGTCCATGTGTTCTCATCATTCAACACCCACCTATGAGTGAGAACATGCGGTGTTTGATTTTCTGTTCTTGTGTCAGTATGCTGAGAATTATGGTTTCCAGATTCATGCATGTCCCTACAAAGGACACAAACTCATCATTTTTTATGGCTGCATAGTATTCCATGGTGTATATGTGCCACATTTTCCTTGTCCAGTCTATCATCAGTGGGCGTTTGGGTTGGTTCCAGGTCTTTGCTATTGTAAACAGTGCTTCAGTGAACATACGTGTGCATGTGTCTTTATAATAGAATGATTTTTAATCCTTTGGGTATATACCCAGTAATGGGATTGCTGGGTCAAATGGAATCTCTATTTCTAGGTCCTTGAGGAATCGCCATACTGTTTTCCAGAATGATCGAACTAGTTTATACTCCCACTAACAGTGTAAAAGTCTTCCTGTTTCTCCACATCCTCTCCAGCATCTGTTGTCTCCAAATATTTTAATGAATGTCATTCTAACTGGTGTGAGGTGGTATGTCAATGTGGTTTTAATTTGCATTTCTCTAATAATCGGTGATGATGAGCATTTTTTCATGTTTGTTGGCCTCATATGTCTTCCTTTGAAAAGTGTCTGTTCATTTTGTTAACCCACTTTTGGATGAGTTTGTTTTTTTTTTTCTTGTAAATTGTAAATCTGTTATAGTTCTTTGTAGATTCTGGATTACTGCCCTTTGTCAGATGGGTGGATTGTTTCTTTGGCTGTACAGAAGGTCTGGAGTTTAATTAGGTCCCACTTGTCTATTATGGCTTTTGTTGCCAATGCTTTTGGTGTGCTAGTCATGAAGTCCTTGCCTATGCCTATGTTCTGAATGGCTTTGCCTAGGTTTTCTTCTAGGGTTTAATTGGTGCTAGGTCTTATGTTTAAGTCTTTAATCCATCTGGAGTTAATTTTATTGTAAGGTGTCAGGAAGGGGTCCAGTTTCTGCTTTCTGCACACTGCTAGCCAGTTTTCCCAACACCATTTATTAAACAGGAAATCCTTTCCCCATTGCTTGTTTTTGTCAGGTTTGTCAAAGATCAGATGGTTGTAGATGTGTGGCATTGCCTCCAGGGACTCTGTTCTGTTCTATTGGTCTATATCTCCATTTTGATACCAGTACCATGCTGTTTTGATTACTGTAGGCTTGCAGCATAGTTTGAAATCAGGTAGCGTGATGCCTCCGGCTTTGTTCTTTTTGCTTAGGATTGTCTTGGCTATGCAGGCTCTCTTTTGGTTCCGTATGAAGTTTAAGGTGGTGGTTTCCAGTTCTGTGAAGAAAGTCATTGGTAGTTTGATGGGGATAGCTTTGAATCTATAAATTACTTTGGGCAATGTGGCCATTTTAATGATACTGATTCTTCCTAACCATGAGCACGGAATGTTTCTCCATCTGTTTGTGTCCTCTTACTTCGTTGAGCAGTGGTTTGTAGTTTTCCTTGAAGGGGTCCTTTATGTCCTTTGTTAGTTGTATTCCTAGGTATTTACTCTTTGTAGCAATTGTGAATGGGAATTTGCTCATGATTTGGCTCTCTGTTAGTCCATTACTGGTGTATAGAAATGTGATTTCTGCACATTGATTTTTGTATCCTGAGACTTTGCTCAAGTTGCTTACAGTTTAAGGAGATTTTGGGCTGAGATGATAGGGTTTTCTAAATACAATCATGTCATCTGCAAATAGAAACAATTTGACCTCCTCTTTTCCTAATTGAATACCCTTTATTTTTTTCTTGCCTGATTGCTCTGGCTAGAACTTCCAATACTACATTGAATAGGAGTGGTGAGAGAGGGCATCCTTGTTTTGTGCCAGATTTCAAAGGAAATGCTTCCAGTTTTTGCCCATTCAGTATGATACTGGCTGTAAGTTTGTCGTAAATAGCTTTTATTATTTGGAGACACGTTCATTCAATAGCTAGTTTATTGAGAGTTTTTAGCATAAAGAGCTGTTGAATTTTGTCGAAGGCCTTCTCTGCATCTATTGAGATTATCATGTGGTTTTTGTCTTTGGTTTGTTTATGTGGTGGATTACGTTTATAGACTTGTGTATGTTGAACCAGCCTTGCATTCCTGGAATGAAGCCTACTTGATTGTGATGGATAAGCTTTTTGATGTGCTGTTGCAATCGGTTTGCCAATGTCTCATTGAGTATTTTTGTATCTATGTTCATCATGGATATTGGCCTGAGGTTTTCTTTTTTTTGTTGAGTCTCTGCCAGGTTTTGGTATCAGGATGATGTTGGTCTCATAAAATGATTTGGGAAGGATTCCCTCTTTTTATATTGTTTAGAATAGTTTCAGCAGGAATAGTACCAACTCTTCTTTGTACATCTGGTATAATTCAGCTGTGAACCCATCTGGATCTGGACTTTCTTTGGTTGGTAGGCTATTAATTTTTGCCTCAATTTCAGCTCTTGTCATTGGTCTATTCAAGGTTTCAACTTCTTCCTGATTTAGGCTTTGGAGGGCTTTTGATTTAGGCAAGTGTCCAGGAATTTACCCATTTCTTCCAGATTTATTGGTTTGGAGTTGTTTGTAGTAATCTCTGATTGTAGTTTGTATTTCTGTGGAATCAGTGGTGATATCCCCTTTATCGTTTTTTTATTGCATCTATTTGATTCTTCTCCCTTTTCTTTTTTATTAAAGTGGTTAGTGGTCTATTTTGTTGATCTTTTCAAAAAACCAGCTCCTGGTTTTATTGGGTTTTTTTGAAGGGTTTTTTATGTCTGTCTCCTTCAGTTCTGCTCTGATCTTAGTTATTTCTTGTCTTCTGCTAGGTTTTGAGTTTTTTTTTTTTTTTTTTTTTTTTTTGATCTTTCTCTTCTAGCTCTTTCATTTTTGATGATAGGATGTCAATTTTAGATCTCTCCTTCCTTCTCATGTGGACATTTAATGCTATAAATTTCCCTCTAGACACTGCTTTAAATGTGTCCCAGAGATTCTGGTACATTGTGTCTTCATTCTCATTGGTTTCAAAGAACATCTTTATTTCCGCCTTTATTTCATTATTTATCCTGTCGACATTCTGGAGCCAGTTGTTCAGTTTCCATGAAACTGTGGTTCTGAGTTAGTGTCTTAATCCTGAGTTCTAATTTGATTACCCTATGATCTGAGAGACTGTTTGTTATGATTTCTGTTCTTTTTCATTTGCTGAGGAGTGATTTACTTCCACTTATGTGGTCAATTTTAAAGTAGATGTGATGTGGTGCTGAGAAGAGTGTATATTCTGTGGATTTGGGGTGGAGATTTCTGTAGATGTCTGTTAGGTCCGCTTGGTCCAGATCTGAGTTCAAATCCTGAATATCTTTGTTAATTTTCTGTCTCAATCTGTCTAATATTGACAGTGGAGTATTAAACTCTCCCACTATTACTGTCTGGGAGTCTATGTCTTTTTGTAGGTCATTAAGAACTTGCTTTATGTATCTGGGTGCTCCTGTATTGGGTGTGTATATATTTAGAATCATTAGCTTTTGATGCATTGATCCTTTTACCAATATGTAATGAATTTCTTTGTCTTTTTTTTAATCTTTGTTGATTTAAAGTCCATTTTATCAGAAACTAGGACTGCAACTTCTGCTTTCTCTCTCTCTCTCTCTCTCTCTCTCTCTCTCTCTGTTTGCTTGATAAATCTTCCTCCATCCCTTTATTTTGAGTTTATGTGTGTCCTTGCATGTGAGATGGGTTTCCTGAATACAGCACACTGATGGGTCTTGACTTTTTACCGAATTTGCCAGTCTGTGTCTTTTGATTGGGGCATTTAACCCTTTTATATTTAAGGTTAATATTGTTATGTGTGAATTTGATTCTGTCATTTTGATGCTAGCTGGATATTTTGCCCATTCGTTGATGCATTTTTTTCATTGTGTCAATGGTCTTTACCATTTGGTACATTTTTGGAGTGGCTGATACTGGTTGTTCCTTTCTATGTTTAGTGGTTCTTTCAGGAGCTCTTGTAAGGCAGGCCTCATGGTGATGAGATCTCTCAGCAGTTGCTCGTTCATAAAGGATTTTCTTTCTCCTTTGCTTATGAAGCTTAGTTTGGCTGGATATGAAATTATAGATTGAAAGTTCTTTTCCTTAAGGATGTTGAATATGGCCCCCACTCTCTTCTGACTTGTAGCGATTCTGCAGAGAGATCTGCTGTGAGTCTGATGGGCTTCCCTTTGTGGGTAACCCAAACTTTGTCTCTGGCTGTCCTTAGCATTTTTTCCTTCATTTCAACCCTGGTGAGTCTGATGATGATGTGCCTTGGGGTTGCTCTTCTTGAGGAATATCTTTGTGGTATTCTCTGTATTTCCTGGACTTGATTTGGTGGCCTGGCTTGCTAGGTTGGGTAAGTTCTGGATAATATCCTAAAGAGTGTTTTCCAGCTTGGATTTGTTCTCTCCATCACATTCAGGTACACCTATCAAATGTAGATTAGGTCTTTCCACAGAATCTCATTTTTCTTGGAGGCTTTGTTATTTCTTTTCACTGTTTTTTCTCTATTTTTTCCTTCTTGTTTTATTTCATTGAGTTGATATTCAGTCTCTCATATCCTTTCTTCTGCTTGGTCGATTTGGCTATTGAAACTTGTGTATGCTTCCTGAAGTTCTTGTGCTATGTTTTTCAGCTCCATCAAGTCATTTATATTCTTCTCTAAGCTGTTTATTCTAGTTAGACTCTCATCTAACCTTTTTTCTAGGTTCTTGGTTTCTTTGCATTGGGTTAGCACCTGTTCTTTTAGCTCTGAGGCATTTGTTATTACTCACCTTCTGAAGCCTGTTTCTGTCAATTCATCAGATTCATTCTCCATCCATCTTTGATCCCTAGCTAGTGAGGAGTTTTGATCCTTTGGAGGAGGAGAGGTATTGTGGTTTTTGGTGTTTTCATCCTTTTTACGCTGGTTTCTTCCCATCTTAGTGGCTTTATCTACCTGTGATCTTTGTAGTTGGTGACTTTCAGATGGGGTCTCTGAGTGGATGTCCTTTTTGTTGATGAAGTTATTTCTTTCTGTTTCTTAGTTTTCCTTCTAACAGGCCTCTCTGCTGCAGGACTGCTAGAGGTCCACTCCAGACCCTGCTTGACTGGGAATCACCAGTGGGGGTTGTAGAACAGTAAGGGTTGCTGCCTGTTTCTTGTGTTATCTTCGTCCCAGAAGGGTACCTGTCAGATGTCAGCCTGAGCTCTCCTTTATGAGGTATCTTTTTGGGTATACAGGGGTTGGGGAGCTGCTTGAGGAGACAGTCTGTCCCTTATAGGAACTCAAGTGCTATGTGCAGAGCTGCTGGGCAGGTAGTTTTAAGTCTGCTTCAGTGGAACTTATAAGTGCCTCTTTTCCCAGGTGCTCTGTACTAGTAAGGCCGGCTTAAGTTCCTGTCGTGCTGCTGCGTTTTTTCATAGATGCCCTGCCCCACACAGAGTAGTCTAGTCACAGTCTGCCAGCAGAGGCATTGCTGAGCTGCCACAGGCTCTGCCCAGCTGCTGTGTGAACTGCCTCAGTAGTGGCGGACTGCTTCAGTAGTGGTGGTCACCCTTACCCCCACTGAGCTGGACCATGCTGGGTCCAGGTGCCCTTGCTGCGAAACTCTGAATCCAGAGTGTTTCAGATTGCTTGTTTTGTGGGGGTGGTACCTCTGAGCCAGATGGCCTGGCTCCCTGTCTCTGCTCCCTCTATTTCAGTTGAATGGGTTGCTCTGTCTCCTAGGCGTTCCAGGTGCCAGTTGAAATGGCCACCCAGATTTGTGTGAGTTTCTGTGCGCCAAGCAGGCACCAGCTGAAACCACCATGCTGAAAACTCGTGACGCTTTTCGGCTCAGGAATCTCCTAGTCTGTGGGCAGTGAAAATTCGTTTGGAAGTGCAGTGGGCACTTTCCCTCTGTATTCTTGCTGGGAATTGCACTCTGGAGCTGTTCCTATTAGGCCATCTTGGATCCTCCCCCAATTTTTTTTCTAATGTCCTTAGAAGCTTTCAAATTATTCAGGTTACAAAAACTGAGTTGTGGGATGTTTTTTCTTTTTTTTTCTATTTTCATGAAGAGTTTGTATAAGATCAACATTTCTTTCATAAATTCAAACTCGAGATCTAAATTTGCTGGATTTAGATCTAGAGTTTTCTTTGTAGGCAGTTTTTAGATTCTGGGTTCAACTTCTCTCATTGTTTGACTTTCCGGATTTTGTTTCTTCTGTGTCAGTTTTGTTTAGTACATATTTAGGAGTTTCTCTGATTGAACATTTTCAAATATATTGAAGTTAGAGATTATAACATTGTCTTGTAATCTCTCTAGTCCCTGTAGTATGTCCTGATTTTTATTCCTGATTTTAATAATTTATCTCTTTTCTTTTTTTGTTTCATCAGTCTTACCAGGGAGTTACCAATCTTACTAGTCATTTTAATGAACTCAATTTGATTTTATCCTTTCTAGTGCATATTTTTCCCTACTTCCTTAAATTCTGCTGGCTGTTCACATCCTACTGTATTTTTTGGATTCAATATGCTGGGTTTTTTGTTGTTGTTTTTTTGTTTTTGTCTTTGTTTTTGTTTTTTTGACTTAAGATGGATGGTTATGTAGTGATTTTCAGCCCTTCTGTGTGTGTGGTGCACGTGCACCAAAAATTATATAACCTGTGAGTAAAGATAATTTACTCCTTTTCTATTAGTATGCATTTTATTTTTCTTACCTTATCACACATGTTAGGACTTCCAGAATGATGTTGAATTGAAAAAGGTACTGCAGACATTCTTGTCTCATTCCCGATCTGCTAGATAAAGCATTGAGTCTTTCACTTCTGAGTATAATGTTAGCTATAAGTTTTTCTTCCATGTTTTTTATCATATAGAAAAAGTTCCATTCTTTTCTTAGTTTTTAAAAAATTATGAAAAGATGTTACATTTTATTCAGATTTTTTTTCTGCATCATTGAAATGATTATTTGATTTTTGTCTTTTGATCTAATTTACTAGTGAAACCACACAGGCCAGGAGTTTTCTTAATGGGAAGGTTTTAACTACTGATTTAAAAGTATTATAGATAGGATGATTCTACTTGGTTTTTAAAATGTCTACTTGGGTGAACTTTGATCATTTGTGTCAAATTTATCAGCAGAAAGTGATACGTAGTCTCTTATTTTCCTTTTAATATCATATTTGTAGGATTTGAAATTCACTCTTTCATTTCTGTTATTCATAATTTATGGTTTTTCCAGTTTTCTCGATTGATCTGGCTTGTAGTTTAGCAGTTTTATAGATCTTTTCAAAGACCAGCTTTCTATTCATTGATATCTATTTTTCTATTTCATTGATTTCTGATTTGATATTTTTACTATTTTAAATTTGCTCTTTTTAGTTTTTTAATGTAAAATCTGAGATAATTGATTTAAGACCTTCCTTGTTTTCTAATATAGGCATTCAGTGATACAAATTTTCCCTTAAGTGTTCTTTTTGTGATGTTCTACACACTTTACTATATTGTACTTTTAATTTTCCTTTTGATTTTTTTTCTTTTACTCATGGATAATTTAGTAATGAGTTAATATAATTTCCAAACACTTAGGGATTTTCCTGGGAGCTGTCTTTTATTAGTTTTTGCTTTATGGTCAGATACTATATTTTGTGTGGTTTGAATTCTTTGTCATTTTTTTTGTTTATTTTGTTTATGGGCTAATAAAATTGCATACATTTACAGTGTACATGTTTTGATACATGCATACATTGCATATATCAAATGGCTAAATCAAGCTAATTGACATATCTATGATCTAATATATATATCATTTTATGTGTACCTTGAGAACACTTAAAATTACACTCAGCAATTTTTTAGTAAATTTTTAAAATTTTACATAAAAATTTGCTTAAAAATATATTTACTTAAAAATAAATTGTTACTATAGTAGCCATGTTGTACAGTATGATTCCTTTTGAATTTATTGAGGCTTGTTTTATGGCCCCAAATATGGTCTGTCTTGTCAATATATTGTGTGTACTTAAGAAGAATGTGTATTCTGCTGTCGTGTGGAATATTTTATAACTGTCAGTCAGGTCAAGTTGCCTGTGTTAAAGTTTAGTAGATACTTGCTGGTTTTTCTGCCTGGTTGCCTTCATGAAATAAATAAGGATATTGAATCTGCAGCTATAATTATGGGTTTGTTTATTCCTTCTTGCATTTTTATCCCTGTTTTTGCTTCACGTAATTTGAAGCTCTCTTGTTAGGTACATAAACCTTTGGAATTGTTATTTCTTCTTGATTATTTGACTCTTGTCATTATGAAATGACCTTTATTCTTGGTAATATTCTTTGCTCTGAATGTTACTTTGTTTACAGTAGAAGAGTAATTTCAGCATTTTTGGCTACTTTTGTAGTATAATATTTTCTGATACTTTTACTTTTTACATATTTGGTTCTTTAAGATGTGTTTCTTGTAGGCAGCATATAGGAGTCTTATTTGTTAATCCGATCTGACCTGCTTTTTACTTTACATTTAATGTTGTTGTTGATATGGTTAGGTTTGAATCTGTTATCCTGCTACCTGTTTTTCCTCTTTGTTGCACTTATTTTTTTTTTCTTTTCCTTTTTCTGCCATCTTCTAGAATAATACATTTTTTTTTTAATTATGATTCCATTTTCTCTCCTTTATGACTTCTAAGGTAATTATTTTTTTTAGTAGTTGTTTTAGAGTCTTTAGTCTATATTTTTCAGTTATCATAGTGTAAATTCAAGTGGTATTATACTATTTAACATTTAATATAAATGTTAATCCTTATAATATTAGCATTTCTTATCTCCTGGCCTTTATGCTATCTTAGTTTTATATATGTTATAAACCTCACAAATTATTCTTTTGATTTGTGTTTAATAGTCAGTTATATTTTAAAGAGACTGAAATAAGAAAAAATACATATTTACTCAAGTAGTTACCTTTTTTAGTATTCTACATTCCTTTGTGTAGAGATCAAGATTTCTATCTGGTATAATCCTCCTTCTCACAAAAGGACTTACTTTAAGCTTTCTTTTTAATTTTTTTTTTTTTTTTTACTTTAAGTTCTGGGCTACATATGCTGAACATGCAGGTTTGCTACATAGGTATACATGTGCCATGGTGGTTTGCTGCAGCTATCAACCTGTCATCTAGGTTTTAAGCCCCACATGCTAAGCTTTCTTTTAGTGAGGATCTGCTTTCTTCAAGTTTTTATATGTTTGAAAGCAGCTTTATTTGTCTTTGGTTTTGAAAGCCTTTTTTTTTTTTTCCTGGTATAGAATTCCAGGTTGACTTTTTATATCTTTTAATACTTCAAAGATGATATTCTATTGTCTTCTTGTTTGTATTAGTTCTAACAAGAAATTTGATGGCATTCTTATATTTGTTTCTCTGTATCATTACTTTATTAATCTTGTTGCTTTTGAGAGTTTCTATTTATCACTTGTTTTGAACAATTTGATTATGTGGTTCTTCAGTGTAGTGTCCTTCGTGTGTCTTGTGGTTGGAGTTCATTGAGCTTATTAATTTTGTAGTTTTTATTAATTTTGAAAATTTTTCAATAATCCTTCAAATATTTATTCGGTCCTTTCTCTCTCCTCTCTCTAAGGGACTGAAATTCTATGTACACTAGGCTGCTTAAAATTGTTTCACCTATCGTGGTGCTCTTTCACTTCTCGATTCTTTTTCCTCTCCGTGTTTTGATTGAGATAGTTTCTATTGCAATGTCTTCAAGTTTATTAGTCTCTTTGCAGTAATGTCTAATATGTTGGTCCCATCCAGCACACTTCCAAAATTTATTTTTATTTTTTTTATAGAGATAGTGTCTCACTATGTTGCCCAGGTTGGTCTTGAACTCCCAGGCTCAAGTGATTTCCCCCATCTTTGTCCCCCAAAGTGCTGGGATTGCAGGTATGAGTGACCATGCCCAGCTGTCATTCAATGCACTTTGCATCTCAGACATTGTTATATGTGTCCCCAGAATTTTATTTGGGTCTTCAAATGTTTTTTCCTTGTCGCTACCTAACTGCTTTGAATACATGAATTGCAGTTATAATAAATGCTTTAACACCCTTCACTGATAGTTTTGATAGCTTTGTCAGTTCTGAATTGGTTTAAATTAATTATTCTCCTCCTTATGGATTGTGCTTTCTTGCCTCTTTGCATGACTGATAATCTTAGGTTAGATGGTAGATGTTTGAATTTTGCCTTGTTGGATACTGTATACTTTTGTGTTCTTAGCAATCTTGAGCTTTGTTATGGGATGCATATATGTTATGTGGAAAGAGTTTTGTTTTTTTTTTTCCCCCCCTCTGGTCTTGCTTTTATGATTTGTTAGGTGGATTTGGAGCAGTCCTCTAAGATGAATTACTCCCCGTTACTGAGGCAAAACCTTCCAGCTTATCCAACACCCTGTGAATTGTGAGGTTTTGCATTTAGGCTGTTGGGAGCAGGCACTGTTTCTGGTCCTTTAGATGGTATTTCCCAACCTCTAGTTGTTTTTTTACAGACAGGTACTGATTGGTATCCTGCTGAATACTTGAGGGGGATCCTTTGAAGAACTTTGATCTTTGCAGCTCTCTTCTTTCTGTCCAATGAATTCTAGCTGCCCTGGTTTCCTGAGACTCTCAGCTTTGTCTCCTGAACTCGGGGAAACTGCTGGGCTGCTCACTTTGCTCCCCATGTATCTTCGCCTAGATACTCTGAAGGCAATAACCTGGGGTAATCATAGCATCATAGGGCTCACGTTGCTTGTTTCTCATCTCCCTTCATTGCATGATGCCCAGTGGCTTGAAAATCATTGTTTTATACATTTTGTCTTTTTGTTTGTTTGCTTTTGGTCATTTTGGGCAAGATTGCAAATCTGTTTCTGATTACTCTGTCTTGGCCAGAAGTGGAAGTTCTTTTCCCTTTATTTAAAAGTGTTCCAAATATACTATTTTATATAGTAAAAATTATTTGTATATATGAAGTTGTGATATTTTTAGAGTGTTATTACTGGTAGAAATGGAAACAGGCTCATAGGGTAAGGGACTTGTTTAACGTATTCTTAGTAATAGTAGTTTGATTAGGACACAACCATTACTTTAACTCTAGATCCCATGCTTTTTCTGTGATAGTGTATGTTTTGTTTTTCTGAATTCACTGAAAATATTTTCCACAGTATACACAACAAATCAATGGCAGGACGATTCATCAAAGATTGACTTCTGTTAGAGATACTATTTGTTGTCCTCATTATCTTTGTTATGATTCTTAGCAGTTGATTCTTCTTGCATTACATTTTACCTTCTCTGTAATCATGGTAGATAGAAGCATTCTTTCATATTTTGTGACATTGTCATGATGCATTATATATCCACCACCATGATGGTGTTAGATTTACCCACCTTCAAGTCTGAAGATTTTAAAGTTGGAATACTTTAATATTGCCTTTGTCAGGAAAGCACTGAGTTTGAGAGCAGTGAAGAAGGAATTGAAAATCGGGTCATTTTTTAAAAAGCATTTACTTAAGCAATAGATTTAGGAATTTTCCTTTGGAAAGCATGTATGCTTTTCTTCTAAAGTAAATGAAGGCCAGGAATTCCTACTGAGAGAGAGTTTCATAGCAAAATAGTTTAAGATACCGTTATGAAGCTCACTTTCTATTTTAATATTGAAATAAATAGTGTAATTATTTTTTCAAAAATATTTATTATGTTCTTTGTCTCCTAACAACTCTGTTAGGGAGGTTAGAGAGATTGGTCTGACATAAACTCTCTTGAGTAGTAAATGTGTCTAGTCCATAACACATGAACCCATATAACCAATTTAGGGTTGGAAATGGTAAGTTACAGACAGTGGGCTCTGAGTTCGTTAAGATTTTAGCAGTTAGAGCGTTTCTTCATCTTTATACTCTGGCTTTTCTTAGCTTGGTTTGCTTTTAAGCATTTTCCTCTTACAGGTTTTTTTTTTTTTTTTTTTTTTTTTTTTTTTTTTTTTCCTGACTTTCTCTACTATGCACATTGACTCACAATGAGGTTTTAAGTTGTATTGCAAATATGAATATGCATCTATTCAAGAAGCTGTCACTTACATGTTGGCTAATACTTGTTTAGCTGCCAAATAATTTATATATAGCAAGGACTTAAGCTGGGGATTGGAACTTTCATAGATGTTTGTGTTTGAGAATAAAGATAGTTTAGATAGCTCAGCTTATATAATTTTCCATAACCAATATTAGGGTACTTCATTGGAAAATAATATCTTCACAAGAGGTTTATTTTGCCTAACAGTGGACTTGTTAATTCAGTGTTTGTCAATAATACAACATTTACTGTCGGTTACCTACTCTGTGTGTGTGTGTGTGTGTGTGTGTGTGTGTGTGTGTGTGTGTGTGTGTGGTTTTTTGTTTGTTTGTTTGTTTGTTTTTTGGAGACAGCATTTCACTCTTGTTGCCCAGGCTGGAGTGCAATGGCATGATCTCGGCTCACTGCAGCTTCTGCCTCCTGGGTTCAAGCAATTCTCCTGCCTCAGCCTCCCAAGCAACTGGAATTATAGGCACCTGCCACCATGCCTGGCTAATTTCTGTATTTTTAGTGGAGACAAGGTTTTACCATGTTGGCCAGGCTGGTCTGGAACTCCTGATCTCCGATAATCCACCCACCTGAGCCTCCCAAAGTGCTGGGATTACAGGTGTGAGCCACCGTGCCTGGCTGTTACCTACTTTTTTCCATACAGTTTATTTTTTAGACACTTGATTTTGCAGTTTTTGAAATGTGCTACTAGAGAAAAAGAGATCGGTGATATCAAATAACCACACCTATCCATGGTAAATATAGCCCTAAATCTGCTCATGGTATTAAGCTTTTCTACCTTCTTTTTCCCTTTGAGACAGAGTTTCACTCTGTCACATAGGCTGTACTGCAGTGGTGCAATCATGGCTTACTGCAGCCTCAACCTCCCGGGCTCAACCAGTCCTCCTGCCTCAGCCTCCTGAATAGCTGGGACTATAGTCACAGGCCACCATGCCCAGTTAAATTTTTTGTAAAAGTGGAGTTTAACTATGTTTCCCAGTCTGGTTTTGAACTCCTGGGCTCTAGTGATCCTCTCACCCTGACCTCCCAAAGTGCTGCCATTACAGGAGTGAGCCTCTGTCTCTATGTCTGACTGTTTTATGTTCTAGTGTACTGTATTTCTCTCTGTTCATAAATCTCATGACATAAGTCTCTGGTCTGTGTCTCTGGTGCTTATCTTGATTGTGACCACATCTTTATGTTTGGTAGTTGCATCTTTACTTAGTGGGAGGTACCCAAGCAAGTTTAAGCAATGTAAAGTTTAAGATTATGTTATGTTCTTTCAATTTTATTTTTCAGAAATGGGTTCAATTTAGGTTGTCTAAACTTAGAAGTAAAGGTAGTTATTGTTAAATTATCTCAGGAAAGATTTGTATAAATTAACCAATAGTTTAATCACCATTCTTTTCCAGGATTTATAGAGAAATAAATTGTGCTTAACCTAGTCCATATATTGGATTAAGGAATGGATCTGAGAATCCCTTAAAATTTTGTGGGCTTGACCTTCTGTGTCTTTATTTTTTTAAATTGGTGTACCCATTTGATGTGCTGTGGAAGCTCAAAGGGTAGGGACATTTTTTTCTGTTTTGTTTAGTGTTTTATCTCAAATGCTTGAAACAGTGGCTGATAGCAGGTCAGCAAATGTTTACTGAATGAATGCATCTGTAGATAACCTTCTCTTTATGTTTCTAGAGTCAATATGTCAATAACTAGTGCTGAAGCTATAAGGGCTGACAAATCTCTGCCCTCAGGTGCTTATATCTATTGGAGAAAATCCAGATGAGTGTCTTATGATAATATTTTAATTGGTTATTATATACTCTTCTAGACAATGAGTGCCTTGAGGGCAGATACTTTGTCTAATCTTCGTGTGTTTTTGTATACTTAGCTCAATACTGACATATAGTAATTGTCACTTATTTAGTGTTTAGTGAAGTAGAAAATTTTAATAGCCTTCATATACCAAATTCAAGTTGGTGTTTGTTATAAATTTATCTTTTACAATAATGAACTCTCTCCCCATGGTTCTTGGTCTTAGAGAATTCATTGGTTTATTTTGGATGTTAGTAATGAGGGAGACCTTTTACAGAAACTTTGTCTGTTTTTTGACTTTTTGATATGAGTTATAGGCCGAGATAAAGTTTTCATCACATCTGTGTTTTTTTGCATTTCTGATACAATCTAATGGTGATCTACAGGTGAAGTAGTGTGACTGTATTTTTCAAACGTGAGCACCTTCATATGTTGTCTTGTGTGCCTGTTGTTTTGTCAGAGTGCCTTCTTGGGCTGTTAATTCATTCTGCTCTGGTAAGTCCTTGCCTTTCTGCCGCCTGCACCTTTTGTACTGCCCTTTTGCCCTTAGTTTTGGTGTTCTTCTTTTATGGTGTTTTAAGGTTATCCTTTTTTTTTTTTTTCCTTAGAATGTTTGGACATTGCATTTCTACATTGCTTCTAAATGTGTTCAGTTGGTGGTTCTCTATCTAATGCAAAGGGTCTAGATTATTAATGAGTCCATCACTTATATAAGGATTTTATATATTGTTTGTATCAGCACCAGGATGAATCAATTTGTAACATGACTAAATGTATTTACTTAGTATATACCATGCACATTCTTCTGCGTTTTCCATTTATTCCCTACAACGACTGATACAAACAATTATGCCCACATTGCCCAAGAACTCTGCAGTAACTACTCAGATAGGAATTTATTTATGAAATGCAGTGTCTAGAAATACCAATACCACAAAAACTTTAACATTGTATAAGTAGTATATTTGACATTATCGTAGCTGCTGATATAATTGCTTTTATCCTTAGTTTCCAAATACATCTCTGTTACATGATCATACTACTTAAATGATGTTCATTTTCTCTGTATTGTTTCTTGAAACATTTGGACTAACTTTAACAGTTCCATTAGTTATATATCAGGAGTAAAAATGTTATTGGCCTTCCTAACAGCAACTCTAAGCTAAAGAGAGGACTATGGAGATTGGTTAGAAGATACATGTTTCTTACAAATGTGGAGGAAAGGCGGAGTGTGGTGGCTCATGCTTTTAATCCCAGTAATTTGGGAGGCTGAGGTAGGCGGATTGTTTGAATCCAAGAGTTTGAGATCAGCCTGGGTGATACGACGAAACCCCATCTCTACCAAAACAAACAAACAAACAAAAACAGAAATTAACCAGGTGTGACAGTGTGCACCTGTATTCCCAGCTACTTGGGATGCTGAGGTTGGGAGGATGGCTTGAGACTGGGTGGTTGAGGCTGCAGCGAGCTGTGATCACATCACCGAACTCCAACCTGGGCAACAGAACAAGATCCTGTCACACACACAAAAAAAACCTCAAGGAAAGATGATTTTTGCATTTTTAGAATTCTGAATGCAAACTCTCAGTCAAATAAAAAGGCAGAATAATGGTAATTTCAGACCTCATAGTCTTAAAAAATTAACTATTACCATATTGAGTACCTTTTCTCAGCAAGGTTTTACAAGATGTGCTCCATCAGAATAAAGAAGTAAACCAAAGAAAAATAAAGCACGGGGCCCAGGAAGTGGGGAACCCATTGAAGAGAGCACTGAGGGAGAATGGACAGGATGACAGTGAAGGGAGGTCTCGGGATGGCAGCCTCATGGCAGACATGAGCAGGGATGTGAGATGACTTCCGAAGAGATGGTTCGTGAGAAAATGATACTGCTATGTGGGAAATCATTGAGAAGCTGTTGAAGGGTTTAACTTAGAAATAGGTACATAGAAAAGAAGGCAAATGGGGAGAAAATACAATTTTTAAATTCAGAAAAAAACCCAGGACGGTGTCCATGGAAGGAAATATGATCTTAGTAAACTATCTGAGTCAACATTGAACATTAATTCCATATAGACACTTATCTCTCTATATAAATGATCATTGATATAGCGAGATATATAAAATAATAAAAATCTATATAAAATAGTTTATATTGGAAATAAAGGAAAGAAGATTAGTTAATAGATGTGGCTTGTCAAAGTTAAATCATCTTCCACAGTAACCAATAGCTAATGTGTAGATTTGGTAAATCCAGAAATTGCAGGATTAGCATATTGTATTATTTAGTAATATGGAAGTAAATGCTCTAAGAAATAGTTTAAATGGTTGAAAATGATTTCCTCTCAGGAGCCATACATGGGGATGGGGCAGTGGAATCCTGTATTCAAAATGAGCTTTTTAATACTGTTTGACTTATTAAAACTGTGCTTATATTATTGGCATACATGTTGCATGAGCTGCCAATTCTATTGGACATATTAAAATACGCAGAATTAAAGCTCAGTGCCTTCTTGTATAATAACAAAATAGCTCTAGCTCATTGGGCATATTTTGCCGATTAGTTTAATGAGTTAGGATTCCTGAAATAGTAATATGCCCCCTTATGAGGCACTTTTGTTTTTATCTGCATCTGGTAGTATTATGCTAAAGGATAGCATTATAATGGGGCTCTAAGACACACAGTCTTTATGATTACTACACATACAAGGTTGAAGCCTTCCTTTCTTTAGAGAGGAAACTTTTTTGATCATTACTAATGTATTTGTTTTCTAATCTTCTAGTCATGATAGTAGTTAAATGTATTGGTATAGCTTTTTGTAATCTTTTTGGCATTAGGAAATATCGAATGGAAATTTTTCAGATAACAAGGAATTAGGAGAATTAGAGTTTTCTTGTGAATTTTGCATTCATAGCAAAGTTAGTGAATTAATTATGGTAATTGCATAAAGCATTGAAGATAAGATATATTATGCTTAACCAAACACGTAGTTGCTTTACCTAGTTTTGTACCTCAAAAAGTGAGGCATTAAAAAAGAGGCAATGAAAGCTGAATTAATGATTTATCTTAATGTTTCCTGTTGATTTAAAAGATGGCTAAAATGCCCTTCTACCTAAAACATAAAAAGTATTAACACAAAGGAAAACTTCTAAAAAGCCAATTGTTTCTCTGTAATATCTGGACTAGGTGCAGACTTGGTGATGAATGCCTTTATGTTAAGTATATGGTGGTTAATTCTACAAAATTTCTTAACTTGTAATTTTTTCATGTTTTCTTTCTTCTCTTCTTCCTTCTCTCCCCTCACCCACCCTTCCCATGACATCATGATTACCATGAAATACTTTAAAAGGACTCATCAGTAACTAATTTTATTCTTTTTTTAGTATTAAGCTTTATAAACTTAGTTTTTTAAGCATCGCATTTTTTGTACTTTCTAAATTTTTTTCTCTGAAAAATATATTGAAAAGGGCTATTTGTATATGTGTGATAGGAGGTACCGAGATTTAGAACAGTATGTGTGGAGCACTTACCACTCGTATGTTAACTTTCTGTCCTATAAAATATTTTTAATATCACAGTGGGAGTGGTTTAGAATCAAATTTAAGGGTAGCTTAGAATCAGATTTCAATTAAAAACTGAAATATACCTGTTGGGAAGCAGAATCTAGGGATGTTGTAATATTGAGTATGGTGTGTATTGCTGTTTAGGGGGAAGCTGGGGTAGATGTGTGCATATACATGTCACACAGGTTTATCTTTACCTGTCTTATGAGAGTAAGCATTTGAAAGAGGTTCAGATAAAATAATAATGGCACTGTGTTAGTTCTGTCACTATGTTGAAGCTGTGCTAAAACTGTTTTCCCTTATGTTTTGCTAATCCTTAATGGGAGAAGCAAATTGATAGGTGACATACATAGTAGCTTTTCTGTTAAGAAATCAAATGCTTGATGGTGTTTTATGGTATAAGTCTTTCATATTCAGTGCCCCATGAAACCTCCGATTTATTTATTAAATCAAGCTTTTTGGAAATAATTTATTTTGGCTACTTGCTGATTTTTTTTTATAGACAGTTGTAAAAGCTGTAGCAGAGGTTAATTTCTTGATGAATTGTGTAAGTGCTCTAGAGTTTGCTGTTTCGTTTGTGAAGTAGTATGAATAAAATACTTTTTGGTGGAGATGAGAGATTTTTAAAGCATAGTAAATCTGATTCCTTGATTTCTATTACAATATTTTCTTGATTTTTAGTGCCCACAAAATTTATTCAAGGAAGAGTGTCAGGGGCTTTTTTTTCCTAAATGAAATGTCATTTAAATATGACTTCAAAAATACAATACCCAGGATCCGTTTTTTCTTTCCTTAAAAATAGTTACATATGTTGAACAATATTGCAGTAAGACATATGCTTACTCTAGCACTTCTGCCAGTAACGTTTCTAGTTTCCCTTTACACTTGTTCCTTATGTGAAACAATCCGACTACTTATTTAACCTATGTTAGGGTAATGACCACTCCATCCTAAACTTCTTTCCATTGAATTTCTTCACCCTCTCATTCTATTGTCCTTTCAGAATTAAGGGTAAAACCATATAAAATTAACACAGCCTTTCCAGGGATAATAATTTCTCCCCATTTTTGAAAAAATGAAATTATAGAAAAGTCCTAATTCAAGCCACCAGAGGAACATTTTGATAGAACAAAAACTAAAACCTGAAAATTTGCTCCTTGCTACCAAGGCTTACCAACTTTTTGCATGGAGGATGAATAATTTATAGGTCATAATCACTGAATTTGTAATTAAAAATGATAAGTAAAAAATAAAATTATTCTATGGAATATAAAAATATTTGGTATTTCTTTGCAAGATTACTTTGTAATGGAGTTTGTAGATTTTATGAAATTATAGAATTAAAAGCAGCTCTATTTCTTTCGTAAGTATAACATTATAAAATAATTGTAATATCAGAAAGAACAAAAACCGGGTCTCTTATAATAAGAATTAGAATTTCACAGATGATACTTTGATATGTGCAAGACGTGCTTCTTAGGGTTTATGGAGTTAGAGTTTTCTTTTTGTGTCACTTTTCATGGACTACTTTTGGTTCTGCTGTTTACCTCACACGTGCCTGATTGACATTAGGATGCATTCGTGTGGAAATTATGAAAACGTTGTTTTCATGCAGCTGTCCTGTTGTCACAAAAGAACTTCACTGCATGAAAAGCAAACATATCATTCAGTCGACAATGCTTAATCTGTTCAGGAGCCCAAACCTATAGCTGTTCAATGACAGAAGAAAGGAGAGGGATTAATTTGAAGATGCTTGTGCATGACATATGGTAATTTCGCCATAGGAAGGAAGTGTCAAATGGTGACCTCTAAATCTTAACATTGACCTCCAGTTGTAGAATGTGTGTGCCATACGGTCCCTTTACTTTTTCATATGATAATTTAAGCTGAAACATTTTCTTGGCAACATAACTTTATTGGGGGTGGGTAGGGAGTGAATTGGTACCTCTATAAGAATTATAAAATTCACAAAACCTTTTTTAGTGTATGAGGCATTTTAAAATAATTTTTAAAAAACACTTCAATGAATGAACCTGTTAGGATTCTATGAGTTAAACATGGTATATATGGTATATATATTCTTTGCAAATTGGGATATTTTTAATTGAGTTTTCATAAAAGTGAAAAGTTGAAGTGATCTCAGTGAATATTGGTTTGTAAATTTAAAAATAATTTACACATGTCAGAGAATAAACTATTAGAAAAATGTAACTGACAATATGAAGACCAACAAACTTTTTATTAAGTGATACATTTTAAACATTAAATAACATTTTTGCTAATTTTTAATGTTATCATTTTTTCCATTATGGCTTTAGTTGTTTTAGAGCTATGTTTTGTATTCGTCAATACATTTATCAGAATATTAGATTTTCACTTTAAGAGGAATTTGAACTCTATTGTGATTACTGTTCAATAAAATATATCATTTTTCTGCTGTAATCTTTAATGATCATGCCCTTCTGATGAAAACATCGTTTCAGTTCCCACATTCTCTGTTTTGCCAACTTTGTTTTTCATTCTTCACTAATACTAAGCTTTTTTTCAGAAACTGCTGTACCTCAATTCTCTCCTCTTTATTTCTTCTCTTTTCCTCTGCAAGTTGCTGCACCTGTCGTTTCCGCTCGGTCTGATGCTGATCACTCTGGCTCTGACCCTGCTTCTGCTCCTGCTTTACATACCTGTTTCTTAGTAAATGAAGGTATCTCTCTCAACTTCCTAACAACTTTCTCTCAATCTGTGCTTTATTCTAACAGACATGTTCTTTTTATCTGAGTTATACATTCATCTGCTTTGTTATGTATGAGATTCTGAAGTTCCCATTTTATGACTTTATTTGCTAATGTCAATGACAAGAGCCAGTTAGAAAAATGTAACATTACCCCTGGCAGGTATAAACCATGTTTCCTATAATCAAAAAACTGTTAAGGAAGTGCAAATATGCCAATCTTTGATGTAAAGTCAGTGTTAAAGGTGGATTGGTTTTTGTAATGATGTTGGCCATGTGATCTCTGGCATTAGAGCTAATGGATGTATTTTATGTATCATAACTTGGTGACAGACACACTTTGCTCTCTTTACACAGTTGTGTATGCTAGTTAGAGGGAGTTGTTAGGGAGTTTCTTAATTAACATTCTCATTGGAAAAGTCTTCAGATTATTGGCATCAGTAATTACAGACCGATAGGAATTTACCTGTTCTCCTAGTTTTCTGTTTTAGGCTCAGGCAAAAATTCATTATTTCAGTATTTAAGGTGTAGTTGGGCTACCATATTATCTCTGTGGGGGTAACACAAGTCAAAAGTATTTTTGGAGCTCTGAAAATGGGAATTGGATCTACAAACCTTTATTCCATAAGATTTTCTAGGATTATTTGTACTGCCTGGAAGCTTAATGAAACGTGAGCTCTGAGTTAAATCTACTGTCTTCATTGTGTTTGTAGTTACCACTTTGCATAATATAAAAAGGAAGAAATTTTCCAAATTAAAACTGTAACAGGAAGACCTGGCTCTTTATGAAAAAGCAATATTGCTAGTCCATTCAAATGGAAGGAACGTTGCAATGTCTATAAAGTTCAGAGCCCAGGCAGCAAGTACCACTCCTTTGGAAAGAAAACATGGAGACTTAAAAGTATAACTTTATTTTTGGTTTCCTTGTCATAGAACTGTACTAAGGTTTGTATGTTAAGACTGAATTTTAGCAAAAATAATTAGGGTCACATTTGTTACAATATTTGTTAATTCAAAAATACACGGTTAGAATTTGGGCCTTGGTGAGAATCATCATCATACTAAAATTTAGCTCATGAATATACTTTTTACTTATATGAAACATTGAAATACTTTAGGAAATTACTAGGTATATACATACATGTATATATAAAGTATATCTCCCTCTGTTGTAAATGTTATAATCTAAAATATGTTCCCATCACCTTAAGTAATGTAATGACATGTTTATTAGTTGATAAGAATTTCCTCACTAAAAGGATGAATCTTTAGATAAGTGGCATGTCAGTCTCTCTCTCTCCCTCTCTCACTCCCTTTAACAATTCCAATAATTATTTAAAGTTTTATGGTAAGGTCTTTGTCATTATTTTAAGAAGGTTACAGTTTAGATTATTTCAAAACACTGATTTGCTAAAATTCTGTGTTCACAGATATTTCACCTTGTAATATGATAGCAGACAGTTTGCAGCCATCCTTGATAACTTGTCTTTATTATCCCTAGGAGGTAATGGTAACTTTCATGGGTTAATAGTGGCCTCATCTATAATTTGATGAGGCATTTGTTGTATATATATTTTTCCCATACCTTTAAAATAGGGTTGAAGTGATTATTTGAGCATGTCTGTTATCTAATACTTTTAAATATCGCATTGGCATACAGTATTTATCTTTTTTCCTATAATCAAGTTCCATATTGTGAATTAGAATTTTAGGAAAAAGTAACTTTTATTCTCATAGATTAGGTCTAACCATGTTTAAGATTTTGTAAAGTTTGAATAATCAGATTTTTATTTTGTGGAATGTCTGAATTCATTTTTTTCTCTCAGAATTGTGGGTTATATTACTTATATCAGTTATGATTGTGATGAAATAACTGATTCATTTTGTAAGAAAGGCGGTCAGTAAGTACCTTAATGAGAGGTCCTCTGACAGAAAGGGAGGACATCTCTTTTGGCTAAACAATAGTAACACACAGAGCACCTTAAGTGACATAAACCTATCTTTGGATATCTGTGTGAATGCCCTTTTAACTGACAGTGGTTTCAAGTCTATTGCTCTGATATGTCTTTGTTTCTGTGTTTTACCATTCTTTAATATGTTTTATAAATGTGTTTTTCTTGTGAATTCGAATATACTTCATGTGGAAATTTATTTGTTTTAAGATGTTGAGAATTCTTACAGGCACAAATTACATGATTTAGGGATGAAATACATTTAGTATAATTCCTTGTACAAAATGTCTATTATTAAATTGAAATCATTTGTAATGTAACTTAGCGTATCTGCCTTTTTTGTTTTTGGTATGCTTACATAAAGAACTTTTGACTTAGGAAATGCCAAAATGTTTAAAGTGTTTTTAACATATGACATTTTTTGACAGGTTGGAGTCAGTTAGCCGCTATGCACTGTGTTATGCTGCCAGACCTGTTGGGATTGGATAAATTTAGGCCTCCCCTTCTGGAGATGCTGGCCCGAAGATGGCAAGATCGATGCTTGGAGGTAATGCTGAGGTGATAAAGATAAAAAACAAAAATATTAAAAATGCGTTGGACAAAAATATAAACTTGAAACAAAAATGATTAGTGTTTATCTGATTTATAATTTGTTCATTATGTGATAGAAAATGTGGATTCCTGATTTGTTTTCTTTTTCAGCTTTTGTACCAACCAGTAATGTTCCAGCTGGTTTATTTGTTTACTTTTAAAATAATTCAGTGACTGTTTGATAGTCTTGTATACTTTATGGAGCTATTTCTTAAGTTTGGTTTCTGTACAGATCATACACACACATGCATAAACAAATACATAAACCTGCCTCCCCCAGAAATACAAACTCAATATCATCACACAAATTCTCATTGAGCAGCCATATTTAAATGAAAGATACTGTGTTACTGGAAAAGGAAGCCTTGGAATTAGAAGAGACCTGGGTTTAAATATCAGTACCACCAATTATTAACTGTGACCCTGGACAATTTACTTAACCTATTTAAAGCTCATTTGTAAAGTGGGGATAATAATATATTCCTCATGGGATTGCTGTCATTACCAAATCAGATGATGCAAGTAAAACAAGAAGTACAGAGCCTGACACATGGTAGGAGCTCAATAAATAGCAGCCTTCATTTTATGTTAATGGCCTTATTCTGCATTGAATATTACTTGGAATATAATATTACCGAGGACTTGGAAATGTTTAATAAAGATTTTCCTTATTATGGTGTTTGACCTGTATAGCCATAGCAGTTTATATTATTCAGGATTCTTAATTTCTGAAATGTAAGTACAAGTAATATACTTCTTTCCTGGACTTTCTTCCCTCAACTTCAAGTGGTATCGCACAGTACTAATATTTTCCTTGACTAATATTTTGAATTCACTTCAGAAGTCACTTATACTTAAAAGCACCTTTTTTACTGGAACTCTTATTTAGATGCTGCTGAGTTATCTTTTCAATTATAAACAGTTAATAGGCCAGGTGTGGTGGCTCAAGCCTGTAAATCCCAGCACTTTGAGAGGCCCAGGCAGGTGAGACCTGGGCATTGTGGCGAAACCCTGTCTCTACTAAACATACAAAAAAAAAAAAAAAAAGCCAGGGCGTAGTGGCACATGCCTATAGACCCAGCTGCTCAGGAGGCTGAGGCACGAAAATCACTTGAGCCCAGGAAGTGGAAGTTGCGGTGAGCCAAGATCATGCCATGGCACTCCAGCCTGGGCGACAGGACAAGACTTGTTCTCAGAAAAAAAAAAAGAGTTAATAAGTTGGTACATCACTTAATAATTGACTAGCTTTTTTGACTTCATGTCTGTGGCTTTTTTGCCAAAATAAAACTAAATCAAAACTGCAAAATAAAAGTTGTAGCTACATTGAAAGAAAAATGTATATAATTTTGAAAAGTGATTTCCTCTATACAACTAAAAGAATTTACGTCTTTATACAAGAATATATTTACTTATTTGTCAAAAACAAATTATTTAAGTATGTCTTAGGTATACATGAATCATGTTAATTTATACATATTTGTATAAATAGTATCTACTTAGTATATATAACATGAAGAAATTAAATAGATAAGGTTAAGTTTCTTCAAGCTAAAAACCCAAATTTAATAGCTCTCACAGTGGCTTAACGATAATGTTAACATAGAAATTTTAAAAGTAAAATGCTATATTATAGTTCAAGAATGCTTTGGAAAATGAAGTCTTAACCCCAAAGATGATTAAACTGTTGAAACCTAATCTTTCCATTAGTGTTAAAATATTTTTCAGTGAAATCAACAATTAAAATGTCTTTGATTTGCTAGCATCTAATTTTTAAATAGTTACCTGATTTGGTTAATAGGTTTTTTTTTTCATGTAAATATGGTTTTTATGCTTTCTAGCTTCATTTCATTATAAATTTTCTAGTTTATAATTACCTCCTCAACTAATCCACTTTCTGCTTTTGCATTTGGGTCTACGGTCTTAGGTGAGAGAAGCCGCACAGGCCCTGCTTCTAGCAGAACTGAGAAGAATTGAGCAGGCAGGCAGGAAGGAAGCCATCGATGCCTGGGCTCCTTACCTACCTCAGTACATAGACCACGTCATATCACGTAAGAGTGCTCATGTTTCTTTTATTTAAAAGCTTTGCAGGCATATGTAGAAAAAGTACCTATACTCACAAACGTATATGCTACTACCCAGCAACAAAAGTGAGTCTTTAACCTTAAAGTGAAAAGAATAGATACTCAAATTCTGCTTTATTATTTTCTGAATCTCTGTAGTTTGTAACTTGCTTTAAAAAACAAAAGGCAATGGTTGTCTATATCAAAATTTTCATAATGAACTGACTTCTTATAAACTTCCCCATCCGATTCTAATACTAACATGTGCCTCTGCCCATTGCATTATTACGCTTTTGGATGCCAGCTTGTTAGATATTGATCTGCTGATATGTAAGCTCAGAGGTAGATTCTCTTGCTAGTTGAAGTTGGAATTGTGAATCCTTAAAAAACAAAGATCTGGTAGAGTTAGGCTCATGCACTATTTAGCAAGAGAAAATTGGGAAGGATTTTGATGGATAGATCTCTTAGAGTATAATTTGAAAGGGTTAGAAAAACGATTGAAATGTTTTGAATATTCTTTTGCAAAATAAAATCTTTATAATTATGTTAGCTTGAATGCACATTGGAAAAAAGTTGTATTTTGCTATCACTTTTTTCTTCACAGAGAGAGCGTACTCATTTCCAGTTCATTTGGTTTGTTTTGTATTTTTCTAAAAAAAAATTTAGTTACTAAAGAAATTTTTGAAGGTCTCTCGGTTATTAATATAATGACTATATTCATTATAAATTAGTTTCAATTTTGAAAGATAAAGCCTTAATGAAAGTTAAAAAAAACCTGTTTATTATTAAAATTTGGCCTGGGTTTTAAGTGGACTCATTTTAAATGACCCTTTACCAATACCAGTTATTCTTGGTAATGAAGTACTCATTACGTATATCCAGATGGACAGTACGTTATTGTACAAGAAGGAAAATGAAAACAAAATTCTGAAAGATTTATAACTGTTAACAGTTGGTTTAACTCTACGATATCTTTGCCAGTGGTGACTATAGGGGATGTTTAATCAAGCATGTGACCTTGGGCACTTTTCTTAAGCTTTCTTAGTCTCAGTTTTATCGCAGCTGAAATAAAGATGATGATAATAGGACTTTATAGGATTATTATGTGTGTAGCATGAGTTAATCTTTGTTAAGTGCATAGAACAATTCCTAGCCCATAGTAAGCATGATTCATTTGTTGAATACTTCATAAAAATGCAAAAATATATTTCACATATAAACAAAATATCACATATTAACAGCTCTAGTTAAAATTCTTAATTGTTTGAGCAATAAAATATTTACTCAGTGAATATAGGTGTCATTTGCTTACTGGGAATTTTTTCTATTTTAATAAAGCAAATTAAGTTAAAAAAACAGTGCATCTAAACATGGACTCCATGTAAGGTGTTAGGCTTAAGATTCTTTTAAAAATATGTGTATATTTTTAAATTTCCAGAATGTATAAAAAACTTAAAAAAATAGGATTTGGATGAAAAGAGCTCTGTCTTTGAGTATATGAGAAGGTAGTCTGGAAAAAGTATTCATTGTTCAAGAATATATTTGCTCAGTTCTTTTAGGGCATAGTCCTGGTATAATGCACCTCATGTGTGTATTTAGGTCACTTACGGTAGTGGTCATCTATAACTGTTTTTGGCTGCCTGGCATCTGAACCCACTTGTTAGATTTGGGTCATCTCCCATTATCTAGGTCTTGGTGGGATATAGGCTCTGACCTCTAACTTTAGAAGCCTAAGGGACGAGATTCACCCTCTATTAACTCCCCTGACAGCCTTGTTTATGAACAAAGAATACTTTTTTTTAAAATTTATGGGCATTAACTTTATAATATTCCAGAAAATAGAGTTAGATGATTAGCTCATCATAAACTTTATTGAATACAAGATCCTCAAAGTTAAGGTTGAACTATGACTGTAGTACTTATAGAGTTGGTTGAAGGTGAAAATAGACAATGGCAAGTCACTGAAGAATGTTTATAGAAGGAGAGTGCTATTAAGGAAATATCAAGTCATGCTTTTAAGGCATTTTTAGAATGGACTACTGTGAAGTAGAGGAATTGATAAAAGTAGAATAAGTAGCTGGGAGGCTATTGTAGAAGGGAGTTATGGGATCCAGACCTAAATGTAGATAGGGTAGAATTAAAGATAACTGGTAAGCCTTGATTACTGGTTGCTTATAAAGGTCTAAGAAAAACACCAAAGATTAGTACAGGGTTGTATTCTTGAAAGAAAAAAAGGTTGGGAAAAAGAGATGCCATTAGCAATTGTAATGGTTGCCATTTTATTTTATTCCTGGGAAGAAGGGAATCAGTTAGCTACAAGGTGAAGAGCGTGATGTAGCCACAGATTACTCCCTGTAACTGTGCCACAACTGTGTATGTTGCTTGGTGAGAGGTCTGTTAGCAGGCCCACAGAGAATAAAATATAAGTAAAATAATTCCTACCATTAATTGGACACTTTCTCTGTATCAGGCTTTGCTGCTAAGTACCTGGTCTGTGTTATTTTATTTAACCATTACAGTAACTTTGTAAAATGCACACTATTGCCATCACCCTGCCTCTGCCTCCGAGCCTTTTGTTTTCTTTCAGATGAGTTAATGGAGGCCAGGAGAGATTAAAGAATTTTCTGAAGGTCCCTCCATTACCAAGTGACGAACTCCAATACTTATTCTTGTAACTACCATTCTTTTTTTAAAATTATTTTTTGGCCAGGCATGGTGGCTCATGCCTGTAATCCCAGCACTTTAGGAGGCCGAGGTGGGCGGATCACCGGAGGTCAGGAGTTAGAGACCAGCCTGGCCAACATGGAGAAACCCCGTCTCTACTAAAAATATAAAATTAGCTGGGCGTGGTGGTAACTGCCTGTAATCCCAGCTACTCAGGAGGCTGACACAGGAGAATTGCTTGAACCCAGGAGGCGAAGGTTGCAGTGAGCCGAGATCGTGCCATTGTACTCCAGCTTAGGCAACAAGAGCAAAACTCTGTCTCAAAAAAAATGTATATTTTTTATTTCAATAGCTTTTGGTGTATAAATGGTTTTTGGTTACCTGGATGAAGTGAAGTGTAAGGTGGTAGAGTCTGAGATTTTAGTGCCTCCTTTTACCTGAAGGGTAAAGGTGCACATTGCCGAACATTGTGCCCAATATGTAGTCTTGTTATCCCTTACCCCTCCTCCTCCTTCCCCATTTTGAGTCTCCATAATCTATTATATCACTCTGTATGCCTTTGTGTACTCAGAATTTAGCTCCCACTTGTAAGTGAGAAAGTACATTAACCACTGTTTATTCCGTCCTGCTTACTCTGGCATACTTGGATTTAAATGGAGGTGAAAGTGGGAGAATAAATAGTTATTTAGCTTGCAGCCAAGTTATGTGTAACAAAATGGAGTCAACAAAATTGTAGGAATTACTCTTTGATAGGTCTCATCACTGTTTAAATGTAAAGTAGGCTTTTTCTTGTGTCATATTTGAACCTTTCTATTTATGTAAGTGTTACGTTAGATGTTTAAGTTTTGTATTTATGTAACTCTTTTATATTTAATTATAGTATCCCAGAGTACTTCATATATTAACTAACCGCTGGCTTACTTAAAACTTTGATCTTGTCATTTATTGTAATTTTTTTTTTTTTTTTAGTGAAAGATAAACATGCGTTTTACTTGTAACTGAAACATCATGCACTGACAACTCTTGATATAATACATTAATCTTTTCTGGAACTTTTACATTGAGTGTAAAACTCGTTTTGGTTTGCTTTAGTGTGAGCTTTCTATTTTAATCAAAGGGTGTCAAGCTAAGGGAGTAGGGATTCTGAACGTATAAAAGGAGAAGAAAGCATACAACAAATGAGGAATGACCACATAGGGCTGTTGAACAGATTTGCTGTCCGAAGGGATCAAAAGGTTAGGGAGCCAGCTGGTAGACAGCCCACGCCTGCCATCCACGTGCTTGTACTGAAATCGCCTCTACCATTGTCATTAATGTTTGAGATGTTCATTGTGGCAAGTTACATTGTGAAGTATTGCTTTAGAAATGCAAAACCCGGCCAGGCGCGGTGGCTCAAGCCTGTAATCCCAGCACTCTGGGAGGCCGAGGCGGGTGGATCACGAGGTCGAGAGATCGAGACCATCCTGGTCAACATGGTGAAACCCCGTCTCTACTAAAAATACAAAAAAAATTAGCTGGGCATGGTGGCACGTGCCTGTAATCCCAGCTACTCAGGAGGCTGAGGCAGGAGAATTGCCTGAACCCAGGAGGCAGAGGTTGCGGTGAGCCGAGATCGTGCCATTGCACTCCAGCCTGGGTAACAAGAGCAAAACTCCGTCTCAAAAAAAAAAAAAAAAAAAAAAAAAAAGAAATGCAAAACCCGTTTCTAGCATAGGAATCTTCTTAATCATAAAAATAGGCAAAATATTAAAAAATATATGATAAATTAGACCACTCATCAGATATTTTCTTATAATTTAATAATTCTACGCATTTTGCAAAACAGAATAATTCCCTAAGCAATATTGGCAACTCCCAACTTAGGATTGAGCTTTGTCTAAAAGTCCTTTTATTACATATTTGTCTGAAATTCAGAAAATGCTCTTACCTGAAGAGCAGAATGGCATACTGGACTGATGGACTGTGATAGTACTTCATCTTAAAGCTTAAGCTTAATGTGGGTGTTAACTATCTCTTCTTCACAGTCAGTAAGTGCTTGGGCTGCGAGTAAGATCATAAGGCATCTGGTCTTGCTGGGGTTTTCTATATTCTATTTAGGTACATTATGCACTAAGCCTTTCGCAGATTTGTTTGAGAATGTAAGGAAATAATGGACCAGTTGCTTTTCTCAGGATTATTTTTTTTTTTTAAGAGACAGAATCTTGCTATGTTGCCCAGGCTGGACTCCTAGGCTCAAGGGATCTTCCTGCCTCAGCCACCCACGTAGCTGAAACTATAGGTGCCCACCATCATACCCGGCTCTCACAACACATGACAGCATTAAATGAAAAACTTTGTAAACTTTTTATGTAAAGCACATAATACAAGTACAGAATGTTGGCTGGCTGTACCTTTCCTTTTCTATGTCAGTTTCTATAGTTTTGTTCTCTTTATTGCCACTGCCTCAGAATTCACTTTAATTTATATTGGCCCGGGATTCTGGTAGGAGACTGGAGACAACTGAGGAAGAAAATGGAGCATTAATCTGTCTTAACTGAAAAGCCAGCTCACAGATTGTTATAAGAATCAAGTCCTGGCCAGGCGTGGTGGCTCATGCCTGTAATCCTAGCACTTTGGGAGGCTGAGGTGGGCAGATTGCCTGAGCTAAGGAGTTCGAGACCAGCGTGGGCAACACATGAAACCCCGTCTCTACTAAAATACAAAAAATTAGCTGGGTGTGGTGGCATGCACCTGTAGTCCCAGCTACTTGAGAGGCTGAGGCAGGAGAATTGCTTGAACCCAGGAGGGTGGTGGTTGCAGTTAGCTGAGATCAGGCCGCTGCACTCTAGCCTGGGTGGACAGAGCAAGACTCCATCGCCAAAAAAAAAAAAAAAAAGAATCAAGTTGTAATTGAGTACTATGAAAATTTTGCTTCAGATAACTGTGTTCTTTTCTTGAACCAGTCAGGAAACATTATTTTATCCTCTTAAAATATTGTGAGTATATAAACTTTTGCTGCTTAATTTCTGATGGATAATTTGTGGATAAATGCATTGTGATTCCTATTTTAATGGTACTGGACTCAATAATTACTGCGTGTATTCTTGTAACACTTGTAGAAATATTATAAATTTTGTCTGAGTCCTCCGTCTTTAGCATGTTTGTTGGTTCTATGTTTCAATAGCACTTTAAAAAAATTTTTACTGGTAATTTTTACTATTAGGTTGGTGCAAAAGTAAATGCAGTTTTTGCCATTAAGAGGAGAGGCAGAAACTGAAATTACTTTTGCACCAACCTAATAAATAGGGATAAATGTTATTTTCTGAAACTTTTGTATTACAATTCGGGTGAAGATACATGTTATGAGTTGTCTCAGATTTATTTTGAAGCGAAGCTGTTTGGCAGAACCCAATTTTATGTATGTCCTATTTGTGACATTCTACATGTACCATTTTGAGAATTGACTTTTTTACGAGGTCAGGCGCCCACTGGTTTATGAAATGTGCCCACACTTGCCCTTCCTTTCAGTCAGTGATGACTCTGAGGCAAATGCTGATGGTTCCTGATTTCCTTTGGCCTGCAACGCAGAGTGACCTTACAGGGCATGAGGTCACAAGTGTAATTATTTCTCGTACATTGTATTCTGCCTGCTCACAGGGGCTCATCTCTTTTAGTTTCAGAAACATTAAACACGTAAAAGTCACTACCATTATATAAATCAAAATCTCTTCTAAAGAGGGTGCCGTTGTCATTGTATGCAGTTATGGCCAACATAGTATTAATTTGCAAATTTGTCACCTCAGATATTGATAGAAGGATGTGTAACACATCGTGTTTAATACATATTGATGTCATCAGAAAGCACAATCCTTTGTTCTTATCGAGTCCCTGCCTTTTTAGCTTCCTTTTGTGTTAAGGTTACCAGGGTTAGGCTCGTCTTTTTATCCCCCTTGGAAACAGAATAGGCTTTCTTTGTTCAATGAAAGACACTCTTAGTAAATGTTTTGGGTTTGACTTTGAACAAGCCACACTGTAGTACCTATATTAACCTGGAATTGAAGTCACTTTTCTGATGATGATAAAGTAGTGGTCATTCTGAGCACAAATGTGGATGGACCAACACTATACAAGAAGGTAAGATGAAACTGTATGTTACAGAGGGAGTTGGAAAGGATATTGTAGCTGGTAAAAACAATTTAAATATTAGTGTATTCTTTGGTAGGCAGATATTTTTATGGTTTGTTCGTAGGAAGAGGGCAGGGGAAAGGATAGGGAGGGGATTTGATAAACATGATTTGAGTCTTTCCCTCACCCAAAGGCCTTGAACTATATATACAGCATTCTTCTCTTTTTAGATATGCCTTGATATTTGCAATTCTCTGAGATAGTTGTTTTTAAGGAATGGTTTTCTAGATGACTAAGGGTTTTTAAATTACTAGATGCTCAGGTTATTTTTAAAAATATATTCATTTTTTGGTTGAAATATTTCAAAAAGTCTGGCGTTTTCAATATCTACTCAGGCAGAGTTGCTGTTTTGGTCTGTGCTGTAAAATTACCATGTGCTTACTGAAGAGATTGTATTTCTTTATTTGAATGGAAAAGTACCCAGATGAATATGCCCCTTAGGTTGTATACGGGTTTTTTTAAAACCAGTTTTTCTTCCTCTTCTTTTTTTAATTGTCTAGTAATTGTTATCATTTTTTTTTTTTTTTTTTTTTTTTTTTTTTTTTTTTTTTTTTTTTTTTTTTATCGCTGTTGGGCTACTGCATCTCACCTCTAGCAGCTTTTGCCCTGATTGCGAGAATTTGCTGTTTCTAGTGTTGTGGAGGTGTGGATGCCAGGCAACCAAGCTTGAGTTAAATGTAAATTAAGAGTAAACTGGCTAAGAACAAGCACTCTCTGATGAAAATATACCTAAGCTTTAGGTAAGCGCCTTGTGCTGTCCCTGCTGGCTCCTCACTTTCTGCTTGCTGGACTACTTTCCTACGTCGTTTGTGGCATTCTGGGTGTCTTTTCTTTTTGAGCAAGAATATTCTAATTGGTCAAAGAAGGGGAAAGTTGCCCATGAAGAACTCAATAATTCTAAAATACCCCTTTTGTGAGGCCTGTTTTATGACCTATTTGAAAGTAAAGGATGAGATTTCTTCGAAACTGTTTGTAATGGTTGTCTTATAGTGTTCACAAAGCCAACTGGAAATGATTATGCATTGTCATTAGAAGGGGAAAGTATTAAATTAGGACTAAGTGATATATATGAAAAGTAGTTCTGTGTGATATTTTATATTGTAAGGCAGAAAGGGTTTGTCTAAGACAAACTATATTATGCAAAGCACACTGTATCCATGTTGTATCTGTTTGCAGTGTTTCATTGGGACCTGAGGGATTTGTTCCTCTTTTTTCTTCCAGAGTGTCAGAGCTATTGAGCTTAATTTTAAGCGCTCTAGACTGATCATGTATTTAGCAGCATTAAACTGTTCTACTTATCTATATTTGGCCACTAACCTAATGGAATAACAATGGAATTTGTTCTTAATCAGTCACGACCATCTAAAAGGAAAATTCGTTCCATGTGACTTGGGTTCTTTGAGGTAACATTTAATATTCTCGTGATTTTTCTTTTATCTTTTTAATAAGTCTTGAACATTAGTAAAGTGTGGCAAGTTAAAAATGAAAGCATTCCTGGACGGATTGGTTATTTACAACTGACTTCTAAGTAATAAACAGAAACCTTCCTGTAATCAAGTTAATTCTGTATATTAGGAACTCCGCAGGATGAAGTCACTTCCTGCTGCCAGGGAACTCTGCACAAGCGGTCCTCTAACAATGGAGCCAACTGTCTGCGCTCAGGATGTCACTAGGAACCCCATGACAGTTTGCCATTTTGTGGAACAAAAGCAAGGAGTGAGGCACAAGGAAATGCAATCACATGTCCCTTGTATAGCAGTGAGGAGATGGGGGAGTCCATCCAGTCTGGGACTTTTCACCTGGCCCTCTCTTAGGACCCTCAGCAAAAGTGCTGGGCTTGAAAGGCTTTGAAATAACTTTAGTTCTTTCATCATGTCCCGCTTTGCTCATTTGCAAGTCTCTCTCTATCTCCAAACCTTCAGGGCAGAAATTTATTACCTCTCTTAGAGTTGCAGTTGGTAGCAAGGCCCCTAGGAGGCATAACTGACTTTCTTAGAGGTGTTCACTTACCATCTGCTTTGAAAGTTGTATATACTTAAGGCTATGAAGACTTTATTACAAAAGAAAACACTCATTCAACCTGTGACACATTCATTTAAAAAAATGATGTTCAAATGGAAATGCCTGATACACCTTTAGCTGAGATTCTAGTGTCCTTTGCTATAATAAATGACCTAATATTAGTTTCTGTGAAGAGTATGATACTGATTTATGCCATTATTCTCTTGCTGATTTGCTGAAGAACAAAAATTTATAATGCTAATGGAAATAAAGTACTTTACAAAACACTGCACTTGAATACCGGAACATGTCTTTGTAATAGTACATGCGTCTTGTAAGCTTTCAAATATAAATTTTCTTTATTCTAGTACACATTCCAGTACAGATCCTCAGAGTCCTGTCCAACTTGTTTTTATAGAGCAAAATCTGAGTTGATGTTTTACCTCTTCGACAGTGAATACGGATATAGAAACCCAATTTTGATTGGATTGTGAGGCATTTGTAATTTTGTACCCTGTTTCTGACTCTCTTATCTCTTTATGTTGATTGGTTGGTATGTACTTGCATTGTTTTATTTCAGTTTGGCCTTGTCTGCATATTACAGAATAGATCTTATGGACTGGAAGGAAAACAGTGATTTAAAGTCATTGCAAGAAAATTATATTAACCTTTTTTTACCTGTAATATTTGTATTATAATAGCTAATGATAGTTTGTTCTAATATTATTTATAAATTCGGGGATGAAAATGATCAAATTATACCTGAATATCTTAATCCATTCTTTCTTTTCCTGCTTTTTTGTTTTGGTTTTTTTTTTTTTTTTTGAAAGTATGGTATTTTATATTTTATTTTTTCTTGGTGATATTGTCCTAATGATTTATTACATCTGCTGTTTTTATTAACCAGATTTTGATACAAATATGTATTTTAAATATGTTTTAATATTTATACATGGTTTCATTGTGCATGACAGTTGCAGACTTGGTTAATATTTTAGCACCTCTAGTACACAAACATAAAGAAAAAAATTTGTTTTATTTGTTTGAGCACCCGAATTGACCCCAGCAAGATTGAGATTGATCTGGCTCCTTTCAGCCTGTTAAATGCCAATCCAGTCATCTGTAACAGTACTTAGTGTTTCTGTAATTTTTCTGTACATATTTTCTGTGTTTGTCTGCAAAACTTACCTATCACTTGAAAATATTTTCCTTGATTTGGAGATGAAAATAATTATAACCACTGATTTTATCATTTTAAAAAATTGTTTCGGCAGTCAGTATCAGTGCTATAATCACAGGGCTTTTTTTTTTTTTTCCTGTAATCTTAAAAGAGTTTACATTTTGGAAAAGATGATGAAACTTACATTTGAAATGTAGTCTTGGAATAAAGAACATCCAGCTTTAGGGAATGAAAATGGGGAAAGAGGTGGATGATTCTTAGTACATGAATTTTCCGGCTGATTTAAAACATATAATTGAATTACATCCTTCTAATAATTAAACATTTTAAGATAAGTTCTGGCATATCTTGCAGGTACAAAGATCTAAATCATTTTTGGTATGCCTTTATATCTTGTGTATGAAGTGGAGAAGATTTTTTTCTTTACTCCCTGCTAGCAGGTGGCTACTGGGTCTTACTCCGGTTCTATTTTGATTTTTATCTGTTTGTTTTTTTCCCTTAAGCAGGGATCTGTCTTCAAAGCAAATAAATATCACAGAGAAACTAAACTAGACATGAGTCTCTGAATTTTGGGGGATGGGTAGAGGATTGAGCCTTTTCAGTCTTGATCTAAAGAGCCATGATGCGTTTCATAAAATGTTTACTTAGGGCTTAAAGTAATTGCACCATCTCAGGTGTCACCTATTTTAAAGGTGTGATCAGGATTCTGAGACCACCCGAAGCTTTTCCCACCTAGAAGTGGATGTATATTTGAGGCCAGAAACCTTTCCTACTCGGTTTTGTCACTACCCACTCTTGTGGCGAAGGGACTCTAGCATGATGTTTCTCAAAAGGAAAGTGAGAGAAAGGAGAGATGAGTTTCAAAAGACAATTCTTGTAAACCTTGTCTCCTTAACCAAGAATCTGTATTTTTTTTTATTTCATAGTTTATAAATTAGATGACAGTAATAAGAATGCAGTGGCGTGATCATGGGTCACTGCAACCTCAACCTCCTGCATTCAAGCAATCTTCCTGGCTCAGCCTCCCACATAACTGGGACCACAGATCCACCAGCCACCATGCCTGGCTAAGGTAAAAATTTTTCTTTTGTAGAGAAGGGGTCTTTGTCTGTTGCCCAGGGTGGTCTCCAACTTCTGGGCTCAGGTGATCCTCCTACCTTGACCTCTCAAAAAGTGCTGGATTACAGACATGAGCCACTGTCCCTGGCTAAGGATTTTTCTAATGATATGTAAGTGATAATTTACTGAAACAGATTATTGGTTTGGAATTGAATAGAAAGAGGAGTAACTCCTCTTCACCATGTGTTAGCTGTAACTACAGAGATCACTTAACTTCTTCACTAATCTTATTTACATCTCAGTTTCTTCTTTTGTGAAAGGAGAGGAGTGAATAGATCCATGTTTTTCAAACATTTTAGATGGTAAACTTACACATGAAATCTTAACCAGGGATCCAATATGTAAAACAGATAAAAAGTATTTCTTTAGGCTTTTAAATCTTTGGGTTTTATTTTTTAAAGGAAAAATCTTTCATTTCTTTTTATTTTATTTTTTTATTGCATTTTAGGTTTGGGGGTACATGTGAAGAATATGCAAGATTGTTGCATGGGTACACACATGGTGGTGTGATTTGCTGCCTTCCTCCCCCTCACCTATATCTGTCATTTCTCCCCATGCTATCTCTCCCCACCTCCCCCACCCCCCTGTTTCTCCCCCATTTTCCCCCAATGGACCCCAGTGTGTAGTCCTCCCCTCCCCGTGTCCATGTGTTCTCATTGTTCAACACCCGCCTATGAGTGAGAACATGCAGTGTTTGATTTTCTGCTCTTGTGTCAGTTTGCTGAGAATGATGCAATGAAACCCTCATGCTATTCTTTTGTCTTCTGCGGTTCTGTGCAGCACAATTGAAAACTAATTATCTGTTCTCTAAAAGCCTTCTTGATTTAACACATGAGTTTCATTAACACACATGCACACATGTGCACATACATACGTACATTATGATACAGGGCAGAATTAGTAAAGAGTTAATATAATCTTTCCCTTGTATATAAGGCAACTAAAATTTGTTATAATGCGGGACAACTTTTATTTCTGACTCCTTTGGTTCTGTATTGCAACTTGGGAAATAAATGTTTGCTACTTCTCCAGAAAATGACTGTGCTGTTTGTAGAATTTCATAATAGATTGTACCAAGTAAAGTACACTAACAGAGTGCCAGCTCAGTACGTGCATCCAATTCAGTATGTGACTGAAATCGTTGTCTCCTAGAAGCGCAGAAACTATTTTGGATGCACTACGTTAATGTTTGATACATACTTCAGTCTACCGCCATACCACCTGAATGCACCCCGTCTTATCTGTTATATACTTCATCAGTTTTGAATTAAAACATGATAACCTATCAGACATGGATTGGCCAACTATCTGATTTTAGAACTTGTTATTATATAACTGTCATTGTATAATGCGAAGGTAGATTCATATATATTCAGTCATCTTTTAGTAGCCATGCTCCACTTGACAAACCTCTATAATAATCACTTGCCTGTTCGACTTAATGAATTGCCTGTCATGGGACGAAGTTAAATCTGTTAATTTGGTTTCTTCTCTTTTCAAGGCATAGTAAGTACGCTAAAGCTTCTCTGACATGTTCTGTGTAGAATCGGTAAATCAATTTCTAGAAAGCATACTAGTTAAGTTTTGATTATTTTTCTTTCACACTAAGCGTTTAAAAATATGTGCAAGAGATTTTGTTTCAGATTAAATTTTTGGTTGAGGAATTCTTACTAATTCTGCACATACTTGCTTTCTCTTTTTATCATTGGCTAAACATGCTCTTGTAGCCCTGTGGTACGCGTAAGACGATTATGGTAAATAACAAACACTTCTTGAAGTTTATCATTCAAACACATGAATAGGATATACAGAAACGTATTACTTTTTTTTTTTTTTAAACTTTTGGCTAAAATCATTTAAATGCTCTTTTAAAAAGCAGGCTTACATCTTTCCTTTCTATTATGTGTCAAACATTCTTAGGTAGTGATGGGTAGAAGGGTAGGTATTTGGGGAGAAAACACATCAAACAGGGACCATTTCTGAGAAATTGTATTAACCTTTATTATTAATCAGGAAATCTTTTTTTTCTTATTTCCCTTAGAGTTGCTGCATAGAGATGTTAGGGTGACTTGTTAAATGATCTGTTTGTCAAAGTATAATTTTAGAGATTGGTTTTGGATGAAAATGAGTTTTTTTTCTATTCCGTTTTAAAAACATTTGTATCTTGGAATGTATCAAACATAGAGAAAGGTGGAGAGTAACGTAATGAGTTTTTATATACCTGTTGCCTAACTTCAGCCATTACTGACTCCTGGGTAATCTTATTTTCTTGCTATCACTTCACCTTTTGCCGTGCATTATTTCAAAGCAATTCTCAAACACAATATTGACTTATCTGTAAATTTTTGTTTGTGTCTTAAAAGATAGTTTCTTTTTTAAAAACCAAAGCTTACACTAAGGATGCCAACAAATTAAAACTAATTTGTTAATATTCAACAACTCACTGTTTCTATTTTCCCAATAATTTTATATTTTTTTTAAAGTTTATTCATTTTAGGATTCAAGTAAAAGCCCATAGATGGTGCTTAACATGTCTCATGTTTCTTTTAATCTATAGAATTTCTATTAATTGATCACCTACATATCTTTAACTTGTTCTCCTCCCTTTCCTTATGATTTATTTGTAGAATAAATTAGCAAGTTTATACTGTGATGAGTTTTGCCTTTCTTTTCATTAGAGTAGCAGATCCCAGTATTATAAATTCTAACATTCCTTCCTCATTTGTTAGCTAGAATACTTCTCTAAGGAGAATCTTATCCTTCTCGACTATTCTGTGCCCTGAGCTACACTTCAGAAATAACAAAAACTTGAAGTGATTTTTAAAATATTTAAGTATTAATATGAATTCATGGATATTTAGGTTTTGGTTCATTATAATATTTTTTATCATTACACAAATTCTCCCATCTTTGATCAGTGGAAGCCTTTTTAGTTGACTCCTGAATCCTTTTGTTAAGACCCTGGTAGTTTTTTGATAGCTTAATCACTGACATTCTGTGCCCACCTTGTGCATATCCTGATTCAGACCTGAGTCAACTCAGATAAGAACCTTGGTCCTTTTAACGGGAAATTGTATTTTAAGATCACAAGAAGTGCTAGATTTACTTCTTGCTGTTTGTTCACTGTTGCTTGCCTTTTTGGTAGATACATGCATGCACACTTCCGTTTGAATCTTAGAGTATATAAAATACTTGCAGTTCATACTGATATTCCCCAATAAATTTGGGACTTTAGAAGTTTTACTTGATTTGATTAAGGTTATATCTGTGTTTATTTCTCTCACGATGTCCATGTAGTGACTCATCTGCTTTCCTCCATAATACACAACAGTTTGGAAGACTGTCAGCAGTGCCATACACAGTATGATCACCAAAAATATTGTGTGGCTGTTTTTGTTTGTTTGTATTCACTGTGTTGCCCAGGCTGGTCTCAAATTCAGATAGGAACCCCAATGCCTCACTTTGTTTTGTATTTGTTTGTATTTGTTTGATTTTGTTTGCTTATAGTTATTTTCCTTGTGAGGGTATAAACCACTGGAGATGAACAGTTAAATTACTGTGCTTAAAGGTCACTGGAAATAGTTTCTCCCTGTGTGATTATACCACTAACTTGATAACACAGTTACATTAATTTGTTTCATTTCACTTGCACAATCGTATTAGCTAATATCTCCAAAACAGTGTTAAATAGGAAATGTAAATAAAACAAAGATTGTATTATGTAACACTGGTGACATTGTAATGAGTTTCTGTACTTTGAAGGTTAATTTTTTTTAGCTTGAAATCACAACTGTACCATTTAGTTAACTCACTAAACATATTTATAACCACAACCATAGATTGCTGGATATACATCAATGCAATTTATATAGAGATACAATCCCATAGTTCTCCTACTGGTGGAATTTGTTGGATAGTTAATGCATATAGTGCCACTGTAAGTGGTGCCTCTTATTCAGGCAACTAAGAGATTTCACTGTGAGGATATCTTCCTTCTTCACCTCCATTTCTTTGTTACTCTACTGGCTCACTCCTTCTCCCCGCTGCCCCACTCAGGTGATCTCATGACTTTGGGGACATTAATCTAGTTAATTTTCACTTGAAAATGAAGAACTTAGACCCAGAGATGTATATCTACTGATTGTGTATGTTTCTTTAAGACTACTGATTTTTAAACTCTCATTTTTAGAAAACTCTACAAAGACTCAGCTGGTATACAAAGATTTCTGCACTGATAACTATAGTGAGATTTTACTTGAAATACACTAATGCTTCTAAAAGTGAAATTTCCACTAAAAAGAACTTAATAGCATTTTGTTGCTAAAAATGAGGTGTCACTATCTAATTGTCCTGTTATCAATTTTGTAGATGCTTGGTAATTATGTAATAATAAAAAGATTTAATACCTACGAAATCCATGAACTATGATAGGTTCTTTTACATTTTCATTAATTTTTATTAGATTAAAATGTGCTAGTGAATGACGAAGAAAATTCATGGCATGAAAGAAAGGAAAAGTCAAAAATTAAAATTACCTTCAAATTTTCTAACAGTTCTTTAAGCAATTTGAAGTGAATTTGTTTGATTTTGCTCTATTTTGTTTTCTAATTAGAGGGAAAAGAAAAAAAAAAAAAACTGCAACCTCAGGGAGTGTCTCTTTTTTTGTGTGGGACTCTTTGCAGTGGTCCATCAGGTCCTGGCTCACACACATCATCGTGCCTTTCTTTCCCTCCCTGAGGCACCTTGGCAGAATAGCGTGACCCTGTCTGTTATTCAGTGCCCTTCAGCTCTGCGTCAGATTGCAGAACTTAGACTCGTGAGTTGCTGGAACTCTTTGGTATTATGTGTTTGAATACATGATGGGCCTTTTGCAAGTAGTGTTAGCTTTTTCTTTTTTTTTTTTGAGACAGAGTTTCGCTCTTGTTACCCAGGCTGGAGTGCAATGGCACGATCTCGGCTCACCGCAACCTCCGCCTCCTGGGTTCAGGCAATTCTCCTACCTCAGCCTCCCAAGTAGCTGGGATTATAGGCACTCACCATGACGCCCAGCTAATTTTTATATTTTTAGTAGGGACAGGGTTTCACCATGTTGGTCAGGCTGGTCTAGAACCCCTGACATTGTGATCTACCGGCCTCAGCCTCCCAAAGTGCTGGGATTACAGGCTTGAGCCACTCGGCCTGGCCAGTGTTAGCTCTTTTTAAACGAAGTTGAACTGAGCTAAGGATGCACTTTCTTCTGATCTTGTGGACATAGAAGGGGGGCCCATGTGAGGCCCTCAGTAGGCTCCTTAGTTGTTGCTTTACCTGATGAAGGCCAAGGAGGTTAACCTTGGAGCTGTAAAAAGAACACTAACAACATAAAAAAAACCCCACCTCCTAGTGGTTTACCAGAAATAAATAGAAAATTTAGAGATTCATTCTATAATTGACTGAATGGTGATTAATTAGGTCCATCCAGTTTTTAAAATACAAATGTCATAAAATAGATAAAAATAAGATATGTAGGAAAAGGGGAAAATGCAGTTAATCCTGATTCAACACAAGTTCATTGAGATATTCTAATATCAATTCTTTACCAGGTTGATGATGATTCTCAGAAGTACTGGATCCCTTCATTAGAATGATTTTCCCATTCTCAAATCCACAAGATGGGGTTGTTTCTTTATCAGAATACACTTTCATCTATCTATACAAAATAAGTCAGCTAAAACTTAACATTAAGTCAGTTAAACTGTTGTGCACATACATGGAGCATGGCATTGTTCTGGCTGCTGGTTATGAAAAGAAACGAGATTCCATTTCATTCAGTCATCTTCATCTTCACTTGGGCGTTTATAGGCAGTTCAGACCTATCATCTTTACCTGTAAATGTTCTTTTCTATTTTTCCACTTTCCATCACTACCATCACTTTTATTATATTTATGCCTCAGGGAAATGTACACTAATTTTGGAAATGTTTCTGTAATCTGTTACATGACAATTGATGCTATATTAATGGACCAAAGATGACAATATTTCCTTGGTTAAAAGCATTTTATTTTTAAAGGACGTAATGATTTTACTTGAGTTTTATAATAGAAAATTTAATTGTGGTGACTAGATAATCACCGTAGAAAGCACATCAATCTGCTTTGGTAGGGCAGCACATTTCCACCAGTAATAGTGGCTATGCGGCAGAGGCAGAGGGAGTTGACTTTGATATGGTTCTTTTGGATATAATGTAAGCCACTTCACTTGACTTGAAGAGTTTACCTGTAGCTTTGAGACACATTTGACTTGGCACAGTGGTTCTTAACCTGGAGGGATTTTGCATACCCTCCCACCCCAATATTTGGTGATAATCTGGAGACATTTTGGTTCTCACCACTAGGACAGAGTGTGCTTCTGGCATCTAGTGGACAGAGGCCAGGGATGCTACTAAACAGGACACCCCTTGCCACTACCAGCAAAGAATTATCCAACCTGGAATGTTAGCAATAAGATATCCTGGGCTAGAATAATTAAACGTGAAATTTGTTGCCTTTTCTCCAATTACGTTTCTAAGTAATAGTCTGTTTATGCTTATGTTATTGAGGGTGATACTGCAGTTAAGTTGGTAGTATTTTTCGATGTTATTTATGTAAAATTGAATTACCCATTTTCTTTGCTATTTAGTATTTGCTATTGCTTTATAAAACAGTTTTCTTAATAAGTGGATTATGTAATTTGTATGATAGACTTTTTGATAGATACTAAGAATTTATAAAATAGATCGTATGTGTGGAACATTTGCTAAAATTTCATTGATAAACACTGCATGTTTGCATATAGAATTGCTTCTGGTGAATAATAAAGGATTAAAACAATGTGAAGTAAGTGTCCTGATCGATGGATATATCACAGCTTGTTTTCAATCTTTCTTCCCTTTTTCTTTCCCTTGATTGTTCAATAGCTATTTGTTAAGTGCCAAACAGCTCTAGGCTGGGGAATATAATGATGTACAAAGTAGTCATGGTCCCTGTCTTCATGGAGCTTACAGTGTAACAGTGCGGTAAGAACTGTTATAGAGATGGTGGTCACAGTGCCCAGTATAGGCAGTCCCTTAAACAGCTGGAAAATAGAGTATTTGGAAGTGCTGGGGAATTCATTTAAAAGAGAGATTTTCAGAGGGAAATATTATAACTGTTTTTGAGGGTGTAGTACCTCTGTACTGTATAAATCTGTTAGTTTTTATATAAATGTAGAATCTGTGAAATATACATAAATAAGAAGGATAAATGGAACAGGATGACAATATCTTAAATATTATTTGAGGCTAAATGTTTGTGGCTTTCATATCAAATATTTTGGTTTTACTTTTTTATTCATCAGAACTGTGACATTTTAATACTTGTTACTGATACTCAAATATATAACAGTATTGCTGATAAATTATGTGCTCTGGAGGTCTTAAAAAAGCTGATAACACTAAGATAGTTACAATACAGTTGTACTGTTGGTAAATATATAAAAATCTTATATACCCACCTGTTTGTGTGTGTGTGTGTGTGTGTGTGTGTGTGTGTGTGTACACATTTACTTACATTGAAAGAATTAAACACATCTTTGAAATGTGCTGTGAAAAACAAGTTTTCTTTACTGGAGTTTATTTGTAGTGACTGTCAACTGCCTTTCCTGGTCCTCCCTGCTCACTGCCAGAGTAAGGAAGAAATTAGAGTTGTGGTCAAAGAGTAGGCTGCCTTATTTAAAAATATACTTTGCTATGTTTTTATTTGTGGGATGGGGTTAAAAATGAAAGTTTATATTCTCTTGTATACACTGTCGTATCTCTGTGGTCTTACTACTTGCCTGCCTCGTTTTTCATTCTTTTTGTGACTTTGTTTGCAAGTTAATTCTTAAAAAGCTCTGCCAGAGGCAATGATTGGTTCTCCCTTAATTCAACTTTTCATTCTCGAAATCATTGGTTAGATATGAATAGTCTTTAAAATGAATTGTGAAGTTTAATCACTGCAATGTAGTGGAGTCATGATGTGCTTCTCTGGATGCATTATGCTCATTACAGCATATGCATGTTTAAATCTTGGGCAGTTTGATGTCACTTTGTCATGTTTCCAGGCTGAAGTCAATATATTTCATTGCTTAGTTTTTTTCTGAGGCTTGCCATTTTACTTCTTTCTTTATATCTTATATATAAATATATACCTATACTTTGAGACATGTGTTCCATCGTGATATTGAAGCTGTACAGTCTTCAGAAAAATAAATACATATAGAAAGTACTCCACTGAAATCTCCTTGTGACCAAGATCCAGGACCTTATACTTTGTCCCCAAAGACCCAGCACCAGGCCCTCAGCAGACTCCTAATAACTGTCTGAGGAATAGAACTTTTATAATGCCAATTCATTGCTCAGATTATCCTGGCATTGGCCATAGGGAGCTCTTTTAAGTTGGCTTCAGTGTCATTTTGATAGGGCCTCATCTTTTTTTTCCTGAAGCACTTTCTTACTTTCTGGCACTTTCTTACTTTCTTGCTTATCTGTATTTTCCCTGCCCTCCTTAGAATCAGTCATTTCTTTAAGGAGTCCTGGTTCCTTTTAATGGAGATAGTAGACACTAAGATCTGGGGCTAGGTGTCCTTGTTGCTACTGGGATTTCACTGCTTCTGGGTCCTGTAAGTGTACAGAACTGAGAAACATGTATGCACACTAGCCCATGTATGTCCCACATATCTGTAATTATTTCTGTATTTGTGTGTGTCTGTATATTAAAGGAGACATGAGTTCATACTGACAGTTCTCATTTTCATCCACTACTACAGTATTTATTCTAATCTTTCAGCTTTGCTTATTTGTAATTTCTTTCTTTAAATTTGAGAAAACTGTCTTTGATTATCTACAGTATTTACTTGTTTTTTCAACCCTAGTAGACATGAAAAGTAATTTAGAATTGCTAGCCCATACCACGTGAAAAACCAGTTTACCAACTATAGTATAGTCTTGTGTACAATTGTTTTTATCTTTAGCTTTACAATAACCAGTTTTTTGGCCTGTTTTCCAAAGGTCAGCTATTTTTATTTACACCTTCAGTGAGGTTATGTCCTATATTTGTAATTCACCTAGATTCATTTGTCCGAATCTAGTTTATCCTGGGTTCCCTTGGCATTTTGGTTAATCCATTATTTTAAAAAATTTGTATACAATAAAGTTTATTCTTCGTAGCAGATAGATCTTTAGGTTTTGATAAATGGTTAAGTATCCATCGCCACAGTACCATACAGAACATTTGTAGCACCTTAATAATTTCCCTTATATAGCCTTTTTGTGTGCTCGCTTCGGCAGCACATATACTAAAATATATAGCCTTTTTGTAATCAACCCCTCTCTTCCCAGTCCCTGGCAGTCACTGATCTGTTTTCCACCCTTGTAGTTTTGCCTTTTCCAAAATTCCATATAAATGGAATATAACATGTAGTCTTTTGGGTTTGAGTTCTTTCACATAGCAAAATACATTTGGAATTCCTTCATGTTATTGTATGAAGCAATAGTTCATTGCTTTTTATTGCCAAATAGCTTTTTATGTGACTATACCAAAGTGTATTTATCCATTCATCTGTTTAGGGACATCGGGGTTGTTTCCAGGTTTTGATGATCATGACTAAAGCTCCAGTAGCTATCCAGGTACAGGGTATTATGTCAATGTAAGTTTTCAGTTTTCATAAATTTCATGTTTTCTTTCACTTGAGCAAATACCTAGGAATAGAATTGCTTGGTTGTATAACTAAAACATTCAGTGGAACTGTTTTCCAAAGCAGTTGAACCTACCAGTAAGTACTGAGCTTTCCTGTTGCTCTGCGTCTTTGCCAGCATCTGATATTGTTAGTATTTTTTTAACTGCAGACATTTTAATAAGTATATAGTGATATCTCACTCTAATTTTAGTTTGCATTTCCTTAATGACTAATGATGTTGAGCATATTTTCATATGATTATTTGCCATCCACATATCCATTTTTGGTGAAATGCCTATTTAGATCTTTTGTCCAATTTTTCTTACCTTGGTAAGAATTTTTTTTTTTTTTTTTTTTTTTTACTTTGGGTTGCCTAATAATAAAGTTTTAAGGGTTCTTCATATGTACTGGATGGAAGCCCTTTACCAGATACATAATTTTCAAATATTTTCTCCCAGTCTGTGGGTTGTCTGTCATTCTCTTAACAATGTCCTTTACAGAGCAAAAGTTTTTAATATTGATAAAGTCCAAAATGCTTTTGGTGTTGTATCTTAAAAACACATGGGCAAATCCAAGGTCACGCAGATTTCCTCCTTTTTTTTTTTTTTTTTTTTCTTTGAGAGGTGTTATGGCTTTATCTTATGAGTTGTCTTTCCGTTTATTTCTCTAGGTAACATTCTTGCTTGTTTCATGCTTTCTAGGTCATTAACTTATTGTCTGCACTTAATATCTCTTATTAGTTTGCCTATATTCTTACATGGTACTCATTTACCGTCTAGACACAACACTTCTTAAAAGTTTCATCCATCTTCTTTTTCTTGTTTTCTGTAAAAGAACTGAATATTCTCAAATAATAAAGTCAGAGCACATTACAATGTTTAATTTATTATTGTGATAAGTTATTGGAATATCCAAAATGCCTTATAGTGTGATCTCATAGCATATTGTTGCCAATTAAATGTGTCATCTGCTAGGACAGTATTAAAACCAGATTCTTGTATATTTATTTTCAAATTTATTCACTGTGTGAAGAGACTAAGAGTCAAAAGCATGTGTGTGTGTGTGTGTGTGTGTGTGTGTTTAGATATTTGAAAATACCATTTGGCAGTGAAAGAACGTAAGATACATTGGTTCTTTGAAATGTAAATACGCTTTTTTTTTTGCCATCAAGTGTCTTATTTATAAATAGGTATCATAAGATGTCTAGAAATATGGCTCTAAAAGGAGGGAAATGATACTTAATAAAAGTTTTTAAAAAGGCATAAGAAAATGGGGTCATGAAATGGAGGAAAAAAGCTGAATATTCAGTATTTTCCTGAAGGTAGGAAAAAAACGAGTAACGATAAGCAAAAATTAGTAATAAATGTAATGGTAACTTTTATTACTCTTATATTTATTACTCTAATAACTCTACTGCTACTTATTGAGCACTTACTACGTCTCAGGCACTGTGCAAAACTCAACATCTTGTATCCATCTAGTTTATCTAATCAATTAATTTTTTTGAGACAGGGTCTTGCCGTGTTGCCCAGGCTAGAGTATAGCAGTGCCATCATGGCTCATTACAGCCTTGACCTCCAAAGCTCAAGTGATCCCACCTCCACCTTCTGAGTAGCTGGGATTACAGGTGTGCACTACCATGCCCAGCTAATTTTTAAATTTTTTTGTAGAGACAGACTTTTGCCATGTTGCTTAGGCAGGACTTGAACTCCTGGCTCAAGCGATCTGCCACTCAGACTCCCATAGTGCTGGGATTATAAACATGAGCCACCACACCTGGCCCATGATTGAATTTAATGTATGACATATCACTGTCTATTATCTTGTATTCATCAGGTTTTATACAATGATACAAAGGCAACCTGGCTGGGTTGTCAGAAATTACTGCTTTTTGTTGTTTACCTTGCTGGGATGGCTAGTAGATTAAACTGGATTTGGGCCACAATCTTGAAACACATAATCTCAAACTCTAAAAATCCCAAAAGATTAAAATCCTTAAAGCCTGAAATCCTGAGAATCATAATTTGAAAGATCAAAACCTTGAAAATATAATTCTGGAAAAAGTAAAATACACTTTTTTTTTTAAATTGTACTTTAGGTTCTGGGGTACATGTGCAGATCATGCAGGATTGTTGCATAGGTACATATATGGCAATGTGATTTGCTGCCTCCATCCCCCCGTCACCTATATCTGGCATTTCTCCCCATGTTATCCCTCCCCATCCTGCCTACCCACCACTGTCCTTCCCCTAGTCCTCCCCAATAGAGCCCAGTGTGTGATGCTCCCCTCCATGTGTCCATGTGTGCTCATTGTTCAACACCTGTCTATGAGTGAGAACATGGGGTGATCTTCTGTTCTAGTGTCAGTTTGCTGAGAAGGATGGTTTCCAGATTTATCCATGTCCCTACAAAGGACACAAACATCGTTTTTTATGGCAGCATAGTATTCCATGGTGTACATGTGCCACATTTTCCTTGTCCATTCTATCGATTTACAGAGAATTTATTTGAGAAACATAAAAAACATGTCAGAAAACATCACAGTCCATATCACAATAAAGCAAGCAACAACATTTTATAAGCATAAAATCTCTGGTATGCTAATGACAGTCATGTGGATATAGCAGTTATGAGTAGGTGAACCTATTCATAAAGAAGTAAGTCAAAGTGGAAATTATTAATGTATATCACTGTGGTTGGTGATTGTATGTACCCAGCTTTATAACGGCAGTCTGCTGAGCTACTGTGATAGACAACCTAAGTCTTTTGATGAGAGCAGTCAGAAGCTGCGACAGGGCATCACACAGGCAATCACCCAAATTGCTGAGAGTTTCAGATATTTTACTTTTTGCCAGTGTAGATGTACAGAAGGAGTGTCTCTTCATTTACTGAGGAACTTTAAACGTTTTACGTACATGCACGGTGCTTACAGAGTCAATGTTGTGGTAGTGCACTTTCATGGAGTTACATTTCTGATGTTTAAGGCAGCAGAAGAGAAATCTGCCCCAACTCTTAGAGACAGACCAATTTCCCTTCTGTGTGTGTTCTCCCTGGACCCTGGGAGACCAATTGGATGGTTTCTGCCAACATTGAGGGCAGATCTTCTCTACCTAGTCCACTCAGACTCACAATAATCGTCTCTGAGAACACTCTCACAGACACATTCAAAGTAATGCTTTGTGTTGGATTTCTAGATTTTCCTTAATCCAGTTAAATTGATACCAAAATTAAGTCCACAGGTCTGCCCCTTGTCAGGTTGATACCCATCCACATCTCCTTAAACCCATTTAATTTCCAAATAAAGAAGTAAAAAGGTAATAGTTCTTTCTAACATGATGTAACATGATGTAGCTAACATGAGGTAGCCAACTATCTTGCATTCAACCAAAAACTGCACTGAACTTTTCCCCAGAATTGGCCTTTCAGGATTTCAGCATTTGGGATTTTACTCTTTGGGGATTATGATTTTGAGCATTTTAGACTCTAGAGATTGTAGTCATTTGGAGTTTTAGATTGTAGAGATTTTGATCTTTAAGGATTTCCATCTTTCGAGATTTCAACATTTAGGATTATGGCGTTCGGGATTGTGTCTTTGGAGACTATGAGTGACACCACATATAAACTCTGTGCCTCCGTATTTATGTTTAACAACTGCGTCTGGCTCTACCCAAACTGAATTCCTGAATTATTCTGATGACCAGAAAGAGAAATCATAGGACTTTCATTACTTATCCCCAAATCTCAGGTATTAAAGTTTTTGTTTACTTTCATTGCATAGTTACCAGCCCTAGCAACTTTGTAATTATATTTACCAATGGTTTTATTTCATTTTCCATACAGGAACCAGGTGTGTGTTTCAAAGAATGAAAGTATTTTTTTTTTTTCTTGCTTCAAATTTTCTGTTAGTACCCTGTTTCTCATTACCTTTGGGGCTTTAGCCTCACATGTTATATTAGCCTCATTGCCTACCTCTTCTCACATTTTTTATGCTTCTGCTACCCCGTTCTGTAGATGCACTAGGGACTTTTAGCAAACCGTTTCTTCCTGGAATTTTCTTCACTAGGTGTCATTTCATTGTAAATTCTTTTTTTTTTTTTTTTTTTTTTTTTTTTTTTTTTTGAGACGGAGTCTTGCTCTGTCGCCAGGCTGGAGTGCAGTGGTGCAAACTTGGCTCACTGCAACCTCCGCCTCCTGGGTTCAAGCAATTCTTCCACCTCAGCCTCCCAAGTAGCTGGGACCACAGGCACGTGCCACCATGCCCGGCTATTTTTTGTATTTTTTTTTTAGTAGAGACGGGGTTTCACCGTGTTGACCAGGATGGTCTCGATCTCTTGACCTCATGATCCACCCACCTCAGCCTCCCAAAGTGCTGGGATTACAGGCGTGAGCCACCGTGCCCGGCCTCATTGTAAATTCTTATACATATTTTAAGACCGAACTCAAATAGTTCCTTCTTGTGAAATTGTCTTTGACACGTGTTTCTTCCTCTTCCCGTCCTAAGGAGAGCTGATTTTTTCCATATGTAAACTATTTTCACCTATTCATTTATAAATCTGTATTTTCAATATGGCTATTAGATTTTCTAGTGTAAAGTCCTTTGTGTTTTCCCTACCTTCATTTTTATTTTCTCTCCCTAGTATAACTATCAAAAAAAGTTAAATGAATAAATTTTTCCTTCTGTGTTCTCCATGCTTAGAGACACTCCTACCATTCTGTATGTTTTATCTGAAAACTACTTGTTTTCTCCCCATTAAATGCTGTCTTAAAAAAATTAGATCAATGATTTTCAGACTTTCAAAAAAATATGCTGTCTACAAGTGAAAACTTCTGTAAAAATGTGTGTGCATGCATGCATGCATACACACGACCGCACATAAAGAGGTAAGGATGGGGAGGGTAGAGGTCTCCCTTCTGGCACTTCTGAGGAACTACTAGGACTCCCAGTAGCATGGTTTTAACATCATTGGCCTCATTGCTACCTTCATTCATCGAGTGCTTCCCAGTCATTCTTTACATTGATACAGGAGAGCCCTTTCTAAACACAGATAAAATTAAGGTATTTTCTATGCTTAAGTTGATTTAATGACTCCCTCAGTTTACATACAAGCTTTTGGGAAGCTAAGGGTATGTCTTTGTCACCTTTGTGTCTAATCTCTGGTACAGGGCTTGTTGCATAATAGCCTGGATGCTCCTTGAGTGTTTTAAGATAATGAGGGAACATTGCATGGTTACTGACACTGTTGCACAGTTATCATCATGCGTTTTGCATGGTTACGTCTACCATTTTAATGGCTTTGCTTATATTGGCAATGCCAGCCTCTCTGTCTCTCAGATCTATCCCATTCTTCAGGCCCAATACACATCTTAACATCCCTTTTTAAAAGCCATCAACTTCAGCAGCCTTCATCAGTTTCCCTTTCTTTGATTTCCAGAGCAGCTTACTGTTACTATAAATAACAACAGGTGTAATGTACTGTAGGTAGTGAGTGTGCTGCTTTTGTTACCACTTGATGATGTAACGTCTGCCTAGGTGATCTTAGCCCCTGCCCCCCTAAAAGAGGGTTTCAAAGGTACCCTCTTATCTAAAAGAACATACTTTAGCACAGTTCTGAGATAGGTAATTATGCTTATATTTGAGTTTCTAAATTAGCCAGAGGTTACAATTTTAAGGTCATGCTTTAGTACAGGTGTGGATCGAGACAGTTTCTTTGTTTCATAACAATTTGTAGATTGAACAGCATAATCCTTGGTTTATTCGTCTTTTGAAACCAAAATTGGTGGTGTCAGCTCACAGCCTGCCAATCTCACAGAAATTTCTGAAAAAGTACATGCAATGAATTAGAAGCATTAAGCATGGCATGATTTTTTTTTAAATGATCAATTTTTGTTTTTTTGGGATAGAGAAATAATAAAGTGTTATGCTGTCACATTAATATTCCATTGATACAGTACACTCCCTGTTTTCTATTTTATATAATTTTCAGTAAATGTTTCCCTTTTGTTTTTTTAGAATTGTTAATAATCAAATTTTATATGAGAGCAGTTTTCTTAAAAAAAATACTAGTTAGGAAAAAATGCATTTCATTTCTTCAAAAACAAAGAGCAAAACTCATGTTACCAAATAATTCTTATATTCTTATTTGAGCTTTGAAGGCATTCTGCTTATTTTAAATTATAGTTTTATTTCTCTAATTACTTTGTGACCTTTAATAAACTAACTTTCTTGTTTTCAGTAAATTGAAATGATCTTTATTCAGAATAAGGGGTAAATACCCTCAACATTTCTTAGGGGAAGACTTTTCTACAAGACAGCATCTGTACTGTTAATTTCATATTTGTGATGTTATTGCAGAAGGAAAAGTGGATACTGTGTCTTTAATGGAAAGCAAAAGGTTATCTTTCTATGGCCTTTGTGTGTATGTGCTGATGTGGATGTAGGCAGCCAGACAGGCAATGTGTGCAGAGAGACTAGGGAACCGGCTGTGGATCGATAGAAGTGGTGTGAAGTGAATTAATGTGAGGCAGGCTGTCTGTCTGTCATAAGGATTGTGGGGAATGTGGGGCAGTGTTGGTCAGTCACTGCAGAGATCTGTTTCCAATAAATTCAAGCCTTCTGCCTGAAAAGAAACTGTAGATACTCACATACTCCCTTATTGTTAAATTTTACTTCATTCACAGTGAATGTTCATATCAAATTATTGCCTCCAGTGTACTTTAATTGGACCACTAGAAAACCACAGTTGTGAGGAACTGATGAAATAAAAATATCTGCTATTCTTTTGGATCTATTTTTCAATCTCAGTGGAAATCTATATTACTGAGAATGAGAAATGGAATTTTCGTTAATATTTATAAATCTCCTCCATTCTCAGTCCTAATAATGTTTATCACTACCATCTAATCGTCAATGAAACTATAATGAACCAAAGTGGTTTTATATATCCATATTGGTTAAAGTGCTTTTTTTTTTTACATGTTACTGTATTAAAAATTAGTATTTTATCCTTGTCTTTCATGTTAATCACATGACACTATAGTCTTGTGGGTTCATATTACTCAGATACTGTTAGCTAGTTGAAAAGAAATTCAAAAAGGTAATTTACAAGCTAATGAAAGATAATTTTTAGAATACTATATCCAATTTTATTGGTAGGACTAGTTGAATGTAGTTTAATTACATTGATTTTAAGGCCACATTTCCATATTTACATTTTAAAAAATTTCTAAAGTGGTTTAAACAATATTGCATAAAATTGAAATGTTTGACATATATAGATTTTTCATAACGAAGAGTTATCTAGGTATTTAGAAATCGAGATGGTATGAAGATCTCATAGTATTTCTTGTCCTCTAATTCTCACTTCTACCAGCTACAACCCTCCCACTTCCCTTTTACTGTTGTGTCCAAACTTACTCATACCAGTTTGCTGCCCCACTCCATTCCCCCTCTGCCCGTTTTCCTCAATTCATAAATGGTATAAAACTTTGTTTATTGAGAACTGTTGTTTGGTGTAATGTACGTTGATTTTTTTATTTTGTGAAATCTGGATTTGGAGACTCATTTTTTTTTTTTAACATGTCTCATGTCTTCCCATTAATTGTATTTATTTATTATATCTTCCTACTCTATTTTTTATTATCTTTTTATCATTTCTCTTTCCCCAAAGTACCCTTACTGTAATTTTCTAGTATATTTAAGTAACGTAATTTGTACCATGAGATAAAAAGTATTCAATTCTGTTCAGGTTGTATTTATTGACCCTGTATGAGATATTCATCACTGTCAAATACTTTGGAAATACTCAAAGTAAGTAAACCTTTCCTTGTATGGTATAATTTGACAGATAAGCTCAAGTCAAGTACATAAGAACATGTCAAGTACATAAGAACATGCCAAAATATCACCATATAATTGACAATATTTATAATTTTGATTATCAATATATAAAAAACCTGAACTTTCCATAAATATATTTTCCTAGTGGACTTTACTTTTTTGCAAGGATATTTCATTGTCTTTGAATAGTGAGGAAATGATTTTTATGTTTCACAAAGCATAGGCTTTTTGTAGCAAGAACTAAATTTTTTCTAGTCTGTATTGTTGAAAATTTTGTATTCTGGGATAATCTTCAATTCTCTTTTGTGACAGGGATGTGTAGTACCTTCTATTGTGTCTTTTTTTAACAAGCTAAGGTTTTGGAAGAATACATACAGTAAAATGCACCCTTTTAAACATTGTTCTATGAGTTTTAAACACATGTAAATAGTCATGGTATAGGTTATTTATACTGTTCTAAAAATTTTGCTTTACTTCTATAATCAGTCCTTTTGTCACACCCCTAATAACCCCTGATAACCACTGATTTGATTTTTGCTCTGAGTTTTACAGAAAATCTACTGTTACCTCCACCCATTAACATAAGGTCCTGATAGAACTAAAAAATAGCCAAGTTTATGGCTGGTAATTTAAAAATATATATTATTCCTTCTTTTGGAGAGAATGGCTACCTTGCTTAGAAGTATTAAATAATGGTTTTTAATAATCTTCTACCATAACTATATGGCTGAAAACTTCAGAAGTTAAACGTACCTATCAGATTTTCCTAAAAGCAAACAGTTAAAATTAGTTGTAAATAAGCTGTGCCGTTTGGATTTGAGAGTTGAGTGTGATAATTTGGGCTGTCCATTCTCAGTTTCTCTTACCCCTTTACTGTATTCCAGAAAGGTTAGAAGTCGTAAGTAGTCTGTCGCTATCATAGTGCCCTGTATTATGGGACTTAGGATATTTTGCTGATCTTTAAAAAATGAAATATAATTTCCAAGTAAACAAGTTATTGATTAGAAACAATAATACAGAAATTTTGACTGTGAGGATTAATAGAGTTACAAATATGGTCAACATCAAGATTAGAGTTTAATTTAAAAAACTTTTTTAAATGGAAAATTATGCCTTTCCGAAACAAAATATTCATGTTGAATTTTGCTTTCTTATTGTGTAAATGTTCTACGTGACTGTTTTCTTCCCCTTTTTTCTTCAGCTATATGGCAGAAAAAAGTGTCAGGAGTACACTGAGGTGGCATGGATATCTTGGTTGATCTGGAATGTTAGAAAATCAAACTTTAAAAAAAATCAGGTTTATTGACATATAATTCACTTAGTATTAAATTCACCCTTTAAAGTATACAGTTCAGTGGCTTTTTTTTTTTTTTGTAGCTGATGTAGAGTTGTCCAAGCATCACTTAAAATCACAACATTTTCAAACACCCCAAACTGAAACCTCAGCACCCATTAGCATTACTCCCTGTTCCCTCCACCCCTCTCAGCTCTAGGCCAATCTACACATTTACTTTCTGTCTCCATAGATTTGCTTTTTTAGACACTTCATGTAAATGGAATCATATGCCATGTAATGTTTTATGACTTCTTTTACTTTGCATTAAAATTGTTAGTTTATTCATGCCATAGCATATATTACACTATATTTCTTTGTGTTGGCATATAATATATAGCAATTCATATATAATACGAACATGTCATCATTTATTCATCAGTTGATGAACATTTGGATTGTTTCCACCTTTTGACTTTTATGAATAATGCTGCTGTGAATGGTCGTGTAGGTGCTTTTGTGTGGACATAAGTTTTCATTCGCTAGTAGTAAAATTGCTGGGTCACATGACAATTCTATGTTTAACCTTCTGATGAATTGCCAGATTGTTTACTGTTGAGTTTTGAGAGTTCCTTAAATAGTCTAGGTACTAACTGCTTGTTGGACATGTGATATGTGAATCTTTTCTCTGAGTTTGGAGCTTATCCTTTCATCCTCTTAATATAGGGCCTTTGTAGAAAAAAAGCCTAAAAAATTTAATGAAGCCCACTGTGTCAACTTTTTTTTTTTTTTTTTTTTTGGTGTCAAGTCTAAACTTGGATTTCAGAGATTTTCTCCTAAGTTTTTTTTTAAAAAAATATACTTTTATATATTGAAGTCCACAATCCACTTTGAGTTACTAGTTATATAAGGTATGAGCCTTAGGTCAAGGTTCATTGTTTTTGCCTTTAGATGTTCAGTACTTCTAGCCCTATTTTGAAGAGACTATCCTTCCCCCATCGAATTGGTTTTGCATCTCTGTCTAAAATCATTTTGGCGTATTGGTGTGTGTCTGTTTCTTGGTTCTCTATTCTGTTATGTTAACCTAATGTTTATCACTCGGCCAAAGTTGCATGGTTTTAATAACTTTATGGGAGTCTTAAAATGGGGTCAAATGACTTTTTTCTACTTTATGCATTTTCAAAATTGTTTTCTAATTCCTGTGTCTTTCATAGAATTTTAGAATATTTTTGTTTATCTCCAAAAAAATCTTACTAGGATTTTGTGAGAAATTGCATTAAATTTGCATATCAATCTATTTGTGAATAATTGTCATCTTTCCTGTGTTGAATCTTTCAATTCCATGATCACAGTGTATTTCCGTTTCATTTGCTTAGCTTTCCTTTGATGCCTTTCATCCGTGTTTTTCATAGCTGTCAGCATACAAGACCTGTTTGTGGGTTTTCAGATTTATATCTAAGTATTTTACTTTTCATAATTACTGCTAATAGTACTGTGGTTTTAAAAACAATTTAGGTGTCCATTGTTCATTACTAATATAGAAATAGAATCATTTTTTTCCATTTTTTTCTCCTTACATTTTGCTGCCTGGCTGAACTAACTTACTGGTTTCGGTAATTCCTCTGTATTTCCCTGTAGACAATCATTTTATCTTTGAGTGGAATATATTAGAGTTCTTCAGCGGAACAGAACCAAAAGAATAGATGGAGAGAGAGGAAGGGGAGGGATGGAGGGAAATAGAAAGAACGACAGACCCATATTAGGGGAATTGGCTCATGCAATTATGAAGACTGGAATGTCCCAGGATAGGCTGTCTGTAAGTGTGAGACCCAAGGAAGCTGGTGGTGGATCTCAGTTTAAGTCTAAAATCCTCAGAATCAGAGAAGCCAAGGGTTTAATTCTCAGTCCAAGGCCAAAGCCCTGAGAACCCAGAGGGTTGCTGGGTATAAGTCCTGGAATCCAAAGGCTGAAGAACCTGGAGTTCCGATGTCCAAAGACAGAAGAAAAACAATGTCCCAGCTCCAGGAGTGAGAATTTGCATTTTCTCTGCTCTTTCCTTCTACCAGGGCCCCCAACTAGTTGAATAGTGGCTGCCCACATTGAGTTCCAGTTTTTCCCACACAATACACTGACTCACACACCAGTCTCCTCAGGAAACACACTTAGACACATACCCATGAGTAATGCTTTATCAGCTATCTAGGTATCCCTTAATCCAAACAAGTCAATACTTAAAATTAACCATCACATAGGGCAATTACATTGTACTTTCTAAACTGTGTGTGTGTGTGTGTGTGTGTGTGTATTTTCTTGCTTTGTGGCATTGGGTAGAACTTCCAATGATAAGTATGAGTGGTGTGACTATCTTTGCCATATTCCTGGTCAAAAGCATTCAGACATTTACCATTAAGTATAACGTTAGTTGTAGGCTTTTAGTAGATGCTCTTTATTAGGTTCCTCTGTATTCTGTTTTTCTTAGAGTTTTTGTTTGTTTGTTTGTTTTTGTTTTTGTTTTTGTTTTAAATCATGAATGGATGTTGAATTTTGTCAAATGATTGATATGATCAGGAATTCTGTTTTTCTTCAGCCTGTGAATATTTTGGATTATATTGTTTCAGTTTGGCAAGTTGAACCCCTTTCATGCTGGGAATAAACCCTACTGGGTTATGGTATATAATTCTTTTCATATGTTGCTGTTGCTTTTATTTTGTTAAGAATTCTATGAAAGATACTAGTCTGTAGTTTTCTTTGTATTTTTTTTTTCTGCTAAGGATTTTGTAACCCTTACTATGTTTTGGAAAGCATCACTCACAGAACCAGTTTTAGCACTGCTCCCTGTGTGTTTGTGCCTGTTACTTTGAAATGTACATGTTTGTTTCTTAAGCTCTGTTCCAAAATACTGAATTCCCTTGGTTGAATACTTAACTGGCACAGCACAGGAACTCTATGGAATGCTTGGTAGTGTTTATAATCAGTATTGTATGATTCTGTGATTCCATGGTTATGCTAAGTTTCCCAGAAACTTAGTCCCGGGAAAGACTTGGTGATAAATCGATTGAAATCAAAAGACCTATGTCTCAATTCTGGTTTATGAATTTAGTAGCTATATTATGTTGAGCAATTACTTAGCCTCTCTGATTAAATGAGATAAATGTAAATGGATCCATAAACTTGTTACTACATAAATACCAGCTTTATTTTCATTGATCCCTTAGTTTTATAGGAAAGGAATATACTAATACTGATTGTTACAATCCAAACTATTTCTTAATATTTTTTCCAGTGTTTCTCTGATCATTTTAAATATTACAAAGTTCTAAGCAAGAAATGAGACTGAGATATTTCAAATACTTATATATTGATTTAATAATGTGAAATAATGATTTTTGATTTTGTATTTGAGCAATATCTGTTTAGGAATGTAATGTTTACCTTATCTCCTCTTTGTAATTATTTTACTGATAGCTCTCTTTAATAAAGTAATATTTTTCTAGTATATCCCCTCCTTTATGTTAAAATTAATCATATACATCTAACAATCAAAATGCTTCCATAAGTTAAACATTGAGTACATATGGACACAAAGAAGAGAACAGTGGACACGGGAGATACTTGAGGGTGGAGGCTGGTAGGTGGGTAAGGATTGAAAAACTACCTATTGGGTACTATGCTTGGGTAATGGAATAATTTGTACACTAAACCCCCACAAAATGCAATTTGTGTAGCAAACCTGCATACGTACCCCTGAACCTGAAACAAAAGTTAAAAAAAAATATTTTTGAAAACAAATCCGTATGTAAAGTGGTAGCTTTGTCATTTTTTATTCATCAGGAATAATTCTTTAGCATTATTTTTAAAAGCAACTCTGAATAAGTAATGGTACTGAATGGTATGTTTCAGCCCCCAAGTTTAAATCCTTAGAGCTTGGAACTGCCTACTGGTCGGTCCATTTCTGGATCTGTTATGGTGGTTAGTGACTAAGATTCTTCTTCTTTTGATGCCTTTGGTTAACTGGAGTCGGCAACGCTGAATTTCACATAAATGTTTAAGTGAATGCCCCTTAGAAGAAAAGAAGTCCTTGAGCCAAAGAAGTGTTTTTTTGTTTGTTTGTTTTTAATACTTAAATGGATTGTATATAGGCAGTTATTGCTATGCATATAAGACTATTTGGTCAGAATATTTAACTCCTAGAGTAACTCCTAATGGGCAGATTTGTACATTATCATGACTGAACAACATCTTTTGATAACCATGTGAAAAATCTTGATGAACCCTCTACTATCTGTTGAGAAATTGAGAAATAATTTGACAGATGCAAGTTGACAACAAATACATATCATCAACTATGAAAGGATAGGTATGTAAGGAAACGACATTTGTGTGAGCTGACAAATTCTCAGGCGATTTACAGAATGGAAGCTTTTGGCCTCAGAACTTCTTTGTGTACTTTCAGTTAGCTTCTTTCATTGTGATAATTATTTGACCTCATATTGAATTTCTTCATAGAGGGAGGTGTTACACTCTTTTTGGGCAATGCATTTCAGGTCCCTTACTTAGCCCTAGAGCACAAATTCTTCTCCTGTCCTCATCTTTCCTCCCAACTCCCAAGTTATAAACTAACATTAAAAAGAAGTAAACTTCTAAAATAATCCTCACTTTCCAGATTATTTTCCTCTTTGTTGCATAATTGTCTAAATCAGCTAAAGTAACTGTAGCAAAAACACAAGAATAAAGTAAAAAATCTAATACTTCAGCATCCTGTTTTTCCCAGATCTAGATTAAAAGTAAATATAGTATATATCCATGTACATATAGACACAAAAATAGAGCACATGCAAATTTTTCTTCATTGATTTGTGTCTTTCTAATTTTGGTGAACATATATATTTTTTAATGTGTTTACATCCATTAAGTAAATTAAAAATCTTTAAAATTTCTGTTTGCCTTACTTTTCATGTTTTAAAATGAAACCTTGTGATTCACATTTGTTTTAGCTGGAGTCACATCAGAAGCCATGCAGACTATCACCACTGCTCCTGATACCTCAGGGCCGGAAGCCAAAGTCCAGGAGGAAGAACATGACCTTGTTGATGATGACATCACCACTGGTAAGCACAGACATCTTTAACCTCTGGTTGGAGCTTTGTTTAACATTGCAAAATATTTTCTAGATTATTTGTGGTGGGCTTAAGTATTTCAGCGGAAAGAATGGAAACTTGTATTGCTGGTGTATTTAGTTTTATGTAACTGTTTAGTGTCCTCTTTGATCTTGAGGTGAAAAGAAGTAGAACTATTTGTTTGGTCCAGGTTTGCTCATTGTAGCTATAACAATGAACCTGCTAGCTGTGCACTTGTTTTCTGGAGACCTTTTAATTCAGAGGCTGTGATCATTACTAAAGCCTTGGCATTTATAGAGGAATATACTCATTAAGTTTTGAAAGAGTTTGCAACTATCAGGTAAACTAAAGAATACTAAAATTTAATCACAGTATATACAATACAGGCTATATAAGAAAACTTACTCTTTATACCTATACTGTAGAAATGAATGCTGCTTTTTAAAATTTACTTAGGATACTGAACATTCTTATCTGTATTACCTTTCACTTAAAGTGAAATTTAGGTGAAAAACATAATACAAATTTTAGGAAACTCACACACTATAAATGTTTAGTCTATCTTTTTATACTTATAAACCAGTTTCAATTACTGCATCTGGAAATGCATTCAGCTCAAATTCTTTGAATGCACGGAGGATAAAAACAACCTAGTAGAAATACTTTTATTAGTATTAAAAATAATAAGCTTTTGTTTTGGGTTTGGATGGTTAAAATTTAAAATTTGATTATGAAGTGTATAATTGTTGTGAAGCAACAACTATTTAATAGTAATCAATAATTTAGAAAGAAGCATGCCCAGAAAATTTTTCAACACAAATGAAAGAGAAGGCCAGACACAGTGGCTCACACCTGTAAGCCCAGCACTTTGGGAAGCCGAGGCAGGTGGATGACCTGAGGTCAGCAGTTGAAGACCTGCCTGGCCAATATGGCAAAATCCTGTCTCTACTAAAATAAATACAAAATACCAAAATTAGCAAGTTGTGATGATAGTAAAAATACAAAAATTAGCCAGGTGTGGTGGTAATGAAAATTAAAAAAAATTAGCCAGGTGTGGTGGCAGGCGCCTGTAATCCCAGCTACTCAAGAGGCTGAGGCAGGAGAATCACTTGACCTGGGAGGTGGAGGTTGCAATGAGCAGAGATGGCACCACTGCACTCTAGCCTGAGTGACAGAGCAAGACTGTCTCAAATTAAAAAAAAAAAAAAAAATTGGGGGAGCGAGCTTCCTTCCCTCCCTCCCCCCATCCCTCAGTCCTTCCCTCCCCGCCTCCCTCCATCCCTCCCTCCCCACCTCCCTCCATCACTCCCTCCCCGCCTCCCTCCTCTCCCCCCATCCCTCAGTCCTTCCCTCCCCACCTCCCTCCCTCCCTCCCTCCCTCCCTCGTCCTCCCTCTCTCCTCCCCCATCGCCCTCTCCCCACTTCGCGCACTCCCCTCCCTCTCCCCTCCCCCTCCCTCCTGTCCTCCTGTCCTGTCCTGAATCATGTCTTTCTGTCTTTACATCTTGTCTTGTCTTTTCTTTCCTATTAGGCAGGTTAGTGTTGCTACCTGAATGCCTTTAAATTTTTTTTTCCCTGGGAAGGAGAAAGCCCAAGATCTCCTTTGAACATTTACACAGTGTATATTTAAATACCTATAGTCTTGTGCCACTGCTGCCTAATATTGCCAAACTTGGGGAACATCTGATTTTTACTAGAAATGAGATGATAGTCGTGGCTATTACTTACTTTAAAATTCTTTTTAATGTATAAGTTCATTGTTGAAAAATATCCAACCTAAATATGAACAATTTCAGGAACTTCTAACTTTTCTGAAAGTCATTTAGCACTTTACAGTTATGATGTTTGTTTCAGTAGCCACTAAAGGAAATTATTTTAGTTGTAGATTTTTAAACTACCCTGTGTTTTATTCAGTTGTCACTGCTTTTCATACTGTTCTAAGTGTGTTTTTTGTTATGTTTTAATTCCCTGTAATGTTTAAGGAACGTCTAATCTATAAAAAGTAGTTGTTTAAGTCATAGCAACAATAAATTTGCCTTTACAATAGTAGAATAACTTAATTTGCATTCTGGAGTAAAAGATGAATTTTTGAGCAGTCAAATAAGCATTATTAGATCAGTACATTGAAATTTTGAATTATGCACTACCAAAGACATGAGATAGCATTCTAGTATATGATTTTTTAACTTTAGTTTTAGCAAAATCAGGAAGCTAAGAATGCAAATCTAGTTTGAAGAGTCAATTAATGGTACATACACTATATTTTATCTAAGTTTGGTTAAATATATATGACAAATGTCTTTTATCAGTTGATTTATTCATTTCATGTCATGGATACTAAAGGCAAGAATGTTCAATATTGGAAGAACATAAATAACTAAAGAACCGGCTTCCTTACCATGTTGTCAAAGCAAGTAGCATGTTGGAATCTGTAGATCGTTTTGGTTACCTTTAGATTGTGTGACTTGATTAAGCTGTGGTATAGATTTTTGTGAGGGTTTTGAAGAAAACCATATTCTTTTGATTGACTAGAATCCTATAGAAATTGCATTATGAAAAATATGGCAGATGCATTGAGAGAAATGTGATTCAAGCACAAGAATCTTATTTTGGGGTAACCAGCGTTGCAGAGAGCCAGTATGACAAAGAGGAAAGCCGGCCGGTGCAGCCGTGCAGATGATTTTTCCGGTTATTTTAAAGGAATTGTTCTAATATTTCTTCATAAAATAAGTAGAAATTACATCACAACAGGTATTTGCCTGCATTTTCAGGGAATTCTTATTTGAAAGTTATAGCTAGGTTAATGTGGGTAGTTGTATTACTTTTATTATTGCAGTAATCTGTGTCTTAATTCCTAGAAACAGTCTGAGCAAGATAACAATTAAAATATAAGGTATAATTTAATGCTTTCACTAAAGCCAAATTGCTTTTTGAAATTTTTCTTTTGGTTACAAATGAGTTTAGGTATGAATGCTGTCTTATAACACTTGAATCTGAGCCTAGTAGCCTTTGTTAGCATTTGCCTTATAAAAGTAAAAAAGCATGGATTAAGCTGTACAAGTGTTGGCTGTGATCAATTGGAACTAATTAAATTTATTTGAAACGAAGAATCTTAATGGAAGAGAACAGCTGCAAAGACTAGGAGGAAAAAAATTGGGTCTTGATTGATACAATTGAAATTTTCACTCTCATTTAACAATATGCTACAGCGTCTTTCTCTATCTATTTTTAAAGCTAATATCTATTGATCAGCTCTACCAAGTAATGCCAGTGTGCCTGGGTCAACACATACTCAGTTTTACTTAGCATTCTGTCTTAAGGTTCATCAAATTCTTTCCTTTAACCATATGCTTTAAATTATATATCGTAGACATATTAGGCGCCTTGGTGGATTAATAGTGTTTTATGTAGAGAAATATTAAAACCTATTTTACATTTTTATATTGTACAATATGCATGGGAAATGTGCTTTTCAATGACATTGCTTTAGGATTTATAATATTCTGTATATTTAGAATCTGTTTTAACAATAGTAATAGAATTTAAAAACAGTAGCACTTGTAGATTATAATTTGAGTCACAATAATAGTACTCTATACCAGTGTTTTGCTTTTATGTGTATACTTTTATTTCCGGTATTATAACTTACTTGCTATGTAGATATGTAACCAATATTTATAAATAACACATTCAGGCCGAGGCAGGTGGATCACGAGGTCGAGAGATCAAGACCATCCTGGTCAACATGGTGAAACCCCGTCTCTACTAAAAATACAAAAAACTAGCTGGGCATGGTGGTGCGTGCCTGCAATCCCAGCTACTCAGGAGGCTGAGGCAGGAGAATTGCCTGAACCCAGGAGGTGGAGGTTGCGGTGAGCCGAGATCACGCCATTGCACTCCAGCCTGGGTAACAAGAGCGAAACTCCGTCTCAAAAAAAATAAAAAAATAAATAAATAAATAAAAATAAAAATAAATAAATAAATAAATAACACATTCCTACTTATGTTATTAATAGGTTAATTATACTAGTGCAGTAAATCTCACTAAAGCTGACATACATATAAAAAATTTTTGTTAATCTAATATTCTTGAGACCTTTGTGTGACTTAGTTAATTTTGCTTTATGTGTCTTTTATCATGGTATAGTATAGCATTCTGATTCAGGGTGAAGTGATACACCCTCTAAATATAATCTTACCTTAATTGCAGGCTGACCAGCAGTTTGGTAGGGTTTCATTCACAAATCTACATGTTTGTGAATGACTTCAAGAAAGTCTCTATATTCTTCTGAGGGTCATATTTTGGTGTCCTGCCTCTCAGTACAGCAAAGACACAAACTGACCGAAACAATGATAAAGGGTCAAGAGGCATTGACACTGTCAAAAAGGACACCTTGGGTACAGATCAGCAGCACAGTTGACAGATTCAGGTGTGGTGGTGTGCACCTGTGGTTCCAACTACTTGGGAGGCTGAGCTGGGAGGATCACTTGAGCTCAGGAGGTCAAGACTACAGTGAGCCATCTTCACACCAGTGCACTCCTTCATGGGTGACAAAGCAAGACTCTGTTTCAAAAAAAATAAAATAAAAAGAAAAGAAAAAAGGAGAAAACTGGGCTCATGCTGTCCTCTCACCTCAAACTCCCAAGTAGCTGGGACTACAGGTGTCCTACTGTGTCCATCTAATCTCATTATTTAAAGTGGAAAGTTGTTATTCTAAATTTAGACCAAGAGATTATCTCCTTTAGGAAAAAAATCACCATGTGTTCGTTCTTTAAATTTTCAAAGAAAATGTTGTGATATAGTTATAGAAGTATTTTAATAATTAAACAGTCATTTCTTTGCTTACATGTAAATTTTCAATGTTTTCTCCAGCTTTTTGAAGTCGTCAGTATAAAACTGACACATTAATACACGTTTATACACTAAAGTCACCATCTCTATTGTTTTAAGATGGAGCTGAAAAGGACATCTAGTCTGAGACTAAATATTGATTTGTGCATTTAACTGCTTACTAAGGTCCTATTCATAAGATGTTTTTACATTTGTTCTGAATGAAAGATAAGAAATTTACCGTTAAAGTACAGATAAGCTCCAAAGAATAGAAGATATTATGTTTTCAGAAATCAGACCTTGTTTTCTAGCCAGCAGTCAGAGGCTACGTAATTTGTAAACTAGAATAAGACACTTCCACCTGTACCCTCTGCCTTTCTCAGTCTTTCACTTACATTTAACAGTCTAAAAAGTAGTGTAGATGTATGTGAACTTTAAGTCACGTTTTCTGAATTATCACTACTCTTGCTTTTGCTTTTGACTTCAGAATGTTAGCTACTACAAAATATATGAGTTTACTATATTAAGGCTCTTAGTACATATAAATTACTAACGCGGTGGGTTTTTTTTCCTCTGCAGTTTTCATGAAAACAGATACTAAGAAAAATAAGAGTGTAAATTTTATAGTTTTCTGAGTGAAGTATGTCATTTCAAATAATTTATCTTTTTGTCCTTTTTAAAAAAATCTGGGAAAAGAAACCATATATTAAAATATTCCTTTCTTGTTTAGTGTTTAAGGCTTAGCTTTAGTTTGTGTTGAAGGATAAGTAGAATGTTCCTAAATACAGTATTTGAGAAAGTTTTTGACATGGATATGAAAATACAGAAAAAAAATGATGCTGTATAAAACTGAGGTATACTTTCTTTTCTCATATTTTCTCTCTGGGTGATTTACTTTTTCTGTTCTTTGGTTTTAACTACCACTTGCATGTTAATGACTGTCAATCAAATCTGTATCTCCAGCCTAGCTTTCTTTTTTCAGCATCAGATTCATATGTCATCCTGCCTGAGTGTCCTGTAGATACCTAAATACCAAGTGCAAGAGAAGCTATAGGCCAGGTGCGGTGGCTTGTGCCTGTAATCCCAGCACTGTGGGAGGCTGAAGTGTGCGGATCACCTGAGGTCAGGAGTTTGAGACCAGCCTGGCATACATGTGGTGTAACTCTAACTCTACTAAAAAATAAAAAAAAAATTGTATTTACAGTGGTGGCAGGTGCCTTTAATCCCAGCTATTTGGGAGGCTGAGGCAGGAGAATCACTTGAACTCAGGAGGCAGAAATTGCAGTGGGCTAAGATCATGTCACTGCATTCCAGCCTGGGTGACAGAGCAAGACTCTGTCTCTGAAAAACAAAAAACAAAAGAAACAAAAAGGAGCTATATTTATTCCTAAATCCTCATCTCCTTTCATATTTATGCCTCAGTTAAAGGCACATCACTGATGGTACCATTACTTACCTGACATCTCAAATTTGAAAGCCCGAGAATAACCCTTTTTAACAGTGTCCACATGGAGTTGGTGTAAGTTCTTGTAAAATGTGCTTCTTAAATATGCTAGTGTTTTTTTGTCTTCTTTATTTCCACAGAGAATACCTAGATCCAGACTTGAGTTTTTTCTTCTGCAGATTATTGTTCCAGAAGAAAATTTATTCTCTATCGTCTTCGTTCTCTTGTTGTCATCCCGGTTGTGTCTTCTGACGCTAAGAGTTTCAGAAGCCAGTTCATCACCCTTCACCCTCATTAACAGCTGCTTAATGACTTCCCATTGATTATAGCCCCAAATCTAAATAGCTTGGCGAGGTATCTAGGGTTCTTCAAGGACTGACTTATATCTCTGATGTCATCAGCTAAAGCAATACTTAACCTCGTTTCCCAGGGTACCCTGCTGTTTTGTGATTTGTGCTTTGCATGTGCCCGTCCATCTCCATATGGCTGGCATGCTCTTAACTCTTACATATGGGATAAAATTCCAAGAATTCCTCTCAAATTCAGCTTGAACGTCATCTTCATGAATCCTGTCTGGATTCTGATATAATATCTTCCTGTTCATTTTACACATGCTGCTCTTGAAGCGTAATAATATGTAGCAATAATGACATCTGTGATTTTAAGTAATCATTTCACTTGGCCTTTGTGAGTCATATGTGGGCATGTGACTTTTACCTTCTTGTATGTCCAGCACTAGAAGAGCTGGTACATAGCATCTGCTCAATAAATGTTTATTGAATGAATGGTTGAATTAATCCATAAGATTACTCATATTTCAAGTAGCACTTCTTATATACTATGTATTTACCTAAATATATTTGCTATATTCTTCCTATACTTAAATAATTTATATCTCCTTAACCCTACCACCTATCTTCTTAGTGAGTATTTAAATGGCTCAAAAAATCTTGGTAACACATTAATGAGGTGATGTCGGCTTATTTGTAGATAAATGGTCTCTTGATATTATGAAAATGAGACTGGGAACACATCTAAGAACATAATTAGCTTTATCAAATTAGTCACTATTGTTTCTGTTTCAAAGTTCAACTTTCTCTTGGAAAAAAATATGTCTTCAGAATTAGGAGAAGAATGTGATACATTTAAATAAGAAAAGATAGGGGAAAAATACCTGGAACAAATATGTTTTTAACTTGTTTTAATGAGCAGGTGGAAGATGGGACGTGCTATTGGAATTGCACAAGCAGACAGCTAGACCCTTATAGAACTCTGAGAGTCCCTTTCTGTGGTCTGCCTGGGCCCTTTCAGGTTTGGTAGACAGTGGAAATGTACTTGTGGATGATGGTCCCAGTTTCTTAGAAGTCTGGAAGTCCCTGTTTGGTTGCTGCCTCTTCAGTCACTCCTTTCTTCCTTGCTCTGGTAGCTGTGTCTCCTCATTTCTGGGATGGATTTCAGTCAGTGAAACCCGAAGTCTTTAATCAACTATTGTCTTGGCACCAAATCTTTCATAACACAATTTTCCAATAAGAGCATTTTTATTTTTGTATGTGCATCTAAAGGTTGTTTGTAATATTTTTGCAAGGGGTTGGGCAAATAAGTAGGAATGAATGCCATCTTTGCAAACGTATATAAAAAAAAAAACACACTGCAAAATCAAGACTATAAAGAAGTAATAATCTCAGTGACTTAGCATTTATTGAGTACCTAATATGTGTCAGACTGGCTCTGTCCTCTTTTAAATCCTCACACAATTCATGTGATGTCTTCATCATCACTTCCGTTTTACAGGAGAAGGAGATGCACAGAATGGTAAGTCACTTAACACATAAAAGCCACAGACAGGAAATGGCAAAGTCAGGATTTGAAGCTGAGCAGTTGCTTCTGATCTTTTGCTTTTAAAATGAAGTAATTTGTTCAAAATCAGGTCATTTATAAACCTTACAAGAGAAGGAAACACATGTATTGATTATGACTTGTCATTTTCTTTTGGTGTCATATAGAAACATATTTTAATTTTTAATATACATTTTTATTAGTACAAAGAAATGTTTGAAATGTGAAGAAAATACTTTTTTTTCTTAAAAGATAAATTTAGGTACTCAGTATATGAAGATAATTTTATATATTGTCTAGATAAACTAGAATTTCTACTTCATGTTCATGTAAAACCACGCACATAAATACACCAACACATACAGTATTAGATCAGAAAGGCTTAAGGTTTGAGTTTCACATTGACTAGTATATATTTCTTTTGCTAAATGTAGACCAAATAGGAAAAAAGCAGAAATACTAAGTTGGGTAATAATGCAGGTGCTACATCGGGGTTGGGGGAGGGCAGGTGGGTGGTAGAGGGAAGCCATCTGTGAGTGAATAACCTTCAGGATGAACTCAAAGTTTGGTCTTTTGTGAGCAGTGTAGTAATACCTCATGGATAAGAATGAATTGCATTAGATTGTGGCACACTATTATGTATCTGTATATTACATGAATTGCCCTTATAATTGATTTCAAACCCATATGACCAAAAGTTGTAATTCACAAAAGTAATGACAACAGTGTCTCATAATTCACAGACTTTATGTCATACCTGTGAATGATTGTTTTTACTGTGCAAACCATGTTAAAGGGGAAAACAGGTTTTAAAATGGATGTCTGGTTCTGAGGACTCCTTCTTCCTGATGCTTCATAGTCATTTTTAATACACCAAAAGATAATTAAATTTACTAACATCTGTGCGTTTCCCCATGATTTCTTGGTTTAAAATCAGATGTCAAGCATAAAGGCTTTCACTCTTGATTTGAAGTTTTAAATTGCAGATGAACGGTAATACCTAATATTTGAAGTGAAGATAGCTATGAACCTGTGTTTTCTCCTCATGTAACATACTAGAAAGAGGAGTCCTCACTCATAGGTAGGATAAAGATTGAGAGTATTTTCTCATCCTTTTTTGTTATAACTATTTATCCTAAATAAAGATGTATGAATTAAATCCAATGTGAAAGAATTCAGGGAATCTGAACCATCTACTCTTTCTTTGTTTGCCCTTTCTGTAAATGTATTTTTTTCAGACGTTTAGTACCACTGAAAAGTAGTATAAGGTATATTTAATTTTATTCAGTAAAACATTAATAAGTGCCTTATTTCTTCCATCAGCACATTCTCTGGAGGATTTAATAAAGCAAGCCTCTAGATGAGAAACTGATGATCAAATTTTAGATATGTCTGCACACAAGTGCACAGATGACATATACATGTGCATATTCTCTGTAGATGGGAGAATTCAGAGTACAGGGCTTAGTTAATGGCAGGAGTTATGTAAGAGGTAAGCCTGCACTTATTGCAGAAGTGCAGAGACATGGGAAAAGCTACCAAGCTCAAGCACAAAGGGATGTAGCCAATGCATTCCATCAACAATTTTCAGCCCTCTTCTATCTATTTAACAATCAACCCTGCTTTAAAATAACATACAGTACAGAATGTAAAATCGGCTAATTTCCAAACTAACATGACAGTAGATCCTCCTTCCTTGATGATAGAGCCAGTCTGTCTGCTTTAGGCAAGGTCATTCTTCTTCTCCTCACTCTTCAAGCCAGAATGAGCTGGAAATAAGCAGAAGGCATGTTTCTTTCCTTGCTCCTGTCTTCCCATGCTTTCTTTCTAGTTCTGTTACAAGCAAGAGGAAGACAAAGAAGAGAGATCCTCACTGTCATGTAAGACAGTGCAGGTTGGAAAGACTGGGAAAGACATTAAAAACACTCAGTTGTCATGAGAAGCGTGAAGGCAACACAGATGTTTTAAGTTCATTTTTCCTTATCTCGTAAACTGCATCTCAGGGTAATGGAAACTTGCTGCAGTGATAACATAATCACTCTTGGTTAATTTTGAAAAAGGAAATGTGGAGAATAAAAATCTGTAGATGGACAAGTCTTTGTTTTTTTTAAAAATGGGGAAAATTGGATCCAAGCAGTTCTAAATTGGTTAGTGTACTGTCCACATATACCAGAAGTCTGCAGCAAATTACTAAATAGGATTTGGGAGCACTTAGAAGAAAAAGTGAGAAGCAGTACAGGTGCCCTGAGCCTTACCACACTGTCAAATTTTATCAGTGTTTCAGCTGCGTTGATTTTGTTGCCCTCCATCACCTAAAATAATTCTGATGTTTTGGTGTAAAATGTATATGATTCATCATAAAATGACGTTTATACTCTTTTGTGGGTTTTCACTACACACAGCACACAACTGAATGGGTCATTCTTCTGTTCGTGGAACGCAATCCTTTATGTTGAATTTGAGTTTTTTAAAAATTTGGTTTGGCATTACTCGTTACTGTCATTCTTGCTTAAGCATCATTGCTAATGCCCTCCTCATTATTTTCTCATGATGAATCACTTGACTTATGAATTAGGGAAGGGGACCTCTAAAAAATAGGAAGAGGTCTGTAAAGAAAATTCCAGCCATACAGCCCAGTTCAGCATGTCACTAGTAACACTCACCCCCATTGTGCTACTCCAAATCATCTCTGGGTGGTGCACTATACGTCCTTGATGCTTGTGATACTGAAGGTGTCTGACTCACTTGTATATATTTGTGTGGAAGTTTTTGCGGATTCCCTTAAACAAATGATCTTTCAGAGGGTATGGCTTGCTGTCCCAGCACACTTTTTACTGTTAAATGTGAAGAAAGTAGTATTCACTCTGTGTACCTTAGTGGGATATCTGATGGATGACTGCCACTGTAGAAGCATGATCTTCAGTGTAGCCAGGCTAAACTTTGTACATCAACCCCACCTGGGAGAGTTCCTGTAGGAGTTCATGGTACAGTGGATATCAGAGATTGGAGATCAATTTAATGAAATAAAGCATGAAGACAAGATTAGAGAAAAAAGAATGAAAAGGAATGAAAAAAGCCTCCAAGAGATATGGGACTATGTGTAAAGACCAAACCTATGTTTGATTAGTGTACCTGAAAGTGACAGGGAGAATGGAACCAAGTTGGAAAACACACTTTGGGATATTATCTAGGAGAACTTCCCCAACCTAGCAAGACAGACCAACATTCAAATTCAGGAAATAGAATGCCACAAAGATACTCCTTGAGAAGAGCAACCCCAAGACACATAATTGTCAGTTTCACCAAGGGTGAAAATTGAAGGAAAAAATATTAAGGGCAGTCAGAGAGAAAGGTCCAGTTTCCCACAAAGGGAAGCCCCTCAGACTAACCAGTGGATCTCTCTGCAGAAACCCTACATGCCAGAAGAGAATGGGACCAATATTCAACATTCTTAAAAGAATCTTAAAAGAATTTTAAACCGAGAATTTTATATCCAGCCAAACTAAACTTCATTAGTGAAGAAGTAAAATCCTTTACAGACAAGCAAATGCTGAGGGATTTTGTCACCACCAGGCCTGCCTCACAAGAGCTCCTGAAAGAAGCAGTAAACATGGAAAGGAAAAATCAGTACCAGCCATTGCAAAAACATACCAAAACATGAAAACCATCAACACTATGAAGAAACTGCATCAACTAGTGGGCAAAATAACCAGCTAGCATCATAATGACAGGATCAAATCTACCCATAACAATATTAATCTTAAATGTAAATGGGCTAAATGCCCCAATTAAAAGATGCAGTCTGGTAAACGGGATAGTCAAGACCCATCTCACATGCAAAGACACACGTAGCCTCAAAATAAAGGGATGGAGGAATATTTACCAAGCAAATGGAAAGCAAAAAGGGGTTGCAATCTTAGTCTCTGATAAAACAGACTTTAAACCAATAAAGATCAAAAAGACAGAAGGGCATTACATAATGATAAAGGGATCAATGCAACAGGAATAGCTAACTATCCTAAATATATATGCACCCAAAACGGGAGCACCCAGATTCATAAAGCAAGTTCTTAGAGACCCACAAAGAGACTTTGACTCCCACAGCGGGAAGCTTTAACACCCCACTGTCAATATTAGTTCAATGAGACACAAAATCCACAAGGATATTCAGGACTTGAACTCGGCTCTGGACTAAGCAGACATAATAGACATCTACAAAACTCTCCACCCCAAATCAACAGAATATACATTCTTCTTAGCACAACATAGCACTTATTCTAAAACTGACCACATAATTGGAAGTAAAACACTCCTCAGTAAATGCAAAAGAACGAAAATCCTAAACAGTCTCTTGTACCACAGTGCAATCAAATTAGAACTCAGGATTAAGAAATCCACTAAAAACTGCGCACCTACATGGAAACTGAACAACGTGCTCCTGAATAACTACTGGGCAAATAATGAAATTAAGGCTGAAATAAATGTTATTTGAAGCCAATGAGGACAGAGACATAATGTACCAGAATCTCTGGACACAGCTAAAGCAGTGTTTAGAGGGAAATGTATAATCCTAAATGTCCACAGGAAAAAACTGGAAACATCTAAAATTGACACCCTAATATCACAATTAAAAGAACTAGGGAAGCAAGAGCAAACAGATTCAAAAGCTAGCAGAAGACAAATAACTAAGGTCAGAGCAGACCTAAAGGAAATAAAGACATGAAAAACCCTTGAAAGAATCTATGACTCCAGGAGCTGGTTTAACAAAATTAGATAAACCACTAGCCAGAATAATAAGAGAAGAATCAATAGACAATTAAAATGATAAAGGGGATATTACCACTGATTCTACAGAAATACAAACTCTTATCAGAATACTATAACCACCTCTATGTAAATAAACTGGAAAATCTAGAAGAAATTGATAAATTCCTGGAAACATACACCCTCCCAAGACTAAGCTGGGAGGAAGTTGGATCCCTGGATAGACCGATAAGTTCTGAAATTGAGGCAGTAATTAATAGCTTGCCAACCAAAAAAAGCCCAGGACCAGACAAATTCACAGCCGAATTCTACCAGAGGTACAAAGAAGAGCTGATACCATTTCTTCTGAAGCTATTCCAAACAATAGAAAAAGAGGGACTCTTCCCTAACTCATTTTATGAGGTTTATATCATCCTGATACTAAAACCTGGCAGAGACACAACAAAAGAAAATTTCAGGCCAGTATCCCTGATAAACATGGATGCCAAAATCCTCAATAAAATACTGGCAAACCAAATCCAGTAGCACATTAAAAAGCATGTCCACCACCACCAATCTGACTTCATCCCTGGAATGCAAGACTGGTTCACATTTGCAAATTAGTAAACATAATCCATCACATAAACAGAACCAATGACAGAAACCACATGATTATCTCAATAGATGTGGAAAGGACCTTAGATAAAATTCAACACCCTTCATGCTAAAAACTCAAACTAAGTATTGATGGAATGTATCTAAAAATAAGAGCTATTTATGACAATAAATAGCTATCACATAGAATATCGATATCACACAGAATGGGGAAAAAAAAAAAAAGCTGGAAGCATTCCCTTTGAAAACCAGCACAAAACAAGGATGCCCTCTCTCACCACTTCTGTTTAACATGGTATTGGAAGTTTTGGCCAGGACACTCAGGCAAGAGAAAGAAAGAAAGGGTATTCAGATAGGAGGGGAGGAAGTCAAGTTGTCTGTTTGCAGATGACATGATTGTATATTTAGAAAACCCCATCATCTCAGCTCAAACACTCCTTAAGCTGATAACCAACTTCAGCAGAGTCTCAGGATACAAAATCAATGTACAAAAATCACAAGCACTCCTATACACCAATAAGAGACAAACAGCCAAATCATGAGTGAACTCCCATTCACAATTACTACAAAGAGAATAAAATACCTGGGAATACAACTTACAAGGGATGCGAAGGATCTCTTCAAGGAGAACTACAAACCACTGCTCAAGAAAACAAGGGAGGACACAAACAAATGGAAAAACATTCCATGCTCATGGATAGGAAGAATCAATACTGTAAAAATGGCCATACTGTCCAAAGTAATTTATAGATTCAGTGCTATTCCTATGAAGCTACCATTGACTTTCTTCATAGAATTAGAAAAAAAACTACTTTAAATATCATAGGAAACCAAAAAAGAGCCTGTATAGCCAAGATATCCAAAGCAACAAGGACAAAGCTGGAGGCATCACCCTGTCCACAGCAACGAAACCAGCATGATACTGGTACCAAAACAGAGCTATTGACCAATGGAACAGAACAGAGGCCTCAGAAATAATGCCACACATCTACAACCATCTGATCTTTGACAAACCTGACAAAAACAAGCAGTGGGAAAGGATTCCCTATTTAATAAATGGTTCTGGGAAAATTGGCTGGCCATATGCAGAAAACTGAAACTGGACCCCTTCCTTACACCTTAAACAAAAATTAACTCAAGATAGATTAAAGACGTAAGTGTAAGACCTAAAACCATAAAAACCCTAGAAGAAAACCTAGGCAGTACCATTCAGGACATAGGCATGGGCAGAGACTTCATGACTAAAACACCAAAAGCAATGGCAACAAAAGCCCAAATTGACAAATGGGATCTAATTAAACTAAAGAGGTTCTGCAAAGGAAAAACTCATCAGAGTGAACAGACAACCTACAGAATAGGAGAAAATTTTTGCAATTTGTCCATCTGACAAAGGGCTAATATCCAGAATCTACAACGAACTTAAACAAATTTACCTAGCTGGGCATGGTGGCACGTACCTGTAATCCCAGCTACTCGGGAGGCTGAGGCAGAATTGCCTGAACCCAGGAGGCAGAGGTTGCGATGGGCCGAGATCACGCCATTGCACTCCAGCCTGGGTAACAAGAGTGAAACTCGGTCTCGAAACAAAAACAAAAACAAATTTACCAGAAAAAAACCCCATCAAAAAGTGGGCAAAGGATATGAATAGACAGTTCTCAAAAGAAGACATTTATGTATCCAAGAAACATGAACAAAAGCTCATCATCACTGGTCATTAGAGAAATGCAAATCAAAACCACAATGAGATACCATCTCACAGCAGTTAGAATGACAATCATTAAAAAGGAGACAACAGATGCTAGAGAGGATGTGGAGAAATAGGAGGGTTTTTACATTGCTGGTAGGACTGTAAATTAGTCATTGTGGAAGACAGTGTGGCGATTCCTCAAGGATCTAGAACCAGAAATACATTTGACCCAGCGATCCCATTATTGGATATATACCCAAAGGAATATAAATCATTCTACTATAAAGACACATACACACACATGTTTATTGCAGCACTATTCACAATAACAAAGACTTGGAAGCAACCCAAATGCCCATCAGTGATAGACCAGGTAAAGAATATGTGGCACATATACACCATGCAATACTATGCGGCCATAAAAAGTAGAGTTCATGTCCTTTGCAGGAACATGGTTGAAGCTGTAAATCATCATTCTCTGCAATCACAGGGACAAAAAACAAAACACTGCATATTCTCACTAAGAAGTGGGAGTTGAACAGTGAGAACACATGGTCACAGGGAGGGAAACATCACACACCGGGGCCTGTCAGGATGTGAGGTGAGGGGAGGGATCGCATTAGGAGAAATACCTCATGTAGATGACAGGTTGATGGGTGCAGCAAACCACCATGGCACATACATATCTATGTAACCTGCACATTCTGCACATGTATCCCAGAACTTAACGTATAATAAAGTAAAAAAAAAAAAAGTCTAAATATCTAAAGTCTTCTAAGTTTATAATTAATATAGGCTAATTGGTACCTAATAAATATTCCAGTAAAATGAATGTCTTCATTTCATGTCAGTTAACTTATGTTGTACAAGTAGCTTATGAATTTTGTGTAGAGAATGTTAGTGTTATTCATGTGCCATGTAAGAATCTTTTCTTTAACCTCCACCTCATTTTGCTATGTAGTATCTTAAAATTGGAAAGACTTGCTCATAATCCAGTAGCTAGATTTTAATTCTAGACCAATCTTTTACCCATTGCAAAGAATCTCATACCACATCACTGAACATAAAGGTTACCCAGCTTTTGCTTACACACTGTATTAATTTTTCTATTGCTGCATAATAAGCACAAATGTAAGTTTAAAAACACCACATTTATCATCTCATAGTTTCCATGGGTTAGGGAATCTAGGTCCAGCTTAGCTATGTCCTCTGCTTTAGGACACAAAAGGCTTCAAGCAAGGCATTGAAAACTAACATAGCAACAGAAAACTAAACCTAGACCTAACCAGCGCTAGGTCTTATCTGAGCTCTTGGTCCTCTTCCAGTCTCACATGCTTAGTGGCACAATTCAGTTCCTTGCTGGGTATTGAGGTCCTGAGCTCCTAGAGGCCATCCTCAGTTCCCTACCACATGGCCCTGTCCATAGACATTTCACATCATAACAGCTTGCATGTTTGAAATCAGTACAGCAGTCTTTCTAGTAGGTGCTAGCAAGATGGAGTCATATATAAATTGAAACCTAATCATGAGAGTGCTGTACAAAGTAATCTTATCATGGATATGGACTCTCATCACTTTGCTGTCTTCCGTGAGTAAGTGACAAATCATGCCTTTACTCAAGGCTAAGGGGTGGTATAAGGGTGTGATTCACTGGGAGTTAGTTACCTTAGGACAGTCTCCCTGACACACACCTACTCAGGTTTGGAGCTTACTGCTTACACTTTTGTTCCTTCCATATTTTGCTTGTTTTATTTGTGTGTGTGTGTGTGTGTGTGTGTGTGTGTGTGTGTGAGAGAGAGAGAGAGAGAGAGAGAGAGAGAGCTCCTGCCTTCTCTGTCCTTCAACAACATCTCATGTGACCTGATTTCTAGATCCTTCTCTGTTCCATTTATTTGTATGTATTACATTTAATCAGTGATATGCCTTAGAAGTTGATACCCAGAATGGACCATGCCACCACTAGCAGACCAGTGCAAATATTATACAACTATTTTCTTCCTTTATCTAGATGCTATATGATTTTGAAATTAAACTGGTTTACTTTAGAAAGCATCCCACATTTTTGTCTGCTACTAAAAGTGGAATCATTTAAAATGTCAGTTTTTACATGAAGTTGTATTAACTCAAGTCTTCCCAACTTAGAAGCAGGACTTGATGTTTGTTCTGTCTGCTTTCCACCTTATTGGTTTGAGCCCATCATCCAGACTGGGAACCTCTTTCTCTGCACTCCAGTGCATTAGTTATTTCTCCCTGCTTTATGTCCTCTGTGAATTTGATGAACAAGCTTTCTGTGTTGTCTATCTTTATTAGTTAACTGCTGAACAGGCCCCAACAAGCCTCCTGCAGCACATGGGTAAGGATCTCCTTTACCTTTTCATCCAGCTCTGACGTCACTCTCTAGATATGGTTTTTCAACTCAATATAATGTAATCCTTCTGCAGTGTCTTATTAGCTCAGTTTTTAAAAGGTATGTTCAAAAGTAGAACAGGATATACCACACCAAAATATCAATGAAATGTGAGAGTAGAGTAGAGACATTTTTAGAATATCAAAGAATATGCTTCCCATGTCTTAAGAACTAGTGAAGACTCACTAGTTCTTCATCTTGTTCATAATTCAAATTTATTCATCTTGTTAATAATACTCTTAAGAGATTTCTTCAGATGCCATACTAAGATCAGAATATGAGCATTTATGGACTGTAGGTTTACAATAATGAGTTTTACATTTGTAGTATTGTACCTAACCTATAAGTGTAGGAAGGGATTTTAAAACATTCTTGATGTGCTTTGAGTTGCAGTAGTTTTGGAGATATGCAATTTTTAGCAAGCAACAGCATTTATTAGGATTTTTCAGAGGTCACCTAGAGAGTGATTGCTGTATGATTGTCATGGGATAGAGTAGATATATGTAAGTATCTGGTCAGGGAGATTAGGAAGTTAGGCACATCTCAAGAGTATGTGAAACTCATTTTACCAGGCTTGCATCTGTTGTGATTTTTGTGACAAATATTTATTGGTGGAATATTTGTAAGAATGTATAAATGCTTGATTTAAAACAAGTCTTATGTTACTTCATTTTTAAAGTCGACAAAAAGTTATAGTAAAACAGGTAGGTATAAGATTATTCACATACTCTATTAGTTTTAAATATCACTTTAAGAAAACTTAGGGATAAAAAATAACTCAGGTTTCTCTGGTTTTAAAATTGTGATTCTTTTTGTTATTCAGATATTTGCAGTTTACTATATATGATTCATGAAGTTAAGTGATGCACCTGATTTATAAGTGTGCTTTATACTTTTCTGAGAAAAATTTTCTTAAATATGAGATGCTTTCTTTAAAGCTTTCTGAGTTTCATTTTAAGGAAAATTAGAAAACTGTGAAGATTAATTGAAAGCTTTGTAGTCATGTACAAAGTAGTCATGTGACCTACTTACAATGTTTTCTTGAGCGGTTAGAGCCAAACTTACACAGTTATTTTCTTACTTGCTTCCAAGTGGAGTTCGTTCTTTTTGAAGTAAAAGTGGCAGGTGCAGTAAGGCTACTTTTCTCTTATGTCTGGCCAGGATTCACCTGCATTTTGGTAAGAGTGAAAATACACAACAAATGAAACCATCTGCCACTCCCAAGCAACCAGCCCCTAACTCACTGCTGCTGACAATGCTGGACCTCACAGTCAGCCCCTGGACAGGGCTCCTGCTGGGCTTCATTTCTGAGGGATAGGGCGGATCCTGTCAGCACACGTTTTGGGATCTGACTCCCTCACCAGCCAGTCACACAGAGATCAAAGACACTTTTAATTTGCGTTTAACTGCTCCTTGAATAACCATCTACCATATCTAGCAATCGCTATTGTATACCAATCAACCCTAGATGTGTACTTTTTTGAAATCTGAAACAGACTTAATCTCTCCAAATGCTAAATATGAAAATATTCATTCTTTCTTGCATCCCTTTTCATCTGTTTTCCATGAAATTATCAGTAAACGGAGATAATATGTACACAAAGGATCATTTTACTTGATTGATGCTTTGCAGTAATTTTTACTATTTGAAAGAAGCTTTCAACTGAAACTTCTCAAAAGATAGTCCATTACTCAACAGAAATTTTTATATTGGCATATAACTTCAAATTAAAATAATTTAATACATTTTCAGCAAAACTATTGGGAATTTTAATACGATAATTAGTGTATTCTTTTGCAAATTTTTACCAAAGAAATCACTCATTGAATGTCTTATACTCAAAGTTGACTTCTCAGAGCTGTGACTGATAAACATCTGTCACACAACAAATGCGTAAACAATTTGTCTTTTGTCAAGTTTATGAGCTGACATCTGTTTGAATGACAGATGTCAATGCGGTTAAGATGCAATTTAATTTGGGAACGTTAATCTAAAAGTTGCTCACATTTTAATCATTTGCATTTGAAAAACAAATGTGACCACTGCCGTCAATATAATTGACTCCTTAGGCTTCTTCCGAGGTGAGAAAGGATGAACACACAAAACTAGCAACTGTTCGAATCAAGCTTTTTATGGCTGTGACTTGTAAAGAGATATCAAAATTAGTCATTGTGACCACTTTGTGAGCCATTGTGACCAGTCAGAAAAGAAGTGTATTGATTGGCAGTGGCTGACATTTCAAAATGGCTGTGTAGAAAAATGGTATTGGATTTATTAATGTTTCTCATCAGCTGTAATCGCCAGCAAGTTTAAGTAAAAAATGTCACAGGCTGAATCTCTTTAACAATTTGCTGTCTAAAATTTTAAACAAGTTTTATAACCTGTAATTTATTGAAATGAAATTTATGTAGCATAAAGTTAAGCATTTTATAGTGAATAATTTGATTTTTTTTTTTTTTTGGAGACAATTTCGCGCTTGACACCCAGCCTGGAGTGCAATGACGCAATCTCGGTTCACTGCAACCTCTGCTGCTGGGTTCAAGCGATTCTCCTCCCTCAGCCTCCCCAGGACTGCCCTCCACCATGCACAGCTAATTTTTGTATTTTTAGTAGAGACAGGGTTTCACCATGTTGGCCAGGCTGCTCTCGAACTCTTGACCTCAGGAGATCCACCCACCTTAGCCTCCCAAAGTGCTAGGATTACAGGTATGAGCCATTGCATCCAGCTGATCTGTTTTTAAAAATAAAAGAACATTAAGAGCTGACTGCTATTCCATAACTAAGATGGATATATATTAGTATAAAATGAAGACCTAGTACATTTCTATTTGGACAAAATTCTGAGATTTTAAGCGTTTGCATCTTAATAACCAGCATTATGAACAAGAATAAAAATGTTTCAGTAAAAGCACTGTATTTTGGTGACACATAAAAGACAAATCTGGGTTTGTATTATTTACATCTAAGCACTCAGCACATGCTAAAATTTTTGTATCATTGTGGCTTGATTTTTTTTTTCTTCTTATTTATACCTGAAAGTATGTTCTTTGATCGTTATTTAAGTTCTTAGATATCTTATGCTAAAGCATGGATATACAGCTCAGAGAATTTTAGGTTTCTATTCTCTGCTGTTTATTGAACTGTATGGACTGATTGTACCAAACTGAATCTGCTGCCTTTGAGGAAGTTAAGCATAGTTTTCCTTAACATTTTTGGACATCTGCTGATAGAGTATGAACACAAAAACTTTGCTGACTAAATTTCTACTTATAAATCTGTATATTTAATTTTGATCCTGGGACACCCAACAATGTGAACAACAGAATTGTTCCCATAGTCAAAGTTTTAAAAAATTGTTTACTGATTTAATTATTTGGCACTAATTTTAATTTTGCTACATGTACTCAAAACTGGAAAAAAACAGTCTGTATTTTAAGGTCAGTCATATAGATTCTCATGAATTGGAATTAGAACTGAGTGATGTTTATACACAATGCTCTGTTGTTTTGCTTACTCAATGTGTAGAGCATGTTAATCATAAACATCATTTTTAAGAGTTTAAAATTTTATTAGCTTTAAGGTTTTTTTATAGTTAGGTACTTTCAAATAAAAACTATATATGCTTATTTTAAAGATTATTAAGGCCTCTGTAATTAGCATACATCTAGTCACATAAAAACCTTAACTCATTGATCATTCTCCATATTGTTTATGCACTATACTTGTGCGTTTTACAAAGCTGAATTAACACAAAAGGAACCCAGTTTGATTCAGCCTAAATTTTTACGTAATTAATATTTTTTATTGATATATAATAGTTGTACATATTTTTATGTACATGTGATGTTTTTATACCTGTATACAAAGTATAATTATCAAATCAGGGTCTGCATAAATTATTTGCATTATGGGAATTTGCAAGCATACACAAAATTAAAGAGACTATATAATGGACAGCCATTTACTAGTTACCTACTTTAACAGTTGTCAGCATATAGTCATTCGTTTTACCTATTCTTCCCTTCACTAGATTATTTTAAAGCAAACTCCAGGCAGCATTTTTTCATTAACGTTTCAGTGCATATCCTTACTAATAAGACTCAACTTATATGATTAATAAGTTGACTCCACTGTGACTCATCTATAATGTGATTAAAATTATTACTATTGTTTAATATTATCTAACATCAGTGAATTGGCACAGATTTTATAGTACTAGCCAAGCTATGCTAGCCTAGGTTCTTCTGTACCAGAAAATCTCATGGGAGGGAAAAAAAAATAGTGTAAAGCTGAAGGCCATGGCAGTCAGCCACTTGTTTTTTGAAGTTGATAGAGTATTTATGGCATATAATTAGATGTACCTGGTATGATTTTGTCCAGGCGGAATACTTTAAATGATGGAGTGAGCTTACGGAAATATAAAACTGAAAGGACTCAGCCGGGTGCAGTGGCTCACGCCTGTAATCTCAGCATTTTGAGAGGCCAAGGCGGGCAGATCGTGCAGTCAAGTGTTTGAAACCAGCCTGGGCAACATAATGAAACTTCATCCCTACTAAAAATACAAAAAATCAGCCAGGTGTGGTGTCGGTCCCTGTCATCCCAGCTACTCAGGAAGCTGAGGCAGGAGAATCGCTTGTACCCGGGAGATGGAGGTTGCGGTGAGCCAAGGTAGTGCCACTGCACTCCAGCTTGGGCAACAGCGCAAGACTCCGTCTCAAAAAACAAAAGAACAGCAGAAAAACTGAAAGAACTCATGAGGGAGAAGGAAGCTATATAGCATTTTTATTAGTCAGGAGAGGAAGAAGGATTTCCCTAGGACAAGAAGGAAAGGGGAGAGGTTTTGAGAAGAGCAAGCCATCCATGACAGTGGCTTTAAAGTGTTTCTCCAGAGAAATAAAGAATTCTATGGAAGAGCAGTGGAGAACTATAGAAAATTATGAGTGAACCAAAATGATCGAGATACAAAGGTAAAAAGAATGACATTTTAAAAATCAGAAGCACTGATAATCCAAACAAGGAAGAGAAATATTGGTAAAAAATATTCAATGTTACCAAATAAAAGTTTTAAAGTACTATTAAACTAAGTACTTAATTAAATTAATACCAACTGAACACTATTATGTATTTTTGAGAAACTTCATACTTATAAAAGACCGTGTTTGACTGGGCTCACTCCTGCAATACCAGCATATTGGGAGGTCGAGGCAGATGGATTGTTTGAGGCCAGGAGTTCAAGACCAGACTGGGCAACATGGCAAAACCCTGCCTCTACAAAAAATACAAAAGATTAGCTGTTGGTCATATGCCTCTGTAGTTCCAGCTACTCTGGAGGCTACAGTGGGAGGATCACCTGAACCCGAGAGGTTGAGACTACAGTAAGCTGTGATTGCATCATTGCACTCAAGCTTAGGTGACAGAGTGAGACCTTGTCTCAAAGAAGAAAAAAAATCACATTTCCCATGTTTCTACAGTTTTGTTATAAAAGATGTACGTTAACAAATGATAAAATTGACAAGTGCTGGGCACGATGGCTCATACCTGTAATCCTAGCGCTTTGGGAGGTTGAGGTGGGTGGATCACTTGAGGTCAGGAGTTCAAGACTGGCCTGGCCAATATGGTGAAACCCCATCTGTACTAAAAATACAAAAAAGTTAGCTGGGTGTGGTGGTGGGCACCTGTAATCCCCACTACTCGGGAAGCTGAGGCATGAGAATCATGTGAACCTGGGAAGTAAAGGTTGCAGTGAGCTGAGATTGTGCCACTGCACTCTAACCTGGGTGACAGAGGAAGACCCTGTCTCAAAAATAAATAAAATAATATTAAATAAAATAGAGAAGATGTAATTTACAATTAGAAATAATGGGGATGGCTGGGCATGGTGGCTCACACCTGTAATCCCAGCACTTTGGGAGGCCAAGGCAGGTGGATCATTTGAGGTCAGGAGTTCGAGACCAGCCTGGCTAACAGGGTGAAACCTCATTTCAACTAAAAATAGAAAAAATTAGCTGGGCGTGATGCTGTGTGCCTGTAATTCCAGCTACTTGAGAGGTTGAGGCAGGAGAATTGTTTGAACCTTGGAAGTAGAGGTTGCAGTGAGTCAAGATCACACCAGCCTGGGTGATGGAGCGAGATTCTGTCTTAAAAAAAAAAAAAAAAACGTGGTTGTTTTGTCGTGTACATAATATAGATTGATGGGCCCTAATAGAAAATGTAAATTTAAAAAATATTTTTTCTACCACAAGTTACATAAATGTGTTGAATTATTATTACTACACTGAAGTTTATGTAGATTTTGTTACTTTAAAGCAAGAGTCATTCAAGGTACACAGCTGATTGGATCTGTTCTTGACATTTTTAACAGATGGAAAGAGAGTGTGATGTCATGGTTAACAGCATAGACTCCAGAGTTAGGATGCTGGGGTTGAATCTTGGATTTTTATATTTCTCTGTATGTGTGCATGCAGAGGTGGAGGAATAATATAACTTTTTCTGATTTTTAAATAAAAATGTTTTATGTTACAGATTCAGTTATCAGATATGCTTCTACAATTAAGTGTTAAAATACTGATTACTCAGCTTTTTTTCAGGAATCTAGATTATGGAAGGAACATGTCATCATACTCAGTGCTTTTAATTTTTTGTGGAACAGTTATTTTCCCTCACTAGTTCATCTTCCCTGGCCCCCCACTAGTCATCATCAACATATTTATTGTTTTCATTTTAATGTTTAATTGAAACTATCTTAGTCCCTTTTGTCTTGCTATAACTGAGTACCTGAGACTGGGTAATAGAGACTTATTTTTTATGGTCCTGGAGGCTGGGTCAAGGGGTCGGCATCTGGTGAGGGTCTTCTTGCTACATCATTCCTTTCAGAAGGCAGAAGGGCAAGAGAGTTCACCTGTGTGCATGTAAGGGTTGGGGAAGGGGGACCAATTCATCCTTTTATCAGGGACTCACTCTCAATAATAGCATTAATCCACTCACTAAGAAGGGGCTCTTATGATCTAATTATCCCTTAAAGGTCCCACCTCTCAACACTTTTGCATTGGGGATTAAGTACATTTCAAACCATAGCAAGGACTGATGCTATGTTGCAAAGTTTGATAAATAAAAAGAAAGGTATAAGGTTGTTCCCTGATTCTAAGTACTTGACAGTTTGTCATGTTAGAGACTGTAGATAAAGGATTCATAGGACTTTAGCATATTCAATATTCCCATTGAAGTATGCTAAATATAATACGGTTGAAATTTATTTCCCAAATACCTTGCCTGTAAAATCTTCCCTTCTGATTTAGTGGTTCTAATTGCTTTAGCCACTGTTTTTGTTGTTGTTGTTATTGTTATTGTTGTTGTTGTTGTTGTTGTTGTTGTTTTAAGTCTGCTGGTTATCAATTTATGGTCTCAAATTCCATCAGTTTTTTAGAGTTTGAGAACAATTGTTGCTTTACAATGCTTTCAAAGTAGACACTGTAAGACTGGCTGCTATGTTTGGTGGGAGATGATTCAGACGTCGTTAGGCCACATTGTGTCTTTAGGTGTTTTATTCTTATTTTCTCTCTTACACACACACATACAGAGTGATCAATGGCAAATGCACATGAGGAAACTACTAAATTACAGTGGCAGTGTTTTAACATTTTAGAAAAACTTTATTTGAAGGTTTTTGATAGCATTTAATTTCGTTATATACTTTTAGCTTTAGAGCCATACTGTCAGAATTTTGCAGACCCAAACAATGACATATTTGTGTATCACTGTTTGGGTCTGCAATGTCTCTTCTCTCCCCAAAATTCACAGAGATTTTAGACCAAAAAAGAATTAACCTGCTGCCTATTGCTTCTTTTTGTTGGCATTTGATGATGTTGCTGTAAGACTAAATTTTAACCTGGTGCTATAAGCAGCTGGAATCTTTGATTTTGATGATTTATCCCATTACCTCTGAACATATGAAAAGAAGTAAATGGATTTTGATGTTGAAAGTCCTTTTTCTTATAAAAATCCATTAGTGATGTTAATTAAATGAACATTTGCCTCTTTGGCCTATCCAACTATTGAAAATTGGGCGTTAGATCGCTTTTTTTAAACTGTGAAAGATTTTTTATTGTGCAGCTTAAATTATTTTTAAGTGAACAAATCAGTGGTGTTATGTACATACACATTGTTGAGCCATCACCACCAATCCTCCAAAACTTTTCATCTTCTCAAAGTGAAACCTTATGCCCATTAAATGCTAACTTCTCATTCCTTCCTCCCTCCAGCCTCTGTCAACCACTGTTCTATTCTCTGTCTCTATGAATTTGACAAACTTAGGTACCTCATATAAGTAGAATCAAATAAGTGTCTGGGTTATTTCACTTAGCATAGTGGCTTTAAGGTTTAACCATATTGGAGCTTGTGTCAGGAGCTCACAATTGTGTTGATCCATTCAACAGTGGATCTGTCATTCCGTAGACACTTGGATTTCTTCTACCTTTCAGCAATCATGAATAATGCTGCTGAATATTGATATAGAACTATTTGTTCATGTCCTTGCTTTCAGTTATTTTAGGTGTATATACAAGATTGGAATTGTAATATATGGTCATTCTGAGGAACCATAATGCTGTTTTTACAGTGGCTGTACCATTTTACATTCCCACTAGCAGTGTACTGTAGTCTGTTTCTCCACAGCCTCACCTTTTCATTTCTTTTTTCTTTTTCTTTTCTTTTTTCTTTCTTTCTCTGTCTTTCTTTTCTTTTCTTTTCTTTTTTCTTTGAGGCCAGCCTCGCTCTATTGCCCAGACTGGAGTGCAGTGGTGCAATCTTGAGTCACTGCAACCTCCACCTCTTGGGTTCAGACAATTCTCCTGCCTCAGCCTCCTGAATAGCTGGGATTACAGGTGTGTGCCACTATGCCTGGCTAAGTTTTGTATTTTTAGTAGAGATGGGGTTTTGCTGTGTTGGTCAGGATTGTCTCGAACTCCTGACCTCATGATCCACCCACCTTGGCCTCCCAAAGTGCTGGGATTACAGGTGTGAGCCACCACATCTGGCCCATTTTCTGTTATTGTTGTTATTGTTTTTTAATGCTAGCCATCCTAATGAGTGTCAAGTGGTATCTCATTATAATTTTGATTTGAATTTTCCTAATGATTAGTGATGTTGAGGCAAAAGAACCTTATAATAACTATTGACCATTACTTTAACTTTTTAAAAAATAGATACATCATTTCTGATGCTTATATTCAGTGTCCTCCTATTATTAGAATAAATTTTTCCTCATTGGCATACTATTTATCAACTTTATTTATATGAGAGTAGCTTTTTAAATGATCCATGGTGTTTATTGTGTTCCAGCCTACTAAGGACAGTCAAGATTAGACTCTAAATTGAAATAAAATTGTAATTCCTTTCACATGGAGTTTAAAGAATATAATGTTGGGCCATACTTTTGAGCCTAAACTTTTAATTCATTGCTTTAAATTATAAACATTATGGTAAGAGAAAAAAAGAGCTTTAGCTCTGCAGCCATAGAGAAACCTTACATGAGTTCAAATAAACAAGGCCTTACAAGGCTAAAGGCTGCTGTCCTCTAGAAATGAATGATTTATCAGAGGGAAAATATGCACACGCAGGTTGGTAGAGACAATGAGAATTGAGGAACTAGCAAGGCTTAAAATTGTCATGCTAGTTTTGTTGATTTAAAGACTCTTTCCTGGTGTAGTAGTTCCCCTTCTCTGTGGTTTTAGTCCAGTACAATAAGGTAGTTAGAGCGACCACATTCATATTAGCTTTATTACAGTATATTTTTGTATTTTATCATTAGTTATTGTTGTTAATACCATACTATGCCTAATTTGTAAATTAAACTTTATCATATGTATGTATAGGAAGAAAACATACTATATGTAGGATTTGTAACTATCTGAGGTTTCAGGTATCCACTGGGGGACTTGGAATATATCTCCTATGGATAAGCAAAGACTGCTGTATATTTTCCTCTTGTTATAGATATAATGATTTGAGCATGCAATGAATTGATCTGATATGTCCCACCCTATGCAATTATGTTACATATTTACAAAAAGGGATCTTTGCTCACCCAAAGGTTTTCTTATTTCATTGGTTGTATATGAAAAGTTGCAAAACTCTATAGTGTTTCTGTGCGTAAAACTTGCATTATTTTTGGTATTTTGAATATTTTTTTAATTTTTCTATAATTTTTTTAGGAAAAAATAGCTATAAAAACGTATTTGTATTTTAAATATATGTTTCCACAGATTTGTAATAGAATTTATAAAAAGTAAATGAATGATACTTCCGGAGACTATAAATCTCTGTTTACTAACAATGTAGTTTATGGGGAGTAAGAATACAATGTTCTTCATGGAATCCCATTTACATTCTGTCACTGTTATATTTAGCAGATATATTAAAATCATGGTTTAAATTATTTAGTTAGTAATTTCCACTTTAAAATGGACAAAACTCATTTTCTTGTGAATCCCATCTATACTCCATTGCTTGTACTTAGCAGTTCTATTAAAATCATAATTCAAATTATTAGCTGGTAATCTCTAATTTAAAATGGATTAGCCTCATTTTCATATGTCTTCATGTATTTGTAATTCAGTATTCGATGTATGTTTCTTTCTTAAACTGCATAATATATGTACTTTAAAACAGGAATTAACAAAGAATCTAAACAATTATTTTATTACTACTCCTACTAAAATTGAAATTTACTTGAAATTCTTTTGCTATTTTTAAAAGTTGGTAACCTGAAATAAGATTATATATTTAGTAGCCTGCCCTCAACACTTATGCATTTTTAGTGAACCCTGGTTTTTATAAAAACATAAAATGTTGTTCTTTTCCCACATTCTTTATTGAGAGTCTAGTTTGTGCCAGGTACTTTGGAGTATACAAATAGACATGAAGTGATTGGTATTGTGACAAGGTAGAATATTGACTAACAAAAATACTTTTATTTTCTAAAAAGATTATGTGATAAGGTTTGAATGTTTGTCCCTCCAAATCTCATGTTGAAATGTGACCTCCATTGTTGGAAGTGGGCCTACTGGGTGGGGGTGGTTCTTTTATTAAAGTTGATATGATTTGTCTGTGTCCCCACTGAAATCTCAACTTGAATTGTATCTCCCAGAATTCTCATGTGTTGTGGGAAGGACCCAGGGGAGGTAATTGAATCAGGGGGGCTGGTCTTTCACATGGTATTCTCATGATAGTAGATAAGTCTCTTGAGATCTGATGGGTTTATCAGGAGTTTCCGCTTTTGTTTCTTCCTTATTTTTCTCTTGCTGCCACCATGTAAGAGGTGCCCTTCACCTCCGGCCATGATTCTGAGGCCTCTCCAGTCATGTAGAACTGTAAATTTAGTTAAACCTCTTTTTCTTCCCAGTTTTGGGTATGTCTTTACCAGCAGCGTGAAAATGGACTGATAAAAATTGCTTGGTGCCATCCCCATGGTAATGAGTGAGTTCTCAGTCTAGTAGCTCATGTGAGAGCTAGTTGTTTTAAAAGAGTCTGGGACCTCTTTCTTCTTTCTTGCTCCCTCTGTTGCCATGTGATGCGCCTGCTCCTCCTTCACCTTCTGCCATGATTGTAAGTTTCCTGAGGCTCTCACTAGAAGCAGATGCTGACACCGTATTTCCTGTACAGCTTGCAGAGCCATGAGCCAAATTAAAGCTCTTTTCTTTATAAATTAGCCAGCCTTGGGTATTTCTTTAAAACAATGCAAAAATGGACTAGCATGGAAAATTGGTACTGAGGAATGGGGCATTGCTTTAAAGGATACTTGAAGATGTGGAGCTGCTTTGGAACTGGGTAACAGGCAGAAGTTGCAAGAGTTTGGAGGTCTCAGAAGACAAGAAGATGAGGGAAAGTTGGGAATTTCTAAGAGACTTGTTAAGTGGTTGTGACCAAAATGCTCACAGAAATATGGACAGTCTGATGAGATCTCAGATGAAAATAGGAAAGTTATTGAGAATTAGAGTAAAAGTCACCCTTGTTACACCCTAGCAAAAAAACACTGTGTCCAGACCCTAAGGATCTGTGGAAGTTTGAACTTAAGAATGATGATTTAGATTATTTGGCTGAAGAACTGTCTAAGCTGCAAGACATTCAAATTGTGGCCTGGCTGCTTCTAACAGCCTGTGATTAGATACAGGAACAAAAAATGACTTAAAGTGGGAACTTGTTTAAAAGGAAATTAGAGTGTAAAAGTTTGGAAAAATTTTAAGCTAGCCCTGTGGCAGAGAAGTAACATTTTCAGGGAAGTAATGCAAACAGGCTGTGGAGCAACCATTTGCTAGAGACATTAGTGTTACTAAAAGGGAGCCAAGTGCTAATATCCAAGACAATGGGAAAAAGGGATTTCAGAAGTCTTCAAGGCAGCCCCTCCCATCAGAGGCCTGGAAGCCTAGAAGAAAACAATGGCTTTGAGGGCCAAGCTCAGGGCCCTGTTTTCCTGCTTAGCCTCAGTACACTGCTCCCCATTTCCCAGCCACTCCAGCTCCAGCTGTGGTTCAGGTCCTCAGGTACAGCTCAGGCCATCATTCCAGAGGGCAAAAGCTATAAGCCTTGGTGGTTTCCACATGGTGTTAAGCTTGCAGATGCACAGAATGCAAGAGTGACTAGATTTCAGAGGTTATATTACAAACTCTGGGAGCCCAAGCAGAAACCTGCCACAGGGGCACAGCCCCTGCAAGAAACCTCTGCTAGGGCAGCACAGAGGGGAAATGTGGGGTTGGAGCACTGCCTAGTGGAGCTGTGGGAAAGGGGCCACCAACCTCCAGACCCCAGAATGGTAGCTCCACTGGCAGCGTACACCCTGAGCCTAGAAATCCACAGGCAGCTAACTCCAACCTGTGAGAGTAGCCACAGAGACTGCACCTTGCAAAACCGTAGGGTAGGCCTTGGGAGCCAACCCCTTGCACATCAGTGTGTTCTGGATGTGAGACATGAAATAAAATACTGTTTTGGAGCTTTAAGTTGTAAAGCTGGGTTTTAGACTTGCATGGGGCCTGTTGCCACTTTGTTTTGGCCAATTTCTCCCTTTTGGGATGGGAATGTTTACCTTATGCCTGTAATGCCATTCTCTCTTAGAAGTAAATAACTTATTTTTGATTTCACAGGCTTATAGGCAGAAGGAACTTAGCTTGAGTTTCAAACCAGACTTTGGGACTTTTGAGTTAACGCTGGAATGAGTTAAGACTTGAAAGCACTGTTGGAAAGGCATGACTGTATTTTGCAATCAGAGAAAGATACACGATTTAGGGGGCCAGGGATGGAATGATACAGTATGGATTTTTTTGTCTCCTCCAAATTTTTTGTTGAAACGTAATCCTCAATGTTGTAGGTGGGACCTGGTGGGAGGTACTTGGGTCATGGTGGGGCAGATCCCTCATGAATGCAATAGATTCTGTCTTCTGAGGCCTGCTTCTGAGGCCTGAAGTATCCCATCATTATAGCAAAAGACAGTAACAAGGGCCAAGGGAGTTACGAGCCAGGAACTATGGACAAAACCAATACATATATATCATAATATGTCCAGGAATGGAATTACTGTGTCTTGGGATATGCAAATGATTAACTTTATAGAGTCATATTCTTATTCAAGGTGTAGGAGAGATGCTGTTGAACTACATTCTATCCAACTCATGACATTTAAGATTTCACTAATTAGTAACAGTAGAAAATGATGTCTTAATCGTGTCCTTGGTTTACATTTCCCTTCTTGCTAATGAGTTTCAGTTTAAGTGTTTCCTATTCTGTGAAATGCCTGTTCAAGTCTTTTGCCCACTTTTTTTCCATTGAATTGTCTTTCTAATTGTATAAGCTCCTTATATTTTTAAAATACTAATAGTTTGTCAGTTATATATATGATAAATATCCTCTCTTAGTTTGTAACTTATATTTTCATTTCCTTTAAGATGTCTTTGATAAAGAGGAGTTCTTTCATGTAGTCAAATTTATTCATCTTTCCTTTTATGGCTAATGTGTTTAGGATCTTAAGAAATTTTTCCTTACGCCATCATCTGTATTTTCATTCATAAGTTTTAATGTTTTCCTACAGACATAAAAATTGTTAATCCACTTGAGCTTGATTTTTTTTGTATGATATAGAATTCCAATTTCATTTTCATTCATATAAATATTTCTTCATTATATATGTATATCTGGATCCTGTGTTTTTTTGCATCTTACTTTATTCTATTTATGAATTTGTTCCTGCACCAATACCATGCTGTTTTGGTTACTGTGGCTTTATAATTAGTCCTTATATTTGATTGGGCATGTCTTTCCTGTCTTTCTTCTTCAGAAGTGTCTTGGTTATTCTTGGCCCTTTGTTCTTCTGTAATACATATTATAGATAAATTAATTATTCATTACAGGCTATGCTGGAAACCCACTGCCTTTCCATTTGTGCACCAGTTTCTATTAAACTCACGACTCTGAGAGCAGAGCAGGATATCTGTTCTTTGCAAGTGAATATATCCCAAAAAGAGGGGAAGGGGCTCAGCTATTCATGACGAATTGCATACCCTAGATGCATCTGTAAGAGAAGTCACTCTGGTACCTCTGGGAAACACTTGGTGAGAAGTTGCCAAGAAGCTAGAGGACCTCAGGGAAAGGCCTAGAAGGGAACCAGAGGAGAGGTGAATAAGCCCTCTCCAACCTCCAGCAGTTTTCTCAAATGTCCAAGACTGACTCTTTAGAACAATCACAGTGCTCTGACATACTGTGAGTGCTCTGCCTCATAGCAGATGGGCCTTTGTTTATATTTATTCTACAGAAGAAATCAACTTCTGTTGTATTAAAGGTTCTATAACTTTGCACACCTGTAATCCAGCAGAGGTTGGGGGGGGGGCGGGGATCACTTGAGTTCAGGAGTTCAAGACCAGCTTGGCCAACCTGGTGAAACCCTGTCTCTACTAAAAATACAAAAGTTAACCAGGCATAGTGGCATGCACCTGAAATCCCAGCTACTCAGGAGGCTAAGGCACAAGAATTGCTGGAACCTGGGAGGCAGAGATTGCAGTGAGCTGAGATTGCACCACTGCACTCCAGCATGGGTGACAAAACAAGACTCAGTCTAAAAAAAATCCTGTAACTTTTTACCTCTCTTTTAAATTTAAATAAGAATGATCAACATTTTACTTGAGAAAAAGATTTGTTATAGTCTATATTTATAGACTACTATTCTAGAATTACCAAGTCTTTTCCACATTGATACCTCATATAATGAAGTATTGAATAGCTTTCTGTACTTCCTAAAATGTCTTTAAGAAAAAACAGCAACAATGCTTTGAAGCCAGAGTGTATGCAGTATTATTTTACCATCCTCCCGCCCCCTCCCCAGTGTGTTTTTGAGAAGTAGAGATTTTTAGCTGAGACCACAGCTATTTAAAAATTTTATGGCTACCTTTCCCCCTTATATGACTATATTAAATTATTCTGTTTAAAATATTATATAGTTATTTTCCTTCAAAGGAGAAAGTTATATAATATGAGGGAGATACCTGCTTTGATTCCTTCTAACTTCTCTGTCAGCATAAACTAGCACTGTGGGTCCTGTGAGAATGTGTCCAATGCCTCACTAGGAATGAGGTGTAAATTCTGTGGGCAGTATTGGACCTAAAATCTTCTATTGGTTCAATATAAAACATTTAGAGTAATTACCTTCCTTTGAGGCAATATGTAGGGCTTCTTTGTTTTTTGTACTAGAGTGGAAGGAAAGTAATAAATTGTGGTTTCTGATGTAGTATTCTCCCTCAGAGTGTGGAACTCTTAGTGGACCAGGAACATATTGGTAGCATAAAACCATTTTTTTTCTTTTTTTGAGACAGGGTCTCACTCTGTTACCCAGGCTGGAGTGCAGTGGCACTGCAGTGGCAGTGGTCATTGTGGCCTTAACCTCCTGGCTCAAGCGATCCTCCCACCTCAGTCTCCAGGGTAGCTGGGACTACAGGTGTGTACCACCACACCCAGCTAATTTTTGTATTTTTGTGGGATTGTATTGCCCAGGCTGGTTATCAGCTCCTGAGCTCAAGCAATCTGCCTACCTCAGCCTCCCAAATTGCTGGGATTACAGGCATGAGCCACTGTGCCCAACCAGCAGCATAAAGCTTTATGTACACACCTATGCATATGTATATGCATACAGATACGTATGTTGGCAGCATGCAGTCTTATATGCACACTCAGACACGTGTGTGTGTGTGTGCATGTGTGTCTACACACATCCTGGGGCACCCTGGATCATGCTAGAGGAACTGAGGGGTAAAAGAAAGTGGCAAATCATAAAACAGCCTGTGAATGGTACTGGGAGGCTTTGCAGGAAGCAATGTAGGAGCTCAGAGGACAGCCAGCTGGCAGTTCTGCAGCCCAAAAGACTGTGCAGAAGTTTGTCACTTTAAGAAAGCAGGAAAGGAAACTTCCCCTCCCACCTCTCTGTGACCCCCTTTTTTGTCTCCTAAAGTTTGGTACATGACTGGGTTTTCCCAGCATTCCCTGCTTGGTCCTCCTGTCTTCTTTTCCTTGGTACACTCATCATTACCTATCATCTGACCAGGAATCATTTCCAGCTTTCTCTCTCCAGATCTCATCTCTCTGCTGAGCCTCCAGGCTTTTACTTTCACATGCTTGTTAGACTTCTCCTTGTGAATAGCCTTCAGTTACTTTAAGCTGTTGTATTTGAATTCTACTGATTTTTATTAGCAGCACCATTCACACAGATTTGAAACCTTAGAATTATGTTTGACTCTTCACTCTTTTGTGCGTCTTAGCTCAGACTTTTTATTGCTACGTAATAGTTCCTCTTTTCCATGTTCACTGCCAATACCCTTTTAGTAGCTACTGCCTCTGCCTCAGATCTCTTAAATACACAGTTGTCAGATTGATCTTCCTAATCATCATCATATAATTTAAAAATTTTCCTTGGCTTGTCATTGCTTTTAGAATATAATCTCCTTAGCCTGGTATATAAGACCTCTGTATTCTAAAACTATTTTATATTCTTTTTATTTATTTTATTTTATTTTGTGACAGAGTCTCGCTTCGTTGCCAGGCGCCAGGCTGGAGTGCAATGGTGTGATCTCGGCTCACTGCAGCCTCCGCCTCCCAGGTTCAAGCAATTTTCCTCCCTCAGCCTCCTGAGTAGCTGGGAGTACAGGCACGCACCATCACGCCTGGCTAATTTTTGTATTTTTAGTAGAGATGGGGTTTCACCATGTTGGCCAAGATGGTCTCGATCTCTTCACCTCATGATCCGCCCACCTCGGCCTCCCAAAGTGCTGGGATTACAGGTGTGAGCCACCGCGCCCAGCCCATTATTTTTATTTTTAAGATTTTTATCATTTTTTTTAAATGTAGAAACAGGGTCTCTGTGTTGCTCAGGCTGGTCTAGAACTCTTGGCCTCACACAATCCTCCTACCTCAATCTCCTAAGGTGCTGTGATTACAAGTGTGAGCCACTCTGCTGGCCTACTTCACCTTCTAGCTTTACTTCCCACTTACTGTTTCAGGATCTGTACCTTGGGCCAAAGTAAACTGGTTCCTCTTTCCCATGTGTAATTGGAGTTGTTCTGCTTCTGGGCTTAATTTATTAATTCAACAAATATTTAGCATCAAATACTCAAATATTTATTAAGTACCTACATGCCAGGCATTGTTCTAAGCCCTCGAGCAACATCTTTGAGCAAAATGACAGAAGTCATCTCAATCTCTGCCTTCTTAAAGCTATATTCTAGCAGGGGCAAGGTGTGGCGGGGGAAATAAGTATAATAAACTCATGTATTTTTTATAATGGTGTTAGGAGATGGTAGATGCTATGCCAAAAGATTAGAGCAGAGCAAAAGATGAACAAGACAGTGGCCACAAGGGGAGGCAGAAGGAGGCGGTAGCCTGGATAGGACTCTACTTCTGCTGTGGTTTCTTTTTCTTTAGGTGCACCCTTATTTCTTCTTGTCAAATCTGAATGGATTTAGGGACTTATCTGGGGCGGCACCTCTGCTGTGAGGCCCTCCCTTCTGCTGCCGAAATCAACTTCCTCTGAATATGACTTTCTTATTATTGTTGACCTTGCTTAATGACAAGTATTGCTTTCTTCCTTGGGTTTTAGTTATTTATTAATTTATCTTTGCTTTCCTGAGATCTTTAAGCTCTGAGATCTTTGAGGAAAGGGTTATTACACCTTAGTATACCTAATTTTTGTTGTTTCTTTAGGATAGTAGGTAACAGCATTGGCTTTGGAGGTGGTCTGCCTGGTTTGCATACTGGCTCCACCACTCCCTAGCCGGCAGCTCATCAACCAGTGTCTCAGGTTCTTTCCTCTTGAGCCTTCTTCCTAAAGTTGATTGTTTTCTACCTTTTTTTTTTCGTTTGAGACAGAGTCTCTCTGTGTTGCTCAGACTGGAGTGCAGTGATACGATCTCAGCTCCCTGCAACCTCTGCCTCCTGGGTTCAAGTGATTCTCCTGCCTCAGCCTCTTGAGTAGCTAGGATTACAGGTGTGCACCAACATGCCTGGCTACCTTTTGTATTTTAGTAGAGACAGGGTTTCACCATGGCCAGGATGGTTTCAATCTCCTAACCTCATGATCCGCCCGCCTCAGCATCCCAAAGTGCTGGGATTACAGGTGTCAGCCACCACGCTCGGCGTCTGCCTTATTTTCTATGTCACTCACTTGCCTGCTGTTAGTATTATTATACTTTGTAATTTTTATTTGTGTATGTGTTTGCCTTCCTTCCCTGAATGTGAGGTACAAAAAGGCAGAAACCCTGTTCTTATCCCCTAGTATGTCCTCCCACCCATTTTGAATAGACAGATGTTTCTGTGAGTAAAGTGAAATAATTTGGAAACACCTTGTGTCTTAGATAAATATATAAAATATACAAATATGAAAGGAGATGTGCAGTGAAGATTTGTGACCATTGAACACAGGTCTTTTGTTAATGCTTATTAGTAATGATGAAGAAGAATATCCCTTCTTCACGTGGCTTCTACTTTGTGTTATCCTGGCTAGGCTGGCTCTTCACACTTAATCTGCTTCCTTCCCGTGTTTCCCTTGGAAGTCATGTAGGTATTCTCTCCTTTAATGCCTTTATCTTTATGGTTTTAGTAGCATTGATTTTTGTGGGGAGTAACTATTAAATGATTCTAAGATACTTTGAGAATATAAATGCAAGAAAAATATTTGATAATAATGGATGAGAAAAGAGGGAAGGAGAAAGGGTTTCCATACTCTTTCATTTAATTTCAGCCCCTGAATGTGTGGTAATTCCTGGAATGATGGTAGTCAGTACTGATTCCCAAGCCCGTCTCCTCTGCTGACTGGAAACAGAATGATGGGCCTATGCTTCCAAGAATATGTGACTGTTCTTGAGGGAACACTAAAATTAACCCATATTCTATCTAAATTCTGATAACCATTAATACTTTATAGCCATTAATCTCCATATGATTTCCCTGTGTAATCATGAGCGCATGCTTCAGTACATTTACTCTTGAAGGACTGACTTGTAAAAATGCTAAAAGAGAACCATAGCTCATTCCAGCTAAAGCAAAATGGTTCAGTTTTACCATTCTTAAATTTGATCTGTGTTTACATCTGTTTACAAAATCTGAGCATTCCCTCCCCCCAACTGACCTAATGCTTCAGTGCTCTCTTCTAATAAAAAAATCAATATACGTATCCAGCACTCATGAGTAACCCTATAATAATAAACCAGATCACATGCAATTGAAAAAAAATAATTTCAGGAAAAAACTCATTAGGACTGTGACCAACCACAGTCTCCCTTGAAAAGAGATACCATGCAGTTTAGGAATATAATAATCCTTTTAATTTGATATTGCTGTTTTCTTGAGTAATCCTTAATCTTGGTTAAAAGAGTCTTTATTAAAATGATGTATTTGGTGTTCTTTTTCTTCACTCAATTAATGATGCAATTAATCTAAGAAATGTTAAATTAAGATGTTTTAAAATCTCTGATTTAGTTCAATTTTATAATTCTTTTTCTGCCTTTTATTTCATGAACATTTATAATATAAATATTTATGAAGGAGTACATGTGTTCTAATTGGTTTGTATCAAATAATACATGAAAATACTATATAGTAAAAACTATATCTTTTAAAAACATTTCTTTGTTTCTCTAGAAATACAATTGCTCTATTTCTATGTTGACTACTTTGTTTTGCTTTCTATTTCACAAATGTTTTCTGTTTAAAAATTAAATCTGCTTTAAAAATAAGAATTTTTAAATACTTTGTAAAATTTTAAAATACTTTTCAATTTCTTATATGAAACAGTGAAAGTACAGTTTATATGATTCATTCTTTTTGTAATCTTTGATGGTTGCACTTTGATAAATAAATAGATCATCTAAGATTCAATAGGCCAATTGCAGCATATAATAGCTATTCAGAGGCAATTAAACTGCCTTTTTTCATGCCGGCATGTGAGCCGCCCTTTCACAACCTTCAACTTGATTCGTGGTGATTCAAAATTAACTTAAAAGTCTTGTTTGCTGACAGCTTAAAGCTTAATTGACTGAAAGCCAAATAGAGTGTGTTCTGTATTCAGCACTAAGGCTATTGATAAAGCCATGTGTAAATTGTGCATGGTGAAAGACAGCGATTGGGCCTCCTGTTCTTGTATTAGTCCACAACTTAGCATTGCTGCACAGTCAGAATTGCTTTGTCAAGTCTTTTATCACACCAGGTTAACTCTCTCTGGAGTTGTTTGTTCCAGCAGCAGAGCAGTCGAGTATTGAGCCTCTACAGTACTATAGGGCCTGCTATAATTCTGTTACTTATTTGTGGTTTCATTTTTTTTTTAATGTAGTTTTGGCCTTTCATTTCTGAACAGGATTGTTGGTAGCATATTTCAAGAACCGACTGATTCTATTTGTTGTCACTTTAGCAGTGAACAGCATGTTAAGGTTTAGAGGTTTTGAGAAATATTTTAAGAAAAATTAGTATCATATTGATTCCTCTCCTATGAAAATGGAATCTCATCATTTTGAACACTTAATTAGGTTAAGGTATGCATGCTTAATAGCCTCGAATGTAATGTAACTGTACATTCTACTAACAGTTACACTGTTGGACTCTTTCAGTACTTTTACACACAAAAAAAAATTTTGGTGATTATTGTACCTATAGATAGGTGCATTTCTTTCTATAAATTGATGTTTAAGGGATGAATGAGATGGATTATTAATATATGTAAGTATATTCTATAAAAATTCAATTATGCCTTTTTGCAAATAAGCCTAAGTATACCTAGTTGAATAGAAAGTGGATGAAAATTTACATGTAATACAGATTAACAAAGAAAAATTCAGAAGCAAAACTGAAATAATTTTTAGAAGTACTTTACTGTCATCCACTATTATGTTACTGTCATCCACTATTATCTTGGAAGTCTGCATACTTTATTTTTTTAATGTGAAAATTTTGATCTGCTATTAATTTAATAACGTCCAAGTGTAAATTTATTATGTAACGCATTTTGAAGTTATTTACATTATAAGTAATGTTTATGTTGTAATTATAGCTTAACTGTATATGAATAGTACTTAAAAGTTTGTGATAAACTCTCATTTCTGTTTTTTTTGTTTGTTTGTTTGTTTGTACAAAGTGATTTATTTAAATAGACAAAGAGGAGAAGGAGAGAGAAACATCTAGCTCTCACACTGAGTGAAAAAGGTTGCCGGAGGAAGAAAACCAGAGAAAGAACACTCTCCTTACACTGAGTGAGAGAATCCAGGAGAGAAAAGACAGCTTCCACACTGGGTGGAAGGGGCCAGAGAGAAATGGAGTTTAGGAGGGGAAGACAGGCTTCCATGAGTGTGTGTGGAAGGGGACCCCAGAGAGGAAATCCAGAAGTGGAAAGAGGGCTCCCACCATGTGGGAGGGGATTCCAGAGAGCTGGAAATCCGGTGTGGGTGAAGGAGCAGGGGAATTTATCCTGGGAAAAATTCCCATCTCCCCAAGCTCCTGTGGCCAATGAAATCATTTCTGTTTTTTATCTTAATTTTATACAGTCAACACTTAAATTCAAAATAACATACTCACTACATTTTAAAAAGTTTTTTCTTATATATATAACATTGCCTATATTAAAGAAATATTTGAAATGCGATAAAGCTTAAATTGCCTGTTTTATAGCCTTACATTTCAGTCTAGTTGTTTTAGTTTTTAGAACCTGCAAGTGAAAAATAGAAAACCCTGTTTCAATAATAATTTTCATAAGTAACTAATTAAAATGTTTTTTCATTATTATATATTTCTGATTATATATAATGGCATTGAAAATACAGTCTGCATCTTAAACATTTGCATGCAGAGGATGTAGCTTTATTTTAGTATTTTTTACTTTTTATTTTAGCATAAGACTTGGAATTGGATATTGCTGTATCTCTTATTGATATTCTGGTAACCATGGCTATCTAATTTTACCTGCCTTCCAATTGATTTCCAATAAAAACCTAGTCTGTTCATAAAGAATCAGGATAAGTTGCAACTTAGTTTCAAAATGACTATAATTTAGAATCGTGTGTTACTCCTATATACTTTTCAATAAAATAGTAATCATGCTTCAAAATGTAAAATCCAGAAGAGTACCGGTTTTATTGAAGTTTCACCTATACCCAGTGAGATTTGAGAGTCAAGAATGAATTGCTTTTATTGATCATGTTTTTGTATTAACAGTTAATCTAACATATCTTTAAAGGCATGAATTATTTGAAAACAACATTTTGTTTCTTTTTTATAACATAGTTGTTTAGTATATACAAAACAATTGTAGTGTTAGAGACGACAAATAAAATTCCTTTTCTTATTTTTACCTTAAAAAAAGAGGCTCAATTGAATTGTAGGGATAATAAATCAGTTTTGTTTTAAGTTAAATTATTGTAATAATAAAGAAGCAAACATTTCTGAAAATTTAAGAAAGGTGTTACAAATATCGATTCTGTAGTCAGGAAGGGATTAGCAATGTGAGATTCTTGGTGCAGAATTTGAGACAGATAAAAGCACTTTGCCGGCACTGTTTTATAGATTAAGAAATGATACTTTACTGAGGTTTTGAAAGAATATACCTCTACAAAAAGGCAGACCATAATTAGGTTCAGTGGTACCAATTTTGTAAATTATATGTTTTTGCAAAAGTGTTACATTTTCTGCCAAACGATTAAAATTGTAAACATCACATTTTTCTTTATTGTAAAAGTATACAATTTTGAGAACCGGGGCCTTTCTAAGAAAGTAACTAATTTATATTTATATTCTTCTAGCTGACTTTGGATATTACCTTTTTCTCTTATCTGCATATTATACAAGTATTAATAGATGACTTTTAGCTTTATTATTTTTCTCAAATTTTTCCAAAGAAGTTTATCCTTTTCCTAATGACTAAATTGGTACTTTGATTTTAGTTAGCTGTTTGATCGGTTCAGTATACCTATTGATGCACCTTAACAAGTGAAAATGGCTGTTTTATATCTTGTAATGTATTGAAAGAGTTCCAAAAATCTCAACACTGCATGTAAAAGACAACTTGACCAATAAAATGATTTGTGATGAGTTTTGGTTTTACATAATATTACCTTCTTTAATTTCTGAGGCTTAAAATGTTTTATAAATTGAAATGTAATATTGTGATATTACGTTTACCATACTATCCAAGTAGTATTTTACTTGCTCATATCTTAGCAATTGAAACTTTATGTTGCAATCTTGAGAGAAAAATGAAAAAGTCATAGATAAAATAGACTTAGAATATTTAGAATACTAGAACATTTCTAGATATTATAGGTTATATTTATACAATATGTATTTAAAGTACCTAATAGCTAAAATAATACTTTTATTTTGTATTTAGGTATCTAAATACTTCTGGGAAAATATCAAATATCTAGTTAAATGAAATGTTTAATGTCATGACTCTCTCTTAGGTTGAAATCTGTATTAAATAAATTGAAAGTGATGTTATAAAGCTGTAAATGAGATCGTAAGTATCTGGTCATATATTTTTATTTGAGCTTTTAAAAAATGAAGGACAAATTAATGTCTTGCAAAAATGACATTTTAATTAACATTAACTTGAAACGGAGAGGATTAGTATAATAGCATACAAAAAATTAACTTCTTAGCAGTACAAAGAAAATTACCTTGACCATCAAATTTATACATTTCATCTAATAACATTACTAAATAAAGATCATTCTTGTTATTTATTTAACCTCTCAGAAAATAGAAGAAAAATGTATCTCAATTTTGTTTCTCTACTTCATGATACCTAAAATAGGTCAGGGTCCATTATAGTAGATATTTAGCAATTGAGATGATCATATATTGAAATTGAGATATGAATAGCGTTGATAAAGGAAGCATTATTTTAAAATACATTTCGGATCAAAGCCCAGATTGCCTCCTGATGAATTCTCTATCATTATTAACTTAATTTCATTTGACATATATGTGGTACTGAATAATATATGATACTCAGTGGGAGGAAAGACATTGGGTTTTATTTGGATAGATTAACCAGGAAAGAGTTGATTGTAGCTCTGTGAGGTTATGCCGTGTTATCCAAACAAGACCGATCATTACATTGATGTCCTTTTTACTAATCATTTGTATTCATTGCACTCTAATCCAATGGTAAATAGATATTAATATTTTGCAGTCTTTTTTGAAAAGATGATGCATGGTAAAACAGAGTGGTTGAAACATCTCTAAGTGCTAATGAGTACTTACTTGGTAGTCTATACTAATGCTTTAGTGGATGCTGAACAAGTTTAGATGTTAAGCTTTTTAGGAAGAGTGAATGATGGCTAATGATTATTTAATGACAGATCTCTGGACTGAAAGGCATTTAGCACTCAAAGTATACTGCAAAGCCTATTTTTCAAAGCTTCAGACAGGTTTATTTGGTCTCACCTTGAATAGAACAGTGCTGTATTGATTTCATTGGTGTGGATTTAAACACACTATCGGCTTAGAATAGCACTAGTATGCAGTGGAAAATGATTGTCTTAACCCTTATGTTGATTCTTAGCTATTATTTGATGTTACATAGTAAACTTCAGAAATGATTATGAATTTATTTGCAGTATTGTGGGGTACAGTATGTGACTTAAGAAAATATTTGCACATGCATATTTATAGTAGACATTAACTTACAGGAAGATTTATATAGCAAAATAAATATTTAAATTTATATTTTGAATTAGTGTTATTGACCATATATAATATTTGGCAAAATTTTTCTTCTGTGGAAATGGTTGATGTTTCTGTGGAAGGCATGCTGATTTCATCATTCTGTTAAATCTTAAATATTTGGTTTCTGTATAGTAATGCATTTATGCTCAGTACTTTGTTTTTGGTATATTTCAGTATTTCATATGTGTCTTCTATATAAAAAAATAGTTTAATATAGTTATTTCATATGCTTGATAGAATATCTCCTCTGGAATTTTCTACACTTTTTAAGATAACTCTGTAGTAAATATATATAACATTAGATACTATAGTCCAAAACTTTTTTAAAGACTTTTTTAATGATAAATTTTGCTTGCTTATTATTTTTAAAGAAACATTTGAAACTATATAAGATTTGAAGATACATAATAGAGATTCAGGTTGGAGTAGGAGTCAAATGTTAACTAATTTCTGTGTAATAAACACTGCAGTTATAGGCCAGTGAAGATTCTGGCGATCCATCCAAAATAATTTTGCCAGGAATGCCAGATCTGTTTGTGCCCTTCACCTTGTGACTTGCACACCTCACCTACTTAACTTTTTCTATCTATAAAATATCTGTTTGTCTGATTAGAAGAGCAGCTCTATGATACCCTTTTTTTCTCTAAAATTTTAAAATTCACCCAGTCATCTTATCTTGGACCTAAGAGATGCTTTACACACTCAGCTTCTGCTATGTTTTTTGTTTTGTTTTGTTTTTTAGATCTTAATGGCTTTTCTGTTTTTTAAAAGAATATGAAAATTGATTATAGTGGCATATAATTATGTCATTATAACAAATATAGTATTAGTAGATGTATGAAGCACCTTAAGTAAAAAATAAAACTTCACTTTTTTGTTGATGTTTTTAAGCTGGGGTCCTTTTCATCTTTCACATATTTTGAAAGATTTTTTTTCCATAAGTAAATACTATTAAGTATTTTTTAGAAATCAAAAACAGTGGATTAGCATTAAATTATTTATTTTTCCTTTGCTAATAAGAGAAGTTATGTTTCAGAGAAATTATAAGCAAATATTAAATTCTTGCTTCGAATTATTTTTGTCAGTGTTGAGCCGTCATATGGCAATCTGTGATACTGACACTGGTGGTTTTATGGCAGTGGTGGTAGGAGTTCTCAGTAAAGTTTATCTCCTCTTGACTTTATGTCCCTTTTTTTGTCCTGCCAGAAAGTCTCAGAGCCTGATGTGTATTTTGAAATAACTAGAAGAGAATAATTTGAACATTTCTACCATAAAGAAAAGACAAATATTTAAGATGATGAATATCCCAGTTATGCTTATTTGATCTTTACAAATTACATGAATGTAATTTAAATTATCACATATACCCTGAAAATATGTACATCTATTCTGTATCAACTTTTTTTATGAGACAGGGTCTCAATCTGTCACCCAGGCTGCAGTGCAGTGGCACAGTATCAGCTCACTGCAACCTCTCCGCCACCCGGGCTCAAGCGATTCTCTCATCTCAGCCTCTGTAAGTAGCTGGGACTACAAGCACTTACCACCACACTTGGCTGAATTTTTTTTCTTTTGTATTTTTAGTAGAGATGGGGTTTCACCATTTTGCCTAGGCTGGACTTGAACTCTTGAGCTCAAAAGCCATCTGCCTGTCTCGGCCTCCCAGAGTGCTGGGGTTACAGGTATGAGTCACCACACCCAGCGTAAAATTTTTTTTAAAGTCTCAGAACAGTTTAAGTACAGTAAGAGCCATCCTGAGTATGTGTGTTTACCCAACATCAATACATATGTTTTCTAAGTTTGCTGTTATTTCTGTCTTAATAAAAGACTTATTAAGAGATTAAGTCTTCACAGTTCCAAAGTAACCTAATGATTCAAATCATTGGGAGGGAGATAGATGGGAGAATTTTGAGAAAATGATTATGTTGTATCATGTAGCAGAAACAGATTGTTTTAAAACTAGTTTTGAAAAATGGCATTGCATCTAACAAACCCGAGTATCTGACTACATACATATATAGGCAAACATTAAAGTTTTCTCTTAATGTTTATTTCAGGAGTGGTAGCCTTTCCAAATCCATAGTTGTAATACATGAGTAAATTAGATATTTAGTATCTCTAGGCATATGTGCTAAGTTAAACATTGGAATAATTGTGCAAAAATTCAAGGTCTGAAAGCAGTTTTAGTTTGATATTTGCAAAAGGGGCAACTCAGACCCAAATTTTAAATGAAATTAACTAGATAATAGGAAATCTTAAAGTAGTTACAGTAAATAATAGTAAATTTTAATATCAATGCTCGTTTGTAAAAAGATATATAGTAAAAGAAATTATGTATATGGAAAAAAGGTCTGTGGAAAAAAATTGCCAAATAACAACTAGAATTAATTTGATAGACTGGTTATCTCCCTCATAAAATGAGAAGATGTAAAATAATTTTAAAATCATCTGAAATAATTTTATAGGCACATAATTCATTTCTCTACATGTAGCTTAAAAATAATGAAAACTCAAAACTTGTAACAAGATCAGAAATGAAAATTGTTTGTAGCTGTCTAATAGCAATTTAGGCTTTCTAGTTCTTCAGGTTCTCTGATGCTACTTAGAAATCTCTGGGAAAATTGGCATGAGCCACTTACCAATATGGGTATTTCTTTGGCTGTTGTTAGACAACTTTCTAAAACATTTGTGGACTAACAATCAATGTATACCTAACAGCCTGAGGCTATGATTTACTTTGTCTGTGGCTTTTAAACTTTTAGCGTAAATGCTTCGTTGCTTATGCTTATTTGTCTTTTTCTTCCTTAAAGATTTGCTTTCTTGATTTATTAATGTGATTAGCGAATTAAAATTCAAAATTGTTTTTGACCTATTTCATTTCTCCTTTACGTATCTTATTTCTTTCTCTTATTTTTCTTTTAAATTTTTTTATATCTCTTCTTTAAATTTCTTTACTTCTTAATAAGTTGTTCAGTATGTTAATCTTTATCAAATTTCAATAATTCAGGATACTTAAATAGAATAAAAAGATAAAATCTAATGTTTGGCTGCTACTCGTGGACTGGGTAATTAAAGTCTTTACTGTAAAACTTTGCTCTGGGCTTTACCACCACAGTTTTTCTAAGATCTGCAGTTACCACAAAGGCGTGGACATTAATTTCCAAGATACTATGTTGCCCCTAACTATGCTCCTTTATTTCTACTTAGAGTAAAGAAAGCTGAAGAAAAAATAACATAAAATAAGGTGATCATTTTTCAAAGCTAGAGATCCTTTTGATAATTTATTCCAAACGAACCTTTAAAAAATGGTAACTTTAAGTCACATGTCGTTGTTTCATTATTGCGACGTAATTTTTAAAAAATGAATACTACAGTTACTTTTTATAAATGAACAGATGTACTTGCTAATAGCTCAGAAGTAGAGCAAGACCTTTTCATCTCAGTTTTATATCACTGAGTTTGATAACTGCCTAGGTGAAAATTTTTTTAAGCAAATCTAATAGATGATTTGTCATTTTATAAATAAATATCACCTTAGCTTTATTTATTTCTTACTGTGGTGTCATGCACAGCTATAAAATCTTCATAGGAGGTATTCTATCAGTCCACCAAATGTTGTCTTATGTTTTCTGTTTGATCTTTTTTTTTTTTTTTTTTTTTTTTTTTTTTTGAGACGGAGTTTTGCTCGTTACCCAGGCTGGAGTGCAATGGCGCGATCTCGGCTCACCGCAACCTCCGCCTCCTGGGTTCAGGCAATTCTCCTGCCTCTGCCTCCTGAGTAGCTGGGATTATAGGCACGAGCCACCATGCCCAGCTAATTTTTTGTATTTTTAGTAGAGACGGGGTTTCACCATGTTGACCAGGATAGTCTCGATCTCTCGACCTCGTGATCCACCCACCTCGGCCTCCCAAAGTGCTGGGATTACAGGCTTGAGCCACCGCGCCCGGCCTCTGTTTGATCTTTTAAAGAAATGTTCCATGTCTACTCCACTATTTTTATAAGTAAATCTCACTGCCAGAGTTGCCTTTTTCTAAGTGGTAACTGTATGAGAAAATATATATGAGAATGATTTGCTGTGTTTTCAGATTTGTATAATTTTACAAGCCACTAACCACTGTGTTTCTGAAATACTCCTTTTCTCATGAAAATGTGAATAATGGTCTCAGTGTTACAATTTGTAGTTTTTAAAATTTGGCATGTTTATCAGATTCATCTTTGAAAGGTCAATTGAAACAAAAATTGAACATTTTTCGCGATAGTTTTTACCTACAAGACTTTTGATTACTTAAATGTCTTAGATAATTGGAATTACTAAAATCTCAATTTCCTCTCAAACTGAGAATGTTTGCACTAAGAGTAAAGGCAAAGAAAAAAATTAACTTGATATTCAGGTAGAGAATAAAAAGAAATATATTATGATCAGATGGTGAGAAAATAGGTATAGGACAGAATCTTTGTGAAAAATAAGAAATTGTTACATAAATTACTTGAAAAACATGTAAATTACCCTCAAAGCTTAAGATTGATAATTATCAAAATAATTGAGACACCTTCAGAGGAATGATTGTATTATTTCTTTGAAAAAGAAAATCATCTTAGAATGGTTATATATTTTGCATTTATCTGATTTACTGGGAAATAACTTTGTCTGTTTTGTCAAATACACACACATGTAATACATGTGTATACGAGAGGCATTATTTCAAAATGGCTTAATCAGCATCCACAGAAAGAAATATGCATTTGCAGAACCTATTGTGTTCCAGCAGGGGGCTATCGTGCATACATACAAATTAATAGCATGTTTGTTTACTTGGGTTTTCAGGTGAGGGGGGACGTAATGCAGGAGCAACAACAGCAGTAAGAGCCTCTTAGATTTGGGAAGCAAATTCCATATGTTCTATCAGTAGATGTGAAGGAAACATTGGCAGATATGTCACAAAGCAACTAAAGTATGTGTTTAATACAGTGGGGGAAAATCTTATGCTGCTAACGTAATATTAGCTGTACACACACTAGCTTTGATAATGTGACAATTTGCAAGTAAGTGTTGAAGTGCCCTATGACAGCCATTTTTAATCAGTTCAGTTTCTCGTTAGGAGGCAAAGAAGAAGACACAGAAAACTTGCACACTTCATTTACTTCAGGTGCACAGGTAGAAATTTACATGTTGGCCATACAACCATGTACAATTTTATTTTTTTATATCACTAAAATTTATTTGCAATATTTTGTAGAAATTGGCAGAGCTCTAAGTTATGCCAACAAATGAAAATAATATGTAATATTCATATAAACACATTTGGTTTAGAAAAATGAACTTAATTACATGTATTACTTAATTTACAATGGCATCGATCCACAACGTACGTACTCCACATGAGCCTATGAAACCTGGATTTACATCCAGGACAGTGAGATCGTGAGTCCTGTCTCCCAACCTGGACTGTCACCAATCTATGTCTTTATGTGCTCCCATTTAATACACTTATCTTTGAGGTATTTGACTTCAAAGACTTGGGGTACATTGGGTGACTTATGTAGCATTTTAAATTCTTTTAAAGCCAAGTGGTTTCAAAAGTAAATATTAAAGATTTTTGTTTATTTTTGAGGTTTTTTCCCCCCTATTGTTAGCAAGTTTTTTGAAAGACTATTATTATATATCTGGTAAAATTTGACATTTTTATGGCATTGTACTTTATTCTTACTTTAAGCAACCCAAGAACAGCAAGTAGGTATGGAAAATGTTGGAGCCATACACAAATGGAAACAATTTATTTACACTGTGAAAACTCCACTGAGGGCCAACATTTTTCTCATTATGATTCTAAAACATGTTTTAAAAAAATCACAAAAGTGTAGTTCTAGCTTCCTTAGGTATTATATCTTACTACCTTCACTAAGAATGCTGTATACTTATGTGTTATTGTATAATTATGTACATGTAATATATTTATGTATATGTAAATACAGAATTAACATATTTGATTACCAGCATACAATGATAATTAAGAAGATAGATCTTAAAAATAAAGTGTTAATATTCCATTAGGCAGCCAGGTATATCAATTTAATTAATTAATTTAGGGATGGGGTCTTGCTCTGTTGCCTTGGCTGGGCTTGAACTCCTGGGCTCAAGCAATCCTCTCCTGCCTCACCCTCCAAAGTGCTGGGATTACAGGTGTGAGACACCATGTCCCGCCTCAATTTGGGTGGTCAGGAGAAAGGTTATTTTGATTAAAGTACATATAAGGACAATTTGAATTTAACTCACTTTTGAAGATCTAGTTTGAAATATATTTTGATTGGACACTTTTCACTATCATGTATTGTTTTAAGCTCAGTACAGAATACAATTTTGTATCTACCTTTTTTTTTTTTTTTGAGATAGAGTTTCGCTCTTGTTACCCAGGCTGGAGTGCAATGGCGCGATCTCGGCTCGCCACAACCTCAGCCTCCTGGGTTCAGGCAATTCTCCTGCCTCAGCCTCCTGAGTAGCTGGGATTACAAGCACGCACCACCATGCCCAGCTAATTTTTTGTATTTTTAGTAGAGACAGGGTTTCACCATGTTGACCAGGATGGTCTCGATCTCTCGACCTCGTGATCCACCCGCCTCGGCCTCCCAAAGTGCTGGGATTACAGGCGTGAGCCACCGTGCCCGGCTATATCTGCTTTTTATAGTCAATGTGTGCTGATAATGCCATGTCACATTTAAAATATCCTTGGTAATGAGAAAAGATAAATAAATAAAAATGAAAATTTTAGAAGAATATTTTACTGGTCTGAAAACAGAAATAAATATTTTGTTACTTTATTGACTAACATTTATAGGGCTTTGAATGATGTGCTTAGGCTATTTATTCTAACTGTGTGCAGACATTGTGCACAGGAAATCATGTCTTATTTCTGAAAGTTCGCTTGTCCTCCAGATTGTCAGTATTAACAAATTTCACTTTGCTAAGTTTGCTCTTGCTCTTTAATAATTAATCAAAATCTAATATTAGCAAACACTTTATTGCAAATGAAACAAGACTGTAAAGAACCATGATAGAAAGTATTTTAGTCTCTACATGTTGCCATTTAGTTTTCTGCTGTGAGATCTTGGAGCTCACTGTTTTTCTAATCAGTTATGTAAAGTCTTACAAAGTCACGGCTGTCTGTTTTTAAAATTATGTCTTATTAAATGCAAATTGTATTTTTCACTTTGCCAAGCAGCAAATAGTAAAACCAATTTATCTCTCTATACATATGATTCTCAAACATATTATTAAATAGTTAAAAGTAAAGAAACACTTTTATTGTTTAATCTTATTTATCATGAACAAATAGACATTTCTGATCTTTTAAAGAGTGTTTTAGGGTATATTGCAATTGACACCAAGTTTAGAAACTATTTGTATCCTTGTGAATGTCATTTGGACTCCATCTTGTGCCAGAAATTTCTGGCATATTGTTATGTTAACCCAAATCTTAATATAGTATGCTTGGTTAAAAAAAATCCTAATGAGATGTTTATTTTAGTTTATGTTTTCAATATAATTATCCTGAAGGGAGTTCTGATTGAATGCAATCATATTTTAATTTTTACTAGAAATTTACTTATATATATGTCAGCTGTAACAAGTATTATGACACTTATTTCTAAATAAGGAATTGAATGTTTGAAAACAGTTTTTTCAGGTCAAAGCACAGTTCTGAACGTGTATTCTCAGAGCAGTAAATTGTTGGTATCTACTTATCCAAGGTTTTAATATCTAATGCAATAATAGAGCCCCATCAATATATGGCTAATAGCACATATAAAGTATCTGCTAGTAGTCCATCTCTCATAAAACCGCCTTTAGCCTTAATTCAAATCCATTGATTCCTATTCCAGTTAAAACCAAAGAACTTAATATGTCTTTTAATCCTTTTATTGTAAGCTAGGATAAAATTAATTTTACCCTAGAACTGCACAAAGCCAATTAACATGATCTTTAGAGTTATTTAGTAAAGTGCTTCAAACTGTTAAATTTATCTTGACCTCTTGGTTGCACTCTCTGACTGCTTTTTAAATGAAGTAATCAATATCTCATAGCCCTTTAAATAGCTTAAACTTCTCAAATATTTTACCTGTATTCTAGTTAAGCTGTAAGTAAAGTGTTTACTCCTGTTTGTATAAATCTGGAGTCGATTATGCTAAATCTGAAGACAATTATGTACTTTTGAAGAACACTGTATGAAGGAAATGGTTGTTTTAATCAAAATTAAAGCCTCATATTTTGTTGTAAGTAACCGAATAATGAGACCTCATATCATTTTCACACAGAACAGCTATTCTGTTTGCAACTTAAAATGTAGAATATTTATGTCCTTTGCCATCACATGCAGCTTCTGTTTTCCACACAGCGCTAGTTGAAGGTATTAATTTTCTTACTGTGATAGGGTGATCAACCGTCCTGTCAAGAAAATGGATCTCCACATCATCCCTTAGCATGATTAAATGGAGGCATGTCTCTGTGAAAAAAATACCAAATTTTCATGAGACAAATGAAACCGTAGAAAGGTTTACTTTTACAGAATTATTTTATTTTTAATATCTCAAAATCTTTCATTTGGCTGTCATTCTATTTGTAGGATAACATCACAACTAATTACATATTTCTTCTATCATTTAACAGAAAATACAGGCAAACCAATCATTTAAAGATATTTCCAAATTTGAAAAACTGTAGGAATGAGAAATTGCCATGTTATTTTTAGAACAGTAGCAGGGATGGACAGCTCTACCTTAGAGAATCACTAATCAGTCAGTGTCTCCTTTAGGGACTCCTTTTTTCCTTCTTTTTTACCTATTTTCTTACTAACAAAGAGCTATCATCTTTTTAGATCTGAATCCTGATAAAAATTGCATACTGTAGAAATTCAGCATCAGTAGTGTTAATTGCCAGTTGGACGGTGTTCTTATGCGCCTATGTACATACCAAACTTTAAACTACACCAAGTGATGTACTTGACAGCTAATTAAGATTTCATATTTTGGCCACTTAGCAGAGGGCACCTGTTACTATTCTTTCTATTAGCTTAGGAATAAAATTTACAGATGACTGAAAGTACAGTATTAAAACTTCCCTGAAGTCTTAATGCCTTCCCCAGGAGTGGGAGTTAAGACAAAATTGAGGCAATTAAACAAAAGGAACATAGAGAAGGTGGGGGACCAGGGACGGAGGTGGAGCTCACCAAATGCCCCTGTTGTTTAATTTCCTACTGGAAGGAGCCCATGTGTGCTTCTGTGCCCCCTCCCGCTTCAAGCAGTGGCCGTTGCAGAGGCTGAACGGCTGGGGTCAATGCCTTGCCTATTGATCAGTATCCCTGCAGTCCCTTGCTCCAGCAGCTGCTTCATTGGCTTCTTTCAGGGCCTGCTTCAGTACATTAGAATAGAAATCCATAACCAGAGCTGTGCTCATCCAAGCAGGGGAAGAAACTAAATTAAATGGTATAAAACAATCTTGGATCAGGAGTTTGTGCCAATTCATCTTGATCTAAGATGTCACACCAGGCTCTCCGTCTGAGCACCTGGGCTAGAGGCAGCCATAGTGAAAATAGATGGAGCTGCGATCATTCATTTGTCAGCTAAGGAGCAAGGCAGCGGTTAGCAATTCCCTTCTGCAGAGGTCAGCTGACAGAACAATCAGTGCAACTGCAGAATAGAGCTTTCCTTTGAACTATTGTTATGGAGCGTGCTCTTGCTGAGACATGGGGGAGGGGAGCTCGGTTTGCTTCCTGTTTCAAGAATGCTATGTAAAGGGTAAAATATATAGTCCATGAATCTAGATGCAGTGCCGCAGAGCTTTTCCTCCTGTGTCTGTTCTTATATGTAAACAAAGTTGGTTTTAAATGTGTGCCCTGAGATACAGATTATCAGACTGTTACATATCGCTTTTTCTAGAATTAAGGTTTCTCTAAACACAGAGGCAATGATTATCGATTTTTTTCTTAGTACGATTACACTTTTAGGTGTTTTTTTCTTGCTTTAGTTACCATAGCTATCACAGATTGGTGTCATACTTTGAATGTGTAATAACATATCTCTGCTACTACTTTTACTGACACTTCCTCTCTGTCTTTAAACCAGAAAATTTCCATGAAGAGAGAAATGCATACTTTGGTGTCAGACTAGAAGATATTTTAAATATTTATTAATTTAAAATATTTTTATTAAAAAATGTAATTCATAAAATATGATTTACCATGACAAAATAATTTGTAACATTAGAGCATCATTAATAAACCTGCATGTAATCTGCAATATCCTATACAAAATTCAACAAATTAAGAAAATAGGTCATAACCAAAATTTTACATGAGCAATTAGAATAGTTTTAAAGATAAATCTATTATCTGTGGGCTCCTTTCAGATTTTTCCTTTCTGTACACTACTTAAAAGCGAATGGCAAACATCCAGAACTAACTTTAAAAAAAAAAAGTACAATGTGCAGAAGCTAAGAAACCATAACAGCAACAACAAATCTTTTTTGTATTCATAATCGCACCAAACATTTTGGGAATCCAAGTGAGTAATACTCTCTGGTGTTACCATCTTAGTTTTCTAGGTAACCAACTCTCCTATGTGCTCTCATGCCACTTTCTCAGTTCTTTTTCAATTATTAGATTCTTTATAATATCCTATAATTTCCATTTATTAGATTCAAGTAGGTTTCCTTGCCAACATCCAGATTTTTTTGTGTCTTTCAGCACAGCTAAACAATGGAATTTAAAGTGTATACTATAAAGTCATGTCCTCCAGAAATTTTTTAAAGTTCTGGAAAGGCTGTATCTACTTTCTTGACAAGGTTGGTTTGTTTTAATTAGGATTTTTTAAAAGAACTTAGGATATGACATCTCAAATCTTTCTGCCATATTTCCATCTTCTCAGACCTCACCGTATATTATATCGTAAAGCTCTCTACTTCCTGTATCTTCTGTTTAACATCGCAATTTTCTTCAGTACCCCCCAAGTGATCACTCCACTTCTAATATTCTTTATAGTGTGCTTACAGTGGATTTTTAAAACCCTAAATCTAATTAAGTTATGCTATAGTTTAACACATATCTTGCACATCTTCCCACTGTTTGTGGGATACAAATTGGAATGTGCATGTGACCTACAGAATCGTATATGATCTGGCCTTTGCCTGCCTCTCCTGCCTCATTTTCTCCTCTAGGGTTAGAGTTCCAGCCAATTTACCTGTCCTTGAAATAGAAATCCACAGGCCACTTCACGCTTTAAGTTCCTGAACACACTGTTCTTTACATCCAGAAAGTTCTCATTGATTCTGTAACCTATGTATTTCCAATGCCTTTTTAGTACCCCTTAAGTTCAGTGAGGGCAGGGCTTTACTTTTCTTATATTAATTTTATCTAGCATAATGCCAGGCATACATAAGACATGCAATTCTTACATGCTGAGTATCCAAGTTCAATAATGGATGGAATGAACTCCTACCACCACTGGTTCTTACTGTTCTCCGCCTGATCATTGTATGAGTCTTCTTTTGGTTTTCCTTGACACCAGTCTTATTTGACCTAACAGTTCATCCTCCATACTGCCACTACCATGATTTAAAAGTGAATGAATCTAACATCACCACCTTGTACAAAACTATTCAGCGGCTTTCAATTAACCATAGGTTGGAAGTCTTCAGCTTGCCATACGAGGCCTCTCATGGTTTGGCACCTCTTTATTTTGCCTTACCTCCAGTAATACAGAACAACAAAGCAAAACAAATAGATAAAACAAAATACCAAAAAGTAGGCAGAGGGCCTTGCTGCTAATTTCTGGATTGGCATACTGAGTTTTGAGTGACCTTTGTTGTACTCATTTAATCAACATAATAAAGCAAAGAACTGAAAGTGGCCAGAGAAACTAGGTGGATTAACACTAGAAAAAGCAGAAAGCTGACCTCCAATCAAGATGGCTCCAGGAGTTCACTTTTTTAATCCTCCTGTGCCAAATACATTGCTATGATGGATAAAATATACAAAGAGAAAACCAAAGAGACATAACTGACTCAAAAAAGATGTCTCTATGGACCAGTAATGAAATAGAAATGTAATGATCTGGGCTGAAACCATTAGCTGCTTTCCAGAAGCAGGCTTTTGGCTCCTATGGGCTAAAGAGGACTTAAAATACATCATGAATAAAATGTAAAGCCAGGAGCTAGGCTATGGCTTCCTCAGTTCCTGAAAGGACTTTGAAAAGATCTGAGTACATTGCTACTCAGAAAAAAATTGATAAGAGGAAAATGTGTGTGTTAAGTATGTGACTGGCAATGTTAACCATAATATGAAACAGTGAAAATAAGTGAGTGCTCTTCAACTTAAGAAACTAGAAGTGAAACAGAGAGAAGAGATAATGTAAAGATAGTAGAGGAGAAATCATAAAAATAAGAGCAGAAATTAACGAGATAAAAAACAACGATACATAGGATCAAAACCAAAGTGTTTTTTTAAACAATAATCTGAGACTGAGCAAAGTGGCTTATGCCTATAATCCCAGCACTTTGGGAAGAGAAAGCAGGAAGATCACTGGAGGCCAGGAGTACGAGACCACCTTGGGCAACATAGTGAAACCCTGTCTCTACAAAAATAAAAACCCAAACAAAAATAATTTGGTAAAATATATATTTCCAGGAAAACTTGGGGAAAAGCATGAAAAATAATATTAGAGAAGATATAAATGTACAGTGTTTAAAGGATCCGTAGCTGCTGATATACTTGAGTTTTTTTAATAATGTAGAGAATACTATAAATAATTTCATACCAATACATTTAAAAATGTAGATGAAATCTTTTAAAATTATAATCTGCTGGAAAGGATTTAAGAAAGTCAAACTGAATGAGGAGCTATTAAAGAATATAAATTTATAATAAATATTCCTTCCTTCTTGCTGCTACTTTTGCCACCATCTCCTACCCTCTGACTCTAGATAAGGAGTGTCCCAAGATGCAGACTCTTAATAGTTTTAGAGGAGAATTTTCATGAAACTTCAAGAATCCTTCAGCTGTTTTCAAGGAATGTTGGAAGGGAGACCTCAGGGACTGAGAGAGCGAACATCACTTAACTCATTTTTTGAAGCTTGTATTATGTTGATACTAAGTATAGAAGATGAAAAAATTATAGAGCAATCTCACTTATAAACATAAATGTAAAAAAGCCTATCAGCAAAGTTAGTTCAGGATCTGTCTGTCGGTGTGTATATCTATCGGTGTATCTATCTGTCACTGCCCATCCATGCATACGTTTATCCAGGGTTTACCGCAGATATGGAAGCATAGTTCAAGACCAGAAAATATATTAATTTATTTCAGGTAACATTGATATGATTAAATAATAGATAAAAATTAGAAAATGTCAGAATCGTGGTGACCTTTAGGGCAGGAGGGCAAGGCAGTGAGGTCAAGACACAGTCTATGGTAGGCTTTGATAATACCCAGGTTAGTTAATTACTTTATTAAAATCGGAAACCTTTGGAAAACATCAGTATTTTATAAAGTTTGTTAATTGTGTACAAGTTTGTCATGATTTATGTGTATATTTTCTAACAATTCTGTGGATGCTTATAATGCATAATAAATATCAAAAAATAATGGTAGACTATTTTTAGAGTGGAGTAGAACTAAAGAGCAGAATTGTACAAGTCTTAAAAGAATGTGGCAGGAGTGAGGTTGAAAAAGGAAATTTTTAGAAGTAATAATATGTATTAGGAATGGTATGTATGTTATATATCCAGGACTTGAACTCGGATCTGGAACAAGTAAACTTAAACATTTATAGAACTCTCCACTTTAAATATACAAAATACACATTCTTATCAGCACCGTGTCACACCTACTTACAGGTTTAGATGAAATATTGATTGGCTGCTTGTTTGTTATTTTCTTCCCTCATTTTTTCCTGTCCCCATTATTGAGCACAATTATTGGTATAAAAGAGGTTTTCAGTACCCATTTTTAGACTGCATTCTAACCTGGGCAATAAAGCAACACTTCCATTCTCTCCCTCTTCCTCTTTCTTTCTCTCCTTCATTCTTTTTTCTTTCTTTCTCTCTTTCTTTTTTTCCTTCTTTTTTTTTTTTAAAAAAAAATTGACCATTGCTCCTTTACACAGTTATTAGTCTAACATTCGCTTGTTTCTGTTATTAATAGTTGTAGAAAGTTCAAATACAGCCAGAGATACCATTTGACCCGGCGATCCCATGACTAGGTATATACCCAAAGGGTTATAAATCATTCTACTATAAAGACACATGCACATTTATGTTTATTAAAAAAAAAAAGAGAGAGAAAGAAAAAAGAAATGAAGGATTTAAAAAAAAATGTTAACATTCCTATTATTTATTGGTATCCCAGTAAAGGTATTTAAAAATTTTTAATATTTTTTTATATATCCTTCTGCTTTTTCTTCTGAATGTGAGACTATGCTGAACTTTGCTTCAGTAACAAGTATTTCTTCAAATATCTGATTTCTGTTTTGCATTCCAGCCCATACTAGTGGTAATCATCATCCTTCTCCTCCTTGTATGGCCCATCCCTCTTATTGGCTGCAAGACTTATCCTTTAAGTCTTAAATCCAAGATATTCTCTTTTTTTCATGTACTTGTGAGATTCTTAGAAACCTGGGCTATTTTCATGCTTTGTAATTTTCTGATCCAAAGTGGATACCTAATAAATATTTTTTCAATTAATGAACAACTTAATAAATTAATGAGCAATCTTTCTAAAAAATGTATTGAGGTAAGATTTATGTTCTATAAAAGTCATCCTTTTAAAATGTTGAATTCAGTGATTCCTAGCATATTTGGGGTTGTACAGATTCTACCTCAATCTAATTTTAGAACATTTTCATTGCCTCCAAAAACTAGTACTAATTAGAGATTGTTAACCATTTTACCCCACTCCACTAATCTGCTTTCTGTCTCTGTGGATTTGCCTATTGTGAACATTTCATATAAACGGAATCATACAATATCTGGTCCTTTGTGACCAGCTTCTTCCCCTTAGCATAGTGTTTTCAACGTCATTCATGTGGCATGTATCAGTACTTCATTCCTTTTTATTGCTGAGTAATCTAATTTTGAATGGATATACTTAGGTTGGTACAAAAGTAATCATGATTTTTGTCAAAAACTGTGATTACTTTTGCACCAACCTAATACGTTTTCCTTATGATTCAGTTGATGGGCATTTAAGTTGTTTCCAAGCCTATTTTGAAGAATGCTGCTAAGAGCATCCATGTACAAGTCTTTGTGTATACATGTGTGTCATTTCTCTTTGGGAGATATCTTGGAGTGGAATTGCTGGGCCACATGGTAACTCTATGTCAAACTTGTTGAGGATCTGCCAAACTTTTTTCCGAAGTAGTTGTGCCATTTTTATCATGCCCCTCAACAAAGCGTGAAGGTTTCCGTTTCTGTGCATCCTCAACAGCACCGCGACGGTCTTTTTCATTGCAGCCATTCTAGTGGATGTGAAGTGGTATCCCATTGTGGTTTTGCATTGCATTTTCCTAATGACTAATGTTCATGTGCATATTGACCATTCATACAACTTTCAAAGAATATCTATTCGGATTGTTCTTACTATTGAGTCGCAAGAGTTTTTATATATTCTGGAGATAATTTTTATTAGATACGTGGTTTGATAAAGAGTTTCTGAGTCTGCGGGTTGTCTTTATCCTTTCTCTATTAGTCTTTTCAAGCACAAAAGTTTTTAATATTGATGAAATCCTATGTACATTTTTTAAAAAATTACTCATGCTTTTGATATCATATCTGAGAAATCATTATATAGCCCCAAATTACAAACATAAACACCTATGTTGTCTTCTTAGAGTTCTTTTGTTTTAGCTCTTACATTTAAGACTATGATCAATTTTCAGGGTTTTTTGTTTTTGTTTGTTTTTTTGCATGTTGAAAGATGGGGTCTATCTAAATTCATTCTTTTGTAACAACTTCGCCTAGTGCCATTTCTTGGAAATACTGTTCTTTCCAGAATGTGCAATATTGAATGTTTTTCTAATCATATGTCTTTTTTTCTATTGATTTGTTTTAAATGGAGATTCTATGTTTTGGTTTTCAGGTTGCTTATCAAGTGTCCCACAAATGAAAAAAATTTCTACATCTTATGAGGAAAGACGAAAGCAAGCTACTGCTATTGTTTTACTTGGAGTAATAGGAGCCGAATTTGGTGCTGAAATTGAACCTCCTAAGCTATTGACCAGACCTCGAAGCTCTAGCCAAATTCCTGAGGGATTTGGGTTGACTAGTGGTGGATCCAACTACTCGCTGGCGAGACATACTTGTAAGTTTTAAAATTTCTAATGCTGATCGTTGCTTCTTGATACATATTATTTGTCAGCAAAATCTCATAATATTGAATATATCCTGAATATTAACCCTTTTAGATTGCTTGCATAAAGTTAGAAAGCAGTACAGTCTGGCACATTTCCCATTAGTTTTAGTAACCTGAACTCCTTTTTAAAAGTTAAAACTTAGGCTTTTAAATGCTTTTCTCAAAATACACATTTCTGACCTTTGTATTTTTGCATTGTTGGTCCAGATTTTAGCCAAAATTTATGAAAGCTAGCTTCAAGTTAAAACTCCTAAAATAATTTCTGGAAAACTATGCAGTTTGTTCTGAATGTGGTGTGAAAAGTCAGTTGTGGGGTAGAAAACCAATCTTTTCTTTTGAAAAGAAAATATATTTGTTCTCCTTTCAATAAATAAATGCTCAAAAATATTTGTTAAATGGCATATTAATAAATTAGTATGTATATGTAATACATATAAATAATGTGTTTATTGGAAAGAGCTTGCATGATGAATTATGAAATATCCGTGTAATTTCAAAAATATTCCAGTAACAGTTTTAAAATGACTACAGACTATAACAGTCAAAATTCAAAGGGCTGTGTCTTTCTACTGTCTTTGGTTCTATGCTTCGTATGTTAATAATGGATAAGGGTGCTTTAAAATAAGCTGTGTTAGTACTGGGTGTCAACTCCTTTCAGTAAGGTCAAAGTGGCATGTGGCACCATTTGGCAAAATTATTTCTAATAAATTGTGTTCTCTTAAAGAACAAATAAGTCCTACTGACTACATCACAAAATATTCTTGTGGAGCAAAATGCTATAGATCCTTTTGCTTTTTGGCCTTTAAGTAAAAGAAAAAGATGCATGTTACTTTGTTATTTATGACAGCAGTGAACTTCACTGGGCCATTGCCACACACTCTTTCTGTAAAACTCATGGCCATGTTAGTGACTTTTATTATAAAAGCCCTTCAATAGACTTAGCTGCCCCTCCTATCACTTTTTTTTAAAGACTTCATTCAACAAATACTTACTGGTGATAATCTCTTGATCTCAATTTGAGAATCAGAGTAATAACATTTAAATTTAAACAATACCGCCAACAACCACAATAAAGCAACTATTTTGAGCACTTCTTTTTTTTTTTTTTTTTTTTTTTTTTTTTTTAAAGTTCTTTCCTTGCATTAACTCACTTCATCCTGGTAATAACCCTGTAAAGTGGATCCCTGTTATCTCCATTTTTTGCATAATGCTGGCAGGACATAGAGAGGTTCTTGTGTCAGTATGCTGAGAATTATGGTTTCCAGATTCATGCATGTCCCTAAAAAGGACACAAACTCATCGTTTTTTACAGCTGCATAGTATTCCATGGTGTATATGTGCCACATTTTCCTTGTCTAGTCTATCATTGATAGGCATTTGGGTTGGTTCCAGGTTTTGCTATTGTAAACAGTGCTTCAGTGAACATAAGTGTGCATGTGTCTTTATAATAGAATGATTTATAATCCTTTGGATACATACCCAGTAATGGGATTGTTGGGTCAAATGGAATTTCTATTTCTAGGTCCTTGAGGAATCACCACACTGTCTTCCACAATGGCTGAACTAATTTACTCTCACACCAACAGTGTAAAAGTGTTCCTATTTCTCCACATCCTCTCCAGCATCTGTTGTCTCCAGATTTTTTAATGATCACCATTCTAACTGGTGTGAGATGGCATCTCAGTGTGGTTTTGATTTGCATTTCTCTAATGACCAGTGATGATGAGCATTATTTCATGTTTATTGGCCTCATGTATGTCTTCTTTTGAAAAGTGTCTGTTCATGTCCTTTGCCCACTTTTGAATGGGTTGGTTTGTGTTTTTTTCTTGTAAATCTGTTTTAGTTATTTGTAGATTCTGGATATTAGCCCTTTGTCAGATGCATAGATTGCAAAAATTTTTTCCTGTTAGGTTGATTGCCAGTTCACTCTAATCTTGAAACAAATCCGTGAAATACACCAAAATAGAACCTCCTGAAAGAATAAATTTCACAGGACCTACAAAACAAAAATACAATAAATTAAAAAAAAAAAAGTATTCAGGCAACAAATAGCATAATGAATAGGACAGTACTTCATATCTCAATACTAATGTTGAATGTAAATGGCCTAAATGCTCCACTTAAAAGATACAGAATGACAGACTGGATAAGAATTCATCAAGCAGGTATCTGCTGTCTTCAAGGGACTCACATAACACATAATGATTCATATAAACTTAAGTTAAAGGGGTAGAAAAAGATATTTCATGCAAATGGACACCAAAAATGAGCAGGAGTAGCTATTCTCAGACAAAATAAATTTTAAAGCAACAGTAGGAAGACAAAGAGGGACATTATATAATGGTAAAAGGACTTGTCCAACAGGAAAATATCCCAATTTTAAATCTATGTACACCCAGCACTGGAGCTTCCAAATTTATAGAACAATTACTACTAGAACTAAGAAATGAGATAGCTACACAATAATGGGGACTTCAGTAGTCCACTAACTATAATAATTTTATTTGAAAATTGTTACTACTATCATTAGAAAAAAAGGAAAGAGGGGGAAAGAGGGATTTGAAAAGCTGTGGCAGCATAGAAACAGATTTTTCAAAGAAGTATTGGGAATCGAAGGGCCTTAGTACTGAACATTTGGATTGTTAAGATAGTAAGTTGAACTATATGTAAAGGGATTCTGGAGTGTATTTCTGGCATGAGCTCAACCTGGGCTGAACTGCACTATGGGGAGGGACTTTTACATAGTTTCTCCTCACCTTTCTCAATGAAGATAAATAAAATTTATGCAACCATTTTAAATATCTAAGTGTTTTAGAACCTGGCTTCTTGTTTGAGCATTTTGGGTGAAGGACTAGCTATGGAAAGGGAAGGCTGCAATGCTTCTTAGTAAATTCTATGGAAGTTTGTAGCAGGCAAGGAATTCTGTATCAGAACGAATGATATAGTACCTATTAGAACCAATTTAAAATGTGTAGAATGTCCTTGATATTTTTTTCCTTTCTTGTTCTTAGCCTATTTTAACAATTATAAAAGTGTTTTAAAGGTAATCATGGATTTGCTTTTTACTTTTATCCCATTAACCTATTTTTTTTGTTTTTTGTTTTTTGTTTTGCTCAGAGGTCTTAAGTTCCTTGATGGTAAATTTGCCTGCCACAGGGATTTTCAAGACGTTTCTTATTTGAATTGGGATGTTTTAATTAAATTTAGATTTGTCAATTTAAATCATGCTCTTCTGTTTGAAAACAGTTAGATGTCTCAATGATCCTGTGTCTTACTTACATGCACTCTTTTTGATCAGGCATGCGTAATCTTATAATGTTAACCTGTTGGAAGCTGCTCTGTGTATTGCCATGTTTGTTTATATGGCATTTAGAATGCATTGCTACCATTAAATATTTACTCTTTATGGCATCCTATTGAATGAGATAATAATTATCCTCATTTTGAGATAAAGCCATTAAGATACAATATTTAATGAACTTTAATTGCTAATTTAGTTAGAGGCATAGATAGTGAGTCCTAACCTTCCTCCTAAAGCATTCTGTGAAAACTCATAATGTAGTGAAACCTCAGCTGTCCACATTGATGGGAGGAAGGAACACTGATGCATAACTCAAAAGTCATACTTAGTTTTGTAACATACCTGGTACTTTTTTGAACATAGATGAATCTTTTGTGGGAGTTACGCTTTACATATATTGAAATCACATATTGAAGACAAAGCTGAAGGACTCTGAAGATTAATGAGAAGCCTAGACTAGGCCAGGTTATGGTGTACCCCTGGGTAAGCTATGTATCCCTCTGGGTCGCAGTATTCTCTTGCATAAAATAAAAAGCAGGAAATATTCTGACTTTAAAGCTTCTTTTGGTCCAAATAGTCTTCTGCTCCTGAAGTGAAATTCAAAGCATCCCAGGAAATTCACCTGCTTATCACCTTCCCATTTTTTTCTTCCCATGCTGGGATGGCTGCTGTCTTGTTTTATATCAGCACACTTTAGTAGAAAGCCTTCTGCATTTTTATTCCAACCCACAAATGAGACGTTATTAGAATGTTTTAAGGTATTATTTATGACATTACCTTATAGGTCTTTTGGTTCATTCTCTGATTGGGTCTCTTCTGCTCATGTTATAATTGTGGAATTATACTGGCACATCTGTAGTAAATTCCATTTTGCTCTCTCATTAGCTTTTTGACTTTGGGCAAATGTCATAAGTCATTTCCCGAGGCAGCAGACTCTGAGGCAGATTTGTGTGCCGGGTATTCTTAGGATCAATATCTATCTTGAGGGGAGTGAAACAGTATTGGGCAGAGGGGGAAGTTGAATTGTGTTTTAATTGCATAGAAGGCCTCAGTTGCTCTTGGGGAACTCTGGAGCTAGGATGACCCTTCAGACTTGTCCCGAATTAGGGATCAGAGCTCAACTTTAATATCCCCTTGTCAGTCAGTCATTGGATTGGGGAAGGGTTGGGAGGCCTAGGAAGGAGGCGTAACTTTGGATAAGGCAGCTTTCCTTATCCTCGGGCAAAGCCCACAGAGGGATTCCACTGAGACTTGTCAACCACAAACATCCCCAAGAACTGAAGAGAGGGAGGACTTCAGTCCTGGTCGGGAGCATGTGGGCAGCCTCGCCGGCTTCTCTGCAGCATGCTAACTTGCATGTGTCCCAGCTCCCTTTCTGTTTTAACAAATGGAGAGACAAAGAAATACCATTGATTTAACACCTTTTTAATCCAACTCCATACATATCTCTTGTTACCTTGCAAGACACACATTTTTGTCCAACACTTAGCATAATATGAGGCACGTTAATAATAGCTGGTCATTGACCATAGACTCTTTGCCCAACATTTTGCTCTGTACTTTACATGTACCATCTTATTTACTCTTTTCGTCCTATCAAATAAGTACCATTTCTACTCTCATTTATCAGATGAAGAAACGGAAGCTTTGATTAGTACCACCAAATATATTTACTAAAGATTTGTAAAATTGGATTAAACTTTGTGTGGGCAATAAATTGAAGGCATAGATAAAACATTTTTTAAAAGATTACTTGGCTAAAAAGTACCAAGCTTAGACTTGAACACGTGTTCCAACTCTAAACCAGTATATTTTCACCATTTCACATGCTTTTTGTGTGTTATAAAGAAGATTGAGAACTGCTGCTACAGAGAAGAGAGGGAATGCCAGCAAGTACCAGGTCACCTGTGAATACGGACATCTATTGAAGCTTTCATTTAGGAATGTGCTGTTGCTGTGGATATGCATAGACATTAAAAATTCACATCTCTGCGTTTTGGGAATGGCTTTCTCTTTGATGTGAGATACATTAGAGGCAATTAATTTTTTTCCACAGTGAATCTTTAGAAGCACTGTAATGCTGGCCAAGGTACATGGTCTACCTACCATTACATGGAAAATGCCATATTTGTGACATTTGTGGGTTTTTTTCCCCTAGGAAAATGATCCACAGATTCCATTACATTCCCAAAAGAAGGTCATTAAATAAAAATGAATAGGAACTACTGCAAGAGTTTGTAGAAATAATTGCTTACCTGTTATTGATTTTTAAAAATAATATAGAATTACAAATTAGTTCAGCCAAAATTGCAATTGATAACAAAACTAGTGGTAGTTGCAAGTTAACATCAAAAGTAGCAACAACGACAAGCCGTTTGCAAGGATAAGCAATGGCAAAATAACAGATACTTGTACCATTCACAGTTACCAGGTTGTGTTGCTGAGCTGCCGATGTGGCCATGGAGATTGCATTTCTGTTTGCTTTCCTTTGTGTTTCCAATCTGGCCATCCTAGCACTTAGAATGAATCTGGCCTTCCTGTCTGGCTCCTTACTCTCTTCTCTGTCTTGTTCGTCCTCAGTGTACTCACTCAGCATGCCGTGTTCCTTACCACCACCTCTCACTTGTATTTTTATCTTTGAAAATCATCCTGGTTGCAGATGCCACTGGACTTACATCACCATTACATCTGTGTTTAGACAGTGACTCTTCACTCTAGCTATGTACTCAAATCACGTGCAGAGTGTTTTTAAAACGTGGGTATCTGAGCATTTAGGTAGGCTTCCTGTTCAGAACTCCAGGGACGGAATTCAGGCATCTGTATTCTTTTTAAAGCTTCATATGTAATTTTGATGTGTAGCCAGAGCAGAGAAACCCAGTAGAACAGAGGATCTTGTATAATTATTTTAAATTGAGTATTTTATGGTAACTCTGGTCATGAAGCTACGTTAATGCACAAATTGTACCTTTTTAAAATATTTTCAAATGGAAGAGATAACGGGAACTAATCAGAGTGAATAAATAACATTTATACTACTCTCAGAAATAATTCTTTAGGTAATTCAGCCTTTTTATTGTGATTTTGTTATTTGAGAACCAGAGCTTGGTTTTGAGTCTTGGGATCACCACATCATAGCTACGTGGCTTTGAATACTTTGTGACTCAGCTTCCTTAACTAAGAAACAGGAATAATATATAAGAGTAGCCCCTACCTCATAGAGTTATTGTAAGGATTAAATAAATCAATGCATGAAAAAAGTGCGGACATATAAGTACTTATAAATGTTAATTTTCGTTGTTGTTATTAGATGTGTTTGTAGAAGAGTAAGGAAAGGAAATACCTCTTTTAAAATCTGTATATATACTTTTAGATCTTCATAAGAAACTTATGAGGTAGATAGTATTATCACCATTTGGTAGGTAGTGAACTGATATTCTTAAAAATTAAGTAACTTCTTTAAAGTTACTTGTCTTATAAACAGTCTCAATCCAGATGCATTTTTTTCCCCAAAGCTCATGCTGTTCTTTTCTGTAACATATACTGATTTTCACTGTTTGTGGTAAAGCACATTAATTCTCAGAGGGTTTGTGTAAAAATACACCTTTCTTTGGCCACATTATGATACACATTTTATATGTTTAAATGTAACACTAAATATTTTTGTTATTATTTGTATTTGGATGAATTTCTATATATTTATTAGCTTGTATCTCGTTTCAACCACATCAGCATACTAAGTTCAGATCAGATGGAAGTTTTGACTCCTCATTTTGCTTTTACTTGTAAATAATGTATGTTGTATAATAGCTTTATCATTTTTAACTGCGATCTGACACTTACATTATAAACCCTGACTGTCTTGATGATGTAATCTCATCCTACGTCTCCAAAAATAACTTTAATTTGCAACCATTTTTTGTTAAGCCACTATACTAAAGACTTTGAGTTTCTCTTCCGGAAAACAAGTAACTTGCACAAGACTATTTCTAAGGTCATCTCCATCTAAAATTACAGACTTCTGTGAAATTAATGTGATGTATTATTATTTTAACTGTAGAGTGCTTGTATTCATTTTGACACTTGAACTTGCCTATCTTCCTTTAATTGTTCTATACCAGTTGTTCAGCTTTTATACATTCCAGTAGTCCATAGCTATGCTATGTGTTTGAAGCTGAGCATCTTTAACATATTTTTCTGCTGTCTGTCCTTTATATAATTCATTCTCCAAACATGCTCAGCTTTATATACTTGTGTTATGTTGAATATAATTGTGTTGTAGGCCATAGACCAGCAAACCGTGACTGTATGTCAAACCTGGGCCCCTTCCCATTTTTTGCAAATAAAGTTTTATTGGAACGCAGCCATACCCATGTGTTTACATATTATTAATGGTTGTTTATGCTATAACAGCAGAGTCAAGTAGTTGCTATAGAAATTGTATGGACTGCAAAATTAGAAGTATTTACTGTCTGGCTTTTTACAAAAGGGAAAAGACAACAACAGAAAACTAACAACCCCTTGAAAAGTCTGTTAATGGTCCTTTCTTGCCATTTAATATACAAAAGGGCTTTGAGGTAACTTAGTTGAAGAAAATACTTCAGTAGCTAAATATTACATCTGTGGTCATAACATTTAGGTAGTTTTAGTTTAGTGTAGATGAGATTATATCATTAAGACAGGGTGTATAAAGCAAGTGTAGCTCACAGTTAAAAATGATAAAGCTGTTATACAAACATACAATATTTACAAGTAAAAGCAAAATGAGAACTATATCCTTATAGGAATTTAAGTACTGTGAAGGCTTTATAATACTTTTTTGGTTTAGAATGTGATGCAGCATATGTTACAAGACTCTTTTTTGCCAGCCACTGAAAGCATATACTAGTTACTTTGATTCAATTTTTCATTTTAGTTCAGTTTTCTTGATGCTTTGTCACTGGATTGCCTTTGTAGCCAGTTTAATATCAGGTCACATTGTTTGCTGGTGACTTTTTTTTCCTGCATAGGACATTCTGGTTTCTAATTTTTTAATGAACTTGGCCTGTAGTTTTCTGAAAGTTCTGCAGAGTGATTCCTTCATATTTGCATGTCTTAATACATGCGTGCACCAGGGTCTCTGTAATGAAAGTATTTAAGTTTCTGTAAGTTCAAACAATTTTATGTCAAGAAGGACCATGAACATCTAGTGTAATCCCTCTAAGAGCTGCAGAGCTTTTGATGGTTCTCTTAGAAAGCCTTTCAGTAAGAAGTATACAGAAGCATTTTGTGAACTTGTTTGTAGACCCCCTGCCATTTCCTTAGAAAACACAATTTCTAAGACTTTGTTGAATACTAGGGAGCCCAAGTCTATTTTGTTTCTTTGCCCTTTGGCCCGTGTGTCAAACGGTAAGTGCTCATCGACTTCTTGGTGCTACCCAATTCAACTGGGCACTGCCAGACCCAAGTCCACTAGAGGACTTGAATGCTTGTGTGAAATCAATAAATGTAGGGCTCTTTCCTTATGCCTTTAGTTTTTAAATTATATTTTTTGAAGCCCTGAGGTTAGATGGAGATGGCTCAGTGGCTGCCTAGGCCCTTCGCACTACTTCAACAACTGCAGAACTGATTTGTGTGTGTGTGTTTTAGAAGTTGGAATTTGACATCACATTGTATGTGCAAAAATAGGGGTAGATTCCTAAAAAATTGACAAAACTTTGAAAGCTAGATGTTATATATCCTTCAAAAACTCAATAATCAGAATTCTTTGTTTTCCCATCTAAACCTGTTCTACTTGTGGTCTTCCCTCTCTCAGTTGATGCTCATTCATTTTTTTCCAGTTTCTTAGGTTCATCCCTAATTCCTCTATTTCTCTGACATAACACATCTATCAAGTATATCTTATTGGGTGTATTTGAAAATATATCCCACAGTCAGCTACTTCTCACTGCCTTTCCTGTTAGCACCAAGGTTGCCTACCTTTATTTTTAATGGGTTCCTGCAAAGCCTTCCTGCCTCATCCTTGTTTTCCTTTCAGTTATGGTAGTGATTCTTTAATAACCTAATGTGGATTGGCCAGGCACAGTAGCTTACAGCTATAATCCCAGCACTTTGGGAGGCTGAGGCAGGTGGATCATGAGGTCGAGAGATTGAGACCATCCTGGCCAACATGGTGAAACCCTGTCTCTACTAAAAATACAAAAATTAGCTGGGCATGGTGGCAACTACCTGTAGCCCCAGCTACTCTGGAGGCTGAGGCAGGAGAATCACTTGAACCCAGGAGGCGGAGGTTTCAGTGAGCCACAGTAGCACCACTGCACTCCAACATGGCGACAGAGCAAGACTCCGTCTCAAAAAAAAAAAAAAAAAAAAAAAAAAAAAAAAAAAAGAACGTAATGTGGATCACATCAATCTTTGGCTCAAAATTCTCTAATGGTCTAAAAGCCAGAGACTTTCTGATTCCCTGAAAGGCACTACCTGAACTCACTTTTCTCCTGTTGTGTACTTTGCTTACTCCAGTGCCCTGGCTGTTTCTCAGGCATACTAGGCGCTCCTTCTGCTGGAATACTCTTTCTTTGAGATTCCTACTTGGTTAACTCCTTCACTTCTTTCAAGCAGCTGCTCAGTTCTCAACTTCTCAATGAGACCTGTCAAGGTCACTCTATTTAATCCTGCAAACTATTGCCTTTCTTCCCCCATATCCAATACCTTGTATATTGTTCTATACTTTCTTTTTTAAAGTATTCGTTGCCTTCCAACATTCTATATATAATTTACCTATTTGTAATAGTTAAGCTATACCAAGTCACTGAAGCTTTGTCTATTTTATCGAGCAATGACTGAATTGTTGAGTGAAAACTAAAGTGGTTATACATAAAGCAACCCTTGTAGTATCATACATTTTAACTGAAACTTTCTCTTTTATTATGTAATTGTTGAGATGATTTTGCTAATCTTTTGAAAGTACATTCATTGTCTGTTAACCTGGACATTCATGGTATGATACATTGTCCGATATAAAAAGTATACAAGTAGTCAAAGGAAAAAATATATGATGATTTCAACAGAAGTAAAAAATTTTTTAAAAGACATTTTTAAAATTCAGAATCTTCTCCAGATAAGGACTCTTTATAAACAATGAGTAGAAAAAAATCATTAGCATGATACAGAACATTATTAAGCTGAAATTAAAAGCTACACCATCCTTAACTGGTTCACATTAGATATATTCTAACAAGTAGCATATTAATGGTATTATTTAGCATGGACACTTTAGCAAATATAACAATATGAGAAACAAGAGTTATGAATATTGAACAGTTTGTAATGTGTATTTGGAAAGCCAAGGATATCCAGGTGTCAATCAGCAGGCTAAATCAAAAATGAATAGTTTTTCTAGCTACTGGTGGACAAAGTGGAAAATGTAAAAAATCATTTTTCAAAAGACCCTTGTAACTAGTAAGATGCTAAAAACTGGGAAGAAAAATACAGACAACAAAATTAAAAATATTTACACAAAGGCTACAGGTAGGAATTTTGTGACAGGAGAAATGCAGATGACAATACAATTTGAACTTACCCAATTATCAAAAGAATTAGAGGATAAGAAAAATTTGCTATATACACTTGGATTTAAAAAAAAATTTTTACGGTGAATAGATATTTGTGTGGTTAAAGTAATAGATGCTCAAATTTAATGAATAAAATAGTAAAACAAACTCAACAATTATGGCTACCAAATGAAATTGCATAGCTAAGATTACACTTAAATACATTTTCCTATTGTGATTATTACACTGTGTATGACTGTATCAAAACATCACATGTACCCCTAAATATGTATATCTACCATGTAGCCAGAAAAGTGAAAAATATAAAAAAGAGAAAAGAATTACAGAATATACTACCAAGGGAACTAAAATAATATTTGAGTAAATAAAATAGTTTGCATTTCTTGGGTGGGTGATTCCATTTGGTATATATCTCAGTTACTCTCAAGATACAAATCGTACACAATCACAATCAAAATCTCATCACCATTATTTTAATAACTGCAAAATTCTAAAATGAATATGCCAGAGATAAATGGAATATGTGTTTTATTTTGTTTTATTCAATAAACACATATAGTGCCGATGATATACTGGCTACTATATTGGGTACTTTACAAATACTAACTTATAATCCTCAGTGTAACTTTTGAGGTAGGTAATAAAAAATTCAACTAGACAATGTTATAAAATATAAAATACCAAAGCATTAACCTAACAAAAAATATATAGGACTTATAGAACAAAATTTAAAATCTTACTGAAAGAAATTCTGAAATCAAGAAATGTATATTTTTTGTGGCTTGGAGTAGTGAATATCATAAAGATGTCAATTTTCATAAACTTATTTATAGATTAATACCACTCCACACCAAACACCAATTGAATATTTGTTATTGAACTTGACATGCTGATTCTCAAATTTACATGAGAGAGCAGTGGACTAAGAAAAGCTGTGACACTCCTAAAGAAGGTAAACAAGATGGATGGATTTCCCTTACTCTGTTCTAAATATATAATAATTATTACATTGCTACCTTGGTTCAAGAGAGACCAGTAGACTCATAGAACAAAATAGGCAGCACAGATATCATTCATACATGCTTAAGAATTTGATTCTATATAGACCTAGCATTGTAGATTAGTGAAATAAAAGATTGAATTTTTAAATAAATGGTATATATACTATTGGCTAACCATAAGAAAAAATAATGATGGATCCTGTAATGCCTATCATCACGAAAAAATCAATTCCATGTGGATTTAAGACAAAACCTTTCAAAATTTTTAAAAGATGATACAGGAAAATATGACCTTGGAATGGGAAAAGATTCCATAAATAGGTGACAGAAAGCCAAACCAAGCCATTAAGAAGGCTGATAAATTCAAATACAGTAAACTTACAAACTTTTGTTAATCAAAAATACTTTAAAGGCATGAAAAGAAAGAAAAAGTGTTTGTAGCATAGGTCACTGACAAGAGATGGTTAACTACCTTTATATTTAAAAAATGAGAAAAAGACAAATACATAGCAGAAAATGGATAAAGTGTTTCTCAGAAAGGAAACAAAGATGGCTACTATACTTATGAAAAGATGCTAAACCCTATTATCAAGGAAATACAAATTTAAGACATAGTGTAGTATTTTTTACCTTCCAAACTGAAAGCCTGAAGTCCAACATTTTCCAATTTTGTTGAGGACTTGGACCAACCAGAACTCCTTTACACTTATAAGAATGTAATTTGGTTTAGGCGCTTTGGAAAACAGTTGAGTATATATTATCTTGTGAGTCCACTCTTTTCTATATCTACAGAAGCCTTTTCACATGTGACCCAGGAAACATGTACAAGCATGTTTGTAACAAACAGTTTGAAATAACAAATATTGTAAACAACGCAAATGTGCATTAACTATTGGACAAATTTGATACTGAGCAAAAAAAGAAAATGGAAAACGAATGAATTTTTATGAAGTTCAAAACCATGTAAAATGAAATAATTTATTATTAGGGTTACAAATATATGTGGTAAGAAAATAAAAGCTAGCGGATGATAACCACACAACTCAGAACAATGATTACTCTAAAGGGTACTAAGAAAGGGGGTGAATTCAGGCAGAACTGCATGAGACTTTATAAATATTGTAGAGGCATTGATAATTTTTATTATGTGTCTTTACTTTTGTATTGTTGAGCCAAAAAAAAAGGACATAAAAGTGTTTACACTTTGATTCAATTTTGTAGTAAATAGTATGATTCAGGTACCTAAAATGACAGTGACCAAGATTATAAAAATGTTTCTCTCTGTTACAAATAAGGAAAGTCATAGAATTAATCTCAGAGTATCAGTATGACCTCTCATAGTTTTTAGTATGCATACATACAGATATAGAAATAAATATACTTTTTTATACCTTGATGGATATGGAAACATATATTTCCTACCTTTGGCCACTGAGAGGGTCCAGGAGTAATGACATTCCTGCAGCAATGTCCCTACCTATAGCTAAGATGTTGGTTTTGAAATACCAGTCTCAAATAAAAGGAAGCAGGACTCTTGGAGAAGTAGTTGATTTTAAGTCTTGGAACAAATGTCTGTGATGTCAAAAAATAATAATAATAAGGAAGGGCTTAAAAAGGATAAGAGCATGTCAAAAGGACATGGGACCAAGCTGAAGGTGTCAAAACTGGAACAATTTAGGCAACAAAATGTGATATATTTTATGGCATGATAATCTATAGAATAAAATATCCAGACCGGGCGCGGTGGCTCAAGCCTGTAATCCCAACACTTTGGGAGGCCGAGGCGGGAGGATGATGAGGTCAAGAGATTGAGACCATCCTGGTCAACATGGTGAAACCCCGTCTCTACTAAAAATACAAAAAAATTAGCTGGTCATGGTGGCACGTGCCTGTAATCCCAGCTACTCAGGAGGCTGAGGCAGGAGAATTGCCTGAACCCAGGAGGCTGAGGTTGCGGTGAGCCGAGATCGTGCCGTTGCCGTTGCACTCTAGCCTGGGTAACAAGAGCGAAACTCGGTCTCAAAAAAAAAAAAAAAAAGAGACCATACTATTATAACAGAATAAATAAGTAAATAAGGATAAAGGATAGCTCTTACAGAAAGATTCTAGTTAATAAATAAAGAAAGAGGGAAATCTTGATTAGGCGAAGACCACAGAAATAACTGTTGCAGACAAGATTCACAAATGGATGTTAAAATCAGTATATTTAACACAGCCTTCAAGTTTTTCCTCCCAAGATACGTATCAGTTACAAAGGGAAAGTTGATTTATCCGCTGTAATTGGTTAAACAAGTGATGAAGGTTAGCATTGTCAGTAATAAAAGATTTCAATGTAATATTTTCCTTGAAATGATACACTTGCAAGGATATATCTGTGATATTTTAGTCAAAAGGTATACCTTTAATCTAATTATGAGAAAACGTCCGAACTGAGAGACATTCTACAAAATGGACCATTGTTAAAATGTCAAAGTCTTGGAAGACAAGATGAGCCCTGTGAGGAACCATCACAGATTGGAGGAGACTAAAGACACACATAAGACAAAAGGTCTTTTTTTCTGTATAGAACTTAGATAGCTTTTAGTCTCAAAATTCAAAGCAATAATATTTTGTTTTTAAAGTGACTATTAAAAAAATGCAGTATACATGAAATATATACACAGGGATACACACTTAAGATGTTTTGTTTGCATACTAAGTCTAGTGTGGATTACTGTACTCTCAGTAGCTTTCCTGTATTAACTTTTCGTCCCAAATATTTGAGCCAGTTCATACTTAAACATAGCTTTTATTAAAAATACTGTGGTGGATTCATTTGAATTCACCCCTCAGGAACACAATGCACTGTAAATAAGGCAATTTTTTTAGTCCTTGTGTTAAAATGAATAAATGTCTACTACTATCTCTGAAAAAAAAAAAAAAAAAAAAAAAGACACACAACAACTAAATACAGTGTGGGATCCAGAAGTGGATGTGTGAAGCAAAAAGGGGACTGGTGAAGCTCAAACCAGGTCTGTAGGCTAGTGAGTAGTGTTCTACCGATACTAACTAATTTTGATAATCATATAATGGTTCTTTAAGTTGACCTTAGAAGAATCTGAGTGAAGAATTCTGTGAACTCTCTGTATTTATGCAGTGATTTCTAGAAGCCAAAGGTTATTTCAAAATAGTTCTTAAAAAGAGGTTCTTCCTAGGTAGTAGAAAATATAGATGTATATTTTATAGTGGTATAAGTAATACTATATTTCAAAGTAGCTGATTATGTTAAGAATTAGGAACAGCAATTTACTTTTTCTATTCCTTCCCCAATATTTCTCCCTTTCCAGTTTTCAAGGGCGCTATACAACCCATGGGTAGAAAGTTTAGTACAGTTTTATTTATAGATTTAAAAATAGAAGCATAATAATTAGAGATTTTTAGCATATGTCATTGCATTATTAGGTAGGCTTTAGAATAGAGAGATTTTTCACATTCAGTTTTATTTCATGTCCATTAAGCCACAATGCTTCTTACCTATAATTCATTATTTTAAATAGGTATATTTTTCCCCATTATATTACATGAAACAAAATTGAAACAGTATCAGAGTAAGTCATATTCTGAATTTTGTTTGTTGCTATTAATAGGAGAAAAAAATCTTTTATACTGTCATCAAAGTTTTAAAAATTCTTGTATTAAAGACAATAATGTGTTTCTAAGGATTGCCCTAATTTTATGAAAATTTTAAGGCATCTTTTACATTTTCAAGTTGTTTCTCTTTCGTACATGCCCACTGCAATCAATTGTTGTGTTTCTTGAGCCCCCACTAAGGAAAGCTACTCATGGGAATTAGATCCCAATACAACATATTTTTCATTTGTTACCTTTAGTTTTGTATCTTACTGTTTAAAAAAAAAAAAATCTAGACTGTACAAGGCTGAAATTAGTCTTGACTATATCTAATGTGTAAAAAATAAATGCCGTGTTAATGATTTGTGATCATCATATAAACTTTAAGAATAAAGGAGTTTTTTCCATTGAAAAAGTGCTGATACATTGATAAGTAATTTTAGAAATAATCCCTAAGAATTCAATATATGCTTTAAAGTTTTGTATTATGTATGTGTGCCTAAGTGATGACTGTGATTTATGCCCCAAATGTATAAATTTTCTCCTTTAAGCAAATAAGGAGATTAACATCATGATTAATAAGTGATTTGTGCACTGAGCTTACTGGATAGATATAGAAATGGAGTGAGAGAGAGAGATTTAGGCATTTTAGTAAATTTTCACTGTTACCACAAATTTTATCTTGTCATTTATAGATTAAATGGGCTGGGCACTTTGAAGAACTTTTATAGTATCAGAATTGTACGGCTTCATGATTTTGTAAATAAAAGAGAAAGTAGAATTTTCTAGAAGACTATTAAATCTATGTAGTAGTCTCCAAGCCAGAGCAGTAAAAACAATTACTTTAGGTAGCAAAATGTTGGTCCCTATTCATGCTTGAAGGGAGATGGAGAGGAAGGAAGGTAAATCAGTAAGAAATAGAAGCCACATCAGTTATCTCAACAGGGAAAGTTTAAGATAAAGAGCTTCTCATTAGTAGAAAGTGATTAACCACTAAAAGAGGTAAAAAGAGACTCAGGGGTCCAGAGACAGCATATACAAAATGTCAGCTACTGCCTCCTCTAGGCTGAGGAAGAGTGGATAATAAAGGGACTCGGACTGGGGGAGAGGCCCTCCTCCAAGGCTGGGATTAGACTTCTTTAAAGAGTCGGTGACTCCTAGGGGAACACCGGACTTGCAGATAATGAAATTTGCCACAGTGGCCTACTGCTGCTTGTGAGTACACTCACAGGCCGTTTGGTGCTAATCTGGAAGTTTCTTTAGGGATGGGGGCCAGAGCTGATGGGCTGGTCCAAGCTGGTCTGCAGACACATAGCCTGCCATTTTCCAAGGACTGGGTGGTCCACAGCAGCTTGGGAAGGGAAGTGTTTTTCCCCTTGCAAGATCTCTCCATTGACCTCTGTTAATGAAGCTTAACATTCTGCCACCTGGCAAAGGACATGTTTCCAGAGTTCAGCTCCAGTATTACAAAGCAGGGGTGAAGCAATGGATTTGGAGCAGAGATACTATAAGTTGCTAACTGTTCTAGAAGGAATAACTTACTGTTAGAATTCTAAATACAGTCTCATGAATCCACATGTTCAGATCACTAAAATTTTATTCTCTGCTTGGTTCTTTATAATGCTAATCATGGGCTAGGCATGATGGCTCATGCTAGTAATGCCAGTATTTTGGGAGGCTGAGGCAGAGGGATTGCTTCAGGTCAGGAGTTTGACACCAGTGTGTGCAGCATAGCAAGACTGTGTCTATGAAAATTTTTAAAAATAATAATGCTAATTATGTTCTTTATAAAATATTTTTTAATCAAGTTACTATAATGTCATTGTCTTAAGTTTTGAAAGGACAACCAAGAAATTATTCTCTATTTTGTTGCTTTCTGAGAAGTACTCTTATCATAGCTGGGTAGATCTCTAGGCGGTATAGTCATGGGTTAGGTTTGAAACAAAACCAGGCCATGCCTCAAAAAAATGAATTCTACCTTTGTGGCGTAAACACAACTAACTCCATTTTGCATTTACAGATAAATAAATGATGGTTGGCAACTGTTGCCCCCACATTTGCATTTCAATGGCCTAGTAATGTCCCATCGCTTACCTAGTACTTCACAGGGATGTTAGTGATAAGGAATAATTAATGATCTGTTAACAAGATCACATCTTTGATTATAATGTACAATAGATATACAAATTCTATATTTAACTTTTATTTGCCTTTTAATTGCTATGGATTTCTGAGCCTGCTACTAGGTGCTTTATCAGACTGAAGAAATGGTTCCTATAATCTCTTATCCTCAGTGCCAGTGGTCATTACAATGTATTTTCTCCAAAATAGAAAAGGCAGCCCAGTTGCATTATATGTTGTAAAATGTTGCAGTGCCCTACATTTTAGCTGTGCTTGTCAGTTCCCTGGGATGGCAACCTAGGAGTAAAGAAAGAATAAAAATGGCAAGCAGAGGATTTGCTAGTGTGTTTGAGTTGATGGTTTAAAAGGGGAATACTACTTTTGGCAAGTGGAGATTTTTCGGGCTTTTAAGTGCTAGAGAAGAGTTTCAGGATTGTTAAGGTCAAGCTCATTTAAAATTCTCCTTTGACTGACTGATCATCATATCACAAAGCAGTCTGCTCAGAATGTCGCCAGTGTCAGTTCTGTGACCTCCCGAACTGCATATAGCAGTTGGCTTGAGTGGAACAGGCCACTCCGCTTCTGGGAAGAGAGGAGTTCTGGGCAGTAACACAAGTCCTAAAATATTGATGTGGCTACTTTTAAAGTATTACATAGTTACATGCAGTATGTCATTCAAGCTGTTTTGCCCAGAAATCATAGTGCTGAACCTACCAGTTGCTCATCAAGTTAATTTTGGTGACTACAAAGTGGAGTTTGCCTTTGTGGACATTTATATAGGGACATGTATATATAATTATATAACATGCTTATTTAAAAGCTATGATATTTTTAAAATGCTAGACAAAGATTCAAATGTTTCTGTCTTTCTTATTTTGTACTTCCCTTAAATCATGTATATACAGCCATACAGGTAAACACAGATGGAAACCCCAAGTGATTATTCTCTTTGAATGCTGATGCTATAGGTGTGGTGATATTAAGGACCATCAAACATCAAATATTAGCTTGTGCCATATGAAATCACCATTTTTGACTGTCAAAGATGGTCAAATATTGGTATTTCACGTGGCTCATCCTAATAGTAAATTATCAACTGTGCTAGGATTTGGAAGTACACCAGTTTATGAAAGCAGATTATATAAGCCAGAGCTCAAATTAACAACTAGACAAAAGACAGACAATATGATGTTAAGGGAAGTAAAAGGTAATGAGTGATTTATGACTCAGTCTTTTACTGCAGCAGCTTAATGTGTGATTCTCATCACTGCATCGACAGAAAATATTTTGTTCAACAAATGTCTCACTCTCTGAACAGTGCATTTTGTCTAGGAATAGATAAATCCTTGCAGGTTCTTTCAAATTTGCTTACGCGGTTGCTCTCCTGACACACCACCTAGTAGTTTCTTGTTTAAGGAACTTTCTGAAATAAGTATTGGCCTTTCTGACTTAAGTATCAAGATGATTGCCCATTGGCAGCATTGTGTATTAATGCAGTAGGTGGTAGTAACTTGCTTTTGTTTTATACTTAATAACAACCTTGCCTAAAAACATGCTAGAGAGTACCTCATCACCTGTTGAGATTTTGCATCTTTTATTGGCCTGCCTTTATTTTCTGATATTTTCTGCAGATGGTGTTTCACTGAGGTCTTTTAATTCCATGAGTGAAATTGTAATTAGTTCAATATTATTTTTAATAATCTTCATTCTGGTGGTAAGATTTACTTGTTCTTTTGAGAGTTGAAGTGTGGGTAGTTAGTATTCATTAATAAAACAGTGGCCAATTGATATATTTGTTTTTCATTTTATTTTTTAGTATTTATTTATTTAGAGAAGGAGTCTTGCTCTGTCACCCAGGCTGGAGTGTAGTGGCACAATCTTAGCTCACTGCAGCCTCCTCCACCTCCCAGGTTCAAGCGATTCTCCTACCTCAGCCTCCCGAGTAGCTGGGACTACAGGCATGTGCCACAACACCTGGCTAATTTTTGTACTATTAGTAGAGACGAGGTTTCACCATATTGGCTGTGCTGTTCAACTCCTGACCTCCCCTCTTCGGCCTCCCAAAGTGCTGGGATTACAGGTGTGAGCCACCACACTGAGCCATTTTTTCGTTTTCAATGGAAGTTGGATTTAGTGTTCTGTCAGATTCAGGAAATGTACTATGGAGCACAAGTAGATTCCTTGCCATCTCACTAGTGATAAGCAAATAATTTTTTTCTATTACCCAGAAATAAAGTTATTTTAAAAATTTGATTATGACTTCATTTGATTCCATCTAACTGTGGTTCAAAATGTAGCTAAATTACAATGTGCTATTAAGAGAATTTTTAATTTACTGACTCACAGCTTAACCTTTAAAGTGCAATGCAGTGTTTAGTTAATGCATTGTTTAGTCTAAATGTAAATTGATGGATTGATAAATTTGCAGAATTCTTAAATATGAGAATGCTCAAAATAATTTTTGTTTTGTTTTGTTTTGAAGGAGTCTCGCTCTGTTGCCTAGGCTGCAGTGCAGTGGCACAATCTCAGTCACTGCAACCTCCACCTCCTGGGTGTAAGTCAGGATGATTCTCCTGCATCAGCCTCCTGAGTAGCTGGGATTAAAGGTGCCTGCCACCATGCCCAGCTAATTTTTGCACTTTTGGTAGAGACTAGGTTTCACCGTGTTGGCCAGGCTGGTCTCTAACTCCTGACCTCAGGTGACCCACCTGTCTTGGCCTCCCAGAGGGCTGGGATTTCAGGAGTGAGCTACAGCACCTGGCATCAAAATAATTTTTAATGCAGTGTATTTTTCAAAACTTCATCTCATATAGTTTTTAATTAGGAGTGTTTTGCATTTAGACTTAATTACCTCTAAATTTGGTAACAACAATAGCCTTTTTGGGCAACAGTATGTTTTTTGTAACCTTTTGTTTTCAAGATACTCATGATTTTTTATGTGACATTATTAGGTTTTTACAGTTGTTGCCCATGTGCAGAGTAGAGAGTGGCAGCCACTCCTGCTTTCCACATGTGGAAACCAAGATAAGTAATGTGCTTTCTTCCTGACAGAATCTGTGCACAGAGTCTTTTGCTCTGATTTAGAATGATTAACTATGTGTAAGTTCATGTTTGAATACGTTATCTTGCTAAGCAAACTCACCTTCAATTAACCTTTTTTTCAGCTTCTACCCTCAAAATGCCAGAATCTTTGTGGTGTGATCATCTCCAGATGAACCAGAGAACATTAAAATTTTTAACTGTTTTATAAAACAGTGAGAGATCCATAGAAGGACTGACACAGGTTAAAGTATTTATTAGGGCAAAGATTCTCAAGGCAAAAAAGTGACCCGAAGCCATTACAAACATAAGAAAGTAGATAGATAGTCTTACAGATTGAAAGGTAAGTATGGCTTAAAGAGTACGAAAAAGGCAGGACTTTGGTGAAGAAAAGACTGAAAGCTAAAATTAAACCTAAAATCTAAGGAGTATCTTACCTGAAACAATAAGGAACTTCTAGATTGTATTATTTCCTTTTATGATTATAGACAATTTCTGTTTATTCTTTTCTGAGACAGTCTTGCTCTGTTGCTCTGTTGTCGAGGTTAGAGTACAGTGGGACGATCTTGGCTCATCCTAATCTTCACCTTCTGGGTTCAACAGATTCTTGTGCCTCAGCCTCCTGAGTAGCTGGGACTATAGGTGAGCACTACCATGCCTGGCTAGTTTTTGTATTTTCAGTAGAGACAGGGTTTTTCCATGTTGGCCAGGCTGGTCTCAAGCTCCTGGCCTCAAGTGATCGTCCTACCTCAGCCTCCCAAAGTGCTGGGATTACAGGCGTGAGCCACTGCGCTCGGCCTGATTATAGACAAGTTTTAGAAGTTATTGATAAGGATTTCTTTTTAGCTTCTGACTACTTTTATTCTAGTGGGGTTTGAGTTACAAATGTACCCTGAAAACTTAAATTCAAGAAAATCTTTTATATTTAGTAGTAAAAACTACATGAAATTATATTTACGTTTATTATGAAACTACACACACACACACACACATACACACATACACATGTATATCATGAAATTATACAAGTATGAAAAGAAATGTAATTTAATGTTGAAACACCTCCTTATACAGTGACTGAGAATCCAGGAGCAATTTGTCTATTTATATTTCTATCAAATATTATAAGCAAAGTAAAAAGACAATGCTAACTGTAATGGATTGAAATAGGAACCTATCACATTTACTTGGATTCATTCCAAGTAGTACTGGGGGCAAAAATCACATAAATCTCAGTGTCATTTTTGAATGATGCTGGGGAAATAACTTATTTTGAAAATTAGTACATTTTATACAAATGTACCTCAGCATAATCAAATGATTGATGAAAGGAAATTCTTCTTTATAGCAATATTGTAGCCAATAAATGAAGAAGGAATGATGGAATATAATCTTTGCCACCCCTAATGTATTAATAGACCTGGGCAGTAGCTCCCATTATCACTGTAAGAGAGAGCCAGGCGTTGTACACTTCTGATGGAAGTACATAGCAGCATCTGAGAAGTCATCAGGAATTCAAACGGAATCTGTTCAACCGGTTTATAGGAACTACAGAGGTTAGAAGAACACTTTAGATATTGTCATAGGCATGTAATAAGCAGGATCCAGATTTAAGGAGACTATGGGATACAAGAGCTGATTTCTTCAAGAAAGGGGGTAGGGGCAAACTGCAGATTAAGCAATTTAGGAAATATGTTTGAATTATGATTGGAAGAGACATGTAAATAAGTGAAGAAAAGAAAGAAGGCATGAAAGAGACGAGAGGGAGTTAAAGAAGAGTAAGCAAATGGGGGTGTGGATGGAACAAGATTAGCCATGGATTCAAAGTTGTTGGAGCTGGATGATGGGTACAGCAAGGCTTCTTTTTTCTTTTTTTTGAGATGGAAAAAAACACTTCTTTTTTCTTTTTCTTTTTTTGAGATGGAATTTCATTCTTTTTGCCCAGGCTGGAATGCAGTGGTGCAGTCTTGGCTCACTGCAACCTCCATCTCCCGGGTTCAAGTGATTCTCCTGCCTCAGCCTCCCAAGTAGTAGGGATTACAGGCAGAGTCCACCATGCCGAGCTAATTTTGTATTTTTAGTAGAGATGGGGTTTCACCATGTTGGCCAGGCCGGTCTCGGACTCCTGACCTCAGGTGATCTGCCCACTTTGGCCTCCGAAAGTGCTGAGATTACAGGCATGAGACACTGTGTCCAGTCTACACTTCTTTCTATTTTGCTTATCTTTGCATTTTATGTAATGAAAACAGTCTAAGATTGGCACTGGCTGTCCCGCAGAATAGTGAACTTCATGCCAGTGAACTGTGTTCTGCCTCTTTAGGTCTGCGGTGGAGCCAAGAATTTGTGTTTTCATTAAGCTAATCAGGTGATTCTAAATACCAACCAGGGTTGTTAGAACCCTCTGGGCCAGATTATCTGCAAGATTATTTTTCACACAGCTTTCCAAGTCTGGATATTTTTTAATGATATAATAATGTACTGCAGAGATTCAAGAACAAAATAGCTGGAGTGACCATCTGTTTCCTTTATTTTGATAAATAAAGTAAAACTTAACTGAGACCTTGAAAGGTGCTTAAAATATGGACAGTGGAGTAGGAATCAAATTCTTTCCTTCCACAAATGATTTTTAGCGCTTCCTCAGCGTCACACAGTATGGTGAACATTGGGGTACAGTTGTGGTCAAAAGCGTTCAAATGATCATAGTTGTAGTGATAGTAACTGTGATCCTCACTTCTTGTAAAAACCTTCTGTTACGCTGGAGGGAATACTGGTTTTGAGATAGGAGGTTTGACTTCCAGATAGGCCATGATGCTCATGCCGGACTTGCTCTTTAGTGTGGGGTAAACCATAACAACCTCTCTGAGCTTTGGTTTTTTGATCTCGCTAATGAGGCTGTACACGTCTAGCTCTTGGCTTTTATAAAATAGGCATGAAGATATTTTGTTATAATCTTTAGCTGTTATCTTAATCTACTTGGGCTGCTATAACAAAATACCTTAGGCTAGGCAATTTATTAAAAAACAGAAATGTATTGCTCAGCAGTTCTAAAGGCTGGGAAGTCCAAGATCCAAGCTTTCGTGGATTCAGTACCTGGTGAGGTCCCGTTCCTCATCGATGGTCCCTTCTTGCTGAGAGTCCTCACGTGGCGGAAAGGGTGAACAAGCCCCCTCAGGCCTCTTTTCTAAAGGCACTAATCTCATTGGTGCCCAGGACCCCCTCCTCTTAATACCATCACCTTGGGGGTTATGTTTCAACATATGATTTTGTGGGGCTACAAGCATGCAGAACATAGCTGCTCTATATGTGGATGTGGTACGTGGGACTGAATGGTTTTTTGGCACTATCAACAGCCATATAAAATGTGTTTGTCATTGCAGGTGAGGAGTGTATTCTCTTTTCTTCTGCCTCCGTAATATAGTTCTATAAACATGGATTTAAGCTCAGAGAGCTAGATTCTCTCCATAAACTGAAACAGGTCTGATCTTAAGCTCATTTACTGTCTTAGAACAGAATTGATCTTGCTTTCACATTTGATTCACCCTCCACAGACTTTAAGAGGAAGAAAAATAGCGTTGCTAGCTCAGTTTAGCTAGGCCAGAGTTAACAGAGCAAAGACTGGGAAACCAGTTTTTGGAATATTTGTTTGCTTTTCTCTGACTTATTTTTATGTACTAATATATGTTAATCATTCAAATTAATATTTTCTGCTATCCTTGAGAAATTCTGCCAGTTAGGCTTTTCACTTTTCATACATGTTAAAATGATTCAACAATTCTATGATTGCAAACCCAGTATATAGTTGCTGGGATCATCAGGAAAAGACAATGTGGTGTATTTTATTTGCACTAAACATAAAATTTCTTTGCAGATAGCATCCTAAGTGTGGAATATGACATAGACTATTACTTTTTAGTAAGTATTGTATATAATATAATGGTCAGAGAGAGTCTGTCAAGTAAGGTCAACCTTATTTTGGCAATTTGAACAGTATAACCTAGATTAAGTTATTTAAGGTTTTGGAGAAGCAGTTTTTCTTATATTCAAAATTGAAACCAGTATCTCCCTTACAAGGGTGTTTCCAGAAATGAATGAAATACTACATGTAAACACCCAGCACAGGACCTACCAGGTGAACTGCTACCTACCAGCCAGTCAGAAAATAAAATTTCCTTTCTTTCCTCTTTCGCGCCCATCATTCAATCATTATACTGTTTTCTCTTAGTTTGATAACAGCTTTATAGTATTTTTAAGGGATTGGAGTCCAGTTAGTTTTCCTTCTTTAAAAATAGTCCATTTTCAAGTCCAATTTCCAGATAAATAGCTGTGGTTGAAGAAAGTAACTAAGGAACAGTTTTTCTGTAAATATATATACGAATATGAAGGGAGGGGAATATGATATGTCAAGAGGCTACCCTGTGTTAACTGTGTTTTACTCCATCAGTTAAAGCATAGATTTTACCTCCGTCTCATTTTATCTCATTGAATGAGGAAACTTATACCCAGTTTGTTACCCAAGATCAAACAGTTACCAAATTTTAAGCTTGGGATTAGAATCCAGATCTTACTTAATAGTTTTCCTACCCTCCATAGATTTTTGGTCACTGGAGAGAGAGGGATAGCATTTGGCTCCTACGTGGAAAGGGGCAGGGACAAGATGTGGAGTGGGAATATATCTGGGTGGTCTGGAGGACTTTTAAAAACTACCCTCTCTCCAATTTTGGAACAGTTTGCCATTTTAAAACATGGTTTGGCAATGTCATATTCTTCGGGTATGTTGGGATAGAAGAAAAGATTGAGCACTTTTTCTATGATATGTTACGTAGACATAAAATTATTATAGAAATAATTATAGCAAGCCAAACTAATACATGGTTGTAAAGTCTGAAAAATATTTTGACAGTCTTATTTATTTTTCTTTATTGCTTCTAGACAATTTTGAAGCATTAGGACATTGTTATGTGTTTTATATATAACATAAGTGAATACTGTATTACGTTATTTTAGGTTATGCTTAGCTGTCAATGACAGTAGAATAACAGAAAAATATATTTATTTCTTATTTTGGCTTACAGTATTCCTTTACCTTTTATTAACAATGAAGATGGTGTTATAGTGCTTTTCACTCTAAATTTGATTATATAAAATAATTAGCTAATGAAAAGCCATATGCTATTTTGCAAATTTAGTAAAAAAGAAGCTATATTTTAGGCAAAATTTAGAAAATATTAAAACCATACTCTAGTCAGTAAGGTATGAGGCAACTAATTGCTTCCTGTCCCTTTTGAAATTACTCAGCCTGAAAAAAGATAGCACATATTGATTTACTGTATAGTAAATGTCCCATTGTTTCTCCGCCTTTAACATCCAGATGCACACACACCCTACCATACATATGTATGGCAGTAGTGGCAAGAGCTGCATATCTGACAATTTCTTTCTTCAAACTTACATAGTAACAACATTAGGATGGAATATTTCCTTCCTTGGTAAAAGAAAATTGCATAAAACTATTAAAATGCTCAAAATTGAACAGGAGTATAGTGTTACAAATTCATGACATGCTTGTTTAAGCCCAAAAGAAAAGTTCCAGGAAGAATAGCTATTTCCTGATAATGTAGTCTCAGTTTATTATATACGTTAATATCGTCTATAGATATGCCTATATGATACTAGAAGCAATGTAAAAACTTAGCTTGTATTTGGTAATTGTTTTGGAAGTTGATATGAAGATTATGCAAACTCAAATTGTACTATCCAATGTGGTCTTTCACTGTATTTCAGAAATGGCCCAGTAATCTAGAATGGAAGTTTTAGTCATATAATATGGTATGTTTTAACTCCTGTATAGATTTTTGTACTACTATTTGTGATTTTTCTCCAAGCATTGTTTTTCAACATAGACTTTGAAATACTAGTTTTAATTGTCCTAAAGCCAAATCAGTAAAATTAGTGAGAAGTTCCAGAAACACCCAGATTTTGTAGAACAAGCTGCTCTAAAGGCTAATCTCATGTAAACATAGAGATTTCAGAAGTACAGTAGCAGGTTACACTTTTTTGTCTTAAATGAATGTAAATTAAGATTTTTAATTGTCTGTGATTTCAGTTTCTCTTCTATAGCTCAGATAGTTAGGAAATCATAATATCTTGTGCTTTATCCTGAAAAGATCAGCGCATACCTACTCGTAGAAGGGAGGGTATTTTGTGATTGATGTGACTTTTCCTTTGTCATATTCTGTTGTAAAAATTACTGTGTATCCTTTTGTTAAAAAATACATACACCCCCCAACTACTTCTTTGGAATATTTTTGCCTTCTCTCTTTGTTTGACATTGGCATCTCTCCCAGAAAGAGCCGTGTCGCGGATTTTCATGGAGCTTTGTTGACACCAGCACCCCTTTCATCCCAGAATTCTGAGTGTGGGCTTGCTGCTGTAGTCAGGCTGCTGTTTACTGGCGAGTTCCCATTAACATAGCCACCACTCCTGGGTTAGATAATGGACTCAAAGGTTAAGAGCAGAGGATCTCAACAGCTCCAATCAGCCGGGCTTTTCCAGGGCTAATTACCTCTTTACTGCGCTGACTCTAATGTGACATGTTTATTGCCTTAACTAACAACTCATTAGCTTAGTTGATGTTTTTGTCAATATTAATTCGTTCATTTAAGCCAACTCAAAGCTTAAACAAAGATGTCCAGACTGAGAAACGGGCAGCAGAGTGACTTTTGTTTGCTCATCTTCTTTTCCGCTTACTCAATTTCAATAAAATAAATGTGTAGAAAGGAAACATTTAAAGTGCCTGTATTGAGAATGTCAGTATTTGTCCATTTACAAACATGTAAAACCATTCTGAATTTATTTCTCCTACACTTACTCTAGCATCCGTATCACAATGTACTGAATAGTTTCCACCAAAGGCATACTTAATTTGGGGTCTTTGACTCTATTTGTAAAGGGTTAACATTCAGAAATTCCTTGTTCCAGTTCAGTCCTTCACTGTGATCATTAGAAAGGAGAGCAAGTAATTTTTCATATGATTTTAATCTCCACTGGACTACCTATAAAATTACTTTGAGATTTATCTTGTAATGATAGCTTATCTACTTAATTAGCTTATGATAATTATTTAAAAGAAGAGGCAATTATGAAGTTATAATAAAATACTTCTTTTCAGTTTTTTGCCATATTTTTGGTGGACATTAATGGTATTTCTTTGGAGAATGTCATTGTTGGGTTTTAGGTACCTTTTAATGATAATTTAATTAACATTCTACATTTGTGCAAATGGATAAAAAACTAAGCATGAGCCTTTGACTGAATGGTAAGTTAATTGCTTTGGGGGAGGCTCATCGTCACCATCAGAACCCTGGAATCTATTTGGCAAGTCCCGTTTCACAGGATGTTTAATGGTGTATGGATGACCAGAAAGGGTGAAGATGTTTTCCTGTAGAAATCAGAAGTGAGTGAAGCTGGAGTGTTAGGTGAGTTTTATCCCTGGGAAGGCCAGAGGCTCACTCTGATTGGTTGATTCCTGGAGGCGGTCAGGCCCAGAGTAGGCTGAGAGAGGCAAGGTATAGAACATAAACTGCTACTTTATTTTTAGTGAGACATACGTGTCACATAAACCAGAGACACTCATATCCATTTCATCCACCATGCTCTTCCTTTGGAAGGTTACATGTACACCAAATTATCAGTAGCCATAAGAAATTGTTGGCCAGGCACAATGCCTCTAGCCTGTAATCCCAGTATTTTGGAGGCTGAGGAGGGCAGATAATGAGGTCTAGAGATCAAGACCATCCTGGCCAACATGGTGAAACCCTGTCTCTATTAAAAATACAAAAATTAGCTGGATATAGTGGTGCATACCTGTAATCTTAGCTACTTGGGAGGCTGAGGCAGGAGAATCGCTGGAACCCAGGAGGTGGAAGTTGCAGTGAGCTGAGATTGTGCCATTGCACTTCAGCCTGGGTGACAGAGTGAGACTCCATCTCAAAAAAAAAAAAAAAGAAAAGTCATTGTCACAAGAAATCTATATAATTATGTACATTCTGTACTTAAATATTCAGACTGTATTTACCTTCTCTGCTTTCTCAGCTACCATTCTTTCCTGAATTTGCTTCAACCAGGCTTTTCTACCTTTCTCTCTACTAAATTCTTTTCATGAGGTTACCAGTGGCTGATAAATTGCCAAATCTAATAAGTAATTCTCAGCCCTTGTCTCAGTCTCTTGGTAGCATATGATAATTCCAACTGTGTTAAAATGACACTTACTCCATTTGGTTTCAGTGATATCATCCTCTCCTGCTTTTCACCCACCTCATTGGCCACTTGTATTCAGTCTTGATATTTCTTTTCAACCTATAAAAGTTCCTTAGTATCTACATTAATTCTCTAGGAATCACATCCAGTTCCATGGCCGCGTGCTATCTGTATGTGAATTTTTAATACTAATTTTAATTTTTTTTTTTGAGACAGGATCTCACTCTGTCACCCAGACTGGAGTACAATGGTGTGATCATAGCTCACTGTAGCCTCAAACTCCTGGGCTTAAGGGATCCTCTTGCCTCAGCCTCCCAGGTGGCTGGGACTGTAGGTACACATACTATGCCTGACTAATTTTTTAAAGAATTTTTGCAGAGACAGGGTCTCACTTTGTTGCCCAGGCTATACTTAATTGCCTGAGCTCAAGCGATCCTTTCACCTCAGGCTCTCGAAGTGCTGGGATTACAAGCATGAGCCACTGTTCCTAGCCTAATTTTAATTCCAGTGCTGGTTTCTATACCAGTCTCCAGATTTGTGTATCCAGTGACTTAGCTGATACCTCCCCTTAAATGTTTGATGTGTAACTCAAGTTTGAAATATCCCAAAACTAAACTTTGGATACTGCCCCTTGCTTCAAAACAACAAGAAGAAGAAACCCTTATTATTACTTGTTTTACTAAATGTCATCACCATTTACCTAGTTGTTTATGCCCAATCTTTTAGAATTATACTCTCTTTATGTCATGACTACATCCAATCCCTAAACGAATCCTGTCTACTCTATCTTTAAAAAATATATTTTGAATCCAGAATTCAGAGCAGGAACAGTGGCTCATGCCTGTAATCCCAGCACTTTTTGAGGCTTTGGTCACAGGATCACTCAAGCCTAGGCGTTTGAGACCAGCCTGGGTAACAGAGTGAGACCCCTGCTCTACAAAAAAGTAAACGTTAGTTGGGTGTGATGGCATGCACTTGTAGTCCCAGCTACTCAGAAGTCTAAGGTGGAAGGATCACATGAGCCCAGAAGGTAGAGGCTGCAGTGAGCTGTGATTGCACCACTGGGTGATAGAGTGAGACCCTGTCTCAAAAAATAAAATAATCCAGAATTCAGACGGTGCTCACTACTTCATAACTACTGTTACAGTCCAACCCAGCACTCCTGCCTGAGCCTTTGGCAGCCTCCCAAGAGGCCTTCCAAATTTCACTCTTGCCCAAGTACAGTCTGTTCCATACATAGGACCCAGCTGCTTTCAAGTTGAAAGCGTTCCACATCACTGTCCTCCACATAACCTTTGACAAGTTTCTCATGACACGTGGAATAAAACCTCACATTTAAAAGGCCCAGCAGCACGATCATCCTACAGCTACCTCTGTGACTTCATGTCCTGCTACTTGCTGCCTTGTTCAGCACCACCCGACCACACTGGACATTTTGCTGTCCCTCAGGGATCCCAGGCAGGCTCCTGCCTCAGGGCCCTTTGCGCTTCTCCCACAGATACTCACATGGTCCTTTTTCATCTCACTCAAGTCTTTGTTCAAATGTCACCTTCTGGAGAGTCCTTCCCTGTCTGTCACTTTCTAGGCTCTTACTCTGCTTTATTTTTCTTCAAAGCACTTAGTGGCACTTGATTTATCTATTTGTTTATTTGGTTTTTATGTCCTGACTAGAAGATAAGGTTCAGAAGAGCATAGACTTTTGTAAATCTGCACTTAAAATAGGGCCAGCAGGCCCTCAGTAAATACAAAATGAATAATAGGATCATTCAGCTAATAGGTGCCCGAGCTAGAACTGAAACCCGGCTGTTCTCTTGTCTGTCTCCTTCCTCCCTCCTCCATCTCTTTCACTTATGCCATTCACCAAGCCTCCCACTTTTGGGAGGGGGATATAGAAATGTTTGGACTATTCAATTAAAGATTTGGTAGATCAATGGATTTTTTTAAACACCTCTTTGACCTCGTAAACATCTGTTTCTGTTATTTATTTGTTTATTGCTGATCTCCTGACCATCAAATATTCAGCACTTTTTACCTTCCTTAGGCAGAAGAAGGCTGCATGCATTAAGTAACATCTTCCTTTTGCTTATTTGTAGGAAGCGAAGATGATCTCCTATTTTGGTCTGCCATCCAAAATACATTATACTGAAAGCAAAATGAGATTAAATTTCCCTACATGACACAATGTAGTTAATTTGAAATTCAGTAGAACAGAAAAAAATGTACTTTAAATCAAAGAGATAGGACAGGAAATAGCTAACTACTTGGAAGACTGTTTTGATTAACTGATATTAATGAATTTTAAAATATCGTTATTAAATCAATTTATTTAACACAGTTATTGTATGCTTTCTATTAAAAGACATGGCATTTGTATGCAGTACAGGACGTAAAAAATTTGAAAGCAATTTTTAATAATTACGTTAACACTAAGCATCTAGTTATAGAAGTGTTTCTTAGTTATTCCATATTTAAATAATGGGTACCTTGGAATTATTTTTAATTCAAAGATGTATTTAAAGCAAAGGAATAGAATTCTAGATGGCACTCTGCCATCCTTGTTCTTTGATGGACATTAGCAAGTGGGAAAACGCTTCATTCACTTGGTTACACTTTGAAATAAGTGGCCAATCATTATTAATTCATTTTGCACTCATTGTAATGGCATAAATCATCATAAATTCATTTGGTTTAAAGTGCATATAATATGTTCTCCCATAGGAATTTGCTTGTAATTGAGCTATTAATTAAAGTATTTTTTAAATATGACCTTTCTTCTCTTCTTCACTATTCAGAGCCAACAACCAGCAGTGGCTATTTCTTCATTCATGATTTTCTTTTAAGTGTGAGGAATGAAATTGTCTTAACTACACCAATTGACTAGCCTGGGAGTGACCAAAGCCCAAGAAAGCAGTTGTATGTGTTTCCTGACAGCAGACAGCAGTACTAGTCATCAGTTATCCCTCAGGGGTGTTTGAAAACTTCTTTAAAACTCTCTGGTTTTGTAATAATTCCAGTTAGTAAATGTTATTCTCCCTAATAAACATGGTTTGACTCTGGCTTCTGCTTTAATTTCTAATCCTAAAAACTCCTCTCTCTGGCCAGTGGATTTTCGTTAGCATTGGTTGCCATTTGATTCAAGTTTCCTTGCCTCTAGGGACGGACCCTTCATCATGGAGGAGTTCTCGCCTCCTCTGTCCTGTGTACCGTCCGTCCACATTTCCCTCCGTCAGCGTCTTCAGTGACCCACTGCCTATCACCATCTTCTAATGGGTGTACTGGTGGTTTATGGGCCTTATGATGGCTGGCTCTAGAAACTTCCTGCAGGGTAACCACAGATCCCTATGAGGTCTTCAGGTTTAAGGGAAGCATCAAGGGAAAACTTAGACAAAAGTTTTAAAAAGAAATTCATTAAGCAAATCTAAGTAATAAGAGAGAACAAATGTGTGTGCATGCATGTGTGTGGGTGTGTGTTATGGCTTTTAAAAGGGCTAGCCATCATACACAGCCAGATACTAAAAAAGTTTTAAACATCGGCATTTTTCATTGGTCAGTTCATGATTGAACAATATTCATCTTGCCAAAGCAACGAGTTACCCATAGTGTAATATTGTCGTCTGTTTAACCACAGCTTCCATAGGCTTGATTTTGCTCTCTCTGCCTCAATCCTTTTCTCCTTTTTAGTATTTTGCTGTTACATCAAAGTGCAACTATTCTCTTGCAGCTTGGCTCTTTCATAGCACCTTAAAAAAAAAAAAAACAGTATGATTAAAGTTGGGACTCTTAAGAAAATTAAAAATTTGATATAAATTAATAGCATTAAAACATGACCTATTTTATTCTTGATGGCATAACAACAGAATTCATTTCTCAACAGCCAGAGGGTCTAAGTTCATTGTGACGTCTCCAATGCTGGATTTCAAGTGTTTTCTGCTTTTTAAAGGATTTTGTTTCATTTCAATTTGTTTTCCAGTGTTCTAAGTCTATCTGGATTTCAGTAGTTTATTTGTACATTTGGCCAGACATGCAGGGGTGGTGGTAAGATGTTCCACACTAAATTGTCACTGTAGTAAAGCTGCTGCAGTATCTCTACTGCTCACCTAGCTTATAGGTAAGAAAGAGCAATAATTTGATAACTTAACTTGAAGATGGCTCTGGATTGACTTAAATAATGCTGAATTCCACCCTACAGCAAGTTGAGTTAGGAGTCTCTTGACATTCTCAGTCAAGAGCCAGTGACTAGTAAAAGGTCTTACCGATCGTGTTACTTATATAGAGAAGGTGCCCTTTTAGTTCCCCCAAGACAGTAAATTTATTACGTAGGGCAGTGACTTCCAGTCTTTTGAATATCATAGACCAGTAAAATTTCCAAAAATAAAATGTGAGGGCATTTATTAGTACTTTTTCAATTTTTTTATTTTGTTTTTTATAAGCATTAGAGAATACCACACTATTAAAAACATTTTTCACCAAAAAAATGTAGTAAGAACATAACCTCACCAAAATAGTAAGGCCATACTTCAGAATAAGCAAATTTAAAATAATTTAAATCTTTATCCTTTAAATTGAATAAATCGAGCATTATGAAAAAGACTTAGTACATTGTTTATATTTTTCATATTTCACCATGTAACTGGAAGCTTCACCATTTGTACAAACAAGTTTGTAGCAGATTCTTAGAAATTTCTGATCTGTGCGTAATTTTGGTACACACATAATATGTGTATACCAAACAACATTTTGGTTCACATATAATATGTGTGTACCATAGGAACATACATACTATTCTCCACTTCCATGTCACAAAGCCTCAGTTTTATTGAAAATGGCAATATGTCCAGCCAACAAACTGCTTTTCTCATTCTTCCTTGAAAGTAGGGGAATTATTATATTGTATAATTCTGGCCAATGAAATATGTGATTAGACTTCAAAAGGGAGGTGGACTGCACTGACACAGGCCCTTCTGTCCTTCATCCTCCTCCCTCTTCCTGCCTGGGCAGTGGATGCTCTGCTGGATGTGGAATTAATCATTTTGTAGCCATGGTGTGACTAAGAGCCGAGACAATGACAGGAACCTTGGTATTGTTATCTGTAGCTGTTCCACCAGTGACAAAAACTCCTTGTTTGAGAAAAGAGAAGATATTATATAATCTTCTGTTTTGGGGAGATGCTTGTAACTGCAGCTGAAATGAGAAGGAGGAGAAAGTGGACTTGAGATCCGCTGTAGATGTAGTTCTGATCCATAGTTGGTAGTGTCATCAGTGCAACGTGGTTGCAAGGATATAGGTTGTATACTGGTTATTATACGTCATTGGAGCCACAAAGACCTCAACTCCTTACCCAGAGCTACAACTAACCACTTGTCCTCTCTGGTTCTGTTATCTCATCTAAAACAGAAATATACCCGATTTTTCTAAAGGTCTTTCCATGCAGAAATTCTTTGATTCTAATTAATCCCATTTGGCTGGGGATGAGAAGATCAGAATTAAAAGGGCATTTGTCCTTTTCCAATCACAGGACACCTCAAATATTGATCTTTTTAAAATGAAAATATGATCAAATCTCTCCTTTGCTTAGAACTTTGTAATGGTTTTTTATCATCACCAGAGTCAACAAACTCTTAGCAAGGCATATAAATGGTTTTTTATTGTCACCGGAATAAACACAAACTCCTTAGCAAGGCATACAAGGCCCTTGTCCTGGAGCTGTAATAACCTGGCTTGCCTTTTGTCTCACTGTTAGACTTCATCTCCCCTTTGCCCATTGACCCCTTCCCCAGACATATGTACACAGTTTCTATCCTCGTTGAACTACATGTAGTGCCTTGATCTTGCCATGTCCTCTCTCATTTCCTGGTCTTTACACATGCTCTTTCCTCTGCCTGGAATGTTTTCTTTCCCTTCTCCTTTAATTGGCTAATTCCTACTTATTTTTAAGGGTGTGGCATAAAGATCACCTCCCCCTGGAAGCCTTCTTACACTGCCTAAGATGAGGTTAAGTGCATCTGTTAAGTTCTGTCTTGATATCTTACGCTAATAAAAATTAGGACACAATTCACAATATATTCAAATTGCCTGTTTGCTCCTGTCTCCTGAATTAGAATGAATTTCCTCAATAGAAGGAACTGAATCTTATTCTCTTTTTTCCCCTAGCACATAATAGAGTATAGCAGTACACAATTCGTAGGTATTACATGAATCTTTGAATCAATGGGTTGGCACCAAATGTGAAAATCCTTGACTGAAAGCCAGGCCAGTTAGCTGAACATTTTCATACCATACCTTTAAGAAGAGATTGGTCATGATGGTCAATGGTAGCATCATTCTCATCTTGCCTACTCAGTGAGATACTATGGAACAGTGGTGCATTTATATAAAATAAGGAAATAGGTATTTACCACAAAATTAGATTAAAATATACAACTTATACCAACCATTTAAGAAAAATCATGGGAGGGAAAATTCATAAAATCCTGTCATGAGACTTTTTCTATCAAAAGGGAAGACACTATGATTATCTTAATTTCTGCATTTGTTCCTTTTTGATCCATCTTGCAGAGCACTTATGTCTTATGGAATTATAAGTTAGAAAAACCCTAAAGTAGATAATGCAATACAATAGGTTAAGAAAGAAATAAATTTAGCCATATCTTTCTATTATATACTTTTCAAGGCTGGTTTCTTAATATCAGCAGAAAGAATAGATGTTTGCAGTCTTAGGCATCCCAGATAACATCATTGTCGTTACTCCTAGTAGCAGAAATGCTGCTAGCTTCCTATTAATTAACAAGTCTAGAACTCAAAAGGTTTAACTTGAAAATCCTTTTTCACTTTTGTTATTTATATGTTATTTTTGGGAAAAGTTGTCAGAGACAGATAAGGAGTTTTAACATTTGTACATCTTTGTAATTCCAAATTAACTCCGCGAAAAAGAGAAAACATCATACTCCTACCTGTAGATTTGAAGTTTGTGTGTAGAGTAGCCCCTTAATGCCCTCACATGGCCTGCCAGAGCTGTAAAAACTGCCCTGCCAGAACTTTAGGGATCTTTACTTTATGTTACTTGGAGGCTATACCTAGAACTAAAGGAGAAATGCTGTGGGGTGATTTTACTTGTGAGATTACTGAGTGGGATAGAAAACGATTTAAGAGAAGAGGTGGTGGTGCTCCAGGAACCCTGTGTTTCCTGCCGAGCCGCACATCCTCACAGTGATGCCATGCTTGACAGAGGAACCGCAGGCACTCTTTGGCCCTTGCGGAGCCAGGGTCTTCTGAAAGGAGGGTCTTTTGAAAGGAAGCAGAAAAGGAGAACCCTTTTCTCTTATTTCATCCAAGTGCAAGTGATCAATTCCCCTATGCTGTCCTTCCCACTTTGTCAGAACAGTGATGGAAAATATCAAGACATCAACCACTTGTTTATTTTCACACTTAGGAAAAAATTGTCCAGAGTGGTGAGGAGGCTTCCTCCAGAGCTCCCTCCACAGAGGCCCTTAGGAATCAGCAAGGTGTCTCCGGTGTTGCCCTTACGCTCCCATCTGTAATGAATACAACAATGATAAAGGGCCACGAAGGAAAATGATGACTGAAATGCTGTAAAACATTGTACTTAGGAAACTTTACCTCCTTTTGAACATTATTTAGCAAGGATGCACCTCCAGGGAGCCTTATTGCTTAGATTGAAAGCCATTGCTGCTGGTGTTTCAGGATATCTGCAGAGAATAGCAGTTGGAGTTTTTCTATAGCTCTTACAACTTCCAAGAAGTAAAAAATAAACAGTAAAGTGGTAGATTTCTGGACATTTTGAAATACCAGTTTGACATCTAGGGCACGAAGCTATATTAGAAATATTGTTACAGTAAAGGCAGACCTATTTTTCATTTATGTAAATAACGTGTGCAAAGCACTGTGGTTAGTGGTTTGGAAGACGCACAGTTATGTGAAACACAGTTTCTACACTCAAGGAGCTGACAGACTTACTGAGGAAAAGGGACATGCTCAACTTCATGTGACAAAAGGATATATATGTGCTGGCAGAAAATAGAAAACAGTGTTACCTTTTTTTTTTAAAGGAGTTCATTATTTTTCTGATCCAAAAGTAAACCATGAAGATTTACATGTTATATGATTAAATGCAAGAGTAAAATTTGCAAATACACATATGAAGTATAAATTTTGGGTGTTGTTTACTGCAGGAATTGTTAACCCACAATCCATGGCCCCTTGACATGCTTTGGCAGAATTTCATGGGTATGACTGTGTGTAGTTTCCTGGGGAAAGGACTGATGGCTTTCATCAGATTCTTAAAGGGTCTTGTGACTGAGAAGAAATTCAGAATCACTAATTTCTAGTGTATGCACTGACTCTTATCCTGGCTTTACAATACTCTTTACTTCTCTTCCTTTCCATTTCAGTCCATTCTCATTTAGCAATTAACATGATATCGAAATTGTTATATGCTTTTGTTGGCTGGATATGTTATATTAAAGTTTATATGCCATTTTCTTAGTTAGAAAAGAGCCATGTTTCATAGGTATTCAGAATAAGGCCTACAGCATGAGAAAACGGGCTCAGTGAGTGCCTTCCTGAGCTTGCCCCCAGTAAGTTATGAAACCATGGTTAATTCCCTGTCTTAAACCTGAAGCGACTGTTCCTCTTAATCAGGACACTGTTCTGTTCTATGGCTTAGGATCTAGTTTCTTTCTTTCCCCTCAAAAAACAAACAAAAACTCTTCTAAATTACAATTCGCTTTTTGTAACCTCTGCTGTTTTTCTTTTTTAAATATCAAAATGCCTTTTGAAGTAGATAATGTTTTGTGGTTTAATAGCCATTAGACATTAAGTATACAAATTGTCACCATCATCCTCAACACAAAGGGTTACATGTTTATTAACATCTAGGTCATCTCATCAGATTTAGAAATAATAGTGAACTAGTAACATGTTTAACAAAGGTCATATGAAGAACTGACCACGTATTCAACATCATTGTACCGTATCAGTACATACACCAGAATACAGAGGAAAATGGATTCTTCAGGAAAGAAGCTTTTTCAAACTACGTGTTCTACATTCTCCATCCTTCATTACAGCACATGGCTATAATGAGAGGTGTTACTGAGGGGGAGTATTTTACATATGAACTGTGTTAGATGCAGAAGAAAGGTTAAAAAATACCATATTACATTATTTGAAACTATCTCCATTTTGTAGAACCCTGAGTTAGGGAGAAACACTGTTTGGAAAACAAAACAAAACAAAACATTGTTTGGGATTTAAGATCACTGATATGTTTTGAAATTATATGTACTCATTTACATATAATTATTATGTAATTAAAAACATTTTAGAATATGGTATAAAATAATATAGTTTAACTGTTTTCTTGAAAGAATGTGGCTGAGCAAGCTGTTTATTCAAGATCTTGTGTAGTCTTGAGGCTCAAAACCTTTTTCAGTTAAAAAATAAAAAATGGATTGTATTTTGAAAGTATGCTTCAAAAGAAAAGATTACAAAAGTTAAAATCCCTTATTGCTCTGCACTTTATTCTGTAATTTCAGGCAAGGCACTGACGTTTCTTCTGCTCCAGCCTCCAAGCCCCAAACTTCCTCCACACAGCACTATCCGCAGAACAGCCATTGATCTGATTGGACGCGGGTTCACAGTGTGGGAGCCTTACATGGATGTGTCCGCTGTTCTGATGGGGCTTCTTGAACTCTGTGCCGATGCCGAGAAACAACTCGCCAAGTATGTACGGATTACAGTTAATTTGTCATTGTTTTTTGTTTTAGGGTTTTTTAAATGTGTGGTGGGTTTATTGATCACTCTTTATAGATTTAGCATGTTTAATAGACAAAAGATAGACAAATGTCTCAATATGTGACGTTTTGGATATGAACAATGAAAAGGAAGCATGTTTTGGCCAGGTGCAATGGCCCACACCTGTAATCCTAGCACTTTGAGAGGCCGAGGTGGGCAGATCACGAAGTCAGGAGTTTCAGACCGGCCTTACCAACATGGTGAAACCCATCTCTACTGAAAAATACAAAAATTAGCCAGGCATGGTGGTAGGCTGTTATCCCAGCCACTCAGGAGGCTGAGGCAGGAGAATCGCTTGAACCTGGAAGATGGAGGTTGCACTACTGTGCTCCAGTCTACGTGACATAATGAGACTCTATATCAAAAAAAAAAAAAGAAAAGGAAGCATGTTTCTATAATTTTAACACAATTGAGATTTAGCCCTGAGCCAGTGAATGATGTGACATAGTTTTCCAGTTGTATTTGTTATACCATGAAGTATTACTTGCTAATAATAGTATAATATTGTTTATAAGGAAAATGATACATATATTAATTAGTTGATACTTGATCAGAAATGATTACAACTATCATACATGGCCAAATTGGGGAGTTATTCCTCCACACTCATATTAGTTTTTAAATCAACCTCATTGAGGTTTCACTTGCACACAGTAAAAGACTGGCCATGAGGAGGTGGCAGTGATCCAGGGAAGCAGTGATGAGAGAGTGTGCTAAAAAAGGAAGACGACCTGAGGAAGCTGCTGAAGTGAAATAGTTGGGAAACACACGTCATGACCAACTGACTAGGATTGATGGGGCAGGGGGTCCTGCTGGTGGTGGAGGTTACCGTTGGTTTGAAAACTCAGCCTCCTGATTCCTGCAAAGAGTTCTCTCTTTTTTTTTTTCCTTTTGGTGTGTAATACACATATCATGAAATTTACCAGTGTAGCCATCTTAAAGTATATAATTCAGTGGCATTAAGTATAATCACAGTGTTGTACAATGTTAACCACTATTTAATTCCCCACAGAAGTCACCCTAAATGAAAGCCCCATGCCCATGAAACAGTCCTTCCTTTTTGCCACTTCACCAGGCCCTGGCAATCATTCATCTGCTTTCTGTCTCTGTGAACTTGTCTATTCTCATATAAACAAAGCCATACAAACTGTGGTCCTTTGTGACTGGCTTCTTTCACTGACATGATGTGTCTCAAGTTCATTCATGTTGTGGCATATAATAATGCTTTGTTTCTTTTTATGACTGATTAACATTCCATTGATGGTTATATCACATATAGTTAATCCATTGACCTGTTGATGGACATTTGGGGTGTTTCTACCTTTTGGCTATTGTGAATATAGCTGCTGTAAACATTTGTGTATAAGTATTTGAACACCTGTTTTCATTTCTTTGAGTTCCGTTTTCTCTACAACACTTTCCTCGTCAACATTTTTTTTCTTTTTCATTTTTTCTTTTTTATTTCTTTTAAGCTTATCATCCCAGTGGGTCTCAATGAATGATGTTTCATTCTTGTCATTGTTAAAAAAGTAGAGTTCTTAGTCCTTCGCTTTGCCATTCCGTTAGGTTGTGGCATGCTTTAGGTCTGTAGTTTTCTACTGACTGCTCTGTGCTCAGGAAGTAGAGACCGGAGAAGCAACTGAAGGCTAGAATGGAACTCTGTGGCTTTGTCTACAGATCGGGCATTGCAGCCCAAAGTCCCACGACGACTGGTAGAAAGAGGACATTCATCTCAAACCTAAACAGCCACTGCCCCCCACCATTACCTCCTGTCGTACTACCTAAACTTTACATACATACATCCTAAACTTTACCTTGGTGTCCCCCTAGCTGCATGCCCTCCAACAAATTACTTTACCTCTCTGCATCTACAAGTTGGGGCTAATTAAAGTACCAGTCTCCTAAGGTTGATGTTAAATGAGTTATATTTGCAAAATGCTTCAAATAGTGAGCCCTTATTAAGAGATTAAGTGGCTTTCTGTGTGGCAGAAGGATTGGTGGTAATGCCATTGTTAGGTCCTTGTATTCAGCAGATCAAGAGCTGCCCGACTCTAGAATGAGCAGTTTAGCATAATGGTGGGCAGGATGGTTTTCTGGATACAGGTGGCCTGAAGGTTCTCAATGGACTTGAGGGATTAGGAGGGAATTTGAGCCCAGGAGTCTGCGCCTATAGTACGAGGCAGCTGGCCTTTGCATGAAGCCCCCAGAACATCTTTTCCACCTCTGCCCTCCCCTTGGCTGCAGCTGCTGTGTGTACCCACCACGTGACAGCATGCTGGCTTCTGTTATTGCAGCTCTCCTGGTCCATCTTGAGAAACATTCACATTTTTTGATTTTCTAAAATTTTGCTTTGACTTAATTCTGGAGCTTATTTGTAAATCTGATCAAAACACAATTTCAGTAGTATGCTCTGTTTTGTTGCCCGGGAGGAGAAGTGATGGGTTTTTGTTCAGGGTTAGTATTTGATATTTTATTTGATTTTTGTTTTTAAATAAATTTACATGAAGCTTGTATCAGCAAGCATATAGATACGCTTAGGTCTTATCTACATGTAGTTTGTCCGCAGACACAAACACTGTAGTTTTCAGTAGGCAATTTAAATCTTGCTATTACATCCTTTTCTGTCATGAAGATTAGTATGACTTTCTATACACAGCTCTGAATAAATGAATGTATCAGCATGTAGCCTTGAGGAGTCCAATGTAATTTTCATCATGATAAATTGCATAATAAGCAAGAAAATGTTTGCTTATTAACCTATAACAAGATTTAGATTGAAAATGGCCTGTTACATCCGTGACACACTCGGCAGAGGCTGCCGAGGCCTGAGATGGGGGAAGCTGAGCAGCGATGTGTGCAGGGGGTTAAGCGTGGCTCTTACCCTCGTGCTGCCCTCCTGGGCTGCCCCTTTTTGTGCCTGATTTACTGTGTACACAATAACAGCGCTCAGCCGCCTCGCTTCTGTCTGTGATGTTAAGCTTCCTTTATGAAGAAGCTTTTATGTTAGGCCTGTGCTTTTTAGAATTTCAGTTCACGTTTATTGAAAAAGAAAAAAACATAGACAATGTTTCCTATTTTTAAAAGGAACCATGTTTAATAGGTATTCAGAATACGCCCTATAGTGAGATCACTATCTTCATATTCTTGTGAGTTTATGAGGGCAAGATTTTTGTGGAGGGGTAACCAGTCAAGCCCCTGCCTCATCTGGAGAGCACATGTCATAGCAGAGTTACCTTTTGCCTCTCCCCCATGTACCAGCATCTCCTTCAGAGCTGACTCCTGAGGGGGTCTCCTAAAACACTGTATATACCCCGAGAAGAATAGGGTATTTTCTGGCTGGGCTCAGTGGCTTGTGCTTGTAATCCCAGAAGCTTGGGAGCTTGAGGTGAGAGAATCACCTGAGCCCAAGAATTTAAGACCAGCCTGAGCAAAAAACAAGACCCCCTTATCTCTTTAAAAAAAAAAATGGCATGGTGGCTCATGCCTGTAATCCCAGTACTTTGGGAGACCAAGGCGGGGGGATCACAAGGTTAGAAGTTCGAGACCAGCCTGACCAGTGAAACCCCATCTCTACTAAAAATACAAAAATTAGCTGGGCGTGGTGGCATGCGCCTGTAGTCCCAGCTATTCGGGGGTCTGAAGCAGGAGAATCGTTTGAAACCAAAAGGTAGAGGTTACAGTGACCTGAGATCACGCCACTGCACTCCAGCCTGACCAACAGAGGGAGACTCCATCTCAAAAAAAAAAAAAAAAAAAAAAAAAATTAACAGGGCATGTGACATAAACCTGTGGTCCCAGTTACTCAGGAGGCTGAGGGGGAAGGATTGCTTGAGCCAAGAAGTTCAAGGTTGCAGTGAGCCATGATGGAACTCTGCACTCCAGCATGGGCAGCAGGGAGACCCGGCTCTTAAAAAAAATAGAATTTTTTTTTTCCAGAATTGGTTACGACTTTGATATGTAATTTTACATCTTTGAAATCAAAATAGCTACAGTTGATGTCTACTGTTTTCAGATATTTTGTGAAATTTTATTTATTAATTAAGCAAGCATATCGAGCAACTAATATGTGAAAGGAACAGCATTAGGCATTCTCTGTAATTGTACATTTGAACCAAAGATCTTGTCTCCAAGACAGTTGTAGTCTTGCAGGAAAGATAAGATCTGCCTCAAAATAACCATTACACAAAGTGAGAAGGAAGGTAAAAAGTGAGATATTCAAGGCATAGTGAAATGAGTCACCCTGGGTAACCAGAAAGGGTGCAAGGAGGAGTTTCATTTGGATCTGTCATTTGAGTGATGATGAGGAGAAGGAGGGGAAGGACAGGGGTGCGCAAAGGATAGGGGTAGGAAAGCACAGGGTGCCGGGCCAAGGTGTGGAATGGTACCTTCAAACATCTGGTGAATGGAGGAAAATGCTATTTTTAGCTAATTTTATTTGTTAATTCCTTGCAGAACTTAAACTGGGTTTCTCCCATGTAAAACCCAAACATAGTGGCTGAGCATGGAGGCTCTTACCTATAATTGTAGCACTTTAGGAGGTTGAGGTGGGAGGACTGCTTGAGCTCAGGAGTTTGAAAACAGGCTGGGTAACATAGCGAGACCCCATCTCTACAAAGCATGGTGCCATGCACCTGTAGTCACTCTACTTGGGAGGCTGAGGAGGAAGGATCGCTTGAGCCTGGGAGGCCAAGGCTACAGTGAGTGGTGATTGCACCACTATACTACAGCCTGGGTGACAGAACCAGACCGTGTCTCTAAATAAATAAATAAATCCCAAACATAATTTCCTTCCCAGTTATCTCAGGGGAATAGATTAGGGTCAGAGAAAGGATTGGTATACCTTTTACTTTATGAAGATAGTTGTAGTGAATTTTTTCTTCGCTTTTTAGCACCTATCCCATAGCTATCCTTATGCAGGGATATAGAGGTCTGGGATGCAGTTTTCCTGTTGAATGCTTACTACCTAAGAGCTACTGTGCTATTCATATCTCCAGTGTCCTCATCTTCCTATAGAGAAGTTCAAGAAATAGGCATTATCATTCCCATTCTACAGATGAGAAAACAAATGAATCTGAGAAAGAGAGAGAGATGCTGCCTCTTGTCCAGAGTAACACTGTAGTCACTGAAAAAAATAAGATTCAAACCCATGTCTAGCTTATTCCAAAAACCAAGCTCCTAACACTATGCAATCCTGCATTCCAAATCTTAGCATCCACAGAATTAAAACAATTTGTTAAAGTACATAAGCAGAATTTTCAGTGTACTTTAGATTTTAAAATATGTTTAATAGAATTCTTTTCAGCTGGACATGGTGGTTCACACCTGTAATCCCATCACTTTGGGAGGGTGAGGCGGGAGGATCACTTGAGCCCAAGAGTTCGAGACCAGCCTGGGCAACATAGTGAGATCCTGTCTCTACAAAAAAATTTAAAAATTTGTCAGTGTGGTGATATGCTCCTGTAGTTCCAGCTGCTCGGGGACTGAGGCAGGAGGATCACTTGAGCCCAAGAGGTTGAGGCTGCAGAAGCTATAATCTCACTACTGTATTCCAGCCTGGGCAACAGAGCAAAACCCTGTCTCAAAAAAAAAAATTATTTTCATCAAAGATTTTATACCTTCTAGAAGGTAAAAGCGTTATTTACATACCAGCAAACTCCTGAGTGCTTGCCATGTAGTATGTGTTTGTTCTTATTTATGTATAACCTTCGGCAAGTGATTTGCACACAATAAATGTTGACTAAAGTCATGGGATTTAAAGATTTTCATTTTAGAGATGAAAATCTTCTTCAGCATCATCTGATCTAATACCCTCAATGTGCTATTAAGTAAAACTAAGGTTTGGACAGATTAAACAACTTGGGCGAGGTTATAGTGGTGCTCTAAAAGCCAAGACTGTCACTCAGGTTTCCCAACTCCCATCTTTCAGCTCCTGTACCGTATGGTTATGCCACCCTTAATAAGGTGAGTGATTCACAGGCAAAACCTTACATGAGGAAGTTTTTTAAATAATGGGTATTGACTGTTCATTCATGATTAACTGTTTAAGGGAAAATTGAGGCCGCACTTCATTGAAATCATAGATTGAGCCATCCCCAGCTAATTGTGAGAAAAGTAGAAACATACAGTATTATTCTTTTTATGCATTCATAAATTTGTTAGATCAGCATGGTTATGTACATATTGATTGATAAAATGTTAGAAACAGCAGAAAATCCCACTTTACAAAGAAGCAGGAAAAAATTCTTGTGCTCTTGGAAGGCTAGACTTTCATCTTTCTTGGTTGTGGTCTGTGATTTCGATCCATTTGCCTCGTTCACGTGGCAGGGCCTTTACTCTGAAAGATAACGGTGGAGCAGTGCGGGCCCAGCCACTGGAGGGGCCGGGCGGTCTTTGCACACTGCCACAGCTGAGGCACATTAGTGAATTACAGACTGCCAATTGCTTTTCTGGGATCATCACAGTTTACCAAACATTCAGAGAGAAACATAAAGTCACTGGAAACCACACGTGCTTTGATGACACACAGATAAGCACCATACATTAGAAGGATTCTTTTTGGACTACATAGAATTGGAGAAAAACATTTTTTATAAGCTAACTCAAATCTCAACCATTCTTAAATTTTGGGGGTGAGGAGTGGAGAAAGAAACACATCATACACACACTAAGATGCTTTAGGATTCCGTATTTAAGCTATTCATATTTTTCCTGTTTCTGTGACATTTATTCTTAACAGAAAATTTATAATCTGAGGAAGCCATATAAGTAAATCCTATTAGCATAGTTTTTATTCACTGTAACTGTATTTAGCATATAGGAAATAGATCTTAAAGATACACATTTGAGGGAGGAATTGCCACCTTTGAACTTAGGAAATTAATGCCACCAGTAAGTTATGAAATAAAGGTACAACATGACAGAAGAATTGAAGATGTCTTGTTAAATTGACGACAAATACTAATATGCCTGTTTAGCCAGGAAGGAAAGAAATGGGAATCCCAGTTACTATACATTAAGTATGCATTTTCAAACTCATTTTAGTAGTCTTTGTTTTTGTGGGGGACTGTTTTCATTACCCCATTACTATTGACAAAAATTTGCAGGTTATTCAATGAAAGTATATGTGTCTCCCCTACCTGCCCCCCTGGAATATTCCCATACACTGTTTCTTAATTTGACAGATGATAAAGTCTGACAATTTTAGATCGTAACATTTAACTGAAGTATAATTACATGTAACTTTTGAAATGCTTTTACCGTGATGGAGTGAGCTTTAGAACAGGATTAGTGAGCAGTCCGGTAAAGAAGGAGCTCAGCCTGTGTAGACTATTGTTCCATTCGTATTTTTTATTTGTAATATCCATCACCTCTGATATTTCATATTGGGTGTGTATAGTGAGATGCTGAGTGAAACAGAGAGTCTGTCATGTCCTCTTTTTTTAGAATAAAGACTGAAACCAAAGACCCATCCTGTAAACCTGTGTAACAGATGATTCACGTAATAGCCAGATAGGTGGGATCAGATGAAAAGAGTGCATTCCATGTTTACATGCAGATTCCAGAATAAGGCTAGCACTCTTTTAATGTCAAACCTCTGATAGTATGATCCTTCTTCATTCCCATAGAATCCCACATTAAATTATATCACACAGACAATGTGTTCTTGACTTTAAAGACTGCTACATGTAGAATTAGACTTCATCTGTTGGGACTACCAGATCAATTACTTTGACTTCATTGCCTGGTCAATTCAGTCCAATAACTGGCTTAAGTGATTTTTTTTTTCTCCTGCTGAATTTGCCAGCTACTTCACTTAGTGCGTAACTATGGAGCTACCACCATGTCCAAGGGCTGTAGTGGGCACTTTGGGGAGGTACACAGAATTGGCCAGCGTGTTTCCAATCTGTACGGCGTTCATAATCCAAAACTAATTCATAAGGCCTGGCAGAATGTGATTTAGTATTAAGAGTCTGGAATAAATGGGGTTTGTTGTTGATTGTTTTTGTTTCAGTAGAAATCAATCAGTGTAGTTAGAGAATACCATGTGGGGAGACCAGAATTGAACAGAGGGGAGGGAGGAGACTGCGCCAATGGGGAAAGGGATGGAGGAGAAGCATTAGCAAAATACCGGAGTAAAATAAAGGAACAGACCTTTAGGGACCAACTTGGAAATTAGCCTGACTTCTGGAGCATTGGTGTTGAAAAGAGTGAGTTGAAAATTAGGGGACTAGATTATGGAGGGCCTAGAATCTCAAGCCGTGGTGTTTAGAGTTTTTCCTAGAGGTGGTAGAGGTTACTTTTAAGTAGGGCAACCAGGAAATAAAGTTGATGCTTTGGGAAGATGACTGATGATGGTGAATTGAGTAGACTAGAGGAGGGATACAAGGTTTCTCCTTATGCCTTGACCACCTCTCTACTCTCACACAGCCCCCAACTTTTGCATTGTGGGTGCCACACCCTCCAGGTCTCTGCAGAGCCCTGGCCTCAGAGCTGTGGAACTATCCACGTCTGCAGTCCTGCGCCCAGACCGCCAAACACCAATGGAGGGAATCACTCAGGAGCGCACACTAATGCCTCTGCAAAGTGCTGGCTTTTCCAGCTTCCAGTGAACTCAGTGGGCAGTAGCTTCACATGTCTTTGATTTACTTCCTTCCCCCTTACCCTATAGCTTCCCTTCTAGACCCACCACCCAGCGCCAACCTTTATCATTTTTCTTACTGTAAGACGTTTGCTGATTCCCCCAAATTTGTAAGGTCATTGGTTGACATAGGGGAAGGATGATGTGTGGCTAGGGCCTTTTGGCTTGAAGCAGTGACCTGCTGGGAGTTGATCTCATTTTCCCTTCACTTGGCTGCTTTTTATGAGAAGCATCTTTGGTCAGAAGCAGCATTGATTGTACATAAACTCTAGGACCTGGCAGGGCTGGATATTTTTGTATTCGTTACCTCATTTAGTCTTCTTGTCAGTGCTGTGAAGTCAGTATCTTAATATACCCATTTTACAGTTATAGATGCAGTGTAGAGTGGCCACAGGGCACAGAATAAGGGTGAGAGGAAAGTATCCGCTTGTCACTATGGCATGAGCCCTGAGTCTGTCAGCTGACCACTCTCACACTCAGGTGCACACACGTTTGTATTTTTTCTGTGTGTGTGTGTGTGTGTGTGTGTGTGTGTGTGTGTGTGTCCCTCCCTCTCTTAGCTTCTCACTAAACATTTCTCTTCCGTGAAAAGAACCAGAGAAGGGATGGAAGTGAGAACTTAGAAATAATGATGAATTTGCGACAGTCCTGCTTATGTTGGATTCCAATAGCAAGGGGTCCCAGCAGCACACAGCTGGGGATGGACTGGACTTCTCTGGACTCTAGGAGAACACTTTAACTCTTGTCCTGCAGAAGCCAGACCCTTCCTTTAGTCCCTGAAGAGCAGTATATCCACGGGAGGGTAGACAGGCGCCCAGAGCCGTGAACTACAGCAGGAGTAACACCTTCCCGATTACTGTATTTCTCAGGACACACCCTAGCTCACTGGGCAGCCGGATCGCTACCATACACATTTACATTTCAGATGCAACCGTCAGTAGTTCACAAGCGTGGTTCAGCAGTGTATTACCAATCCCACACTTGTGAAGTTGGTCAGTTTTATACCGACACGTACGACTTACTTAGCTGAGTCTGATCTTTTTGATGACTTTGTAGATCTTAGTTCTATTATATAATATGGCTGCTCTCTCTTACAACTTTATATAACCACTCCAATTGATAACTGCATCCTGTATCTTCATTCAAACCATTATTACATCGAATAAAACAGCTGAAGGCCAAGTATATCACTAAAATCTTCTCTCAGAAATGCAATCTAGCCATTCATCCAAAGCCACCGAGTTTAGTCACATGACTGATTCAGTAATCCGAGTAACCACAATATGATCACGCTCCTCCCCCCTGTATTTTCTGCAAAGGTTCGCTGTCCTGAAAGGCATCACACAACTACCTAGCCCCTCACTTAACTTCTCGGACCCCACTTCTCACTTGTAAATAGCTGCATCCTAGGGACATTCTGGAGCAAATGCAAAGGGCATGAAATAACTGAGAAAGCCTGGCTTCCAACCTAGACCTTGGGCTCTGTACCCAGTTCTTCTTCCTCTGTAGCATGCCTTCCAGATCTAGGATGGGCCACCTGGGAAATGGACATTCCTTTCCCTGGCTGACTGCTTGTCAGGGATGTTGCCTGGGAAACCTTTCCCAACGCCAGTATTCTATGGTTTTATTGATCTTACCAAATTTTATTATATTTTGTTTAGAATTATTCAATTAATGTAACATTTTGATTTTTTATAGCCTTTCAGTACCATCAATCCCTATTCATCCATATTGATTTATGAAAGGAAGCATCACAGGGTATCTACAAAGTTTAATTGGCTTTTGAATTGTTTAAAACTTGACTTAAAATTTGGGTTTATAATCTGAATTTTACAATAAGTATTAAGCAGCCTAGCCCCAGCACTACTCACATAGTAAACATTTCTTTCACTGAACTTGCAATTAGCCAAGTTTAATCCAGAAAAGAAACTGGCCAACTGCCTATCTTGCTTTCCCACAAAACACCTCTTTGCAATTCCTACTGGGACCCAAGCACATCGGGCTCTTCAACAGCAGGGAGATGGGGAGAAGCCTACCGATGCTTTCTGCTTGTGTATTGTTCAGTATGTGTGTGTGTTCTCTCAGCTCACATCTTTCTTTTTAGTGTTAAATATCAAAGGAAAACTGTCCATACCCCTCTCCTCTGAGCCCCTGCTTCGTCTCTACCCGCGGCATGAAAAAAAGAAGAGAGACAGTTATACTATCAGAGATTGAAGCAGTGTAACAGTCGCAAAGACTTATAAGCAGAATTTTCCTTAACAATAATGAGGATGCCTGCGTAATTTTTATTTTCAGCTACAAGTTAAAATAATGCTTCTTAGATCAATTATGGGAATACCTGTAACTTCTTGAGAATTTTTAGTAAAAACAATCCAATTTATACATAAAGCAAATAGACTCATTTAATTGGAGTAGGATAAATATTAATGTGTCTTCATATACATATCTAAATATAAAAATAGTTAACTCAGGAAACTATAATTGTATCCTATACTGAATAACAAAATACTTGTATACAGTTAATGGGCAGATCACACGCCACATTTTGATAAAAGAGTCTTGATATTCACAGTGGATTATGTATAATATAAAGGAAGCTTAGAAAAAAGGATATTTATATTTTCATGTAGTAGAGGTGGAGAGTGAATATAGCATCACTCTCCTATCATGACCATGTGATTCTCACAGTTTGTGAAGATTTATTTCATTGTGTGCAGTGTCTTACAAATAGCCTGGACGACATTGTGCCACCTCTTCTTTATATAAACAGAATTAGGATCAGGTAGTAGAATTTTTGGCATCAGTACTATATAACTGTTGGTGAAGTATGCTGTTTCGTAGATTGGTTCTAAAAGTACTAAACTGGGGTAAACTAGCAGTACTAAAAATATTTCAAATGAAAAATAATTTTGTTATTCTCAGTACTTGTGACAGTTTTAGAGACAGAAGTGAATTTTGCCTTCAGATATACAGCCTTAGATCCAGTCTCAATAAGTCCTTATAAATAACTGATTAACTATTTTTAGGAAACATTTGAAAATAGCCAGCATGATGTTTGTTCTTACCTCGTTCTGAGCTTTGCGATATGTATTCAGTACTAGTTCTTGATAATTTGTTAACAAGGCGTTTTTAACACTTTGGACAGATGCACATACTGTTTTCAATCTTCACGGTTAATTATTCCATTCTGTATTTGATGCCAGAACACCCTGACTCCTAATCACCGTCCATTGTTGCAAGTCCATTATATTCTAACTGTTTGAGTGCTCCCATTGACCTTGAACTGACATTATAAGCTGTGTCTAATCTTTTCAGTCTATATTTCTAATGCTGCTTTTCTTTTTTTCCTTTTTTCTGATCCCTGTTTAGCATCACAATGGGGCTGCCTCTGAGCCCAGCAGCTGACTCGGCCCGCTCTGCGAGGCATGCCCTCTCGCTCATTGCCACCGCCAGACCACCCGCCTTCATCACCACCATAGCCAAAGAGGTGAGCGAAACTTCTCAATACGCTCCGTCTTCTCATTTAGAGGAATTATTTGATACTGTAAGCTGAGGGTTCGTATCCACAAATCATCTTTCCCGTTTGTTGTAGAACAACGCAAGTTAATAATTTAGTACTGAAATGAACACGTGTCTGTGTGTTGCACACCGAATTCCACGGTGTGGTGCCTTCATTACTTGTGCTTCTGTATTCATTTCTGTTCTCCAGCTTAATTCACTTGTAAATATTTGACAGTCATTTTTCAATCTGAATTACAGCAGGCATATGAAAAGTCATACAGTAAAGGTGTTCACGTATTTCACATATAAGTACCTACTTGTAATCAAAACTAAACTTACTTAGCACTGCTCTCCAACTGTAAACAAAAAATGTAAGTCATAAACTTGCTAATTGTTTTTCCTATTACTTGTCACAGATAAAGACTTGAATGCCAATTGATTCCCACGTTCTTAGTGTTCAAACTAATTGCCCACATCTAACTGAAAAACTAGTAAAGAACAATGAGCCAATTATGGGAACTTTCCTGTAGGTCTTAGGAGGAGGAGGAAAAGGAAAGGGTGATCAGCTCTTAAATATTTTTTAAGGTTGATTCTGCTTCAGCATGAATAATGTGCAGACTCAGTGTCCACAGGGTATGGGCTGTCTTTGAGTTGCTTTTCCTGTAGCTATGATGAATTTTTAAAATACTAAATAAGTACCTCTGAGTCTGCTCAGATAAACTGAAACCTATTGGGCCTATGTCTGCCCCAGAGCTATCCTTAATGGGCATGCTGTAAATATTTGTGCCGTAACTGGGAGGGAAGGAAAGAACGTCCTAATAGCAGTTTGTATAGGCTTATATGAGGCATTGAGGCTTTCAATTCATATCTAAAATAAATTTGTAGACTAAGGGTGTTCACGTATTTCACATCTAAGTACCTACTTGTAATCAAAACTAAACTTATTTAGCACTGGCTCTCCAGCTGTAAACAAAAAATGTAAGTCATAAACTTGCTAATTGTTCTTCCTATTACTTGTCACAGGTAAAGACTTGAATGCCAATTATTTTGTGCATTTTTCTAATAGTGCATAGTGTTCTAGTAAGGTTCCACTAGATTTAAAATATAGCTAGATTCAAATATACACATATATGTATTTATGTATTCTGTAGGTATTATATAGTTATACATAATGGGCGGATATGTATGTGGGTACAAATGGACAATTTTATTAGTCTTGGAAGTTTTTTTTTAAACCAGTTTTTCCCATCAGTGGAATATCTACAAGTCATAATATCAAATATACTGAATAAGCCTCACATTAGTGTTGACAGGTCCTTGTATTAATTGTGTTTTCAAACTTTTACACCATTTACATATGAGTATTTTTTTTAATGAACTGTTAGAATACCCATGCTTTGAATTCATTCTACTCCAGCTTTTGGTTGGAAAGGTAATTTAAAAATAACAGTTCACATTTATTACCTTTTAAAAACAAGTTTTCAGCCTCGTGCTGTGGCATGTGCCTGTAGTCCTAGCTATTTGGGAGGCTGAGGCAGGAGGATCGCTTGAGCCTAGGAGTTTGAGTCTAGCCTGGGCAACATAGTGAAGTGAAACCTGGTCTGTAAATATTAAATGAATGAAACAAAACACACAAGTTTTCCACCTCACTGTTCAATCTTAGAATATTAGAGTGAAACACTAAAGTATTTCTTACTATTATCCCTGACCCCTACTCCATTTCTATGCCTTCTATTCCATGGCTCTTCCCAGGCCAGCCCACAGCCTGTTAATATTCTTTCTCCTCTGAACTATAAAGCTTGCAATTGTATAGGGAAAATCACACTGAATTTACATTATTTGCCATGCTCATTGTTTTTGAAGGCATGTTCATTTTGATGTCCCAACTCAATTATAAAGCACTTAGAATAATTTATGGGACACAGTGAGTGCGGTTAAAGTATTATTTGCAGTTGATTCTCAAACGGTAAGGGAGTTAGGGGAACCAATCCCCCCGGCAGTCAAAAACCCACAAATAACGTTTGACTGCTCCAAGGCTGAACTACTGTTACAACGCCCACTGTTGACCAGAAGTCTTACTGACACCATAAACAATACATTTTTTATGTTATATATATTACATACTGTATTCTTACAATAAAGTAAGCCACTCATAAGGAAATGTCCTATTCATTAAGTGGAAGTGGATCATCATAAAGGTGTTCATCCTTGTCATCTCCACACTGAGCAGGCTGAAGGAAGAGATGGGATTGGTTCTGCTGTCTCAGAGCCAGAGGCAAAAGAAAATCTGAGTATAAGCAGAGTCATGCATCTCAAACCATGTTGTTCGAGGGTCAGCTGCACTATCATTACTTGAGAGCAAGGATCGTATCTCTTAGTTCCTGGGCATCTCCTAACTTCTGTCTATCTCAGTTCCATATGTACCAAATTCACAAGTCTTCAATATGTTTCTTTTTAAAAATGTTATGGCAGTGTTGTAGTAACGTCTCATAGAATGTTTAGGAACTTACAGAATTTTATTAGACAATACCTAATTGGGTTTTTATTATACTAAGTATTGTTTTTGCAGCCAAAATATATTCTGACTCACCCCCAAGAAGTTTACTTTTGTTTATTTTTTTTCTACAGTATTAGAAAATGAAAAATAAACCATGGCTAGAAATGTAAAACTATATCAGTGTCAATCATATCTACAGCATAGAAATGTTTTGTAGGTACACAGACATACGGCTCTTGCAGCAAATACCCAATCACAGCAGAATATGCACACTACAACTCTCGCACGAGCTAAAGGGGAAATTCTCAGAGTCATTGAAATTCTTATTGAAAAGATGCCTACGGATGTTGTAGATCTTCTTGTGGAGGTAAGAATATCCTGTTTTAAACAATATGTCAGCAATCTAAATTAATTATTCCAGTCAAGTAATATAAATCAGTGTCTTTATTTCCAGCATCTCTGAAAGAGATGGAGTGTGTGTGTGTTGTGTGTGTGTGTGTGTGTGTGTGTGTGTGTGTGTGTGTGTGTATGAGAGAGAGAGAGAGAGAACCAAAATTATTGTACCATTTCTGGAAGCCTTATTTAAATTTCCTTAAAAACCAATTTTCATGTTCATTCACCATTCACATGGAATTGGTCTGTATTAGAGTAACATGTAAAGGTTATGTTCCCTTTGACATCTTTCATTATAAATAAAATATATAATGTGTTGAATAAAGCTACCTATTATATACATAAATATGAATTGACTTTAAACAAGTCTGTTGTCTTTATTTTATTGCACTGTCCTTTCAATTTCTTTTCACAGATAAGAGAAAGGAGAGGCTGTAGTATACACATGATTTAAATTACTTTTGTTTTTATTTTAAATACTTAAATCAAGCTATATAGACTTTTTACTGGCAAATGAGGCCTTAGTTAATCATGTACATTTTGGAAAATTAAGTATTGGAAATTAATTTTAAATCTGTTCTTTTCTATAAAAGGTTATGGACATCATTATGTACTGCCTTGAAGGATCTTTAGTTAAAAAGAAAGGTCTTCAAGAATGTTTCCCAGCCATCTGCAGGTAAAGAAGCCTTCAATAGCATGTGAAATAAATAATTTTCAGTAACAAATAATTTTAAAAAGTTTTGGCATGGTTAGTAGTCTTGATCAATTAGCAATCTAGTTATTTATTAATTAATGCCTGCTTACTTTCTAAGACCATAGAGGCAGATTATAGTCAAAAACAAAAATATAGTAGAGTGGGCTGTTTAATTGGGTGATGAAGATATTTTGCTCAAACCTTAGAAAAAATGAGTAAGAACATTCATTGAGTGCGTCTGTGTTCTTATATTCATTACTCTAATTATTATTTACATTACAAAATTGAGTTAGGAAGCTTCTGGCTGTGGAAAGAAAATGTTCTTTTTAGCCAGCAGACATCTTTATGCCATGTTTTCACTGATAAAGTTTATTTCTAATACAAAAGCCAGTCTTTGCATTACATTCTCTTAAGTATAGATGTTTTTCTTACGTGAATGCAGGAAAAGAAGCCAAAAAAAGTTAAAAATTTATGGACAATATTGCATTTGTTAAGCGTAACTTTAAGAATTGTATATATGTAATTTAATAATCATATAGCATATACTTATTATGGCATAAAGGGTTTTTTAGAGCCAAAATGTAGTAACGTTATGTTTATTTTTCTTTCAAAGCCATTTTAAACTTGGTTCTCAAAATGTTTATAGATTGAGGTACATTCTTGTTAAAAAAGTGTTTTATCTTCATGCAGTCTGTAGAAATAGTATTTAAATCTATTGAAGATAATTGTTTTTGTAGAAAACAGAACAACCAGTTATTCATAGTTATATAACATTTTCCTTTTTAAGACAAGATCAATGATACTCTATTTTTGCTCATTTTTATAAATACATTGTAGTGGAATGCTTTATTTCAGCCTAGAGGTTTCCTGAGACCAATGGCATTACCTACTATGCAAACGTATTTCAGCACGTATTTGCTGAATTGATTGTACTCTGAACCTTTGCATATCTTTTTCTATATTTAAATAGACCTAGTATCCTAGTCTCTTTATTTTGGAGTTTCTGATTCATGCATCCCAAAATTTAAAAACATAAACACAAATTTTTAAAAAGATTATACTATAGCACACATGTCTACAGTTGCAGATTTTCTTATGATAGGGGTTCAGCAAATTAGAGTACAGCCGTGTTTTAACATTATACCCTGTGTTTGGTTTATGGTCTTATTAAGAATTGTATATATTAAATCTTTCACACAATTAATTGATTTTAAGAATACAAGTAGTTGTTATTTTCCTGGTCGATTGTTTTTTATGGCAATTTCTAAGTGAAAATATACTTTTGCCTGTCACTTCCTGGAGGTGATGAGGAAACAGTTTTATTAGGGCTTATCTTACTGATTGTTAACAGTGCTCCTTACAGCACCAGCCACTGGCACGTAAAGAAGCTTCCTGGAGTTAATATAAAAGTGCTCAGTGTTTGAAGGATCTCTTTTTCCCCCTTTGCTAGAAGGCTGTCTCCTCCACAAGCCATGTCCTCAGTCCCTAAAACCACCTTAGTCTGTTGTGTATCCACTTTAGTTTGCTATTGTGTGGTCACTGAAGAGTTAGGGTCTTGCTAGAATGCTAAGGAGGCATGTGACTTAACTGAAGGCTTAGTATAAATTTTTTTTCTGATTTGGCAGAAAGCAATTGTATTTTGTTTATTAATTTAATAACATTTATTGAACACCTATTGTGTATCAAGTACTAGCCAGGCCTGGGGAAACAGTGATGAATAAGATGATATCCTCACAGGGCATGAAGTCTAATAGGGAAGGTAATTATACAGACAGATGACTCCAGCTTCCGTGTCCTATGCTAGCATAGAATTACATACCAGGGACTGAGGTAGGCAATAAATGGAGTGCTTAATTCTGGGTATGGGAATCTGAGAAAGTTTCATGAAGGAGAAGGCATAATGGTAATATCCATGAAAAATGCTTTAATAAAAGTGGTTGCCAAATGAAGAGAGGGATTTGCCTTCCGAAGGAGTTATGGTAATGGAAAAGTGGTGGTGGATTCTGGAAGCATCACAGAAGAGTTGATGAGGAGGGCTTTACAGGATAATTAGAGGTCCGTCATCTTGAATTGCAGAGGGAACCAGACTGACAGATGTTTGGCCGCTCAGAAGCCTACAGCAAATTTGGTAAATGCTGTGTAGTCGAGTAGCTAGAACGTAGGTTAAGGATGGGAGTCTAGTATAGTGCCTGAGTATAGAGAGCTTTGAATTTCACAGGAAGGAGTTTGACTATTACAGCAGGTCCTTGAAAAATGTCATTTCATTCAACGTAATTTCATCATAATGTTGATGAGAAAAAATAATTCTCAGCTGGAGCCACTGTCTGTGTGGCCTTGACACTTTCTCCCCGGTCAATGTGGTTTTCTCTGGGTACTCCAGTTTCCTCACACATCCCAAAGATGTGCCCATTAGGTGAACTAGCATTTCTAAATGCCCCTGCCCTGAGCGAGAGCGTGTGGTGTGGACACGAGCACTCTACCATGGGATGGCATCCTATCATCCTAGGGTCATGGGTGGCTGGAGTCTCTCTCAGCAACTCTGGGCTGGTTCTGCCTAGTCCCCTGAGTTGCTGGGAGAGACTCCAGCCAGCCGTGACCCTGAACTAGAATAAGTGGGTAAACAATGATCTTAACTTGTTTTTGTCACTGGTAGGTGGAATTCTTTCCTTGCTTTGTATCAGTCGCAAAGCAGGAAAAAAAGTCAAGCGAGCTTTATTCCTGGCCAGGCCTGTAGGAGGAAAGAACTGTTGGTCTAAAGACACCCTCTCCCTGAAAAAATAGAAGTCATGCTGCTTTTAAGGACTGGGGAGGGAGAGGAATGTTAGCATGCGCGGCGTGGGCCTCCAGATGCACAGGCTCAGTGCATAAATGTACGTCTTCCTACAACCCATGACACAAAATGCGAGGTGTTCTTTGGCGGGGAGGGAATTTTAGTATTATAGTGATAATGTTAATGATGTAAAGGCAACTAGTGGTCACTTGTTCCAGTTTGCACCACTTGGGGATCTTATCTCCCTCTGGTATCTGGTCAGGAATGGAGAAACTGTGGTGCTATTGGGCCATCTGGTTTCTTTACACAGCTGTGCCAGCAAATAAAGGGCATAAATAAAGAAAAACAGAAAAAGAACTTTTTCAGTTACTTCATCAGGGTGGCCCTGGTGAAATTTTTATTAATCTTTCTTAAATGTATGTAGAGCTCAACTTTATTTCAGTGTTTAATATTGGAAGTGTTTTGGGTCCTTCTAAGTTTGGCGATGTTTTGGTGACCAGAAATGTGCTGTAGAATCTTAACGCTGTTTATATCGATTAGCCTGTGGTACAATTGATTTCATTATACATCAGTTTTCAGGAACATATTAAATCCTCACATTAAGTGAGGACTTACTGTATTTGACAGGCAGTAGACAGAAAAGGTTAAGCAAAAATGTGTAATTCTTCTACCAGTTGATATAATTTTATGAAACATCAGATTTATAACAAAGTTATTAAATTTCATAGATATTATTAAGATTGTGAAGATAAAGGCCACATAGGCCCATTTATTTGTGAGTCAGCACATAACCTTAAAAGGATGATTAACAATATAAGCTTGTAGCTTATGCTAAGTGTGAGTTGCAACAGATGATAAATTATAGAGGACTTAAGAGAACATGGGATCTCCAAAGTTTTATGGGTCAATGCCATTCCATCTATTGGCTGATTTTTACTAGGTTAATAAATGAACAACAACAAAGATAACGTATCAGTAGGAGTTAAAATTATTTTATTGAATATCTGCCATGTCTGGAGCATTGTATTCTGCTAGGTGCCTTATAGCACTTGAGACTTCTGTGTACAAAATGCCTTTCATGAAATGTGAAACTCCAAAGTCAATGGCATGAATATCTGCGGTTCAGACATGTGATGTTTGTTTTTAAAATCTTTAGTTTTGTGTTCTTTTTTATCTTTCCTTCCTTTTACCCTTTTTAAAATATGCTATGGGTTTTATTGTAGACTAACCCTATAATATTGCCTATGCCGGAATTTAGTTCCTGTGGTTGATAGATCATTAAATGGTGTGAAACTTCATTTGTGTTCTTCATAAATGAAATATTTAGGGATGCATCCAGCAAATTGCTTATGATTTGGGTATTCACACATTACTAGTTTTCTGCGGATCTCTCTAATAATAATGTGAAACCCCAAAATTATAAAATATTAGCTAATATATATTTCAAAGTATTATGTAAGTATAAAAACTATAAGATGACATTAGTTTCATATCTGTAAAAAGGTAATAAATTTTTAATCAACGTTATAAACATGCTCTTAACATCTAAAGTTGTATTAATTCAATTAAGAGCTAATACAGTATCCTGAAGTCATTGGGTGTTTAAAAACAGAATGTATTCTGACTTAGGATATACATAAAATTAACTATTCTCTGTGAGTCCCAAGATAAAATAGCATTATAGAATACTGAATAATCTTGAGTTTGGGTTTTTTGATTTTATTTTGTTGTCTAGTTTTTTCACCTTCACCTTTGTAATTCTTATGTGCACCTGAGTTTTCATTTTTAGGTTCAGAGTTTTAAAACTCTAATGTGGTAATTTTTCTAAGATTTTTTTATTTTGATAGTTATTTATCAGGTTACAAATTAAGATTTCCATTTTATTAAAGTGGAGGTTATTAATGACTTAATGTATAATTTAATGAATGGTACATTCAGTCACAAAATTATAATGTTAACTGAATTTCTTTATTCTGTGATATCTTCAAAACATACTTAAATTTTAAGCTGTAAATTACGAATCTGTTGAAACCATTGATACAAAAAATTTAGTTTTAAAAATTTTGTTTATATAATAGCTTTTCCATCAGGTTTTAAAACTTTTTGATGTCTTCTGTTTGAAAACAGAAATGGATTAGAACACATGCCAGTAAAAAATGATAAACATTCTTTCTGTATCACTGACTGAATCTCACTTGTTGATATTAAAACATGGGATCATAGCAATGCATAATTAATAAGATAATACATTTTTCATCTACATAGCACTTTGCGGATAGCTAAATGTTTTCAGACGTATTCACAAGCAGATTAAAGAAGGCATTATATAAATGTAAACATTTTTGGAGAATTAGATTATATTTATTAGTTAAGTGACCAATAGAGTTTTAACTCCAAGATAAAACCCTATCCTTCTTATTATTTTTTTTATATCTAGCTTTTAACCGGTATGTATCCATTTTTATGTGCACGTATACATACATACACACATACTTACAACACCCACTTACCCTGTTCCATAAAGTATTTTAAACAGCTTTGAAAGTGAATATCATATGTAAAAAGAGTGAGGAAATTGGAGCAAAGGTAAAGTAAGAGTAGGAAAGGGAGACAAGGCCAAGGTGAGAATAGAAGTCCTCTGTATTTGCCGGGGGTGAGCCACAAATTTGTGTCTAAACCTTTTAGGGACCACTGCGCAAAGAAAAGCTGACTTCTCTGAACAGTCATCCTGCTGAGCTCTTCCGTTGTGCCGCTTGTGTCCAGCTCCATAGAAATCTATCCTATGTGCACTGTCGCGGTCCTAGAATAGTCTAGAGCTCTCTTTAGGACTGAGGTCAACATGAAATTGCAGGTTTCCATAGAGAAGACATAAAATATATGTGTAGTTTATAAACCAGGTAGTTTTAAAAGATTCCCTGATCATCAAGAACATGCTAGGAAGGAGCTCACACAATGGAGTATTAAACAAAGCACATTCAGTGCCAATTAGCTGAAAGAACTGAGGAAGCAGATAGGAAGGTGAAATTTAGAGACATGCAGAGTACTTGCTCCCTGTCAGGCACTGGGGAGAAGAATGATCTCAGAGTATTGTTCCCAGACTGCCTTCAAGAGAATGACCTGATTTCTAGGCTCCACCTGAGAGCCACTCCAGCAGACTTTCCTGAAGCCTAGCAATTTCATAGCCTCCCCTGGTGATTCTTATCAACACTCAGCTTTGAAAACCAAGTACTCTAGTAATCCAAAATCAAGAAAAACAAAACCTGAATCATTGTTCTTTTTGGCCAAGTTGTGTTACCTAAAATCTTAAATCCTTGGATGTTTATTCTTTTATATATTGAATAAACTTGGAATTTCTAAGGAAATGCCTGAACATATTCCTTCAGCCCATGCATTCCAAAGATGCACCCTGAGCGGCTTGCCCTTAGACAGTGCCACAGAATGCCTGCTGAAGACTTTAACTGCAAGTTTCATTCATCAGGTGCTATTTAAAACTCAGTTGAGAAACACAGAGTACTAGGAAGCTGGTTTAGAATACACGTGGTCCATTCGTTCCTCAGAGTATTCTAGTTTACATCCCTAGATTGAGTGAAATCGTCTGAGAGCTGCATGTTTGGCTTAGGCTGTCAGGTCTCCTCCAGGGTTTCCTTGCCTGTGTTCCTCTTTAGCATCGGGCCTGCCATTTGCAAGGAGGCACCTTCCAAGGGAGTGGGAAGAAAATGGAGGTGCCATTGTCTCAGGGCTGTCACGTCGATGCCATTTGGTACATTGTTTAGTGTCCCTTCTGTGAAGACTCCATCTGGACGTTTCTTTTAAATCTGGATGACAGCCCATTTTTGTTTGTTTTCCTGAGGAACCTTAAATGTGGTGTTTTTTTTGTGTGGGTTTTTGTTTGTTTTTTTTTTTTCCCTGTTTAAGCAGTGTTAATTTTAAAATTTGCCTTGGTCATTAAGCAGCTCAAATCCAAATTCCCTGCTTATGTCTAGGAAGTTACGGCTTTTGACTCCTGTATTTCTTTCCTCAACATCATACCTCCATCTCTGTCTTCCTTGTCTACCTTTTTAATAGATAGTATAAGCTTCCCTCTGTCCTTTATGTTGTGTATGTGTGTGTGTGTGTGTGTATATTATATATGTGTGTATGTACCTAAGTATGTGTATGTATGTGTGTATATGAAATACACACTTTTATTTCAAAAGCCATGAAAGTAAAAATAACCATTCTTATAAGAATAATACCAGCTATGATTAGTTTCTAAAATAAAAAAGACTTTTTTTGTATTAGCTGAAATACCTTAGATCTTCCTGGAGCCGTTTATATAGCTATAGCTATTTTTCTATAATAAATCCAGTAAAAGTTATAAAAATCACACACTATTAACTGGCTGTATTAACTTTATAGTCATAGCTTTAAATATTTCCTAATTCACATTTTACTTTCAGGGATATTAATAATGTAGTGTCATCTACTAATAATACAAGAAATTTGCTTAGATTTCAGTGCCCTTGAAAAAATATAGCACACTCATCCTTCAAAACACAGTTATACAAAGTAGTTCTTCTGTTATATTTTTCATCACTGTAACAAATATGGCTGTATTATTATGTAGGAGATAAACTGCATCCATTTTAAAGCACTAACATATTAGCCACAAGACTGCTGCAGCACTGAGTTAGTTTTATGTTTATGAATAAGTAAAATAGGAAGCACAATAAGGTAACATTTAAGAAATGAATCTCCGTAGGTTCTTTCTCAACTGGGCCTTGGCTTTGTCTTTAAGTGTCCTCAGTGATCTTCAAAAAGGCATCATCCAGCACTCTAGATAATTATTGTTAGAGGGTTCTGAGTAATTTACATTTAATTGCCTGAACTATAAATAATACAGCATCCTCAGTTAAAAATACCCTAGACGCCAAGAAAGTAGAACTGATTCCTTTCAAGGACTGGGAGGATAAACATGACTGAAGTTTCTTCAGAATTGCTTGTTAAAATTTCGTTGCAAGTTGCCATGTTACTGGATTCAGATCCCCTCGTGAAGTCCCTCACACAGAAGACCAATCAGCGAGGAGTGTCCATGCTTGACTCAGCTGGATTCTGTATTTTTCTCTGGTCACCGATCCATGCTGACTGGTATTACACTACTCAGTGCGACGCAGCAGCATAAAATGTGCAGGCGTAGAGCAGGGCTTGCGTTGTGTTCTGCACAGATGTGACTGAGCCAAGAGAAAAGCACTCTAGAACCTGCATGTGTGAAAAGCACATGTTCCAGAAGGAGTGCTTGTTTTTTATTTGACCAAAGTATTCTTTACTAAGGTCAGAATAGAGAAATGTAAGCTCTTAGAAGCTACTGTCAAGGCACAATTAGAAATGAAGATAAAATACTTCTACAAACATAATGTACTTTTTAAGTTTAAGGTGACTTTATTACAATCTTGAGGTCTGGCAGCGATGTAACGCATGACTAATAAAGGATTAGGGTTTTTTAATGAAACTGTAATTCGTAAGAGATTTTAGGATTTCTTCACAGCAAAAATTAGATACACCTCTAGATGTGATTTTTGGTCACTTAAGACTGCACAGTCATGCACATTACAAGTAGCTTGAGGAAAGGGGCTTTTCCCTTCATTTCTTTTATAGCAACTAGCAGAGGGCTCTGTCTGGCCAAAGACCATATGCCCCAGCATTCCCAGATAGGTCCTTTTGTCATGCACTTTTATTGTTTTAATTAAGGCAGTTTATTTGATGTATAACCAAGAGTGATTTAATTTTTACAGTTTTTAAAGAGTCATCAAGTAAATAAATTCACAGATTCCAAAAAAAAAAATCCTTTGTTGGGCTCTGTCCCAATTTTTAGTTTAAAAAATATACACCCTCACTATAGCCACTCAATAACTGCGGTTGAATAATGACACTAGCTGGGCCGCTTCATGTGTTCAGTCCTTAATTTCATCGTAATAAATGGTACCAGTTATCTCACTTAAGCAGTGACCTTACTGCATTATTTTCATAGAATTACAAGTTGTAAAATTTTGATTCTGAAAAGGACCTTCTGTCATGAATTACTTCCTCCTGTCTCTCATTTTAAAAACAGGCAGACTGACGAGCTTTTTTTGTGCTGACAGTCAGACCAAAGTGAAGCCAAGCTCTGCTGAACGGATCGCATACCTGCTCTGTGTTCTTCCGAGTTGAGTGTGCACTGTTACACAGGCTTGCACATGTCAGGAGCACACACAGGGATGAGCCATCTCATCAGAGGATGAGCTGACCATTGCTGAGGTCCAGGCCCAGGCCTCTTCCTCTCCATCCTTCATCTCACTGTCTCAGCTCCTCTTGGACCTTGCTCTTTAGAGAACTCTCTCTTTTATCCTTAATTTCTCCTTGTCTATGATATCGCTTTCTCCGCCTGGAAGTGTGTTTTATTCTCTCTCTCATGAAAAAACGCTTCCTTCTCTCTGCATCTTCTTCACCTACTGTCTAGTCCGTCCTCCTCCAGGACAAGGAGTCTACACTGTGTCCAGTTCATCACCTCTCCTTCTCTCTTAATCTACTCGAATCCGATTTTTGTCCCCACTAATCTCTCTCTCTCTCCCCCTTCTCTCTCTCTCTCTCTCTCTCTCTCTCTCTCTCGTTCACTTTCTTCTTCCCTCTCTCACTTTCTGCCTCTCTTTCTGTCTTTCATGTGCGTGCACATGTCCACACACACACATTACAAACAATTTTTGATTGCCAAATGCTTTTCAGTCTTTAAAAGTAGTGGTTCTCAAACTTTTTGGTTTCAAGATCTCATCAAAATTGAAGACCTTAGTTTTTGTTTATGAAGATTATAGATATTTTTATTTTTAAAAATTAAAACAGCATTTTAAAAATACTGATTTATTTAAGAAATAAACTTATTCACATTGATGTAAACACATTTTTATGAAAAATACTTTCCAAAATAAAGAGCAAATACTGAGAAAAGTAGCATTGCTTTACATTTGTCAGATCTCTTTACTGTCTAGAAGACAGGTGGAATTTAGTATCTGTGCATGTCGTTAATCTATTACATTATGTTGTTTTGGTTGAGATATATGGTCAGAATTTAAAAATCTGCTCTCACAAAGGTGTAGTTGAAAAGGGAGGAATGTTTTAATAGCCTTTTCAGATAATTTTGTATCTTCTTGGGTACTACACCAAAACTCAACATGTGATTGTCTTTTAAGGGTTAGTTGCAATATGGAATCTGCAGTCATATGGACTTTTACTGTCGTATTAAATCCACCAGTATATCTTGCACTTTGAATGGGTAGTTCGCCTGCCCATGATTTTGTAACATTATGCACTGGTCAACGGAGAATGTTGGTTCATTAAGTTATGTAGGCTCTCCATATGTGGTCATATTGCATTTCACAATATCAAAATACCACATTTGCTAATATGTGACCTGATATTAGCATATTTTGATCTCCTCAAAAAAGTCAGTGAGTGTTGAGAAGCCAGATACAGGTTTCCAAAATTCTAATTTTTTACTTGAATTTTTTGTTGGCAATAAATCTTGTCAGTTGTTTTCCTGGAAAGGCTTAACTTTGTTCATATTCAAGAAAGTATCTCTCAAATAACTATAGTTTTTCTCTCAGTTATGCTTTCAAATAAATGTCATTCGATGAAAAAAGCAGCTAGTTCATTTTGCAGATTAATCTTCTAAGCGTTTTTCTCCAAGACAACCATGAGATTTCAGGATACAGTAGAAGTGCTTTCTCTGTGCTTTCCACTTTGTCACACTGAATATTGAAACAAAGTGTACTCAAGGGTTGGAATGTAATCGGTTAATAACTTTTTCATCATGGATATTCTGAAGCAAAACCGTTTTGTTGTTTTGCTCATTGCCAGCATGGCAGTGAAAGAGTGTAAGGACTGCTAAACTATTACATGTCAGTGCCCCTTCGGGTTAGAGTGCTGGCAGTTTTACCCATCATCCCTTTTCATCAGTGCAAAATCAACATGATGAAAAGGCCAAATAATATCTCAGTATTTTTATGAAAATAGTTTTGATCTCATCGACTTCTCCAAGGAACATAAGGCCCCAAGGAATCTGCAAACCACAGTTTGAGATTTAGTGAAATCCTGTGTTGCACAGAATCACAAAACTTACTTTTTCTTTCTTAAAACTCTTTTATTTTCTGCACCTCCTGTATCCCAAAGTGATAACCTTTCCTAGGATTCAGTAACTGGAGAGAAGGTAGGCTAGATTTTGGGAAAACTAAGGCTAGGTTTCCTGTAGCTCAGTAGAAATCCGGAAACTTCTCCTTATTTTAAAGGACCATTAACTTTTCTTGGGATTCCTGACTGTCCTCAAATTCCAATGCCACTGGTTCCAGAAGTGGACCTCCTTAAGGAACGAGGGGCGTTTGATGTTAAAGCACCATGATGCATAATACTTGGCAGCAAATCTGCCTATCGTTTAGAGGTCACATTATAGATGACATCCTATTAAATGTGACAGCCTTGCATTCTCTAAGTGCCGTTCTCAAATTCTCTAGGCTCAGGGCACATTAGTCTTTTTTTTTTTTCTTCTTCCTTTAATAAGGCCAAGCTTATTCCTACCTCAGGACTTTTGTTCTTGCTATTTCCTCTGCCTAGAAGGCATCTCCTCCAGATATTGATGTAGCCTGCTTGGTCTCATCATTCAGGTCAACCTCCTCTGATTCCCTGTGTACAACAGCCTCCTCACCATCACTCTCACATTACCCTTTTAGCTTCACAGAATTTATATAATCTACACTCCTCTTGTTTATGCTTTTTTTTTTTTTAACTCATTAAGCCCTTAAGAATGGGAACTTTTCTGATAAATTCCTCTTATAGTCCCCGCAGCCTTCATTGTTGAATGATGAATGCAGAGACCTTGTGCCTGCACTGAGGATTAAAGGGGCTGCTCCTGGAGCAGAGAGACAGGAGCACACTCCCTTACCTCTTTCTCACACCCTCTTTCTCACTTTTGTTTCCTTGGCTTTCCCTTCTCTAGTTCCCAGTTACCTGTTCCCCATCCTAAATGTCATCTCATCTTGTCAATTCCAAAGTTGTCTTACGGTCTCTTCTCAGCAACCCTACGCACTTTGTGTTTAGCTTGCTTTTGTTTCTTTGAAACAAAGTTCTCAAGGCTACAGAATATATATAATTTCCCAAAATATGGAATATATATGAAATCTTAAAAGATATACACAGGATGTATATATCTTAAGCTACATATATACTATATATCTATCCGTATTATACATATATCTTAAGATATTTATATGCACACTATATGTATATACACATGCACATATACACATATATACACACAATGTATATAGTCTGCTTTTTCAAAGATTTAGACTAAGTGAATAATTCTCAACCTCTTTAATATTAGGACCCCTTTAAACTCTTAAACATTATTGAATAACTCAAAGAACATTTGTTTATAGTGAGTTATAACTATCAATATTTGCCATATTAGAAATTTAAACTGAGAAATTTTTTAATTATTTCATTTAAAAAGAACCCATTATATGTTAAGATAAAAATATTTTTATGAAAATTGATGTTGGCCAACTTCTTTGATTTCTGGCTTAATAGAAGTCAGCTGGATTCTCCTATCTGCTTCCACCTGTAATATCTCAGATCATGTAAAATCTGGAAAACTCAGCTGTACGTTTGTGAGAAAATGAGAGTGAAAAGGGCAGATAACATCCTGGTGTCAGTATGGACACTTGAGAAGCACTGCTGTCAGCTGTCCCTGTGACACTGCCTCTGGTGAGACCACGAATTCCAGGTGGTGGGAGCTCCCACCTCTGCCGCCCCAGCCATGCCGTCCGGGGCACATCACTCGACTTCAATTTCCTCCAGTATGAAACAAGGGCTCTTGTGCCCACTAACCGTGGCAACATTCAACTCTAAAATTGTAAAACTTTTGTGTAGCAACTACTTTTCTCATGACTGACTTACAAATATATGATTACCAATCATTATCTTACCATAAATTCTGAAACATATTAAAAGATATGCATCCTAAGGTAGGGCTATATGAATGCTGCACCTTCTTCGATGCCTTCCTGAAAATTCTTTGAAGTAATTAATCTCAACCTAATCCTAAGCTAAGACTATTTAATGAACAAAGAACTCAATATGGAAAGTAAACCACATGTTTAAAGAGAAACAAGGAGTTCCTATTTTGTTTAATGCTATTTTTGTAATTAAGTTTCATGGGGAGAAAAGTTTAAGTGGAAACCAAAGGGATAGTTTTTTAAAAGCATATTATCTCTGCTACATTCAAACAATGGATTATTATTCAGCACTCTTAAAAATTAACTGTCAAGCCATGAAAAGACATGGAGAAATGCATATTACTAAATGTAAGAAACCAATCTGAAAAGGCTATCTATTATATGATCCCCAGCTATATGACATCCTGGAAATGGCAAAACTGTAGTTGGTAAAAAGATTAGTGGTTGCCAGAGGTCGGGGCAGGAAGGATTTTTCAGGGTAGTGATACTGTGTTATGTGATACATATGATACTCTAATGGTAGATGAATGCCATTATACATTTGTCAAAATCCATAGAATATACAGAGCCAACGCTAATGTAAATGATGTGTAAATTTATCAGAAAGCTGCCACCCTGGTACAGGATATTGATAGTGGGGAGGCCGTGTGTATGCAGAGATGGAAGTAACATAGAAACTCTACTGTCTCCTCAGTTTTGCTTTGAATTTAAAACATCTCTTTAAAAAACTGTTTTTTTTTAAAGTGTATCATCCACTTAGTATACTTACTAAAGAGTTAAATCAATAGAAACATCAATCATATTTAATTATGATATTTACCACACTATATGGTGGTTATCTTTTAAACCTAAGAATAAAAATGAAAAGAAAATATTTTAATTGGCTGGTTTTTAACAAATAAATGGTTAATCTTGTATGCAATTCCAAAATTAGAAAAATATAAGCCACTCAAGAAATAGGAATCAAAAAATCAAACCTGTTCAGTTTAACAAAGTAAAATAATTTTTAATCACTTGTGGACTTCTCTGAAAAATTCCAATTCATTCAGTTATTTGTCTCTGCTGTGTGCCATGCTGGGTCCATCAGGTAGTCCCTGCCATGAAGGGCCTTAAAGTTGGCTTGACAGACAGAGAGGTCAGTCAGTGAGCTGTCACAAACACTGCGAGAAAAGGGTATCCAGGACACACAGAAGAGTCCTAGAGCCATGATAAGAAGGCCACAAAGGAGGGAGCTGGCAGTTGTGCATAGAAGAAAGGAGACCTGGTAGTATTTTAGCTGAGTTTTTAAAGATGAGTAGATGTTTATGAGGTAAACATATCCTTCTGACTCCAAAATCTATGCTTATTTTTATATGTAAGAATGACTGTCATTGAACAAAATGTTACTGGAACACTGTTGTGAATGATTGACTAATCAGTGATTACTTTGCAAAAATTACTGTGTGTCTTCCTTTACATTGCATATCTCATGGCCAAGAATGAAGACATTCTCAAGCACCCTGTGCATAGAACTGAACAATGTATGTAATGACTCAACTACTTTGGCTTTTCAGTAGATATTAAAAACATTAGTAGTGGCAAGGAGGATACTAACTTTAAAGGACTTGGGGTATAATTTTCTCTGATTTACTTAAAATGGATAAAGCACATAAGTTTTAATAGCATTGACATTGAAATTTTAAGTGTTTAATGTTGTTTTTGCTGCTGGATTTAACTGATTATCTTTTAGTTGACCTTCATTGGAAGTTATCTTGTAATATTTACATAGAAAAATGTGCTTTATATTAAAATACTCATTCGTTTCCTCTAAATGATATTATTTCTTACCATTGTTTATATTAAATATAGAGAACTGTGGCATATCATACAGCCATTAAAAAGATTGTGAGGTAATCCATTTCTATTGACATGGAAAGATGTTAGTAAAGATAAATTTTTAAAAGAAACTAGCAACATTGCAGAAGAGTATCTAAAATAAAATAATTGTTAAAAAAAGAAAACTATATGTGAAGATCAGTATTCATACATATACAGGTATATATATGAAGGGAAAAAATCTGGAAAGACACACCCCAAGCTATGACTGGCAGATACTGGGAGTGATGGGAGGGGATTGTTGGTAAAGAGTAACTTTCACTTATTAACTGTTTTTCTGTAATAAATCATCTGTATTTCTATTTTCAATGAGTGTGTGTTCCTTTCAAATTGGATATATATTAGAATAATGCAAATTTAAAAATAGTAAAAAGTGTCATGGGGAAACATTAAAGCTATAATTTTTAAAATTCGAAGTAAAAAAAAAGTATTTAAACTTTTGAACTGAATAAAAAAACTAATCTAGACAGAACAGTTGAAAGTCTGTATTTTCAGAGATAGCTTACCTTTTCTTAAACTTCGTTATTATGTAGACAGACTGATTGATTTTGCTTTTCAACTGAAAAGCTGAATCAGCTCTGTTCACGCTAAATGGGCACTTAAAATCTAGTAAGGAAATGAACACTGTCTACTTTAGAACAGTACATGAGCTCATTTTTTAAGAAACTCCTCCAAACCTGTGGTTTGTTTTTAATCCCATATGGTGATTACAATAATGGAATGTAAAGTAGCTTCAGTCCTAAATTCCAGTAAAATTCATAACTTAGGTTCCATTTTGTAGAATACTTTTCATGATAAATAATTATAGATGTTACTCCTATATTCACTAGTAGAAATCCCTCTAAAATCATTCTAGTCCAGTTTGTCTACCCTAAAAACTCCCAGATGAGTGACTGTCTTTTAATACTAAAGTTCTTCATATTAAACCAAAAAACTCTAGACCTTCCAGCAGTATTCCATTTCACTGTATAACAGAAGGAATATTTAATTTTCAGCCTGTTCGAAATGCAATAAAAAAGTGCTTCACACCAAATCCCTATTATGTATACTAGCAAATTTAGACTGAAACTATAAAATAATTTGTAATTATTATCAGGTTTATACTTGCAAATCATAAGTATTTTTAAATATATAAATTTAAAATATTCTGAGCATTCATTTTCCTTATTTATTAGCATGTTATTAGTTGGCATTTACTTGCCCTAGGAAAATAGCAAATTAACTACATCTTATTTAATCTTTCTGTAATATATATTTGGAAATGCAGGTGATTGATGATGATGATAGCTGATCAGGTTTGCATGTACCTACCAGTATTTACCATGTGTCAGGCACTGTTTTAGGTACTTCTGTTGCATTAACTTATTTCGATTACACAACACCATAATAAGTAGTATTATCATTTCCATTTTCCATATGAAGACGCTGAGACATAGACAAGGAACTTACTCACAGTTACACAATTAGTAAGTATAGATACAGGCAATAAGGAACCTGTTTCTCAGCTATTGTGCCTCAAACCCCAAATATGCATGGTATTTTTTCCTTGCAGGATTTCTGATGCCTGGACAGCCCAGGAAGCATTTTTGATCTTGCTTTTAACATGCCAGCTATAGTGTGCTTATGGCAAGTTTTTCAGAGGGAAACAAATTTGATTATTAACTACTCAGCAGGAAATACATATTGACTGTTTACAGTGTGCAAGACCCTGATTGGGAAGTAGGGACTCTCAAATGGAATTACCCAGTGTCCATCACCATCCCAAAATAAGAATATTTTATTTGGTTTTTTGAACTAATGCTTGCCACAGGAATGAAGCATTTCTGGAAAACATTTCTCTACCCTCCACCATTCATAGCCCCAAAAACTAACAACACAGCCACTTTGATGTCTATGAATTTTTCAAACATATTAGCAGCATGGCAGTCTGGAATTCTGGCGGGTGTGCACAGACATGTTCTAGAGAGTGCCTCTTCCTGAACAAAACTGTCCGCCTTGATTCTGGCTGTGGCATCTGTAGGGGCTGTTGACCAATTCTCTGAACACCTACTCTTGAATCTTTCAGGCTGAGCTCCTCAAGTGTGTGGCCCTGAAAGAGCTCTTTGGCGTCTTGTCCTGTCTAGTCAAGGAGGTCAAGGTGGTTGGTTGTCGCTGGTACCTTCTTGGGGTCAAAGTAACATGTACATTGCTCCACTGTAGAAATCCTGTTGTTCTTTCCTGTAGAACCCGCTTGCCTGGGTGGCGGGATCAAATCTTTCCTGTGGTTTTATTGGGAATATGTCATAAGTATTTCTTTTCCCATCCAGTATGCATGATGAATAAAGGGATGCAACGTGCAGTTGATTAGATTTCAAATAATTTTTCTTTACATTAAGAATGTAATCTACATGTATAACCTTCAGACTTCAACCAAGTGAGTCAATCTAAAGTCACTTTGTGCAAATTAAAACAAAAATGTGATACTATTTTTGTCCTCTTATTGGCAAAAAGGTATGGAGTTTGCTAATACCAAGTAGGAACACTCTTGAAAAGTGAAGGCAATTTTGCATTGTCTGTTAAAATTTAAAATGTGCATATGCTTTGGTGCAGCTTTGGTGAATGTATTCTACAAAAATACCTAGGTATACAAGGGTCTATGTACAGTATAGCCCATGTTCCCATCAGAATGGTTAAATAACATAATGTGCATACACAGAACTACAGTGCAGATGTGAGCAAGAATGACCTGAGATCCATGTGTGCTGACATGAGGGGACGCCCCATGAAGAAAATGAAGTTGCTGAAAAGTATGTGTACTGTGTACATCACTTTTGTATTAAAGGTTAGAAAATAGACTATACTTTCAGGGATCATTTCTTTGGTTGGTTAGTAGAGAAATTGCTCTGAACATGCAGAGCAGAAACCGCAAAGAGGAGGCGCACCATCCTCTCCTGAGCGTGTTGCTTCCCTGCAACTGCCTTTGCCATTGATGATTGTTCTTTTCCTCTGCAAGAGTAAGAGGGGGAGGACACAGTCTGAATGGTTTTGTCTGTTTGTTTAAAAAAAAAAAAGGGTAGAAAAAGCTCTCAGAAGATCCAGTAAATAGTTAACGGCAGTTACTCTTGGTGGAGTAGGAATTTGAGAGGAAAGACTTACTTTTTATTCTACATATATTGGTGTGTTTTGAGTTTTTTACAAGTATATATTGCCTTAATATTTTCTTAAGAAAAACAATCAAATTTTGTGAACCATTTTAAATCCATGTTAAGAATTTCTAAAAACAACTTCATAAAAATTACTCATAATACCTCAGTTACTTATGAAAATACATACACAAATACTTAGGACAGTGCCTGATACGTAATAGTAAAAGTTAGCTGCACATAGTAGTCATTGTGATATTATTTTGGGGGAAAGGATAGTTGTATTCCCTATATTATCTTCTGTATATGCTAAGATTTAAGGTGGTTTCATGTGAAGCTGGAGGTTAATCTTAGATTAATTGAAGAGTGTTTCTTGTTGCATTCTAATGTTCAAGGAAATGATATACAGCAGTACCTTAACATCCTGAGATCATTGCAAATGACCAAAATCATACTTGAAGTGATTTTACAGGTTTCCATCTTTCTCCCAAGTCCTCGTTCTGCTGAGAGTTGCATGTTTTCTATTTCTTTTTTCAAATGAACTTCTAAATTACACGCGTTTTCTCTTATTTGGGGACCATTTTTGATAAAGATTAAAAGTTCATCAATTCAAGGAAAAGTATGAATAGGGAGTGCCAAAGTTGTTTAGAAACTCAGGCACTTGGTATTTGGCAAACTCCCAAGCAATGTAGTGTGCTTCAAAGTGATTTGCTGTGCCAGAGCAGACTCGGTTCATATTAGTATTTATAACTCAAACCATCCTTCTCTGGGGTTTGTACACCCCACTGTGAGTTGCTTCTCAATAGTTTGAAGTCACAAATACATCTTAAAAGAACTGGATTGTATCATTCCTCCCCAATAATCTGTTCTAATAATAGCTAATAATGATTGATAAATGATGATCTGTTCATTATGTTTTGTGTGATGATACCATTTTTATTGAAATTTATGTGTGCTGATAGAAATCTTTGGCAGATTCTTAGAATCATTTTTTTTTACCAGGACAACATTTAGATTGAAAATATATTTTGTTGTGTATATTATTATTATTTAGACTATTTGTATTTACCTTTTTGAATTTCAGCTCATGCAATCTTTTCTAATTCCCTAATATATAATTACATATTTTTATTATATAACTGTCAGTCTCATGCTGAGGTACCCAGACTCCAGGAGCCTTTACAGATAACTTCTTGTAAATCTACAATTGTTTTGTCTCAATTGAAATACATTTCTTTTTTTTTTTTTGAGACAGAGTTTCGCTCTTGTTACCCAGGCTGGAGTGCAATGGCACGATCTCGGCTCACCGCAACCTCCGCCTCCTGGGTTCAAGCAATTCTCCTGCCTCAGTCTCCTGAGTAGCAGGGACTACAGGCGTGCGCCACCATGCCCAGCTAATTTTTGTATTTTTAGTAGAGACGGTGTTTCACCTTGTTGATCAGGATGGTCTCGATCTCTTGACCTCGTGATCCACCGGCCTCGGCCTCCCAAAGTGCTGGGATTATAGGCGTGAGCCACCGCGCCCGGCCTGAAACACATTTCTAGAAGGGTCATGGGAGAGCCCGTTTTTTTATTTCTGCCAGTTTTGGACAATTTTTGTTTCTTTTGTTATTCATCTCAATAATTATTTTAGACCCTATAGAATATCCATTAGACATAAAAATCCATGTTTAGCATAGATTATACACTGGTGACTGAAGGATAAGTGTAATGTTTCAAACTTTACTTACTGTGGCATCCTACTTGTTTGGACCATATTTATGTATTCATGCAAAACACAAAGTCCCTGATGGAGGATAAAAAGCAATAAATAAAAATTGTTGTTTCATGTCTTAGTGGTGATGGGCATAATAAAGAAAAAGTAGGATATTGGGTTAAAAGTAATGGGTAAAGGACTGTTGTGTTAAACAAGGTGGCCCATAAAGGCCTCCTTGGTCAAGATAACTTTGGAACGGAGACCTAAATGAAGTGAGGGCATGAGCAACAGCGGTAACAGGCTGATGAGGTTTTCAAGCAGAGGGGGCAACAACTATCAATATCCAAAATGGGAACCCCTTTGGCATATTTAAGAAAGTGCAAGGAGATCACTGTGACTAGAGCGGCATGAACAAAGGCAAGAGATGCCAAGACCTTGAAGGAAGGTTGTGAACAGAAGAGGGGTGATTTGATTTATTGTTGAAAAGTTACTCTGACTGCATGTGGGCAATGATGAAAGCCTGGAGATGAGTGACTTTCAACTTGTTGATGACCACCTCAGCTCCAGCAAGAAATACACTTTACATCATTGCCCATTTCTACTTTATTCTTCTTTCACTGATTTGAGTGGTGCTGTGCTCTCTGGCTTCACAGTTTCCTTGTGGTCCACCTAGCAGAGGAGAACTGTTGTTCAAACGTCAATATTAGAGAAGGATTCTTGCCAGGTCATGACCAACTGTCTAAGTGACGTGTTATCAACCCAGTGAACTGGAGACTGAGGCACCATTTCCAGAAAGCTCGGGACACAAGAACCCTTACTCTGAGACCCCCAAATTTTAGAGGAATGTTCATCCCTTAGGAAAAATGCAGTCATGCAAGATTGTTCAAGATTAGAAAAGGACAGCTTTAAAAACTGTAATGGACCCTTCTCTGCAATCCATTGATCCCTTCAAGTCAGGAAGCAAGTAATGCATATCTTACCATCCTTCATCTTGACAGACCCTACAAGGAGGACTGGCTCCAGGAAAAAGTAGACTAGGAGTATGGTGGGCTCCGGAAGCCTCAGCAGGGATCGGTTCACTGCAGCTGGTTCCCGAGGTGGATACTTGGGAAGTGACTGCGTACATACCACTGATTTCTTCTGTTAAGAGAGCCACTGCTAAAGGAATAAAAGTTTAACAAGAAATCCTAAGATTAAAACATGCCTTAAGACCTTCACTGTCCAGAATTCTTTTATTGTTTACAAGTATTAGTCCTGTAGTAAATTCCAAAGAATGAAAAATACAGACCTGTAATATATATGGCCCTTTCAGGCAGAGTAAAGATTTGATTCTAAGAATAGATTTGATCTTTCTTTCTGCCATAAATAATGGTGTTTGTAGATGATATAGAAGGATGAGTTTGATATCCAGAGCATAGAAAATGGGCTGTGTAACAAAATCTTTTTGGATTCCAGTTTCACTGAGTAAGATTTTGTCAACACAAGTATATTTTACCAAGGTATTGTTTTCAAAAGGGTTATTTTGGGGGTAATTATTTTCAGTTTTGCAGAAGGATGTTGGCAATATAGTTGTTAAATTTGTGCAAGTAATAGGTAAAACAAAAGACCACTGCAAATTGTATTTTCCTATGCCTGTATTTTCCTGCACAGAATAAATATTTGCTAAAACATTTGTTAGATATTATATTCCATGTACTCAAATAGGAGATAAATTATTCATGAGTATATGTGTATAAATATAGATGTAGATATAGGCATATAGATACAGTGATGCCCAATACTTACACATTGTGATTATTGAATAACAAAATAGTAAATGTTTTTTAAGCTCTTCTAAATCACTTTCATTTTCAAGCATGAGAATGGTTGGTTTTGCATGCCGATTCCTACTCTCTCTTAAAGGTAGAATAATATTCTTTGGGCAAGAAGAGCTTTGAAAAACTAGCTTTTTCCTAAACACTTAATAGCCAGGGAAGCTTCATATGCTTTAGGAGCTTTCTGTATTCTTCCTTCTCTCAAACCAATGTAGAAAGAGAAGAGTGCCAGTCATGAGCACAGAAAATCCACCCAGCAGGACACACTGAAGTAGTTTCCTTCCTGTTACTAAAAGTTCAAAAAAATGAAGTATTAACCTTCCACTAAAGGGGAAGAGGTTGGTTATTCAGTGGGGCTTAGGGATGGCACAAACATCTCATTCAGTATATTACTTGGTGATAAGTAACAAAAGTTTAAAAATTTAATGGCTTGTTTTCCGGATTTATGAAATATATATGAATGTCATAGTGTCTGCTAATGCCAAATGGCTTTGTCAGAATATCACTGCTTCAGAATTCTCCCACATTTAAACATCTTGTCTCTCTCAGCCTCTACTACTAGAATTTCAGAAATGCTGTCCCATGCCTTAGTATATTTACCTCAAGAAAGCATTAGAGAAATGAGATTCTTTTTCTGTCATGTTTTGCTTCCCCCTCCCCCTTATAAAATGTAAATATTAACAGAAAAGTTAGTTTGGTATTATGGAACCAAAGAGGAAAAGACAAGGAATGTACAGTAGAATTGATGCAAACTCCTCCTAAATATTTAGGGTACACTACATGTTCATCTGGGCAACTCACACCGAGACAATAGGACTAGATAATGGGAAGATACATTCAAAACCCTTTGCAGATATAAAATCATTTCTTATTTAGACTTCTAATAATTTTTATTCTTAGCTTCAGGCCATAGCCATATAGACATGAAATCAGTATGGCAATGCACAGATAAGGAATTCAAATACTTAACCTCATCCTTAAAATTAATCTAGAAAAATAAAAATAAACACTAACTCGCTCTCTTATAATCTTCAAACCATCCTCACTAAATCCTGTTTTTATGCAATACAAAATAAGCACCAAATATGCTTATTCGTACTGCTAAAAGCCACAGCTATCATTTAGGTAAGCTGGTAAACATGGGAAATCAGGGGAACTTGACAGGATAACTTTTTCTGATGGATAGCTTTCTAATTTTACTCTAAATTATGTATACGAACTTAAGCATAAATTTTATGTAGCCTTTGTATGATTGTCCTGCCAGAAAGTATATATTACTCTTTAATACTGCAATAAACCAGGAGAAACATAATTATATGGAATATGTAACCCTTTTTATCTTTTCCATTTCTATTCAAATAGAAATATTTGCATAGTAGTCACTGTAGCAAAACCGTATTTTCATATGTAATCTTTTTGTATTTGGCCCTTATTTCTTGTTTCAAAAATTCAAGCATGTTTGTGATTATAAGTTGTTTTCTGTTAAGAGGCCAAAGTGATATTGTATATCATTGTTCTTTCAGTTGATTTTCAAGAATTACTAAAATGAAACATTTTTGAAAAATCATAACATATTATAGATACATTTACTTCAAAATGTATATCAGAGCTGGCTTTAACCTTTGAAATGTTGCCGTCCACCTCCATGTGCAGGTTGTCTCACCTGGCTTCTTGTTTTTGTTGTTAAAATTTCAACTCAGGTTCTACATGGTCAGCTACTATGAGCGAAATCACAGAATAGCAGTTGGAGCTCGCCATGGTTCAGTGGCCCTGTACGACATCCGGACTGGAAAATGTCAGGTAAATAAATCATTGTGACTTCCTCTCCATAAAGCGTGGAAGTTATTGAAAGGAGAGAGAGACTAGCACTTCACCAGTTGACATGCTGAGCTGCTGGAACATTATGGATAATGCTGAAGGGATCAATAGTTTAATGAAGGACGCAAAGAGTATAGAGCCCTACTGTCTTCATTCACTGGGACTGAAGGGCTGCCACAGAAGAGTTCGTAAGAGAGCCCAGAGTGAGGTGGCACTGCTGACAAACTATTTTGCAATACATCTCTTCTTACGTTAAACAGAGTTTTCTGATCTTTTTATTTTTGCCATGTGTTTTCTGAAAAGTTCAATGAAACATTATTATGATACAATGATGGAACAAAAATTAATTTTCTCTCTAAGTGAAATCAGGTATTTCACAATTATAAGACAGTGATCTAGTCAATTCAAGAAAGAAGAAATCACAACAGCATTTATTATAGTTCTATGTAAAGGAAATAGATGCTGTACTGGAAGCACTACTTCTTGTATTTTTATAACACTCTTGATGCTTTTATAACACTTCACTGTTTATGAAAAATTCTTCTTGATTTTGATCCTGATCTTAATCACCTGATTCTCAAAATATACCAACTGAGAAGACAGGGCAAATCTAACCCCACATTAGATATAATTTAAGGCTCTGAAGCACAGAGCCTTAAATCACTTTGTCCCAGAGTCACACTATTACTTAACAAAATCAGGGTTAGGCTCCACCGTGATCATGGTAAAGTTATAATGTTGCATTGGTAAATAGTTCCAGGTCACAGCTTCTTGTATTTCTTTGTAGCATTTATTAATGTGAACATATTCAACCATACTATCATATCAGGAATTTCCAGAAGGATAGGAAGAAATTTGTCAGGATGTGGCTGAAATGTTAAACTGTCTGTTTAATTTAATGAACTATTAATTAACTATCTAAAAGATTACTTGGCTTTTTTTTCCATGAAGTAGTTCTAAGAGATGGTAACAGGTATCCAGGTGTTAGAAGGCAAAAATTTCAGGGGTCCGACAAATTTGGGGGATACTGTTAGAATGTTTCTTCAGGCCTTCTCAACGTCTCTAACGTGTGACTGTATATTGTGCATTTTTGGGAGTGCAGTTGATGCACTATTTGCCATATTTATTTAACTGTCAATTTTTGTTTGTGCATGTGATTTTTTAAAAGACATTAACTCCCCACCATATTCTTCTCACTGAGAACAATGAAACCACTCTGAACACTTGTTTAAAAGTTAAATTCCATGTAGTTTATAAGATCCTTTCATAAGAGAGGTTCTTTAGATAGCATTTTCAGATTTTCTTTTGTTAAGACAATTTTTAAAATTGGAGTATATTACTGCTAGTAGATTTGAGAGACATAAACCACAAGCATCTCCCAGGTAAAGAAAAAAAAAGAACAAAGGTGACCTTGTGAGGCTTCTTTAGAAATGAATTGAAAAAAATCACAGAGAGGACCCTGTTACCACATAAGACACAGCTGCCACCAGCAGAGGGAAAAGGGAGGCGACCCCAGGATGAGTTAGAGAACAACAGCTTTTAAGAATTAATGAGAAAGGACCACATTGTACTTAAGGATATGTTTCTTTATTTTTCTTCCTACTAAGGCGTCTCAGTGAAGATCTTGGTGGCATGCAGAAAAAATTAAGATTTTGAATATCTTATCCTTTTCAACTAAATTACTTGAGAAACATTTATCAGACGTTTTTTCTTAACGTGACTATGTAATGTCATTCATATTCTATTTTATGTATATCATTTTAGTATATTTAGACAGTTTATTTTTGTTCGGTTTGTTTGCTTTTGAGATGGAGTCTCTCTTTGTTGTCCAGCCTGGAGAACAGTGGCATGATCTTGGCTCACTGCAACTTCTGCCTCCCATGTTCAAGCGATTCTCAGTTGAAGCAATTCTCACCTCAGCCTCTCGAGTAGCTGTAATTATAGGCGCGTGCCACCATGACCGGCTAATTTTTTTGTATTTTTAGCAGAGACAGGGTTCTCACCATGTTAGCCAGGCTGGTCTCGAACTTCTAACCTCAAGTGATCTGCTCACCTTAGCCTCCCAAAGTGCTGGGAGTATAGGCATGAGCCATCACGCCCAGCCTATTTAGACATTTTTGTGTCCCCATAGTTTTTCCCTACCTCATCTTCTTGATTTTGATACCCAAAGTTATCAACCCAAATTATTGAATAACCTTCCACTTCTTATGAAAGGGAAGGCTGCACCTTCCTCTCATCATTCAGAACATGAAAACAAAGCTAAATCTTCAACGTCAATCATTACTTTTGTCAGTTACAGTTATATCCAGTGACACTGAACTTTTAAGCTATTCTCTTAATTCTTTTACTTTACTAGCATTATAATATTTGGAAAAAATGAGCCAACATCTGAAACAAAATATATAGATATGGCTACCATGTTTGGAAATGATGTGTATTATAAGGTGAATCAAATATTGAACTAAGAATACAGGAAAGAATTTTTTAAAGAATCTGTTGGAATCAGTTAACAGAGAGAGTGAGACAGTTTTTTTAGCATGGACAAAGGCATAGGGCTGTCACATAAAACATAGATATCAACGGATAGCTAGAAAATTCACTTGGCTGTAGGGGTATGGTCCCAGTTGGATGGAAAAATGAGGCATGACCACTTAGATGGGGGGAATCACACTGAAGGGGAAGAAAGGATCCTGAGGCTGAGAAGAGGCGCAGTGAGGCAGAGAACCCATGACTGAGAGACTGGGGGTCATATATGTCTCTTGTTGTCATCTTGAGACTGGTTGATAAAAGATAAAAGAAAAATTAAGCCTCTTTCCCTCAGCTTTTGGTATTGACGTCTGCCTTTTTTTTTTTAACCTTTTTTAAAATTTGTTCTTCCCAAACAGATTATGTAAAACCACAGGATAATATAGCATGTTGGTCTGAAACATGAATTGTCCTTATATCAAGGGTTGACAAACTGTGGCCCGAAGCTATCCCACCACTTGTTTTAGTAAATAAAGCTTTATTGGAACACAGGCACACACATTCATTTATATATTGTCTACTGCAATGGCAGAATTGAGTAGTTGTTGCTGGCAAATACTGTTTTGTGGTCCACAAGCCTAAAATATTTATGATCTGGCCCTTTACAGAAAGGGTTTGCTAACCTCTGCCTAAGATAATTGAGGAGGAAGAGTCAACTAATTTAACTAAAAGTTATTTAAAACATTATAGTATAATATAGTGGATAAGGATAACTAGAAATTTGTGTGGGCTTGAACTCCATCTCTATGTTAATGATTGTTAATATAATTATATTAATATAAGGTTAATATAATTAACTTTGTATCCTTGGAAAAGGTTACTAACTTCTGTAATCTGAAGTTTCTACATTTGTAAAATAGTAACAGAAGTAATGTCTATTATTGTTAGAACTGTTAAAGAGAAATTTATCTACACACTTGTTAACAAAAATGATAAGGCAGACTTTATCAAAGAGCGACATGGTGGTGGGCATAGTGACCGCAACGAGATCTCACAGTGAGGGAGAGACTCAGCTCCCGCAAGGACAACTGGGGATTTGTAACCAAGGAACAGAGTGGGGTCAGGGCATGGAGGATTGCAGTTGACCCTTTAACAAGGGTTTGGACTGTGTGGGTCCACCTACATGTGGGTTTTTTTTTTTTTTCCAATAAAAATTACCTCAAGTGTGCCTGCCTCTCCTGCCCCCTCTTATACCTCCTTCACCTCTTCTGCCTCTGCCAGCCCTGAGACAGCAAGACTGACCCCTCTTCTTCCTCCTCCTCTGCCTATTCAACATGAAGATGAGGAGGATGAAGGCCTTATGATGATCCACTTCCACTTGATGAAGAGTAAATAGATTTTCTCTTCCTTATGATTTTTAACATTTTCTTTTCTCTAGCTTACATAATTGTAAGAATACAGTATATAACACATATAATACACAAAATATGTGTTAAATGACTGTTGCATGTTATTGGTAAGGCTTCTGCTCATCTAGTGTTCTATAAGTAGTAGTCAAACTTGGTGAAAGTCAAAAGTTACCTGTTGACTTTTAACTCTGTGGGGGTTGGCACCCTTTACCCCTGTATTCTTCAAGAGTCAGCTGTACTACAAAGAAATATCAAGGATAAGGTGTTCTGGCTAAGCTGACTTGACAGGATCCTTACTGAAGGCAGGCCAGGGGATTAAGATATTGTAGGTATGGTCAGATGCCCAGGAAGGGGGATTTTCTCTAAACGGACTTAGGATTCTTGTTCAAACTGGATTCAAGAAGGACAGAGAGGGAAACCCAACTTCAGGCCTAGTCAAGCAGGGAACTCAGAGGAACCTGATGAAGGTTTAGGTCAAAGGAGAGAGTCTGTGTCAGAAGTCAATATGGTCACTTATGTAAAACTCTTAGCCAGAACCAGCCAAATAGCATTCAGTAAACTTTGGAGATTATTATATTAAAGTAAAATTGGAAATATATTGCATTACAATTAAATTCCATTAATTTTAAGGAATTTAACAGATGAACCTGGAGACATCTGGGCTTTTGTAGGTGGTAAGGCTAGGAGTTCACCCTGCTCAGTAGGGAACGCTTGAGTGGAAAAGCAGCACTGCCTTAGGTCATGTGAAGGTCTTCTTTCTGGAGGCTGCTCCTGCTTGTGGTGGTAGCTGAGTCTCCACTGATTATGGAGATCAGAAACTTTGATGCAATTCAGTAGTTAAAGTCCTGCTTTGCTACTGACTGTGCTTTTACTGGGGACTGCCAGCGAGTTAGGAATGTACCTGACTAGAATTTTGCTTAGTTTTTGTTTTTTGTTTGTTTGTTTGTTTTAATCTAACTCCCTATGAAGACGTGCTTAAATTTTGTTGATATTCTGTGCTGCTGCTAAGCAGATGAATTAGGGTCCCTGACTCCTTAGAGATTCAGGCATGTGTTTGGTTAAATCAGCAACAAAAATCTTCCCTCTAAGCAGTATTTGCCTTTGGTTTGGCAGACTTGATATCATATCTCACTGATTTCCAATCCTTTTGGAATGCATTCCTTGTAATAACTGCTCACTCTATGCAAGATTCTCTTAGGCCCATGTTAACTAGCTTTCCTCATGAAGTTTGTACGGTCATCCCTCGGTGTAATATAAAATGCTGAGGTATTTACGTATAACCTTGGCACATCCTGTCATATACTTTAAATCATCTCTAGATTACTTATAACATCTAACACAATGTAAATGTTATATAAATAGTTACACTGTATTGGTTAGGGAATAGTGACCAAAAAAAACAAAGTCCATACACACTCAGTGCAGATGCAGCCATCCATTTTGCTTCCAAATATTTTCCATCAGCCATTGATTGAACCCAAGGATGAGAAAACCATGGAGCGACTGTACAGTCACTTGGAGGCGTCATCCACTTTAGTAGATGTAGATACTTCTCATGCTTTTGTCATAGGGCTACCAAAAAAAAAGAAAGCAACGATGGATGGGAGAAAGAAAGTGTACCTGAAGACTTCTGTACATCAAATTATTAAAATAAGTTTACTATTGAAAAGTTTAAGTTCCTTAAAGAACCTGTTCTTAAAGCTTCCTGTTTTCTAGTGCCTGGTACAGAGTAGATGTGCAATGAAATGCATGATGCTCAACTAAAAAACTCTGAGGTTTTAGAGTAAAAAAACTTTAAAAATACAATATGACATGGTAAAACAAAACAAACTGTGCCATAATTATATCAAGTATATTAGTTTGGGTACAGTTATGTTTCAGTATGTCAGAATGTCAGAATCACCTTATCAAATTGTTGTTTCTATGTGGAAAGAATAGGATATTTTTTCAGAAAAAGCATAGGAAACCTTTCTTATGAGTCATGAAAGATATATCTATATTTCTATAGTAAACCATGGCCAGGCCTGCCATAGGCCAGATAATGAAAGAAATAAAATAGATGCAAAGATTGATGATATCTATAGAACTGTGGCAACTATGGTCTAACTCTAATCCCGTATAGAGCAAGAGGTAAATTCTGGAATGTTAACATGTGCCTTGTCATGCTGCCTACTGAGCACTGAGCCTGCAGGTTTGAGCTCCCCTGGCCTTGCAGATTCCCTTCTCCATGTGGGATGGATGCATTGACCTCTGATCTTCAGATTCCCCTCCATGAGAAGAGGAGTCAGTAGTAGGATACTGTGTGCATTTACTTGCACCCTTAACTCCTGAATATCCTCTGTCTCACTCTTTGGTTAATTCAGAAGTATGGAAGTGAAAGCAGCCCTGAGTGTTGTCCAGATCATTTCCACCAGTCTTTGAACCCTGACTTAACCCATCACTGTGCAACCTGGCTTACTTTCATTCTTCAGCCAACAAGGTTTCACCAACTAGTCCAGCAACATTGTTGTATACAAGCATTTGCATATACAAACTAATGGGAAAGCCAGACTAACTACGACCCCCTTAAAGTGTTCATGGAAGATGGGAAGGATAACCTCATTAAGGTTTCTTCTCTCTTTCACTTTTTTTTCCCCCAAATACAAACTAATTTTGAGAACTCGCCTTATCAACCTGTGGAGTGCATGTATTTCTACTTCATTCCTTATGGCTCCAGGGACCAGTTCAGGTTTTATGGGACCAGGTTTTTATATAATTTGGGGAGTTACCTTTAAGAAAAAGAAATCGAGTCCTGTGCAACAATATAAAATAAAAAATAAACTTAATTAGCTCCATAGAACATTTATTTTTAATAGCTCCTTTGAAATGACATCTTATCTTTTCTGTAGCTACCATTCTTCTTGTCTCCTTTCTTTTATTATTGTATGTAGTGAATGGTGGCCTACAGCAGCCCTCACCTTCTGGCTTCCACCTTTACTGAGCCTCTGAAACCACACACACCCTTGGCATGGCTTAATACAACTGACTTCCCTCTCTCAAATTCTATCTTTCCTTAACTTTCATACCACTGTCACCTGTCTTGGTTTGCATCTATCCCTTTTACTGGATTTCCTGATCTGTTAGAGGACCTTAATGTTAACTCTTATCACTCCACTAAAATCCCAGGGTATAGATTTCTTCTTTCATCTGTTCTTTTTCCTGACTTTGGCTGAAAATCCATACATTATTATTGATACTGATTATTCCCTCAAAGCAGGTAAGACCAATCAGGTCTCCAGCCAGGGCCCTGCCTAAACTCTAGCTTCATGACTTTTAACAATCTGCTAGCCGCTTCCATTTGGATATGCTGTTGTCTCAAATTCAGTGTGTCAGTCTCTCTAGCCCCTACTTTCTACCAGTATATTTTCTAACCTGCCTTTTCCTGTAACTGGCACGATAATATGGCACCACAAGTCATGTCGCCTCTCCTTCAGGTATCCATATCCAATTACTAAGTTTCAGTTTAACTTTTCTTTAGTGGTTTACCTGAAATCTACCTTTTCTCTCTGCTAACAGCCTAAATTAGGCTCTTGGCCTTTCTTCCAGGCCTTTGAGATTCTGGTTTTGATCATCATACATAATCCCCTCCTCCTGTGAGCTGTTTCATTCAATAATCCCATTCTCTATCATTCCCTATCCTCATCCTTTCCCAGGTTACACAGGAAGCATTCAGAAATATCTGTTGGATGATTTATTATAAACACAGTAAGGATTTCAGGAGATGCCTGGTTCCAGTTACATTTATCTTTATATTATATTGAAATGTCTCACCGAGTAAATACACTTACTGTATACTAATAGGTGAAGCACTCCTGGCAAACAAAAATGCTGAAGACAATCCACATTAAACCATGAGTGTTGGCTCTGTGTTTGTTAATGTTTTCATTAATGCTTCTATTAAAATTTATTTTGCCTGCCCTTTGTATTACTTATACCCCTTGTAAGTTACACAACCCTCTCAAACTCTTTATTTGTATTCATATTTATTGCTCAAAATAATTATTTTATTTTTGTTATTTATAATATGCCAAATTTACTGTGATCTCTAAATTCAATTTCTAGGCTATTTATTTCCTCTTTCTTTCTAGAGAAGGCAGTGTGGTTGCATACTTAATAGATTCTGAAACTGAACTGCCTGAATTCAAGTCCTTTCTCAGCTGCTTCTTAGTTTTGTGGCTTTGAGCAAGGCACTTAAACTCTCTGTGCTTGTTTCTTCATCTATAAAATGGATATAATAACACTTCTAGCATTGTTTTATAAATATATGTAAAACAAATATTTAAAAAATGTTGGCTATCCTAACCTGAATAGGTTAAACCTATTTAACCGTTGTTGTAAATAAGACTACATCAGCCCACCCCATTCTGTTCCCTCCTGCTGTGGTATACACTACTTCATACTGGCTAGCTCTGTTGAAATTTCTTTCTTAGGATTTTTTTTTTTCTTTTTTCTTTTTTTTTTTTTTTTTTTTTTTTTTTTTGCTGTTCCCCGCTCCCCGCCGCCCCGCAGGACTGTTTGAACCAGGCGTCCCCAAACTTTTTACACAGGGGGCCAGTTCACTGTCCCTCAGACCATTGGAGGGCTGCCACATACTGTGCTCTTCTCACTGACCACCAATGAAAGAGGTGCCCCTTCCTGAAATACGGATAAATGGCCTCAGGGGGCCGCAGTTTGGGGATGCCTGGTTAAACTAACAGAATGAATACAATATCAACTAAGTAATTAGCAAATTTCAAGATTACTGATCTCTTCTCATTCATCTGTGCTGAATAATTGTCACTTTGTCCTGATTTTTTCCAGCACGTTAATCTGTTGTTCTGATATTTTGTTCTCCAGTATTTTTAAAAAATGTATTGTAACATAAATATTGATTTTAATATTACTGCCATATTAGGCTCCTTCTGCGTAAAGTGATTAACATTTATTTAACAGACTTTTTTCAAACAGTTTTAGATTCACAGCAAAATTCAGCAGAAGGTTCAGAGATTTTCCATATTCCCCTGCCCCCGCTCATGCATGGGCAAATATATGATGACATGTATTCACCCACTATTGTATCATCCAGTAGAGTTTCACTGCCCTAAAAAAATCCTTATTTATATAACTTTTATGAATTTTTTTAGGGTAAATTCCTGGATGAGCACTGCTAAGTCAAAAGATTTGTGCATTTTATTATCAGATTACTCTGATACTGTTTCACAAATAGTTTACAAGCAACTGTGAATGATGGAATGACTTTTGAACTGCAGGTATTCTCATAAAAAAATGAAACTCCCGGCCAGGCACAGTGACTCACACCTGTAATCCCAGCGCTTTGGGAGGCCGAGGTGGGCGGATCACCTGAGGTCAGGAGTTTGAGACCAGCCTGGCCAATGTGGTGAAACCTCATCTCTACTAAAAATACAAAACTTAGCTGGGTGTGGTGGCAGGTACCTGTAATCCCAGCTATTCAGGAGACTGAGGCAGGAGAATTGCTTGAATCTAGGAGGCAGAGGTTTCAGTGAGCTGAGGTTATGCCATTGTACTCCAGCCTGGGCAACATTGCAAAACTCTGTCTCAAAAAAAAAAAAAGAACCGCCCCACCGTTGCCCTGTTTTGCCTCCTGTATTTGTCATCCTAGACAACAGATTTTTCCTCCATTTATTCATGATTTATTATTCATTTTGTTTATGAAACAAACTTATGATGGCCCTTATGTGTGCCAGACACTGTATTATAAGCAAGAGATCAAAAAATAAATATGAACTGTTCCTACCCTCAGGGAACATGATTTGGTGTAGAAGGCAGATATAAATCCATCATTGAAGTGCCGTGCTCAGCCTTTCAAAAGGGCAGCCTGGAGTGATTAAGGAAGAAGGCAAGAAGCACACTAGCCCAGATTTGTTGAGGGTCTGGGGAGGATTAGTTAGGAAGGGCTTCCTGAAGGAGAAGATACCCGAACTGAGCAATTAACAATTAGAAGTTAGGGAAAGGAGGGGAGGGCAAGGGACATTATTCCAGGCAGAAGGTACAACATATGCAAACCCCAGAAAACACAGGGAAAGCATGCTTATCAGAAATGTCTTCCGTGATATGTATAAATGGTTCGTATTACAACAATTTTCAAATCAGCATGATATGGGGAATTTCACAAATCTTAAGTGAGAAACAGTTATTCCAGTAGATAAGTAGCAACATTTCTTATCTGTTATAAGAATCAGTAATATAGATGTTATAAACAAAGTTACATAGTATTAGCAAAGTATTAAATAATGGAATGTTGACATTTTCTATTAGCTAAAACTAGATTTTGGGAGAAAGGGGGCTTAGCAAGGTATGAAAATGTCCTCAGTGTGTGATTTAAAGCATTTAATGAAAATGAGCCAATGTAATTTTCTATGACAGATTTAATTCTGTCAAGCAGTCTAAGATACGAAATATCAAAAGAAAGCTGATATTCAAGTCTAAACAGAAATGTCAGCAAACACACCTATATTCATGGAAGTTTGGAAAACAATGTGTTCTTCTCTCTAAAAATAACAAAGCTTTTACTTCTAGTTAGGAGGAGCAGCGGACCTTAGGGATCTTGTGGACAGTAAGATTGATGTTTCTTTGAGGCAGAGTTTTAAGCTTCAGGCACAGTTTTCACTGAGCAGAAGTCTGTAACGCTTATACATCAAGGGCACTTACGTGGTGATTGCAAAAATTGCAGTGAGAATTGACTACAGTCCTTAGACAGTGACATTTGAGATATTTTCTTTCTGTTCTTTTCAGTAGCTGGTTTTATGGCAGGTGTTTTCTGTGACATTCTGGAGCAACAACCAGAAATATGGCATCAGGGGTGATCATAAGATGAATGGTTGGAGAAGACAGTGGCTTCTTGACATTGCACTGAAGAATTGCCTAACAAGCTTCTAGTTTAAAAGTGAAATGCTATTTAGAGAAGAACTTGAGAAACAGATACCCAGAACAATGCCTGAAATTAGACCATCATTTATTCTGAAAGTTTAAAATTTTTTAAAGAATATTTTTAACTGTGTGGAGGAGTATTTTTCTGTTATTTATTCCACCACTCATAAGTACTTCTTGATTTTGTTTGTTTGTTTGTTTGTTTGTTTGTTTGTTTTTTGAGACTGAGTCTCACTCAGTTGCCCAGGCTGGGGTGCAGAGGCGTGATCTCAGCTCACTTCAATCTCCATTTCCTGGGCTCAAATCATTCTCCTGCCTCAGCCTCCTGTAGCTGGGATTACAGGTGCATGCCACCATGCCCAGTTAATTTTTCTTTGTATTTTTAGTAGAGATGGGGTTTCACCATGTTGGCCAGGCTGGTCTCAAACTCTTGACCTCAAGTGATCCACTCACCTCTGCCTCCCAAAGTGCTGTGATTACAGGCGTAAGCCACCACACTTGGCCATGAGTACTTCTTATATCTGTGTTATACTTTGAATGGCAGTATTGGAGAATTTTGCACCAAGAAAAATAAATTATTTTCTTTGTAATACTTATAATGGAATAAGACAGTTCTACTGTTTACACACTGATCAATAATTACGAGCATTTCAGCATCCTTGCAAAAGCATTAGATAGGCTAAAATGTATTTTGATTAAAAATTCACATTACTTTATCTGTTTCTCAGTGCCATTGTTTTCCATCTAGCCATTCTCTTTTTCTCTTCACTAGAAAGAAAATATAAGTGCCTAAATATATATACATATATTATACATATATGTGTATCTATATTCTCCTTCTGTCTCTGGGGAAGAAAGGTGATGTTTGAGTTGACCCCTGAGAAGGTGTTCTGTGGGCAGACATAAGAGAATAAAACTTTTCAGGGAGAGGATTAACCATCAACAGAAGCACAGAGAATCATTTCGCTGATGGTGCATTCCAGGGATTGTAAGGTTTTGTTATGCCTGAAGCATAACATATATATAGACATATATATAGGCCACAAAATCAGAAAATATTAGATAGGATTCACTGCCTCGTATTCTTTATATCCACTCTCAGTACATAAAGAATTTAGAACAAGGCCTGGCATCATAATAGTTATTTACCAAATATGACTCATAAGTACTCTAAAACATATGTAATGAGGACATGAGTCTGTCATTCCTGATAGGTTGTAAGGAGATGTTGATGCTGATTTTGAGGGTTTTGTCAAGATTCGACAGGTGCTGTCTCAAATGGAACTTCCGATAGACCGCAAGGCTGGTAGAGAAAGAGGCATGTACCCGGGTATCATTAAAGCCCTGGACAGACCTCAGCCCCAGCAGTCAGTCACTTATTCAAAATGTTGCTCAAGTGTAGAATCATGTAAAATGATACATGTCCTAAACCATGTCCTTCTAAGTTCTCTAAAGATAATCTTATTTCCCATCTCTTTTGTTGTGGGCCCAAAAACTCCTGTCTCCATATTGGTCCATTAGTTGTAGTTCTGGAACATTTTTCTTGCTAAAACATACCATTTTCTGTTTAAGTGGTTTGACAAATTAAAGATACTCACGAAGCATTCTTGGAGTATAATTCTAGATTTTTGTGTGTTTTTTCCAATCTTTTACAGTTGTCTTACACCTAATTTCATGTGTGTACATGTGTTTTTTTAAAAGCCCTCTTTCCACTCTTATTTTATGAATTATGTATCATATGTACTCTGTCTGCATATGTACATTGCCAAGCACAACTAGCATTAGCTTGTCTTTTATCTTTTTTTCATTCTTTCTTTCTTTTTTTTTTTTTTTTTTTTTTTTGAGATGGGAGTCTCACTTTATTGCCCAGGCTAGAGTGCAGTGGCTGTTCACAGGTGATCTTAGTACACTGCAGCCCTGAACTCTTGGACTCAAGTGATCCTTCCAAGTAGCTGGTACTACAGGTACACACCACCCTTATCCAGCTTTGGTTAACTCTCGGTCATAGAACTTAACTAGTTAGAGCAATAGTGAGTGGGATTATCAGAGGGTAGCCTCCCAACCACAGGCATTACTCATGTGCTGGGCACCAGTTAGGATATTTGACAGAGGGAGTAAGAGTCTTGGTTAACCCTGGGAGTCAGTAAATTGGAAGTCAATTAAGAGAGATTGTATTATAATACCTTCGACACATGATATCTGAAAGTATTGACATGGCACTATGAAATGCGGAAGGGAATGACTACTTGAGTGGGCAAAGTATTTACAATCTGGCAGGAAAGACAAAGATGAAACAAATAAGTACAATAAAGGTTTTTGGTGCTACAGTAGAATGAAAATGGAATTACCATGATCGACTGAGATTCATTTCTGAGAGAGGAGAGGGCCTGAGCGCAAGGGGTTGGCCCAAGGAAGGCAAGCAACATTTGCCTCCCCAAGGGAAGTTGGTGACATCTGCCTTGGAGTACTCTGAGACAAGTCAACAGGAACATAACGGTTGATGGCAGAGGTTTTGGGATAGATCTGGGTTTGGGTAGCTGCCCTTTCACTGTCTTTGAGACCAGAACAAGTGACTCGCTCTCTTTAAACCAGCTTCCTTGCTTGTAAAATAGGAATAATTTTAGAGCCTCTTGAAGATTAATCAAGCCAATGTATGTAAGATATTTAGATTCATGACTGTTCCTTTTTAACTACTCAATAAATCATGGTGGTGGGTTGATTAATAATCATCTTTAAAGGGCAGTCCAGTTAACTTGAAAGAGAATTTTTGCCTTGGTCCAAGAACAAAACTCTTGCCAACAGGAAACATTTTAAAAGTAACTAGACATTAATAGTAAAGTTACTTTTAAAAGTCTTAGCTGTCCCCTTTATTCCTACAGAAACTGAACTGGGGTGGAAGAGTACAGGATAAGCCTTGGAAGATTTGGCTCTCCTCCATTCTGGTGCCTTGCACAGAGGCCAAGGCCCACTTCCCTGTGGCTTCATTGCACTGAGAGGAGAGGCTGGCCTTGCAAACCCTAGTGTCCCACATCCCTCCCAGCTCAGCTGATCTGTATTTCTGCTTTAGTGGAGCTGTTAAGCAGCTTGTAGACTAAGTAGGTGCTTAGATGTAATTCGCATTTGTTGCTTTGAACGTTTAACTATTTATGTAATTAAAGTATCTTAATCTAGAATATTCATTAATGCAGAGAAAGGTATTGAAAACTTAGTTTACTTTCAGAGGAATGACAGGAGCAAGAAAACATCTATATAATGGCCACCACACCAAGTAAAATGCTTCTATCTCATATATCCTGAGAGTGGCCCTTTATAGTAGTAAGAAAGCCAGCTGCCTTAAGTCTCTTGAGTTTCTCTGGGTGAAAGTCCCAGCAATATGGCATTGTTACTGTGTTGCTGTAATTTATGTAAATGTGTTGTCAGAGATGAATTAAAACTTATAGTTGTAAATCTGCAAGGACACAGCCATAACTCACACAGATTTATTACTTGTAGACATGTATATCAAGGCTCTGGAATTACTGCCTCTACTGTAGACAGAGGTTAAAGAAGAAGGCAACAACTTACATGCCATTATACCTATACAGCAGTTTGTCATTCATTGGTAGTGATATGAATACAAAATACAGGCATGTGGACTGTCCTTCACCCAACACAGCCTAATGCACGAAATTCAGCAAGAATGAGCACCAAATGAGGAGTCAGAAAATTTACTCGTATACCCATTTACCAAGTTTGTTGTTTAACTTCTCTGAGCCCAAGTTTATTAGGTATAAGACAATTTAAAAAAAAAAAAAACTTGTCAATGCCCCCAGTGTACTCTGCATGGCTTTTAGTGAGGTAACCATGCATGCATTCATTGATTTGAGAAACATTAATTGAGTGCTACTATATATCAGACACAAGACTATTTGTTTAGGCTTAAAGGAAATAATTTTGTCCAACATCCTTATTTTTGAAAAAAAAGAGAGAGTGAGACCAGAAAGGTGAGGTGCCTTCCAGAAGTAGGTATGTGAAAGGGCTTTTAAAATTGCAAGGCCCTTTCAAGGGAAATAATCATTAATTGTAATACAAACCCAGTATCTCCTTTATATGATGATGTCTGTGTGTTTAGTTCTCCACGATGTTTCCATCTGTCTAGGAGTTCCTTTTATCTAAATTCACTGGGTATTGCCATTTAGCATTGTTCTTTCCAAACCACGGGACATATCAGAATCGTGTAGGATATTTCAAAATAGACTCCTCCTTCCTCAGACCTCCTGAATCAGAATCTTTATGCAGGGATACAGGTATCTACATTTTTATAGCACACCCGTATGTAATTCTAAGGCAGGCTGGATTTGGAAACTCTTGAGTTTACAGAATAAAATACTGTATAAGGAATTAATAATGCGTGAATTAATATTTAAGTCGCCATTATAAAATCAGATAATTTAAAAATAGGGAAAAGTCATTTACTTTAGATCTGGAATCATATAGGCTGAAATGGAACTTTAAGATGAGTGGAATTTGATTTTTTTATTATTGAAAAGGCAATGTAGCAATAACATTAAAGAAAGGTTTAAGGCCGGGCGCGGTGGCTCAAGCCTGTAATCCCAGCACTTTGGGAGGCCGAGGTGGGTGGATCACGAGGTCGAGAGATCGAGACCATCCTGGTCAACATGGTGAAACCCCGTCTCTACTAAAAATACAAAAAATTAGCTGGGCATGGTGGCGCGTGCCTGTAATCCCAGCTACTCAGGAGGCTGAGGCAAGAGAATTGCCTGAACCCAGGCGGAGGTTGTGGTGAGCCGAGATTGTGCCATTGCACTCCAGCCTGAGTAACAAGAGCAAAACTCCGTCTCAAAAACAAAAAAAAAAAAAAAAGAAAAGGAAAGAAAGGTTTAGAGGGGAAAAACCCATGATATTCCCACAAACAATGATTTTATGGCTATATACTGGTTACTCATATGTGTAAATATTTATAGATAGTTACAGTCAGTCTGCATACTCCTATATTTGCTTTAAAATATTACCTAAAATCATAACATTTTAGTCAATAAGATTTTAGGTATTTCTACCCAGAAATTTGTCTCACTGCCCTGAGCTGAGTTAGGGCTAGAATCCCTAGATTTTTGTATTGAGAATTTTCCTGTGATGTTATGCTAAACTACCCAGCCAGAATTTTAAGCCCCTCCTGTTGAGGACACATATAGCCTCCTTTTCTCTCGACAGTTCCCTTTTTGATGTCTTTTCAGTTCTTCAAATTACAACAGGAGGGAGCCTCTATCTGATAAAATCAGTAATAGAAAATGTGCTTAAGGAAGTCACCAATATCTTGTTAACCCTTTGTAGCTTTGCCCCAAACAGGGACATTTTCTCAACTACTTGGATCAACACAGAATTCAGGTTGTCCCCATCTCTGGATCTCTCTCACAATTTGGTAGACTCTTTTCTCTTGCTGCAGTATCTATCAAATAATTTCTAAATTTAACAAATACTGTTTACTGTGTACTGGCCACTAGGCTAGTGCTCCACACTATTAAAGTAATATATTTCTAGTTAATTATTATGAGGAAACTAATGCCTCTTCTATAGAGATAATTAGAAGAACACTTTTAGCTGCCTTATTTTTCCAAGTGATAAATCCGATGAAATAACCCAAATATGAGCCATTTCTATATTTTGGGAAAATACCTAAGCTTTTAGTTTGTTACTACATCCTTAATGATATACTAAAAGAAATTATGCACCAAGGCTTTATGGTAGAGCAACCAGAGACACTTCCTTAAGCAGCAGCCATAGCCTTTTTTCTACCAAAGCCACAGGGCATTCTGAGGTCTCTGGTAAGTGTCCTCCACCCACAATGGCAATTACACACACAAAAAAACGGGGACTCAGGTTAGGCTCTGCCAGAGAGCTCTTTTCTGGCTTAAGGTCATGATGAGATATAAGGAGATTCAGGTTAGTTCCTGGGTGCTCTCATTTTAGAGACTTCGACTGTTTGGGATTGCTGAGCTATCCTCTCTCCCTCAGCCATATTTCTAATACAAAGGGGCATCTAAGAACAGCCCCTGCAGAGGGACTGTTGATCCCCATCTGCAAGCTGTGGCTAGCACCCCCAGATTACGTTCGCATACCAGAAGCCCTGGCAGTGGTGTGGAGCTGTGTGTAGAAGTCCAAGACGTGGAGTGTGATTTTACAGGTTGAGCTCATTTATTCACTCATTCATTTATTTACCACATGTTAGTAAACAGGTGTGTGTGCTGGGTTCTGTGTCAGCCACTGATGTAGAATGGTTAGCAAGACAGGTAGTGCTGACTACCTTCATAGAGCTTACGAGCTAAAGAATAAGTCAAGCAAATAATTACTCAAGCACATTATTACATTTTGCGATAAATACTACGAAGGAAACTATAAAGTGTGGTGAAAAAATATAAAACCAGGAGAACTAAAAGGCTGATATCAGACCTTTGTAAGAAAATGGCATTTAACTCAAACCTGTGCATAATGAGTAAGGGTTACAGAGGCATCAAGTGGATGGGGAAGAAGAGCATGTGCAAAGGCCCTGAGGTGAGAAAGATCTTAGGGTACTTGAGGAACTGAATGGAGTGAATGAGAGGAAAGATGAACCTGACACAAGACAGACAGACGGGCCACAGCCAGCTCACCAGAGGCCCTCGCTGGTCAGGACAAGGAATTTTGGTATTATCCTCAATGAAGTGAGAAACCATGAAGGGTTCAAAGCAAGTGACATTGTCTGATCTCTCTTTTTAAAAAGATCATTCTTGCTGCTGTGTGGTGAATGGATTCAGCAAGACAAAAGTAGAAATGAGGAGACTAGTTTCAGGCTATTCCAGAAGTACTCCACTTTAGAGATGACGATAGCCTTGACCGTTATGGAGACAGTGAAAATAGGGAGAAATGAATCAATTTAAGATAAAGCCTAATGGTAAAATTGACTGGACTTGTGATGACTTTGGTATGGTAATTAAGAGAAAATGAAGTTTTGAGGATAATTCCCAGTTTTTGGCATGAGGAACTGAATAGATGGGAAACATTGGAAGAGGAGCAATTTATCGAATAAGGAGTAGAAGAAAATTAATAGTTCAGCTTCTGATGTTAGCTGTGAGATACCTGACAAGTATTCACCTATATACATGTGGAGATGCCAAGGTTTTAGCTGTGTACATGGCTCTAGAGCACTGACATGCCTGTACTTGACATAAATATTTAGACATCATTGGCTTATTGATGTATTTAGAGCCATGGCTACAGATGAATGTAGAGTGAGAAGAAAAGAGGGCTGGGACAAAGCCCCGAAAAACTTCAGTGTTTAGAGGTAAGACGGAGATATGCATATGGCAGCAATGGGAGAACGGATGATTTGAGGGCGTAATAAACGTCAGAACATGGTGGTGCCTTAGATACTCAAAGAGCTTTGAGTGTCTCGTGGAAGAAATGCTGCCAAAAGGTCAAGTAAGATAAAAATTGTGAGAAGTCCATCAGATTAGGCAACAGAAGGTCACTGGTGACTTTACAAAAGCAAGTTCAGTGCAGTAGTGAGGTGAAGGTCTGGCAGCAGTGGACTAAGTGGGAAAGGAGACAGTTGAAACCCTGCTTGGCTTGAAAAATAAGAGGAGATAATAGAGTTTTGCTTTTTAAGGTGACTGTTGTTAAATGTGCTGTAGGATATTTCACTGCTGCAGGAGGGCAAGGTTTACCAAGGTAAAACCCTCAGCAATAGGAAAGGGTTTAAAAAGAGATGTGAAAGATACGACTTTGGGTATGCCATGAAAAAAATACTCCTGCACGTTGTCTGTATATGGATCAATGTGAACACTATTGTTCTGAACCATTTTAATGTCAATTTAATGTTAACCCCAAAATCCAAGGGGCATGAAGGTCTGTGCTAATGAAAGTAATGAAAGGACCTTGAGACAAACCTGAAATCCTAAGTTTGTGCCAAAAGTCCGTATCTGACTTTAAAAAGGGCTATTTGTCCAGGGGTTTCAAAGACATGCTTTACTTTAAGATTTGGTAGGTTTGAAAGGCACCCAGCTTCTGAATATTCTTAAAAGAAATTATGCTTACTGGGTCAATGAGCATATCTGTTTTGCCAAGTATGAAGCATAATTCGTTTCACAACAAAGGCTTGCTTTTCATATTAGCAAAGGTATCACAATTGATCGGTACAATTTTTAGAGGCTTTTTCTTAATTTTGTGTGTGTGAAGATTCAGTTCTGCAATTTTCATCAAGGAAAATTTTCATCAGGAAATACAAGAAGCCTCATAAGCTTGAGCTATTTTCATATGGTTTAGGCATCTCACTGCAAGAAGAGCTTCTCTCTGATTTTTTGCCTTTTTCCATGAAGCAAATAGAGAGCTGTTTACTACAGCCTTTGTCTGGCTTTGGCATTGATTTTAAATCACCTGGATTGATCATGTGGTTATGGGACTTTAAAAAATCCCACCAAACACCAAAGCCTCTAAACACAATTAGAATTGAGGGGTTTTTAATCTGCTAGCATTTTGTCCATAGGAGTCCATTCTCAATTATTCTTAACTTCTGCTCATGTTAGGTGGGAAAAAAGCACCATCATCATGTATAGCGTCTGGGGTTCTATAGATGCTCTCTAAACATGTAGAAATGTTCCTAGTTTTCAAAATGAGGAAGCATCTAAAATCTATGTCTGTCCTGGGGTATTTCACTGCCTCGGCAGTTTCCTCAGCCAATAAGAGGAAAATATGCAAATCAGCCAGCTGTCATGTCACACACTCCTCAGTTGCAGGACAACAGCAGGACTTAGGCAAGCTGATCTCAACCAGATTTGACAAAGAGGTGGAAGGTCTAAAATTAAATAGGTCAACACAAATTCTGTAATAATAGGTAGATGTGAAGGGACAACAAGGGATCCCAGAGGAGAACTGCCTTTTAAAGACTGCGTATACTCTTGCTTTTCATTTCAGACTTCGTGTTGTTATCAGCATCTCAGTCTGAACTGTCTTATTTGATAATGAAACGGTTCCTATTTTCTACTAAATAACTTTAGATTTTTACTAAGAGTGGTGTTTTAATGAAGTAAATATTTACAAAGCTTCAAACTACTTTAAGACGCCACCTTTCCTATTTTAAAGGGAGTAATTTTTCTGTGGCTTGCTATCATACTTCAGCTTTGTTGTCATGGTGACTAGATAATATAACTTTTCAAAAATGGAAACCTGCTTCTAACTGTATTGCACCAATCTCCCAGTCGTAAATGTAGAGTCCAGAGTGGACAATTTATACTCAGTGTCTCTCCTAGTTAGAGCCTACGTTTACATTATAGATACCATATTTCAATAAACACACAAACACATTCACACCGTGTTAGTTTCCTAATAGTAAAACATAACCATCAACAAAGAAATTATTTTTTAATTCATATTCTTACTAGTCAAAAAATGTGTCCCCGAGATAATTATAATTTTGGAGCATTCTTACGGTAGCATCTTACTGAACAGTATAGAACTGTTTTCTTCAATAGCTATAAATAATTGTCAGTGAACAAAAACAAGATATTCTTTATCACTAGAATAAGCAAATACATAATATTCCTTTAAAATAACAATTAAAAGGTTATAAGGGATAAGTGATTTGTTTTCTAAATTCACTCACATGCTGTTTTACACAATTGCGGTTTTTTTCTTTTTAACACTTTTTTAAATGTTATAACAATAGGAACGTTTGAGGAGTATTTACAGTTATCGCAGTCTTGAGCTAGGGCACATTTTAATGCTTAGAGGCGTTATTTTATCTGTTTGAAAAAAAAAAGAAACTTTAATTGTGAAAAATAAATAAACCTTAAAATTTTTCACTGTCGTATTTTCTTTCAGCACCTCTTCTTCATGTTTCAAGAAAGATGGCTTTACATAGTAACTGAGAAATAACACCTAATGATTAACAGAATGATGGATGTGATGAATCACCTTTTTCTTGGGAAATAATAAATCAACATATTCCTACCCATAAATTTTTACTGAAATATATGAAATATTAGTATCATATATTTAACAAGGTTTCAGATACAGAAACTGTTGGCAAAATGTCCTCAGAACCAACAGAATACATTTAAAATTTACATTTCTTTTCTGGAAACAAAGTCATTTAAATATAATTCAGACTTTCTAAAATGTAGCATGGTTTTAGTTCTTATTTACTCTTCTGATGATAAACATGAACATGATCTGTTTGAGCACTAGCAATACTAGACACCAAAGTTAACAAAGTAAAATCTCCCAAACTGGAATGTTTTACTCACCACAATTTTGGTTAAACTTTGATGTTAATATTATAAACTGGAATACTTCATAAGACCATGTTTGCCCTGTTATAGTTAAGTCATTATGTCTTAATCTCTATTTATGCAGCACTTTTTAAATGAAACTTTCCCCTGAGTTCATTTTTAGGCAGACTTCATAGTGAATCGTATTTGGATTTTTTGGAAGCCTCTTTGAAGGATGAATTCGTGATTGCTAGTTGCACAACCAGTTTCCTTTATTTTCGTTTTGGGGGTGTTTTTCCTCCGGCAGCCATAGTGTACTGTGGGAAGTGGAGCAGGGCAGTGCCCTTCCCTGGCTGTATTGATTTGCCCTTCAGCTGTGTGCAGTGCCGAGAGAACCTCGAGCCTTGTTGTTGATTATCTACACAATGTCTCTGGGAGCGTTATTGACCCATTGCTGCTGACTGCCTGTGGCTCTTGATTTTTCACACCGTCTCCATGACACTCATAATAAAACATACTATCTTATTGCTACTCAGCTCTGGGAGCCAACTGATTCAGCCTCAGAACACTACAGTGTTTCCGGAGAACATTTATTGTATGTGGGGTGAAGTGTTGTAGCAATTTTAGGATTCTGTCCTGTGTAGTTTTATAGCTACTTCTATAGCAAGATTCCACACACTGTTAAATGTTTATCTTCTTTGAAAAAAGCCAGTGCTAGCTTTACATATATTGTCAATATGAAATTTAGCATGCTTAATATAAATGTTACAGTTTTAAAATATTGGGCTAAGGAAAAGAATATTTTGTAATAACATTAAGCTTGACATGTTGCTATAACATGTATTTTCAAAACTAAATTTAAAACTATATCACAAGGATTATGCTATAATTTGTTACTGTGCTACATATTTGTTATAGTGAATGGAGAGGAGGTGGGGGATGTTGAAGTTTCTGAATGTATTTGATTAGTGTATTTCTAATTTGCCATTGTCAAAATGTCTTCCAAGATACATTTTAACTTCTCTGTATCAAGTTACATGAAATCAAGTAAAATCTTTCCTCTTAGTTACTTTGAAAGATTTTTTTAAATTGAGGCTTTAATCAGTGGAAAATGGATCTCCTTGAGCATACTTCGTTTTATATTGGAGGTTTTATATATTTTATTAATATTATATTATTTAAATTATTTTTCATATATTTCCTAATCCACAATTAGCATTGGTAGGTATTGTACTCTATAGCACTTCAAAAGGAGCTCAGGAATCCGAAGAAACAGGCTTTTTTTGTTGGTAGAGTGAATAAAATGTGCATGTTTCTTAGAGATAGTTTAAATATTTCAATATATTTTAACTACTATTACTATAGAAAAGGCAATATAGCTTAAAAAGGGGCAATTTCTCTATGCTTGTGTTGGACATTTTTATAGAAAATATAGGTCACAAATTAGGTTAATATCGTTGGTTGCTTTTTACTGACGTTGTTTAGAGTGTTTTCATTTGAACAGAATTTTCTTTAACAAACCTACTTTAAATAAATTCAGACTTTGGGAATTATAATAGAGCTAATTTCAGCTTCTTAGTATGTATATATTCCACTTCATGAATTCCCTGAACTAGGGTCTGTTTCCAGAACATCTCCTGTTATACTGATAGCGATATGTTCAAATGATTAGCAGCTCCCCACTTTAAGATGTTTAAAATTTTGACCATTTGTATCAGTGAACTTTGCAATTTAAGAAAGAAAAGGATCTTGCTTTTAAACTGTCATATTATCAAACTACCAACACTTTGACGTTTTGAAATGATAATTCCTTTGTTCTGGTTCATGGATTTAGTTTATATGTTTTATCAAACTTTAGTAGGTAGGTTTTATATTTAAGGGATACATCGTTATATGTCAAACCATTATAAAATAAGGATTTTTAAATTAAAGCTTTCACAAGTGTGGCTTCAGAGAGTGGGGTGGTATATAGTATAGCCTTAGTGGGCTGCCTCTGTATGACAGATCTGTACAGAACCCCAAACAACAAGGTTGTCACTAATTTGAATCTAGCTGTCTCTCAGCTAATTTACTTCAGTTTATGTCCACTTGATGTAAATAGAACCCAATGACAGAAAAAAAAAAAAAAAAAAAAAAGGAAAAGCATTCCACTTCTCATCCCTCCAAATTAGTGTTGTTCTAGTGAATTAAAAAATGTCATCTCTCGTCATTTTTCATGCCAAATTAATAACATTTTAGAACACAGGATGACAGTAGATGCCATTAAGCCTCTCTTAAGTCTCAAGCAGAGCGTTTTTAAAATCAAGGTACATAGGCTTAGGCAACAGTTCAGAGTAACCTTTGGGAAAAACAGGGTATGTTTTACCTATTGTTATGCAAACATTGTTCTTTCAGAGCTGACCTTTACTTACAGGGATTTAACAGCCATAGTAAGTCAGGGTTTGAATTCTCTGTGTCTGAGTTGTGGATCAAGTTTACAATAACCATGTTCACAATTGTTTCGAGCCCTTCCACCTGATGGTTTTTGATAGCATGAGGTTTGTGTTGCACTTAAGCCTAAGTATTTCAGTGTGTCTTTGGACATTCAGAACCACTTGAAAGTGTACGCAAGGCTTCCTCTAACTGAGACGTAGTCATCAGGTATTGCAAAGGTTAAGCCTTATCATCTGCACCAAAAAAAAAAAAAAGAAGGTGAGGTTTCATCAAAAACTTCCATCCTCACAACCTTTCGACCACAATTTGATGATTATTATTGATTATCTCACAGCCTTTCACTCTCGCTCTGCCACCATGGCCAGCCCTGATATACAGATAGGGCTGCAGTCCAGCTAAAATAAGACTCCATCTTGATAATGGACTGAGATGAGATACTGTTATTTGATAAAGATAATTGATGTTTCACAGTGAATTGGAAAGCAGCTTCAAGTGTGCCATATCTGAAGCTGTATTCTGTCCACAAATATGGCAGTTGTTTATGAAAATAGAACAAAAGAACTGAAGTTACGTATTCTGGCATAGCTTTTAAAGCATTTTGGCGCTATGATTTTTTTTTCTTTTTGTGCTTTTTAGATCTCAGATTTATAAGCCAAAGTTTAAACTCATAAGCTTTTATTTTATTATTTTAAGGGGTAATCGAGAAAAAAATAGTAAAGGGCATGTCACGTTATTTTTTGTCTCTGGTTTCAGGTTACTTTGTGAAAATCATGCATGGTGTGGGTGTTATTGATCAGCTCCCTTGCAGACTTAATACTTAAATCCTATGCTTGGATTATGATGAATCACTGTCTTATATAAGCTGGGTATCTTAGGTCAAAGTTAAATTTCACATTATCATTAATTTCTTGAACATTTTACGTACTGTGTGAAAACACAATTTAAATTATTGATGATAAATATCTCGTCTCCTGGAAAATGTAATTCAAATAATGTGGGAATGCAGACTGGGTTTTTCCTCATTTATTATTAACAGATTTCTCTAAAAATAACACGTAACTCACTGTATGCATTTGTTCATCACGCTTCCTTCAGCCACCAGGTTTAAGTTGATTAAGGTATCATTCATCTTAGGTACTGTTCATCCGATTTCTTTTAGTCTTATCACCTTCGTAACCTCTAATTAAGCAATAAGGCTTGACAGGGAGTATGGTTATCATGAGATAATGACACCCCAAGTGTGTTGTGAGGCATAAGGTTCAGCTGAGTGCTTCTAAACCTCTGGGGGTGTGATTATCTCATGATAAACATACCACATTGCTGCTCATTGATATCATTGCTGCATGTACGCACCATTCCACTTGAGGTGGAATTGACATTTCCTTACCCACCTTCTCAGCCAATCCAAATTGGTGCTTTTATAAAATTATTGGTTTAGATCTCAGATTTATAAGCCAAAGTTTAAACCCATAAGCTTTTATTTTATTGTTTAAGTGGTATCAATTGATCATGCAAGTGCATCTTTTAAAAAATATATATTATTTAAAGGTAAGTTTCCTCAGAAAGACCTCATGGAAGGCAAATATATATAGTCATCATAATTTTGCAGCAGTTAATAGACCCTACTCCAGTAAAAACATTGGGCACTCTTATAAATTCAGAAGAAGCATGGTTGTGCTTTAATTCAAACAAAGTTATTAAATAGTCAGAAGTTCTATAGGGAACATTAATTGGATGTTTGGTTTAAGAAATTCCTTTTAACTTATCATTTGCAATTATCATAGTTAGTAATAGACCTAGGGAGAGGAGGATGGAGAAAAACGTTAGTTTTTTAACCTTGTTTTGGTTCTGGTTTCTTATGAATTGATCATATTTCAGGGAAGAATAATTTATATTGTCTTATGTTGGCTCTGACTTGGTATTTAAAAGAAAAATGAATTATCTACAGTAATTTCCGTTTGACTGTTACAGGAGAAAGAGATCCCACCCTTAGATATACTTCTCGGGAGTATATGCGTATATTGTTGTTCGAAAAAAAAAAATGGTGAGAATACCACGGCTAATTTTATAATGTTTTCAGCGTGAATTTAACCGTGTCTTCTAAAGCAACATTATTCATTAGAACTTTCTGTGATAACAAAAATACTGTGTATCTGTACTGTCCAGTGTGATAGTCTTTAGTCATATGTGGCTAATAAGACTGAGGAATTGAGCTCTTTATTTTACTGATTTTAATGAGTTTAAATAGCTGCATATGGCTAATGGTTAACATATTAGATGTCATATTCTAAAGAAAATCCTTGAAAGTTAATTTTTCTCAAGTTCGTCACAACGTTTCCAGTAAATAAATTACCTTGTGGCTTTAAAAAATGATATTTTTTTCCAAGTAATTAGTTTTTTTATGGTCTTTCTTATCTTTTGGTGTTTAAATAAAAAATGAAGAGTCTATTTTAAGATTTAAAATTCTGAGTACAACTTCTCTCTCTAATTTGTATGCAGTTTTCAGAAGATCTTGTCAAGTAGTTAGGCATTTAATGTATGTTGGACTATTAATCTACTTACGAAATTAAAATAATAACTTTCCTGGCAAAGTGAAAGACTTTTTTTAGGAAAAAAATTCTATCAACCAAAAATGCCAGGATTTTTGGTGGCTATTTATTTAATAACTTATAATACTTGATTATACCATCAAGTTATAATACTTGATTATACCATTTATCTCAATAGAGAGAATGTGTTTTTTCTCCCCTAAGAATTATAGTGGCCAAGCTTTATTCTTGTAGGTACAGTTCGTACATTGAAAAAGTCCAGGATATTATTGAAATCTTGACTGCTCTATTGATGGCACCCAGCCTTCATATCACTTACATGGCTTAGTTTGTTCATTCTTAAAACAGTCTTTGGATTTTAAACTAAAATATGTATCAAACTCAAGTCTATAGTAAGTGTCCACTAAATGAGCAAACAGGACCACATAAAACTAATATCTTTCTTCAGGTAGAAAGTAAACACTTCTTAAAGTATAAGCTGACCCATTACTATTCCTATTTTTTATTAATTTTGTTTTTTAAAAAAATGAGACTATCCTAGGCAGAAAGTATAAAAGCATAGAATTTGGAATTAAATCCAGGAAACCAAAGGACACAGAGCTGAAGACCCAAGAATTCCCCTTTCATTATGTGAGCTACATTGCCATTCATGGCAGGTAAAACTGTCTGAAACAAAGATCTGAGGTCCTTGTTGTCTAGCAGGAAATGAACTTGGAGCAATCAGGGAATCAGAGGTGCTGAGCTGTGGGCCAGAAGCCCATATAGAAATCCTTGTGCTTTTCCAGATCCTAGTGAGAGCCACCTCACTCCACCTTTACATCTTATTTTAAATTTCTTTTTCACAATAGTAGGCAGTTACCTTAAAATCAAATACCCTATAGATGAGAACATATAATTTCTAAGGTGTTCCTCCAGACAATGGGGGGGGGGGGAAGAAGATGAATCTGAATGAAGCAAAATTATGTTGAAGCTGGGTGAAGGGTACACAGAGGTTCATTATAGGTACTAGTCTGTCTGCTGTTGTGCACTTCAAAAGTTTCCATAATGATTCTAAAATGCAAATATCATAAAGACTGAGTTGATGTAAATGTTTATATTATTAATAATACTTAGGAGGTAAGCTTTACTTATATATGCCATAGTTATTCTATCTTACTCTCTTACCTATTGCTTCAGCTTTTTTCTCACCAGACTCTCCCCTGTAGTCTCTGTGCTCAGGATACACAGACTGACTTCTTGTTGTTGTTTCAATCTCAGCTTTTCTCTCTCACCCCAGGACCTTTGCATATGCTATTTCCCCATTCAGTGTTTCTCTTCTTTCCTCACTTATCCCTAAACCCAGTAACTACTTCCTACCTCACTAGTACACCAAACTGTATTGCTAGGTACTAGACTGATTGTCATTTCATTCAGTTCCCATTCAGGTCAGGTTGCTCACCCCCTGTTCTCCTGTGATTAAAGTCTGGGCACATGCCTTTCTCTGCCTTGGACACAACTTACGAAGACAGCACCACCTCCTACATGCTACCATATGCCTTCTCCTCATTTTTTAAATGGAGAAACTGGCCAAATGAGGGTTGGAGTAATCTTGAAGGATGCAACGCACCGTGATAAACTAGAGATTGCCTGTCCCTGTTGGGGGGGAAAAAAGAACTCTAAAAATTTTAGACAGTTTTGTGGACCAAACAAAACAGGTTTATGGATAACACTGAGCCTGTGGGCAGTCCATAGCTGTAGATTTAGAAGCATCAGTGATTACAGAGTAAGAAAGAAAAAGGGATGTGTCTTTGTTGAACTCTCTGTAACTGATACCTTTATTTGAAATGTGGCTTACTGGCAACAGCCCAAGATATTATTTAAATTGTGAATATGAATACCCTGCTTTAAAATGTGATCCCAGCGATCTCTAAGAGCAAACTATTAATGGAGAGAGATGATCTATATCTTTCAGTTCAGTTTCTTATTATGAGTTCATGTGTAATTTAATAATATGTTCAGACTATTCATGCCTTTCAAAATATATTATTTTTGTTACAAATGTATTTTGCCTGATTTTTAACATTCTCCATTTCTTCTTCTAATTAATCATATTAATCAATTAAAATAGAAAACGAGTCCTGCTCAGTGTAAAGTAACCTCAGTCCCATGCTGCTTAATTTTATAAGGTACTCATAATGAAAAAGAATAATTCAGCTAATCAAATAACAACTTCCTTTTTCCTTACCTATTTTAAGACAGCTGGTCTTCTGTAATCACTCCTTCAGCCTAAGAATCTATTCCGAGCTAGACCCATCAGTAGCAAAATGCATTAATATGAATCCTTTAGAGCTGGAAAGTTGAGAGTGCCTGCCTTCTTTATGTAACTAGCAATAGAACAGAGCAACTTGGCATTTTGTGAATTTAAATGTCTATGGGAAGAAACTATGGAATATCTTTATGACGATGAAATTATCTATATGGAATGTTTCTTAACAAGTCTCGTCATCTCAAAAATGTAGGACCAGTATCAAAGCCAACGTGGGATTGTGTGGAGCTTTCGTGCACAGAGATTATTCCCAAAGGACTGAACTTTATTAAGCTAATTTAAAAATTAGTGTTAAAGCTTGAATTTTGGCCAAAAGTAGAAATTAGCATGTTTCTAACAATGTTGAACATATACATAGTTAACTCTGAAAAGGTCATATTCTTAATTAGGAATATGAATTAGAAGTTAAGATTAGGGCTACACAGAGCATATGATGGTAATAGAGAACTATTCCAGGTAAAAGGTAGCAATTATTTTGAAAAATGATATAACGCAGACATAGTCAAACGAAGGTATGATGAACCAGACTTTTTCTGGCACCTTGTCTTGCCCAGACTTGTCCTGGGACTTCTCTAAGCCAATCCAATCAATTCCCAAATATTTCACTGAACTAGAAGTTCTGGGATAGGATGGTCAAAAGAACCTACAGCATGCATTGGGTAAGGTTCTCATGAAGAGACATGTCCCAGTGTCTGTATGGTTGTTTTTACTCATTTGGGGCTTGAATGAGAGAAGTAGGTAAACCATACTAATGTTTTGATAGCTACAATCCTGGCTGATTCAAACTGCAAGCTAACTCACTACTATAATAACCTAACGTTTTCTGAAATTATACACCTCCCAAACTCAAAGCTATATTATATTAACATTGCTGGTAGTTGACTATATATTAGATCTACTTGTATGTATGTAACAAATAGGTTAGGTGAAATAGAGTAATTTGAGGGAAGAAATAAGGTACTTAGTAGATGAATAAATTGACCTCCTTAGAAGGAAAGTTTAAAAGCTAGTTATTTTGGAAATACCAGATTGTTTAAATATGCATCTATTAACTTAAGAAATTCTTATAGCAAGAATTTGTATCCCTGAGAAAATAATTTTTCTCAAGTTTCTGCCTAATACCTAGCTCTTATCAAAAAACAATTTGGCATAGTAATGCCAAGGTTGACATAGTAATCAATTTAATTTTTTTCTTTGATTTTGTTTTGGAATGATGCCATCTGCTATAATGAGATGAGGCTGCCTGGAAAAATTGTAAAGTTGCTGACCACTCTTGAAGCCGCATCATCGAGTACCATGATTTTAAATTTTTATTATCGTAAAAAGTGTGACGTCGTGTCTAGGGTAAAGGCTCTTAAAAAATTGAATTCGCATCCAAAGAAATGCAGAAATGTATCTAATTTCCCTCAGTCTCCCAGGATAGGCCTTTTCAGCTTTTAACTCTGTAAATGCTCCATTTTAAGTGTGTTAGCAAAGCATTTTTGTTCAGGCTGTCAAAAGGAGCTTTTGTCCAGGGAAGATGGTGGGATTCAGGAGGGGGTGGGTGTGTGTTTTCCTGTTTATCCAAATTTATAAGAAACTCCTTCACAGGAATGGTATTTTCCTGTAAAGTGATCAGCCATTTCCCAGGGTAATTTTCAGATTACTGGATACATATTTGGCAGAAATCAAACAGATAAATTGTTGCCAGTCAATTGCAGGCAGGTGTTTGGGAGACAGAGTGTTCCTTACTAGTATACTAATTTTTACTTGTTGTTGATTGAAATGGAAGAGGCGTCATCGCTCACCCATTACTCTTTATTTATTGTTTCGTCTGTTACTTTGCTTTCTCTCTCTCTCTCTGGAGACATGGTTTCATTATGTCACCCAGGCTGGAGGGCAGTGGTACCATCTTGGCTAACTGCAGCCTCTTCCTCCTGGGCGGCTCAAACAATCCTCCCACCTCATCCCCACAAGTAGCTGGGACTACAGGCGTGCTCCATCGTGCCTGGCTAATTTTTTTTTATATTCTTTCTGTAGAGATGAGGTTTCTCCATGTTGACCAGGCTAGTCTCAAACTCCTGAGCTCAAGCGATTTGCCTGCCTCAGCCTCCCAAAGTGCTAGGATTACAGGTGTGAGCCACTGTGCCAGCCCATTCATTACTAGTTAAAGGGACATTTTTACTGTATTCTGTGTGTGTTACATATGTTCTGTTGAAATAAATGAAAATCCTTGGAAACACATGAGTTTTGTTATGCTTGTAGCATTTCTGAGTTATTTGTTAAATAATTCTGTTGAATTTTTACCATTAAATACGCTTTCTTATCTTTTTAAGATAAAGAAGTTGTTTATGTAAGTCTTGGGAATTTTTTCTTTTTGTGTGTTTTCTCTCCTAAAATTTTCCCTGAAAATTTTAATTACCAACTCTTATGATGTTGGGCGAATATGTTTACTTTTGCAAGAGTATAATTGAAAAGGGTCTGTGCTTTTAAAATAAGTAGCAACATTTTTAGCATTCTATGTTGGTAAACTATCCATGTACTATACCCTGTAGTGACCATTATGGTGGGGGAAAAGCATCCAATTGCATGCTACTCTAGCATGCATTTAGTCTTTCAAACCCTGGGATAGCATAGCTTCTCTTTCTTCTAGCATCCAGAGCGCTAAGCTTCAAGATTTTAAGAGAGGATTTTACAAACTCACCAAATGCTAGACAGTGTTAAATTTCTAGTCATTTATTCTTACAACAAATATTTCAGGAAACAGTCGTGTATTTCTCACCTGATTTAAATTGTCAAATTTAGATTTTTAAGTTACTAAAACAATTTAGTTTTTTTAGTTGCTGATCATATTTGTTTTGTTGAAATAATTTAAACTAGAATATGAGAGAAAAATAACTTCCTTTTGAAACTCTGACTTTTGTATTTTCTGACCCTGGTATAAAGCTAAGGATATTAAATTCTGAAAGGGGTTGCTGGTGTGCTTAGTATCTGCCTCTGGTTATAGGATAAATTAACATAGAGGAGGACATTGAAAAACCTTTTGGTAAAATCCTGCCCACTTCCTCAAAACCACACATTTTACCTGAATTCATAGGATGAGTTCCTCTTCAAAAGGGTTATTCCCTGACATTTCATGGCAGAAACAAGTTTTTAAGGGTATAAAGTATGTGTTTCACGTAAGCATGGTATAAATGATTATAGAATGTGTAGTGTCTGTTTGGGTTGGGAAAGGATATGATTGATGCCAGAATTGCAGACTACTGAAAGTAGGCCTACAATACTAAGAGGTATGTTCCATACATCACTCATTCTGTCTGCAGTAAACACTGCCGGGATTGTTTGACATCACAGTTTTTTTCTAAGTCATGCTCATAATCTCCTATTTCTGAGCCTTTCCTGCTTCTTCCTAGAGTCATAGATTTGCCCTTCTTTCATCCTCTTCTTCCAGTCATTCATCCCAAATTTCTAAAATTTAGTCTTTTATACCACAAAGTGTTACAAAGTTCTTTTCGCTTGAGAGTTCATGAGAACTGCTAGAACCCACAGGGATGCTCCCAGTTTCTGACATTTCCCCCCACCTCTGCCTCCTGTCTGTGTGTACTACAGCCACAGATTAAGTCCCAGCGTCAGCTCTCTGAGCTTGGTGTGATGTATGCCTGTCTGTGGGTTCCTTTCCCAAGGCATTGTCGTGGAGATAGAATTGGGTCTGCAGGTGAAGGGCGATTTTGTCCATTGCGCTATGTATATGGAAGCTAGGCTTGGAATTAATGGGGTGGTTGGAATTAATGCACATTTGGTAGCTGGGCCACTTGCTGTTTTTGAGGCTTAATGATTCCAAAGCACAGAATAGAGCAATAATTTGAGAGGACTGGCAAAGGGATATGAACATCAGCATGTCCCACTTTTTAAAGTGAGTTTAGAAGTATTTAATAAGGAGCTGACTGTTATCTCTTCTTACCCTGATTAATTTACACATGCATTAAAAATTTCCTGTAATATAAATTCATTAAGAATCTGTTTCTGCTCCTAAATTGGTCATCAAGCATCTACTGTCTGCCTGAGAGCTGGTCATTGCTTCTTTTTTCCCCCTCTTTGTCTTTTAGGTGAACCTAATTAAAAGGAAAGATTGGATTCTATATAAAGCATGCTCTTTTGTGCATATAATTATAGAGAAAAATAAGGGCTTCATCTCATAGATTCTGGGGATTTGAAAGAGACTTTGCATAGTTCATACATCATAGAAAGCATTAAGAAATTACATTTTCAGAAAGATAAAACAGGATTATGACCAAATTTATCAGAGAAATTATATTTCTTAATTTGGAAATGTAAAATTTTTAGTAGTTTTCACAAATGGATGCAACCAAAAAAAATTATCAGCTAGGATAGAAATAAACTTAGGCTTCTGGTAGATTAGGAAATCATGTAGAATTGGACAATGTATGTAAAAATTTTGTTTTACTTTCAACTTTGAGGTCGGTGGTCTAATAGAACCCTCAGTAGAGGTGGAAGTGCCCAGAATGATTAGGAAGCAGGCAGTGGAGGCTGCCTCATTACTTCCTTCTGCTTTCAACCAGCACAAAATGGGGCTTAAAATCAGGCTTTCAGCAGACAGCAGGATGTTCCATATCTACCTCTCCACAAATATTCCTCATTATTTTTAGCCTGTGATGGTTACATAGCACTTAAACTTATTTTTAAATGTTTCTCTAATGTTTCGCTTGAGTAGAAAAAAGCATGTGATAGTCTATAAAATTTACCTTCAAATATACTAAAAAGAAGGAAAAAAGATCTTTTCTAAGCTTAATAAAAAGGAGTGACAAAGAATAACATCTCTTTACTGTTACTGAAAATTATAGAATTTATATACTTAAATTTCTGGGCATCTTATAAGAGAGTATGACTTGCCTTGAGACCTTAAAAAAATCAAATTTAAAACAAACCTGGATAAACAGCGAATTGTTCAGAGGAAAGGAAGCAATTACTTTTCAGAAACAACATATATCCTTCTCCTTGCTCCCTGGCAGAGTGTTTTCAACTATGATTTGATCAATAATCTCACAGTAGTGGCAGATATAGAAAAAGAATAAATGTTTATCACACTTGTAAACATCTCAGGCAAAGCCAAAGTGTTTGCTGAGAAGACAACATTCATTCTTGAATTTCCCCATGGGTCAGATCTGGGGGCATTTACTATTTGACTTGTAAGGTTGGGTATTAATGACTCAAACCGGAAGTTAAACTAATGCAGTATTATAAATATATGTGGGTGAGTTATTTCTTGACAAAGTGAAATAGAGTTGTGCTGAATTATCCAAAGGGTACTTATCACTGTTTGGATAACAAAAACCTTGTCAGTTGAAGGAGGTAGAGAAAAGTTGTTTATTTAGGGCTTCCTAAAAATAAACAAATATACCTACAGCTTTTTTTAAGCCTTTGAAAATTGTTCACTCCTTGTAAAAAATATTTTTTAATTCACCTTTGCATTTTTTTTGGCACTTGATTTCTAGATTCTATCTTTTTCAGAAGAAAGATGAATAAATTACTTAGATTATAAACAGGTGAGCAAATAGCTGCCTGTAACAGTGGGATGTAAAAATGTATATAGCAAGAGCTAAAAGAGTTGGAGAAGGTGATGAGCCTTTCTCCTTTGCAGTTTTTTAAATCCAATAATATGTCCCCTGATTAAATAATAAATGTATATGTGTCTGTGTTATAAAGCTTTCCTTTCTCTTGGTTCTGATCATAGATAAGCCATTTTTCCTGGTCACCTTTCCAGGAAGGATGAAGAGCAGCAGGGAAGCCACATTTCTTATCATGTATGGCTTTCCTTCTGTTCTGTGCAAAACAAAACAAAGGAGGGAAGACAAATCAGGTGTACATTTGGACATCATAGGACTTCTAAAACCAGAGAGGAGAGTGCTGAGGTGTTTTTTCAAAAGAAATTTGCTATCCAAAAGCCCCAAAGCATAAGCAGTGAAGACTTAAGAATCCATAATTTTTATGCCTGTGTTACCCCCGTGGACTCATGAGAGATTGGATTTAAACTACAGGTCTCTTGGGAGCTATGCTCATTCCCCAGGATTCTCATTGGGCATCAAGGCAGCAAAGGTCAACTGCTGCCATCTCTCTCACATATATTTGACTCTGCTATTGTGAGCATAAGGCACGTTTTTTATGGGCTCTATTTGATAACATTGGGCCAAAGTAGACCTTCCTAAAACATGGGAATGGGGCATCCTTCGTGGGGCAAAATGATCTGCAGGAAAATCAGCTGACTTGAAACCAGTGATCTTACTAGCTTTGAATTAATCGTTTAACTTCTGTACTTCTTTACTGTGCTGTTTGCTTTTATGGCACATCCCACATAGAATTCTATTAAGGAATATGAGCTGAGGCTAGAGGGTCCACTTCAATGAGTTAATCATCAAATGATGCAAGAACTGTTAAAATCTTTGTAAAATGTCATTATACAAAAACTGGTCACTAAAAATTAAATTTACTAAATTGTGTACATAGAACGTCATCTTTCTTACCCAAGTAATAGTCTTAGTATTTTTTTGTGGGTCTGAATGTGATTTTGATGCCCATTTATATAAGAGAAATAAGTGATTATTCTACTTATAAAATGAGAGCATATATTTTTAAAATATAAAAATACTGAATACTTGAGAAATGGCAAGCCTTATTCTTGATTGTTGCAAGTTCTTGATGGTATATCATAGCACTTAATAGCTGAAGAAAAGCTTTCAGCAGAGACAAGATGGCTTCTGGGATTTGGCGGCGCCTTTGTGTCTCCCTGCAGCTGGAGGTCTAGGTCTCCCCTTCCCTGCTCTGTGTCGTCTCCTCCTAGAGGCCCAGCCTCTGTGGCCTTGCGACCTGCAGAAGTTGGGTGATCCGCAGCTAAGATGCCGGGACCCTCTGGAAGCCTAGAAATGGAACCATTGACATTTAGGGATATGGCCATAGAATTCTCTCTGGAGGAGTGGCAATGCCTGGACCCTGCACAGCAGAATTTATATAGGAATGTGATGTTAGAGAACTACAGAAACCTGGCCTTCCTGGGCAGACAAGCAACCTCATCAAGCAGCTCCCTGACACCACAGCCAGGTAAATCCACAAAGATGGGAAAAAAACAGCACAAAAAAGATGAAACCATCATCAAAGACCAGAACACCTCTTCTCCTTCAAGCCATCACAACTCCTCAACAGCACAGAATCACAACTTGACTGAGGAGTGCGACAAATTGACAGAAAAAGGCTTCAGAAGGTGGCTAGTTAGAAACATTTCTGAGCCAAAGAAACATGTTCTAACTCAAAGCAAAGCAATCAAAAACCTTGAAAAAAAGTTAGACAAAATGCTAATTGGAATAACCAGCATAGAGAAGAACATAGACGACTTGATGGAGTTGAAAAACACAGCACAAGAACTACATGAAGTAAACACAAGTTCTAATAGCCAGATGGATCAAGAAGAAGAAAGGATATCAGAGATTGAAGATCAACTCAATGAAATAAAAAGAGAAGGCAAGACAAGAGAAAAAAGAGTGAAAAGAAATGAGCAAAGCCTCCAAGTAATATGGGATTATGTGAAAAGACCTCATCTACGCTTGATCGGTATACCTGAATATGACGGGGAGAATGAATCCAAGCTGGAAAACATGTTCCAGGATATTATCCAGGAGAACTTCCCAAGTCTAGCAAGGCAGTCCAAATTTCAAATTCAAGAAATACAGAGAACTCCCCAAAGATATTCCTCAAGAAGAGCAACCCCAAGGCACATAATCGTCAGATTCACCAGGGTTGAAATGAAGGAAAAAATGCTAAAGGCAGCGAGGCAGAAAGGCCAGGTCACCCACAGAGGGAAACTCATCAGACTCAAAGCAGATCTCTCTGCAGAAACCGTACAAGCCAGAAGAGAGTGGAGGCCAATATTCAACATCCTTAAAGAAAAGAACTTTCAACCCAGAATCTCATATCCAGCCAAACTAAGCTTCGTAAGTGAAGGAGAAATAAAATCCTTTACGGACAAGGAATTATTGAGAGATTTTGTCACCACCAGGCCTGCCCTACGAGAGCTCCTGAGAGAAACACTAAGCATGGAAAGGAACAAGTACCAGTCACTGCAAAAGCAAACCAGTTGGCAAAGACCAAAAATGCAATGAAGAAAATGAGGCAACTAATGGGAAAGAAAACCAGTCAGTAAGAAAATGGCAGAATCAAATCACATATAGCAATATTAACATTGAAAGTAAATGGCCTAAATTCTCCAATCAAAAGACACAGACTGGCAAACTGGATAAAAAGTCAGAACCCATCGGTGTGCTGTATTCAGGAAACCCATCTCACATACAAAGACACACATAGACTCAAAATAAAGGGATAGAAGAAGATTTATGAAGCAAATGGAGAACAAAAAAAAGCAGGGGTTGTAATCTTAGTCTCTGATAAAATGGACTTCAACAAAGATCAAAAGAGACAAAGAAGGACACTACATTATGGTAAAAGAATCAATCCAACAGGAAGAGTTAAGTACCCTAAATACATACGTCCCCAACACAGGAGCACCCAGATACATGAAGCAAGTTCTTAATGACCTAAAACAAGATTTAGACTCCCACACAATAATAGTGGGAGACTTCAACACTCCACTGTCAATATTAGATAAATGAGCAGAAAATTAACAAGGATATCCAGGACTTGAATGCAGAGCTGGACCAAGTGTACCTAATACACGTATATAGAACACTCCACCCCAAATCCACAGAATACACATTTTTCTCAGCACCAAATTGCACATACTCTAAAATTGACCATATCATTGAAAGCAAATCACCCCTCAGCAAACGCAAAAGAACAGAAATCATAACAAACAGTCTATCAGACCACAGCGCAGTCAGAATAGGACTCAGGATCAAGAAACACACACAAACCCGCACAACCACTTGAAACTGAATAACCTGTTTCTGAGTGTCAACTGGAAACTGTCTCAAAAAAAAAAAAAAAAAAAGAAATACTAGACTTCCATAGAATCAACCCAAACACCCATAAATGATAGATTGAACAAAGAAAATGTGGTACATGTACACCATGGAATACTATGCAGCCATAAAAACAAGTTTGTGTCGTTTGTAGGGACCTGGATGAATCTGGAAACCCATCATTCTCAGTGAACTAATATAAGAACAGAAAGACAAACACCGTATGTTCTCACTCATAGGTGGGTGTTGAACAACGAGAACATGTGGACTCAGGGAGAGGAGCATCACACACTGGGGCAGTTGAGGGGGGTAGGGAGAGACAGCAGGGGATGGGGAGGGATAACATGGGGAGAAATACCAGATATAGTATGCACCTAAAGTAAATAAATTAATTTTTTAAAATAGCCAGAAAAAAAAAAGAAAAGCTTTCAGCAACAGTTTTCCAACTACTAGTATGAATAATGTGTCATATAGGAGGCATAATAATTTATCTCCTGATTTCCAGTGTCTGGGGATGTCCTGCAGGAGGAAGTCAGAGTTATGAAAATACTCAGAGTCTTATATTAGCAAATAGAGTATGAAGAAGTTTACAGAGACTGTTGGTGAAATGAAATCCTCAGTATAACCTTTTAGTTTGATGTGAGACTACGTAGCAAACAATAACAGTTCTGAGTCTTTTCATATTCTACAAAATCCATCTCGTTTCTTTGTACTGTGTACATTAGAAGAAACCTGGTGAAGAATTTAGGGTTTGGGGGAATGTTTTTGAATACAGAAATATAGAAAAGTTAAATTTGTTGGATGGGTGGAGATATTAAGAGATAAATATTTTAGGAATAAGTACATATTAGAAAATAACATATATGAAATAGTGATAATGGTTTATGTATTAAACTTCAGTTGGACAGAAAGAGAAATCCATAGAACTCTTTTAAACCACTTATTCTGAGGTAACTAAAATAATAGGAAAAAGAAGTAAAAAAATATTTTTAATCTTTCTCCATGGTGTAAGCCCCTATATTAATCTGGGCTATCTAAGTCCTTGAAAATTCTCTAGAAAAAAAGCTGTCGGGGGCTTATCAAGGAAAGATGTTCTTTGTGTTGACAGCTGAGAAAAGGTAGAGATACATTAGAGTAGAGGAAACAATTAAGGAAAAATAGCAAAAACTAATGAGAATTTAATGCTCTTATACTGTCATCTTATACAATATATCCAGCAATACCAAGGGGATGGCAAGAAAAGTAGAAAACTGCAGAGAACCCTGCGGCTGGGGCAGAAATAGGACTGCTAGAAACCCTGCCTAGAGAACAGACCACTCCATGTCCTTGTCAGGATGGTTCTATGAACAGAAGGGATCTTCCATCTTTTGGCCACCATGAGCTTCTCCTATCAACAAAATTCCCTCCACTTCAGTTGCATTTGAGGCAGAATTCCCTGTGACAAATTCCTATCCTCTGGACCTGGGCCAGTGCTACAGCTGGCCAGAATATCACAGTTTCCTCACCTGGACATGAAGAATTGGAAGTATTCAAATATTTCTAGTGATAGAATAAAAGCTCTTGTATGGAAACATTCAGGGAGAATGTCGGTCAACTAAAATCCTGATGGTATAATCCTTTCCTTTATAAAGTGGTTTAAAAGAGATTTATTAGTATTTGTATTTAATTAACTAAAATCACATTCATACTTTTAAAAGCCTGTTATAAACCAGAATTAATTCAGTGGCCAAGAAGAGGAGAAGGCTTAATGAATTGTACTCTTGCTGATTTCCACTGATCCTGTATTATTTAATTTTCTGTTTTTCTTAATAAAGAAGGTGTCAATTAAGCATGATATAAAAATAATGATTTTTTTCTTCCTTCATTGAATATTATTTTTGTTTCCTATGCTGCTTTGTTGGGTTATTTTATTTATATATACCATATTCTGTAAAAAGATTCATTTTTTCTAATGGGCCATAGTCATTTTGGTTTTTAGTGGTTTTGTAATCTATTTTTGGAAACGAATTTGCTTATTGAACATTTGTAAGCTCAAACAGCAGATACTTAACTGACTACTCTCTACTCATAGCCTTCATAGAAAGAGGAAAGCCTGTGGATAACACCTACCCTGGGCATCAGGGAAGGAGAACTGTCAGACCCCAGGCACAACTAGTGCCTGAAGGATATCTTAGTTTATAGTGTTATTGCTCAGCTGTTTCCTTTATATAATCCTTCATATATAATCACGTGAGTCACAAGTGAGGGGACCACCCCATTATGTCACCTGGGCAGAGAAGTGGGCCGTGCGCAGCAGGGGGCCATGCCATGTGCAGTAGTAGAAGGTCGTGTACGGAAAAGGGGTCCACCCCCATTATGTCACCGAGGCAAGGAGGTGGGCTGTTTGCAACAGGTGTAGTGCGCAACACTTCTTATCTGGGGGCTGGAGACTTCAAAGGATTTCTAATAGGAGGATACTGTAAGGTTAATGCAGTGGGAGCTGACGGACTTGTGCTCTTCTCTTAAGATATTTATGGGAGGAGGATTTGAGCCAGCACAGAAGTGAGAAAAGACTGATAAGGTGTACAGCCGCTGTGACTGGTCACACCAGAGGGGTTCTTCTCCCTCAGTTATTTCCAGGATCTCAGACCTGAAGCCCATTTTCCACAGGAACTTGATGCAAGGTACTACAACTCCTTTATCAGGAGGAGAGGCACTTGCTCCAATCCTGCCATACAGCATATGCCCTTTCAGGCAGGGATGCAGCCTTGATTTTTGGTTTTCATCCTGGTCCGGCTGTTTTCCCATGTACTGCTTCTGTTCTGTGACTGCTCTAGGCATTCCTCCTACTACAAAGTACTATATGGTTATATAGAAGGATTATATAAATCAGCACTAAATGTGTCAGTACAGCTCCGACTACAATACCTATAAGATTATATAGAAAGATTATATAGAACTAAGTATGCTAGATATAAGTATTAAGTATGATTATATAAACTAGATATCTGTAAGCAGTAAGTTATACTTCAAGCACTAATATATGATTATATATGAAGGATTATATAAAGGAAACAGCTGAGCAATAACACTATAAACTAAGATATTCTTCAGGCACTAGTTATGCCTAGGGACTGGACAGTTCTCCTTCCTCGATGCCCATGGGGGGTGTTACCCACAAAAGCCCTTTTAAAACTGCAGTGATGCACACAGGAAGTGCATGATTGTATTGTTTTCTTATAGTTTGGTTGTGGTTCTAGAAAATGTTCACAAGCTTTCTTCTTGTAAAATCTAGGCTGTCAATTGCAGGACTGTGCTGTTTATTAGATAGATCTTAATAAATTTCTGGTATAGAATCTTTAGTGTATAGAAGTTTGTAATTGTAGATTCTAAAATTTGTTAAATATTTCTCTAAATTATTTAGCTTTTCAGTTGCATATAAATATTGGTGGACAATAAGAGATGTAAATCTAGAGCCCTGCACAGTGAATCCCAGCACTTTGGGAGGCCAACATGGGAGGATCAGTTGAGCCCTGGAGTTGGAGACCAGCCTGAACAACATTGTGTGAGACCATGAGACCCCATCTCTATAAAAGAAAGAGAGAGATGTAAGTTTAGGTTTAGAGCTAAAAAATAAAAACATTAAGAATGATTTGAACAAGCAATCCTGAATGAATAGCTAGTAATATAAATTAAGCTTGCATTTTTAAAAAAAAAGAAGTATCACTTGTGGCATACACGAATCTACTAGGGAGTGATAAACTAGAATTCAAGGAAAAGAACACTTCCAGCAGATTTACAGGAAAGGCATCCTTACTGAGAAATGGTAGGTTGTGGTTAAGTTTCCCCAAGGGAATTGTGGGAGCATTGTCAGTTGAGACCTGATGGAAAACTTGAAAATGCATTCTGGGGAACAGCCTTAGCCTTGTGCTCTCAATAGTGAGGCACTTATATGTTCATTTCCCAGTGGGTCCAGGCAGGAGCAACGGAAGCTCCCACAGCTCACTCTTTCCTGATGTATCTATTTTTCTGTGCATGTGGCATATGTAACTGCCTTAATGAGATAAAATACACATAAAATCACTTCACTTGTTTTAAGTGCACAGTTCGATGGGTGATAGCAAATGTGTATAGCCATGTCACCTCCACCACAATCAGGATAAGGACATAGCCATTACCACAAAAAGTGTCCTTCTGCCCCTTTGCAGTCAGTCCTCTTCCCCTGTCAATCACCAGTCTTTCTGGCACTGTGGTTTTTGCCTGATTAAGAATTTTATATAAATAATATTTTATAATATAGCATGTAATTTTTTTCTGTCTGGCTTCTTTCACTTAGCATCGCTTTTATGTTCCTCCACCTAACCTGTATTTCAGTGTTTCCTTACTAAGAACTAATATTAAATTTCTGGATATAGAATCCCAAATATGAGCCCTAACTAGAAAACTGGACCCATCTACACTGGAACTGAAATTCTTTAACCACATTAAATGAAGAAAAAACAAAGTACTCCTGATTAGAGCAGTCATTACTTTTGGTGTTTATTTCTATACCTTATTATTGTTTGTTCAGGTTTTCATTCCCTTTGTTTTACCCCTCCTGAGGTATTTTCTATAATATTATCTATTTTTTTAAAATAAAAGGAAAAATTGTTTGGGTGTTCAGCATTCTGCGATAATTTCATAGTGTCTATGATAATGTACTATGACCTGAGTTGTCTTAAACCCGGACTAGAAACCTTTGGGTCAGAAAATGCTTACATCCAAGATTATTTAAACATAGTTTAAACCTATATGTGACTGTACTATATACAATTTTCTTTATTGATATGGACAAATAAATTAAACGAACACCTATTTTGCATCCTAGAAAAATGTAAACTGTGCATTGAAAATTATTATCGTAAAAAGTAGGACAGGAGTTATTTATTTCTGTAGTCAGACTTTAGCCGGATACATTTTTGTTAAGTATCCAAGAGTGTTTTCTACAGTGTGTCTCTGAATTGCTGTTTATCGCATCCTGCACCAGAAATTATTTAATTAGAAAAACAGATTGAAGAGGATATAAGAAGCTATTCTGTAAGCAAAAAGACACTAAGAAAGTAAGATAACTTGTTGGCTGTCACATTTAGTGATATAATATTTAGAATATATAATCATGTCTTTTACAAACATGTAAAATGTTCTGTAACACTTGAATGGCTGCAGCTGTCGGCTCATTTTTTTTGGATTAAGTTTGGTCCAGAAAGAAACTGCCTCATTTTCTAGTTGTCATTTGCCCAGGAAGTAAAAGCAAAATTGTAATGAGGGAATCACAGCAGGAGAGCCTCCTAACAAATGAGAGGCATATATTGACTGGCAGCCAGCATGCCATTTCAGTGATAAATGTATTTTTATACACTGCTGTTCAAGGTCACTAACTGTTGTCCTTGAGTGTGCAGCCATCAAAAGTCATACAGTTCACATTCTAAACAGTTCTAATAATCAGCACAAAGATGCCTGGCTTTAAAAATCAGTTATTAATTTTATACATCACTTATGTAAATTACACATCTTTCTGTTTCACTGCAATTTTATCTTGCTATTGTTGAAAATTGTTGAGAAGTCCGAGATGTGAATTTATGAGACATTTGTGAGCTGTATTGGTATAGATGTATTACACTGTTCACAGAAGCCAAACTTGAACATGGATGAACTTCAGTAATTAACCCTTCTGTATTTTGCGCTTCTTCAGTGTTTAAAATTCGTAAAGAACTTTTATAACCTAAGCATTCCAAAACAAAACTACTTTCAATTTAAGATTAATGCTATGTTTGAAATAGAATTTATACTAAAAAATACAAAAAAGGACATTTTCCTTTTAGATCTGCCTCAATCCAAAGAAAATATTTTTACTAACTTTTTAAACATGGTAGTTCAAACTATAATGATTACTCTGTAATTATTCAAAGAGAAGTGATCTAATTATTCACCATTTTACTATTCAAAACTCAAACACACTTTCTAAATATAGAATGAACATAACCGTGTTGTTACTCTGATTTTTAAACTCCATAAATAGCAAAATGTTCAGGGATTAATCTAATATTAAATAGTTGTATTTTTAAAGTTAAATTATATGCAAAATGTGATGGTTTGAATCACATGATACCTTTTAGTAAATATTTTTTTAAATATTATGATTGTTGGCTTTAAGAATCCTTATGTTAAGTATGTGTTCATAGTACATATTCACAGAAAATCATGAGGCCCTTTATGGCTTGTCTTCAGACTAATTGTCCATCAATACTTATCTCACTCCACTTCATTCCTTCTACTGTAAATGTTGATTGTTCTGGAGGGTTTTTATTTGTTTGTTTTTCCCCAGCAAGCTGTACAGTCTTTCCTCAAGGCTTTTGATTATGGTATGCTCTCTGCTTGGAGAATGTATGTTACATTGTACCCTCCACATTATATTATGTGTATGTTATATCATACCCTCTGCATGTGCGTGCGCGCGCGCGCACACACACACACACACACACACACACACACACACACACACACACCCTAGCCTATATAATCATTCATACCCAGAAAATCTCCAAAGTTTTCGTACCTGGCCATTACAGTAATCCCATAATTTAACTTCTACCTGAGGGCATGGGTGTAGGAGGAGGTAAATGAATGTCTCCCTGATTTTAGCTTAGAGTTTGGAAGAATCTAATATCTAGGAGCTCCAGATAGGTAATCTCGTACTTGCCTGTGACATCCCACGCATACTACCCTTGCCTACTACTGCACATATATTCCCCCTGTATAGCCAGAGACATTAGAAGCTATATGTCTCTGGTGTCTACAGTAGACAATTAGGTTCCTTGGGTCTGGCTTGGACCTTGAAATGCTTTTCCTCATAGAAACTATTATAAATAGCGCTTAGGTGATTGAACTGGCGCTATAAATTCTAAAACATTAAGAATTATCTTGGCTTTTGGAAGCTGGCCCAGAAATCTATTTGTTGCATTGTTCCTGCAGTTAAATGTGTTCAGAGTTCCAAATAACTGAATTCCAAACAAACTTTGGGACCTCTCCTTTGATGGCTGCCCATATGGAAACACTGCAACATACTGCACGTAAAAATGTCACCAACAGGTCTTGATTTTTCAAATTACCACATTGCATATGGCATAGCGAGGAGTGACACAATAAATATACAGAACTACAAATAGAAGGATTTCTTGTATTTAAAGTTTTAAAATTGAAAAAGTTCTTAAAGTTTCACTCTCTTTTAACTTTGCATGCAGAATTTGCCTTTCAGTGAGCCCATTATGACATTGAGTTCTGAGTTTTTCATAGATGAAACAGGAAGTAGGAGTCAGAATTCTCAGTGAATTCTAAACTGTCCAAAGACAAAATTCAGAAATGACATTTGCAGTTCTGTATTAACTCGTACTCATACCCTGAGTTGAAGGCCTGTAGTATATTTAAGGAGTACTCTTAGGTTTCCTGGTTGACTTCCTTTGTAATTTAACCTTTGGCAAAGCAGTGATAAACTCCAACACCTGAACAGTCATAAATTAAAAATCTGTAAGTACAAGTATTTTATAATACCGTGTCAGGCTAACGTACAATGCTGTATCTAACCACTAATCTCAATTGACTGTTAAATGGAAGTGTTTAGCATAAAAATATTATAGTATTATTAAAAAATCTGTTTGAAAAAAGTCCTTAAAATTTCCAAACTATAAAAGCAACAAAATACGTGTTAAACAATGTTTATTAATAACGTTCATTTTTTTAAAAAAAGCAAAAGCACAGTTTTAGGAAGCATGAATTTGCCATGTAATATTACACTTAATATGTAACGTCATAATTTTAATTTTGACATTTAAAATGATCTGGCAACTATAACACTCATCTCTGAGCAAGCAAAATATTTTTATGGAAAAATAAAATAGTGCATAGGAGTAGGAAATTCTTCATACCAGCAAAAACTGATAAACTTTGTGATTTCAAAGACAAGCTAAATGAAATCTGGAAGACTATAAGCCAGTGACTCCTGGTGGTTCTTCTAAGGGATGAGATTTGATGAGTAAGTATACTCGGGTAGGGTTTTCAGTTTTATTATAAGTATCTCAAAAATGGTGGTACTATAGGTAATTTTTAGCTTCCTTTTTAAAATATTTTTCCCTATGTTTTTCAAAGAAAAAAAGTTAAATCAGGGATATCTAATCTTTTGACTTTTCTGGGCCACATTACAAGAAGAATTGTCTTGGGCCACACATAAAATATACTAACACTGGCAATAGCTTATTAGGGGGGGGAAAAACACCTCATCTTTTAAGAAAGTTTATGAAATTGTGTTGGATCACATTCAAAGCCATCATAGGCCGCATATGGCCCATAGACCACAGGTTGGACATGTTGATATAAATAAAAATTATGCTTCTGCTAAAAATTATTTTTGCTAATGCCAAGTTCATATATAAAATTTATTAAGCCTTCAGAACTGTGTCAAGACTAACTTCTTCATACACTTACTTTTAAAGGAAAATATTATCTTAAATGAAAAGCTTTTGGTTGAGTTTTAGGTGTTTTTTCTTAGAAGTGAATAAAATTAGTATGCATAGTATTAAAGTATGCCTTTAATAGCATCTGTAATAAGGCATAGAATGTGATTTTAAAGCTCACGTCTGTGGATCACATGCATGATGGTAATTATAAGCAGATTATTAACAAAGTGCATTCTGTGTCATAAACAGAGCATCACAGGATTCACGTGTACTTGGAAAGAACATAAGTTAAAACATCAAAGCAGTTTTTTTTTCTTAAAGATTGTAGTTATTTAGATAGCTCATCAGTGGTAGAGAGTACAAGTGGGCTTGTGTTAATTGATTTTCACCTGTATTACCAAAACATTTTTCATTGACAAATATTAATTGCTTATTAAGTACTAGAGTTTGATGGTCCAGATATTGAATTTTGTAATGAATTGGCCTTTTAGGTTTGCTTATCATTAGGCAATATGATTGCATTGAAGATACAAAGGTTTAAGCCAATGTGTCTCCCACTTGAAGAAGATTCAATAGATATTCCTCTAAAATTTAATTTTAATGATAGATATTTAATTCACTTTCCCTTACATTCAGGTAAATTCCCTTTGGCTAAACTTTACGGAATGCTTGTGTTAATATGAATTGTACGGCTGTAATTAGTAGTAATGTAACCAGCATTTTTTGCATTGGTTCTAGTGTATGAATACAGAAAATAATTGAAATTTGTATCAAAACCAAATTGGTCATTATGATCATTAATGTGGATTTTTAAAAGTCATTAATTTGGTTAATTGTTTTATGTTCAAGAAGGATCTGCATATCCAAGTGAGCAAACAATACGTGTGTGTATATATATATACAGGCATGTACATACATAAATATATACAACTAGTGTCAGTGTTATTTTACCACAATAATTACTCTGGGAGATTTGCAAATGCAATTGCTATATTAAAAAAATATAATATTGCATATTTTATGAATATTATTATTTTATTGGTAAGAAAAATGTTGCATGTTGTATCAAAACTCAAAGGTTAATTTTATCTTTTTGTAACTTGGTATTTCTTTTCATTAAATTATATTTTTACTGTACTTATTTTGAAAAAGACAATTATTTTACTATTAAAATTGTATTGAGATAAGTAAAAATGTGAAAGGAGCTTTGAGTTAGGAGGTATTCATTCTAGATCAGTCTCTAGTAAGTCACCATCATCAAGGGAATTCATTTTTTAATTTTTTTATTTCAATAGGATTTAGGGGAACAGGTGGTGTTTGGTTACATGACTAAATAACTTGGCATTTCTTAACAAAAGAAATGGGCCTTGTAATGCAGAACAACGTGAATTAGGTTATGTTCCAGACTAATCTGATTTTCTGTTTTAATAAGTGGAGGAGGCATAATAAACTACATATAAAAGTGTAAAATTTCTAAATCTGTAATGTGTACTAATGGATAAATTCTATCATTATCCAAAATAAACATGAATCCAAAGGTATGGTAATGTTGGTTAATATATGTATGAAATTTAGAATTTTATTTCACATCATAATTTTTTTTACACTTTCAAGCCATTTCTCTTTTGAGAATAGTGAAAATGTTAAATACTTTTGAAACTTATTTTTGAAAAACATAAATTATCTAGGTTTAGTATAATCTACATCAGACAATTTTGTGTCACCAGTGCTATACCAGGCAAAGGAGAGGTGACAAAGGAGAAAGAACACATGTGAAGGTCCTGACCTGCTCTAACCAAACCCTCTTCTGTTAACCATAACCCAAATCAGGACCCTTGAAAATGCCAAGTCCCAACATGATGGACATTTACTTAGGAATGTGATTGCTGTCCGGCCAGTTAGTGTGGACATGTGTCCGCTCAAGTCCTTTCATGTAAAGGGTCTAGAGAAATGTCTAGAGAGGGTAGAGATAATCAAGACCATTCCTGCTAAGGAACTCCACGTTCTGCTAAGGAACTCCACGTGGAAGCAGGAGGGATTTATTCTCATAGCACAGTATAAGACTTCTAGATGTGTTCAAATAGTTTTATATTAGAAATACTGCAAGAAACATTTAGCTTTTGTATCTGCCGAAATCTGAAGAAAATATTTTGTGTGACTTCTTAAGCATATGCAAGTGAAACTTCAATAAATATTTCATATGAGCAGTGTAAATATTTGATGATTTACTATCTTTCATTTAAAACTCAACCATATTTATCTAAATTACATTAGTATTCAGCAGTAGAGTATCCACGAATCATCTTTAAGTATGGCTCTATAATTATATTTTAAAATGTTAAATTATATGAAAAAGCTATGTTTTCATTTATGTCTTTAGGGTGTTTTTTTTTTCATTATTGAGTTTAAAGATTGTACAGTACAAACATACTGCTATAATTTTATTAGCCAAAAAATGGTGGTGATCATATAATATATTAACTTGGCAGGCTGTGATGTTTGGGATTTTTAGCAAACCTAATTTTCAAAGTATGATGCTATATAATCCTTTCAACATGCAAAGAAAGGACATATCAGTTATGTATAATTTAATTGGATATTCTATCATTTATCCTGGAAATATTGGGCCTAATAAATCAGAAGAACGGGGAAGAGCAAGGCTAGTTCCTCATTATCTGCAGCAAGAAAAGGGGAAAGAAGAGTTTAAACATTAATAGGTGAATTGATGTGTAATTGATGGAGAACTTTTCTTTGAATCTGAAAGTTTCCCAGTTAAATTGAAAGGAAAATACTCCTAAAATCAGTACCTATTTTTTAGAGTTTGCTGATGATTACAACATTTTTAAGTTTGGTAAGCAACAATTGGCTTAAATGTTTATTCTGTTTTTCCATTCATAAAACTTCCTTTTAAAAATAATTCTGATCTTGGTGAAAATATAAGCCTCAAAACCATAAAAAACTTACTAGGAACTTAGTAGTTTTGAGCATGTATTTTGATTCTCACTATTCCTAGGTAAGGGTGTTGCGTGTAAATGCACATGCATGTTGATATATAACCCCCAACAGAAATATTGAAAACTATTGCTTGTGTCATAAGGATTATCAATATGTAGATACTGAAAAGCTGTTTTAATTCATCAATGTCAGTTTCTCCTCGAATGACATATAAGTAACTTTTAGTAACTGAAAATGGGCGGTAAACACTGAACCTGTTTTTAAGGAATAAAGCGAGCCTGTTTCCTTGAGGCATTATATCTTACAATAAAACTTAGGATAGCTCACTTTATTATATTTATCCTTAAATCTATTTTCCATTAAGATGTTTAAATGATACCAAGTCTACTTGTTTTTCCCTCTGTATATATATTCTTTTCAATTAAATGGTTATAGAAAATAATTCATTGAATACTTTCAATACCTTGGCTTGGAAAATGCCAAAACAGGTTGACTTTATAACAGAGTTGGCATAATGGGAATAAAAAGTAATGCCTCAGCCCTCCATCAAGAAAAGAAATTATAGAGATAAACAACCCATTTTCAATTCTCAAATCTCTGTTCAAAATTATTGTAGAGCCGCCAAAGGGCAGCATCTGGACTTAGGTGCTTAGACTGTAGGAGATAGTACAGCCAATAAGAAAAGCTGAGCTCTTTTCAATACTAGAGAGTTTTAGGATTGCATTTACAATGTACTTTCATTTTGGTCGATATTTTTAGTTTTTATATTTTGGGTCCCACGTGAGAAAGAAACAGGTTCCTAATTCCGTAATTATCCTTTCCTTTTAAAAAGCGTATTTATGGTTCTTGTAGGAAGGTATTGCCTCTGTGGGGTACAGACAAGCTGATGGGAGGGTGAAAACCTTCAGGCTGTAAGGACCAGGGAGGGAGGCTGCTGGTAAGAGAGATGGGGCTACCATCCCTCTGGCCTGAATGTCTGGGAGAATCAACACAGGCACCTTCCTTCTTACCCAGTGAAGAAGGTCAGGAAAACTCTGTTTTAAGAGGTTTAAACTCCTGGAGGTGGGTCAAGGAAAAGAGTGTTTCTTCATTCTCACTGTGGCAGTGGGCCGGACGACCCCGCCTCACCCCACACGGAGGCAGGACTGCTAAGGTGTGCAGCCTCCCCTGGGAAAATGGGCTTCCTATGTTTCAGGCAGTGCCATCATCCCAGCCGTCCTGACAGAGATGGCAGGGCAGGGGAGATTGCTGTGGAACAGGACAGTACCAGGATAGGAAGGGAGGTTGGCTCAATCCAGGGGCTTTCCTGTGTATGTGTAAGCCACCTCCATGCCACATGGAATTGGGAGTCTGAGAGTTCTGTGAGACCCCTGAAATTCAGAAGGGTCTGCAAGGTGGGCTGACTGTTGCCTGTCCAGAATGAGGGGACAGGCACTTCCCCGAGGGAAGGCCCAGCACCACCACAAGCTCTTGCTTCCAAGCAGCCCTGCTGTAGCTGCCTGAGCTGGGGCTGCACCCAGTCTCCAAGCGCCACCAGACATCTCTCAAGGTCTTCATTATTTGGTGTGACAAAATCACTTATAAATGTTAGTGTATAATATACATAAGACTTTCTCAGTTGCAGGAAAGTCAACCTAAAGAAATTGAAGATCAGCAGTTCATAGCTTTCTTTTCCTTTTTATTCTGTGAGGCACCAGACTCTGGCACCAGACTGCCTGGATTATAACCAAAATAAGTTATCCCACCTCCCTGGGTCTCAGTCCCCTCATCTACGAAGTAGATTCCACGGGGAATAACATGGTCTGCTTATTTCATTGGGTTGATACGCAAAGATTAAGAAGTTTATGTAAAAGCATCTGGAACAGCACCTGGCACATCACACGTGCTACAAAATTTGCCTTTTTGCTATGCTTATTGGATTCTCTATAGCAGCAGTCCCCAACCTTTTCATGGAAGACAAGTTTTCCATGGACCTGAGTGGGATGGATGGTTTTGTGATGAAACTGTTTCTCCTCAGATCATCAGGCATTAGTTAGATTCTCATAAGGAGTGTACAACCTAGATCTCTTGCAGGCACAGTTCTCAGTAGGGTTTGCACACCTGTGAGAATCTAATGCTGCCACTGACCTGACAGGAGACAAAGGCTCGCTTACTTGTCACTCACCCTCCTGCTGTGTGGACTGGTTCCTAAGAGACAATGGACCAGTACGAGTCCATGGCCCAGGGGTTGAGGACCCTGTTATATAGTTTAGCATACTAATACGTGCTTATACACCCTTCCATATGCCACTGTAAAATTTATTTAAATGATGACAACAGCTGTGTTTTAGTTGACCTTTGCTAAATCCACTTTTTGTTTTAAATTAAAATATTATATGATGCAATTTTATCAAGACCCAATGGTGAGACAGAAACTAGCCTCTTTAAGCACCTAAGTGATATGATGTAAGTGTTGACAGTTGGTAAATTAGAGGAACATAGAGAGATAATAGGCAATAAATGAATGGGAGTATGTGTTTAAAGAAAATAGGGTGCAGAATGAGTACTAATGTCTTTTGGAAAATGGTAGAAGAGGATTTGGAGCAGGGGCTGATCATCTGGGGTTGTGTCAGTGGATGCCTCTCGCGATGTTTCTGCACCCGCAAGACTCTGTCCATTGGCTTAGGTGTGCACATCTCACTATCCTAACGCTAACTTGGGGGCACTTCAGATGTCAGCTATCTGCATGCCAATAACCGTCCAAGCTTTTTCTTTTCAAAGAGTTGTAGTCAATTATTTTTTAATAGTGATCATCAGCCACAATTGCTATTTTCTTATAAAATAAGCATATGCCAGCCATTCTGCTTACTGTTATGAGAAACTACAATGACATCCAATCTCCTAATTTCAGTACTCGGTCTGGTTTGAAATTCCACATCTTGGTCTGGCACAGTGGCTCACGGCTATAATCCCAGCACTTTGGGAGGCTGAGGCAGGTGGATCACTTGGGGTCTGGAGTTTAAGACCAGACTGGCCAACATGGGGAAACCGTGTCTCCAATAAAAATACAAAAGTTAGCTGGGCATGGTGGCATGCACCTGTAATCCTAGCTACTTGGGAGGCTGAGGCAGGAGAATTGCTTGAACCTGGGAGGCGGAGGTTGTAGTGAGCCAAAATTGAGACATTGACATTGCACTCTGGCCTGAATGACAGAGTAAGACTCCATCTCAAAAAAAAGAAGAAAAGAAATTCCACATCTTGAGATTTAGTTGAAAAAGGTGACCTCTAAGATACCATCCAACTCTTAAGATGTCTGGATTGGAAAGCTTAGAGTTTAAGAAAGGAAAAGTCATTGAAATTATTAAAAAGCTGAGAAATGAGCCTGAAAGGAAAGGTCACAGTCACTGGGAATTTTTTTTTTAATCTTGAAAACAATAAGTAAAAGAGGAGGCAAGTTGCCACAACAGTCCCTCAACCCTTTAAAAGGCTGTCACCCTAAGATTCACCACCAGCTGTTCTCCATCCCTACTGAAGCCAGGATGAGAGGAAGCAAGCTTCAACTGCAGTCTTTTGGGTTTAGATTTGATATGGGAAAAAATCCTGACAGCACACATTGTTAAACACTGAAAAGGGTCCTCAGGGGCGATTTGGGAATCTTTCTCTGGAGATGTTTGAAAACAGAAAAGATTTTCATCTGTCTGACCTGCTTCACCGTAGCTCTTTCCACACACAGAACAGAATGGGTGACCTTTCAGCGTTCTTGGCAACATCATGTGCTCTTAAGAGTCTATGCACAAAAAGACTTGAGAAGACTTAGTTCATCGTGATAATTAAATTGGACTTGAGCCTTCTAATCAGCCATAGATGAGCTTATCTATTTTTTAATGGTGTTATTATCTGCCTAAATTATTTGTTGAATCTATAATTTGTTTCCTTGAGCAGATGAACCTTAAATATCTAATAAAATTTTCATAAATTGATTGCTTGGGAGAAAAGATGGGGAAATTTTTTTTTTCCTTGAACGTAATTAATTCTTAACTTTTGAACTCTTTTGAAATGCTCTTTTTTGATGAGCCTTTCCCTTGCCTAACAGAGCTGTCAGAGCGATGTCTTTGTCTTCTCCCTGCCAGCCAGCCATGAAATCTGCGGGCTCCTGTATCGGGATGTCAGAAAGGCATGCAAATCAGGCCCTGGTTCACCCTCCTTAGCTGCCCATTTTCTGACTTCAGCTGCTATCAATATGTGGGAGATACCAAATGTACAATCAGTGCTACAAACACACGCTGCGCTTCACTTGGCGTTGTCGAGTGTCATTGAGTGGGAGCTGCACTGGGAAGATGCGGGTATTTGCAGGTCTTTGGTATTGCCTCTCCTTTTCAGAGTTCTTCCTCACTTCTGAGGCACTGACTGCCTGAATTTCTGGCCTGTCTCACCTGTTTCCTGCCTCCATACACACACAGACACTTCATTCAGGCTCACCCTGAAGTCAGGGCATCTGCCATGCTTGTACCTCATGAAAACAAGCTTGTCCCGTTTGCCCTCTGCCAGAGCACATTCTAGGTAAAATGCTTCAGGTGAAGGCATAATTGTGTTTTTCGAGATTTCAGAGGCCATGTGCAGCCAACTGGGGAGGACATCTTTCGGCTCAGCAGACCTTTCAAGTGCCCCTCAAATTGCAGCTGCCTGACTTAATCTAAAGTCAGCCACGCTGCTTCCCGAGAAGCCCACAGCCATGCCAGCCGCTTCCCTCTCGGCCCCTAAGACCTTGGGGGCTGTCAAGGTTTAGTCCACGTTCTAGCATTTTTGCAGTTTGTTAGTAAATATTACATAAAATACATGGGACAAATCTTTTCCTTGTACTTGTATGCATGATAGGGGAATTTTACCTACTTTTGGAAATCTAGTTTTCATAATTTGTGTTAAAGTTAAGAAAATGGTTTGTTTAGGTAGGATTTTGTGTTCCCCTTTAAAGAAAAAATGAGACCTGCAAATAAATATAAGATGTTCTCTTTAATTTTATTCAACCTCAAAGTGGGTCGGTTTCAAGTCCCAAACTTGTCATTTGGAAGCTGACAGACCATGTGAAGAGAAGTCTTAAAGATAATATTCTAGAAAGTCATGGCTTCCGTTGATGCTGACCATATCATTTTAGAAATTCTCATTTCTGTTTCCTTCTCTGTATAACTGGGTTAATATTTCTTTGCAGAGCACATTGAAAATGTATGTTAAAAACTGTTGGGCACATTAAGTATTGTTCATTATTCTACTTATCAGTACCTTTTCTTCAATGAGAAAGTGAGGTGGGGGTGTTTAACAGTTCAACACTCTATCTCCTGCTGGGGATAATTGCTTGAATTTTTGTAATTATTCATAGCACTTCCTGAGTTTGATTAATTTCTTTATATTCCTTTTCTGTCTTTTCAAGACAGCAATTTATTTGACTAAAAAGTAACAAGGCATGATACTCATTTGCATATAAAAAGTCTACCAAACCCTTTTTACGTTGAAACCTGCTGGTTTTGGAAAATCTTCAGAGTCCAGCATCTGAGACCCAAACCATCCAATCTGCTCCATCACGAAGCACTTAAAAGTTGTTCTCTGTGAGCTGCACAGTTGCATCTCTAATGCCAGAGTAGAGGTTAAAATCAGTTCAGGTGGTGCCTGCACGAGTCTTACGAGTTCAGAGAGTCTGAACAGAAGACAATGGCAATATTTCCATTACAGTGAGGGCTGAAGCATCTCTCAGGCTGAGATTGTAATGAACTCACCAGATGTACCAAGCCATTTACAACAGCGAATTTCCCTGCACTGTTGGATCGGTACTTACTCTTACGAGACAGCAGGTCTGTCTGTCAGCTGCAGTCAGCACTCTGTGGTTTTTCTTTAGGTTGCTTTAAAAAGGTAGCCCCGTGGAATACCTGGCAGCATCATGGGGTGTGTGTGTGTGTGTGATGTTCTGATCCAAGATGTAGTCTCCCTTTGTCCAAAGTATCATGGTGTGTCTATCTGTGTGTGTGTGTGTGTGCGTGCGTGCGTGTGTGTGATGTTCTGATCCAAGATGTAGACCCCCTTTGTCGAAAGAAGCCTTTAAAGAAAGTTGAACTCAGTATATGACAGGACTTCAACAACAAATGAAAACAGAACAATGAGGAATAAAGTGAGAAGGAGGAAGCATTTATTACTCGATGTATAGAATGAGCATAAATTTAGTTCTAAGCTTCCTGGCAGTAAAGCTAGGTTATGTAATTATTGTTCCATAATAAAAGAAACCAAATTTATCTGGGAAAACAAACGGTTTCCCAGCAGAAAATAACAGTCTGAACTTACTTCCCAAGATCTTCTATGAGAGACACTTCAATGAACAGTGTCTTCAGCTGACATAGTCGTACTCTTCACATGATGTTTTAAGTACTAGCCAGATGAAGACAAAAAGTGAAATAGCTAGAGAAGACTGTTCTGAAGAAGCAAATATGGTCCCAGTGAGTCTGTTTTGTTACTTTTACAAAAGGCTAACTTGCTAGCCTCAAAGAAATGGCTACAAATGTGTCCGTTGGTTTGTAACATCCTTTGGACCTGCTTGTTATACCCTGCTCACTGCTGTGTTCTCTAAATTACTGAAGCAATCTTCTGGTTGCTGATTAAGGAAGGATGCTAAGCTGAAGGAGGCAGGCTTGGCATTCTGTTTTGAAATTGAGGGGCCCAATATCCAGGAGGAGGCTCAGTCCACTTAGACACAGAGTTGGGTTTTGGGGGCTTTCAACAGGGGTCAATTTTTCTTAGAAGAACTTTTAGTCTACTCACAGTTTTAGAGGATATTAGGATCCCAGAGCATGGAAGAAGCTTTGGATTTTAAGTCAAATATTTGTAATAGAAAGATTGCACTCAATGCCAGGAGGAACCAGGAAGGAAATAAGTGAGCCGGGCAGCCTGGTACACAGTCATCTTTTGTGTCAGTGCTGGACTGGTGAAGGGAGGAGCTCGTGCCCAGGCTGAAGTGCTCACCGCCACTCACCCTGGCTGATGCTGCCATGTGTGAACAAAGGCCCACTATTGCCCAATCCCCCAGTTTTTCAGGAGAGGCTGGAAGTCTTGATTTTACATAAGTTCTGATGAATTGAATATATGGGCTCAAAAAAAATTTGTTTTTTGCATTTTTGCAGGCCAAACCAAACACATTTATGATCTGATTTCAGCTTAAGGGTTTTGAGTTTGCAACCTCTGTTTTAAGTCAGGGCCTTACTGTCCTAGTATATTAACCATAAAATGGCTTCAGATTGGCTCAACAGAATTTCAGACTTCTAGCAGAACTGAAGCTTGATTTTAAAAATGCTTTCCCAACAAGCTCATTAAACTGACCTAGTAAGTGGGAATGACCAGTTTTTCCGATTTAATTGGTTAAAAGCTTTTTTCCTGCCTGAAGAATTCTCATTCCAGAATAGTTGATGTTAAGCTGGTTTCTTGTGATAATTATTTAGCAAGTGCAATCCATTTCTTAAATTAGTGTATTTATGGGCCAGCATCATGAGTAATCACATCTGTTTAATCACATGCCACAGTCTGAAGACCGTGTTTGTAGGTAACCTGCTACACTACGTGATGCTGATGCTGAGATATGTGATTAAGGTGTCGTTTTGGAGAGGGCTTCATTGAATGATATACTCAAGTGGTTGAGTTATATGACTGTTTATGTATGTCTGGTCATCTCTAAAACAGGTGTAAGAAAAACATTAAAAGTATTGAATTCTTATTATGTGCCATGCATTGTGCAGAATGCTATGTATTACCTCATTTAAGCTTTACAAAGCTCTTTGAGCTAGATATTACCATCATCATTGTTCCTACTTTAGAAACATGGGTACTCTGAGACGTTAAGTGCCTTAAATCCCGTGGCCTTAGGTTCCACAGTCAGTACCTAGTGGAGCTCACATGGAAACCCAGGAAGTCTGGCTCACATCAGTGCTCTCTCCCTGCCCAAAGCCCAGTTCCGTACCAATGTAACTCTTTTCCGAGTGTTAAAAAAACAAGTGTTATTTGGGACACCACAATACCTTGACAGTCTAATAATAAGACAGGACAGAATGCAAAAGCAGTGAGGAATGTGCTTATGTCCCTAGACCTGTTTCCTGTCTTTTTCATCTTAGGCATTCAAATATGTATTATAAAAAAAGTTGCCTGAAACGTACAGTATATATGAGCCGAATCACATAACAAGCCTGATGCTCCCACTGAAATTCAGGGTTCACAATTCTTTATCAAAAATGACAGCCGGAAGCCAACCTGTCCTGAATTGTCTTTAAGGGCACACATTTCCAATTCCTTTCTAGACAAAGGAAGGAGACAGACCTACAGCTTGTAAGCCAGATTGAATATTGGTTAATGTGGCAGAGGGATGGTTTTTAATAGTTGAGTGCAGGGACATTAATACAATATTATGCTAATCTGCTTAGTATCCAGTGTCTTCTGTAATTATTAATATCATAAGGCTTGAGTATTGTTTTTATTAGAGGGGACCTTCTCTCAAAGACCTAGTCTAAAATACAACTTCCTTTTTATTATTCATGGTTAAATCAATGATAGCTATTTGGCAGAAGTTCAAAACTATCCCTATTAACTTGTTTTTAATGGTATTTGATTTATATGTGTGCCCAAACCTCCCACATGGGTGTGGATATATATTTACTAATTGCAGCTATATGCATTTAAACACAGTGTTATTGGTGGAAAATGAAGCATAAAGCATGATTATTAAGAAGATGGAATTATTGTCTTTAACTCCTTCCACAACAGGGATTTTTATAATACAGCTTTGGTTGTTTTTTATTTCAGATGAGAAGGTTCCTGGATACTTTTGGTATCCGTTTCTTACCTTTTTAACTGTAAAATTCTCCCCTGTGATGGACATAAATGAATTAGCACATCGGTTTACCCATTAATATATGCTTTTTCTTTGAGCTTATGCTGCCCTCCCAACTAGGAGACGGGTGGACACCTCAGAATAAGATTGGAGTCCTTGGAGAGTTTCCTCAACGAGAGAACGTCAGTTGCTTTGCTTATTTTTCTAAGCTGAATTTTATAAACAAAGAAGATAACAGCATCTAATACCCATGACGCAACTTGTTCAACATTGAATGCATTTGTCTGTGTATTTGTAATTGTCCTGCGGAATGCTTATCATTAATGATGTCTGAATTTTATTTTAGACAATCCATGGACACAAAGGACCAATCACTGCAGTGGCTTTTGCTCCTGATGGACGATATCTCGCCACCTACTCAAACACCGACAGCCACATTTCTTTTTGGCAGGTAAGGGTAGATGCTCCAGGGTCTTAAAGCATATACTGCATGATATGCCTTTGGTAGTGAGCCTTCCTGCTGAGCCTACCTGCTGGCCCTCGTTCCTGCCAGCCCTCCCTCCTGCCCTCCCTCCCTCTTTTCAGCAGACATCCAGTCTGAATTGATTGCTGATGATATGCCAGGCACTAGCATTCAGGGTGCTGAGAATACAATTAGCAGTCTGGAAAGAGGGTCTCTGCTCTCATGGAGCTTGCAGTCTGGAGTAGACACACATAAATAAGCAATTATGGTCCAAGGGGAGCCTGAGAGTAAGTTTGTAGGAAGACTTTCCAGAGGAAGTGACACCTAAGCTGAGGCTTGAGTGATGTGTAGGAAGAGCTGGATGTTCACAGTGCATCAGGAGGCGTGGGTGGTTAAGAAGGGGGTGCAGGTGCACCAGTAGCCATGAGCAAGGGCGGACGTGTTTGAGGGCCTGGCCCAAGAGGAATCCGGCAGGAGAAGCCTCACTGGCTCCAGCCATTCATTTACACGAGGCCTTCACACAAGGTCCCTGGGTCTGTGACTCTAGCAGTGTGGAGGGCATAGGGCAATAAGGTGTTTTCCTCGTGTAAACCTCTTGTGCCTTTTGTGATTATCTCATTTTTCTTTGCATTCTGAATTTCTCACATAATACTCATAATTCTCAAACTATTCAAAACATTTCGTAAGATCTCAAATAGTCTTTGGTAAGCAGTTCATGAGAATGCCTATGTTTAATTCTGAATAAAATGAATATTAATTTTGAGCCACTGGTTTTGGCTATAGAATGTGTTTTATACTCACTGCTTAATTGCTATCCCATCTTCCTTTTAGTTACTCTTTTAGTCCTGATAATTATCAAAAAGTTAAACATTACCAACACCCCCAAAAAAGTTAATTTAAAATTTTGTTGTTATCTTTATTTTCTTAGGATGCCATTATGTTTTATGAGATTCAGTTGATTGCTTTGAAATCTAAAACAAAACAGAAGTTTAAACAAGGATTCAGCACAATTGGGTGATAGTTGAAAAAAATCAATAGGTAATAAAATGTAAAACGGATACAATAAATTACTTAATTAACAACATGCTATTAAAGCATGACAACTTCAAAATCTGTCACAGACTTCTTCTTTTATCTAATTTAGTTTTCCAGTTTATTTTCTCATTAGCCTTTCCTCCAGAATATATCTCCAGCATCTTAATTCGCTCATATTAAGCTCTCTATCAGAGATCACACCCAGCCCTCATTTTCTTCGTGAGTAACCACAGCACTGGTGTTTACCATTCCTGAAATTCCGCAGGGATTCTGTTAAGTGTCCCTAAACTGGGCTTCTGCAGCAGCAGTTCTTTAAGGAGTTTACCTACTGATTGTTGTTCGCCCCCCACCACCCCCCGCCCCACTCATGTCTAACTCCACGGCCTCAATTATGTCAGCTGTACTTCGATAAAAATTTTCTTTTATTTCTTGTTCTCTTGGGATCTCAGAGGAATATTTATATAAAGCTCCACTCATTCCACATTTATTGTAACTGAGTGGTAGGTACTGGCCTGTGCATTAGAGACACAGAGATCAGTAAGTCATGGGTCCTGTTTGCTGGACCTGTGTTTGTCAAGGGTTTCTTCTTTGGAATAAACAAACAAAACATCTCTTTTTTCCAACTTTCTTTCTGCTAAGAAAACAATTTGTTATATAAGGAATACCTCAGAGAGTAGCCAGATTTGAAACTTTCGCCAGTATTTTCTGGAATATTTTAAATGAAATTTTCTAAATGGTAAATTATCTTTTTCCCCTTAGATCTTCAAGGTTTTATTTGGATATGCTCATCCCTTCCTTGAATATTTTTCTATTTATATCAAAATTACTGTCCAGGTCATTGATGGGATTATGGGTCACATGCTTTTCACCTAGAGATCAAGCTCATTTATTAAACAGCTGCTTCCTTTTGAGATAACATCTTTTCGTCTTCCAGCCCCTCTCTGAAGGCTTCTGTTGTTGACCCTCGGCTTTGCCAAGCACACTCACATCTGTGTGCCTGGATACGTGGCTTTGCACACATTGGGGCTGCAGCACATTTCTTAGTCCATAGTGTCTATGTGCCTGGACCCGTGGCTTTGCACACAGTGGGGCTGCAGCACATTTCTTAGGCTATAACATCTGTGTGCTTATACACGTGGCTTTGCACTCAGTGGGGCTGCAGCGCGTTTCTTAGTCCATAAGCTCACCTATTCCAAAAGCTGCTTCATATTATCTGCACATGACAGAGTCAAAGCAGCCCAGGCAGCACCCAGGTCATTTTTTGCCTCTAAAATCAATACCAGAATTTAAAATGCTGCCCATTTCTTAATGTTTAGGTTATACACAACTCAGTCTTGAAATTTTAAGGAAAGATACAAAAACAGGTTATTTCGGCTTTCTCAGGAAAATACGATGAAATCTCTTCCAGAAGCGTCATTGTCTTATTTGAATTAAAGAGCGTTCAAAAACAGTATTAGATCTACTGCTGCTTTCCCCAAATGGACTTTGCTGATTTATTTAGATACATGTTGTTTTCTTGTAATGATGTAGGAGAGTACTTTTATATTATTCCAGTAAATGTACTGTAATATATTTTGAAAACTTAATGAAGTCTTATTAATACAGAACCTTACTAAAGCTATCAGCTATTAAAATCTTTGCTGAGAAATGAGTGTTAATGAGAAATATTGGTTGGATAATTACTCAAGTGACTTAGTAAGGCCTGTGTGCAGCATTACTTACATTGAGAATAGCATTAAAACATTTCCTGCTGTGATGAATTATATCTATGTGTGTTGTGTGTTCAGAAAATAATCTTCACAGATCCAGTTTTGTGAAGCATTTGTTTTTGAAGGGGAGAAAAAAGCCAAAGTTGCATTTGAGTGAATCGATATTCTCATGTACAAATGATGTAATTTGGCAATCAAGCCCTTTGATTTTCTAACCCCATGTTCCTACGATGTGAATATTTCACTTCTCTGTATCCATGGGTATTTGAGCAAGAGGAGTTTGGTAATGAAATACAGTCACAATTCTCTCACCTAAATCTTACCACCACCATCCAACAAATATCCTCTTTCAGAAATGCTAATAATAAATTAGATAGATACTGGTTTCATTTATTTTTATCTACTTCATTATATAGTAGAATACTATTCAGCCATTTAAAAGGAATAATGTAAATCTGTAGTCATTAACAAGAGAAGATTGCCCTCTACATTTTATTGAACAAGAAAAGCAAATTATGAAACTACATTTTAATATAAGTTTGTTTATATAAAATTTTTAAATCTACTCCTCTTCATCTTTATGTATATGTGGAGGTCTGGAAAGTTGTTTACCAAAATTTTAATAGTGACTATCTCTGGGAAATGAGATTTCAGGGGATTTTTGCTTTCTTTTTTTGTACTTTCATTATTTGAATTTTCCACAGTGAGTAGTTACTTTGTAATCAAGAAAAAGTGAATGTTGCCAAATCTCATAATTCCACATAGTTTGCATTCTTTCAAGACTCAGGATGTCCTCACTTGAGCATCATTTGTAGCCATTTGCTGGCCAAAAAAGCATTAATGTTGAATAACAAAATAGTTGTTTCAAAGAGAGTTATTTGCCTGATTTATTGGAAAAATTAATACACTTACTGTAATACTTAAGATTCATGCTGAATTTGAAGAGGTCACAGGGAAAGGATGATCATGAGCATTGAATTTTAGCGAACGTGGGGGTCTTTATCATTTCAACTGTGTGCAACTACAATAGTTATGTCCCTTATAGAATTTTACATATCCCTATTCTGAGGCAGGAAGGTTATCTGACCCAACCAAAGGCATTTTTCAAAGTAGGGATGGCTCAGGTTGTAAGAGGAACGCAGTTGTACTGGCCTTTTCTAAAATCTTTATAGCATTCCCATAAGATATTCTCTCCCTTTTCATGTTTAGCTCTTAACTCATTTTTTGTTTGTGGCTAAATTTGAAGAGAGGAATTAAAAATAAGGAAGTGTCTGAGCATTGTATGCCCCTTGCGTTTTGAGTTACCAGCAGAAGTCAAGCTTTGTACATATATTCATAGAAAATCTATAAAGAATGAAAAATATCTTGTAGTTATTTATCAACTGAGAAATTAGATTTTTTCTAAAACATGATGCCTGTTGATGCCAGTTAATGTTAACCAGCAATCTTCTGGGTCATTCAGATCTTTTCTTTGAGAAGACTAAATTACTGTGTGCTGTTGCCTTTTGTGTGAGTGAAAACTATCAAATCAAGCTCACCATCATTATTTGTATTTTAACTATTTGGAAGCACCCAAGAAAGCAATAAGGCCTTGATTTTTATCTTTTGTGAAGTTTTGGGGAAAAGGAGAGAAGGAAGCAGAGAAACAAGCTTCCGAAAGGGTGACAGTAAGGAACCGCCTGGCTGAAAACAGGAACCGAACTTTAACAGAAAGAGTTAACAATAACCATACATTTGGTTTTAAAATGTGACCTCGTACACTAGTGATTTTTTTTCACCTCTCTGTTGTGTTCGGCACTATTATTAATGCAGGAAAATCAGTAACATTAGTCATCTTAAAAGGGTTATTACTCAAGATGATTTAAATTGTGAAAATGTCAGTGGAGCCTGCACGCACTCAACTAGAGATGCCATGATTTACGCCCTCTGACACCATCCTGCTGCTGAGAAGGGCTAGAAAAAGGAATGGCTTGTGTTTTGCACTGATCCACATGCAGGGGATGATACCAGTGATAACACACCTTAAATGTCCTAGGATTTGCCAGTGTTCCATGGATCAACCATTTGTAGATGTTGGATCATAATCTGCATGCTTCATGCAAATCTCTGGAATCTTACACATTGAGGTGGACATTATACTGGAGAGAAGCATTGGAAATGAAAATTAATGCAAAGAAAAAATATTATTTCTGAGGCTTCTTTCCTGATTCAAGGTATTCTTTCCATGTGATTTTATAATAGCACAAATGATGCTATTGAAAATATTTTAAGCAATATTTCAAATTACAGAAATCTTCAGACTCAGTTGCTTAGGAAACAGTTCACTTAGGCAACTGCCATTCAATATTTAGTACTTCAATCTGAATGCATCGTTGTTCATGATTCATAATTTCCATGTTATTTTCCATGTATATGAATGGATTAAGAAAACCTAAAATTTAAATCAAATCCAGAAAAACTGCCAAAAAGCAGAAATCATCAATTGATAAAAAGGTATTGTCAATAAACTATTAAGAGCGACTCTCCTTAGTATGATAGCAAAACAGTGAGGCACAGACATAGTGTTGAGATGAAATTGATTCTTGTTCTGCACTTTATAATAAGCCAGAGCTTTCCAGAGAGCAAGTTTTTAAAAAGCAAGTGAGGAGTGAAGGTATTAGGTGGGAAATAGGGGTGGGAGGAGTTTTGAGCTTTGTTTGATCCAGTGAACTGTCACTCTGTCTACTGCTTAACTTGGCTTCGTTTTCTTGAACTAATTACAAATCCCAAAGTTTGTCTTCGTTGACTCATCCTTCAGGGAATGCAGTTAGCATTGTTGTAAAGAAAATAAAGGTCTGCAGTTTTAAATACCCACAATTTCCAAATACCTGTGTTGTCTAAATGAACCATTTTATGGAGAGCTGTAATTTAGCTCTCTTCCTAAAGCTCCATGGACTCTCCCGTTGTTAGGTTCTGCCATCGTAAAATTCCTCTAGATTTCTGCATTTACTGTAACAGCATCAGAACCCTTCCAGGCATACCAAAAGGAACCTTTGAGAGGTTAAGAACAAGCTCAGGTGAAGGAGAATAGCCATGATGGAGGAGAGAGTGGCCAGAAGAGATCAACCCAATCTCCGTGACAGGGAAACGGAGAGTGCTCTTCAAGTGACACATGTGCTCTCCTGTCCCTCTAGATGAACACGTCACTGCTGGGAAGCATTGGTATGCTGAACTCGGCACCTCAGCTGCGCTGCATTAAAACCTACCAGGTGCCCCCCGTGCAGCCCGCGTCCCCCGGCTCCCATAATGCCCTCAAGCTGGCCCGGCTCATCTGGACTTCAAATCGCAACGTCATCCTCATGGCTCATGACGGGAAGGAGCACCGCTTCATGGTCTAACGCTGCTGCCTGCCGCCATGACTGTGTTTAGTTCTCTCAGTTCTCTAAGCCCATGTTGCTCTGTCCTTCCTCACACCAGATTGTGGCCCGGGGCCTGCCCACCCCAGTGCCGTCCAGGGGCGTGGCCGGGTCTTGTCACTTGTGCATGCTTCTTGGGGGCAGACCCCGCTTGGGCCATCTGTTGATTCAGAGGCACACACACACACACGCTCTGCAGGATGTGGCTATCCTGTCACCAGGTAGTTTTTCCTTACCAGAGATGGGAGGGAAAGCCTGTGGTTCCTGGGAACGCTCTTGTTGCTTGGTGCAACAGAAGCACAAAAATCAATAAACACTGTGATTGCTCCCAGCCCAGATCAGCATTTTTAGCCATCTCAACCCCATCTCTGAAGTGCTGCTTGAATCTGGCCGTTCTGACACTGGGTGTTGAGGTCATGTGGCAGTCCTCATGGTGGAAATTATTGCCCTTTGAATTTCCTAAAATAATTGTTTACCAAAAAGATTCTGTGTTTACATGTTTTTTTCTTCTGGTGATTGCTAGGAAATTACTCAATCCAATTTCCTAGAGTTTAGCTACTACCTTCTTTATCAACAGCTAACCAATTTGAGATTCATGAGAAAATATACACACAAAAAAATATTTTCCTTGCAGAAAATAGTTTTCCAGACACTCAGCCTTCCAAAGTACTCATCTCTTGCTTAACTGATAGTGTATTTAGTAGTTTAAAATAAAAATGATTACTCCTTATGATCTAGTTAATGTAATTATCCAGTAACAGTCACTGTAACTAACCTCTCGAAGGGACTTTGGTGATAAAGAGCCAAGTTCAGAAGCATAGCGTGTACCTAAAATGAAGACTCTCCTACCTACTGCTACAGATCCTACTGAAGAAAGAGCTTACCCGTTTCCCCCAGAAACCTTACAATCCTGTACTTCCTATAGGTGTGGCATGTGTCAGTTATGAAATTATTATAACTCAACCTTCAAACTACTACTGATCGACTAAAGGAAAGCTATTAAGGTAATTCTTTCAAACAAGTATTCTGGAAAAGTCATAACTATGGCACAAATGTTCAGGAGTGTGAATAAAAATGTGTGGGCTGTCAGTTAATTTGTTTGAGCAAACATTGCAATGGGCGTGTTCATTTTACTTCTAAGTAAGCTTTAACTAGATCACTTTATTCTTATGTCTAATTGTGCTGGTTCTAGCTCATAATGAAAAAAAATTATAGAATAATATTTTCTGTGAATTGCTCCTAACCTTGATCTGTATATAGTTGGGGGGGTGGGGCATTATTTGGTTAGCTAATAGCTGACTGGGTGGTTAGCTGGGCAAAATCGTTTATTATGCAAAAATAGAAAATTATTTGTTAAATTCAGAGAAAATACGTGAAGTTTACAAAGGAACCAAAATGATAATAGGAGGATTCAGTCTTAAAAGTTTAGGTTGTCAGAGTTTATCTAATATACAAAAAAGGAGGATGAAGGTCTAGGAGCAAACATTGGTTATTTCACCGAAACAGATCTTTAAAGAACATATTAAGAAATTAAGACCACTAGAACATCTCCTTCATGTTGATATGATGTTATTTCCATTGATGGGATATCTATACTCTTCCTTGGTTTTAGAGTTGGGTGTTCTTTCAAACGTGAATTTATGCACATGCATGTACATTGTATTTATAAAGATTATATATGTAGTTTCCAAGGGAAAAACAAAGACCTATACAGTGTAGACTTTGGTGAACATGCTGTCATGTCCGGTACAGATAGAGAAACGTAAGGTCAACTAAAAGGCTCACTCTGTCTTCCAGTGGGCCCAGAGTCTTCTCTAGACCCAACATACGTTTACTTTATGAACTTAAATGGAAATTAATTTATCGTAGACTACATCTCTGTTTGGAACGATGAGGTAAATGTATACCCTAGCATTGTGTTTGTTTGACAAACTATTCTGTGCATCAGTAAAGAGGTGTGGGAGCGGCAGGCAGCCCGCCGCAACACGTGGATGGCTTCCACCGCCATGAAGGTTGAAGACAAAGTCAGGAGCCCCAGAGGGGCAACAGCCCTGGGCCACGGGGTGGGCCAGCCTCTCACGTATTCTGTCTGCACTGACAGCCAAGGCCAGTAGAAAGCTATGGCTGCAAAACCCTGGGGTGGACGCTGTTTGTTGATTATTAGGTCATCTCTAACTGCTAAACTAATACCTGCATTCTTGTTAATATAAATCTCTCCTTGGCTATTTGAATAGCCACAGTCCCAAACTTCATCCCAGCTTAGATTTCTCAGCACTGAGGTAAACTGCATTGTCACCCCAGTGTACACCTTTAATGTTTTATTGATTTCATCGGCACTGTATTTGGACCTGCCCTTGTCTATGTAGAGACACATGTGGTTTCATTAGTAATTTACAAGCAAAAGATGACATGATGTGACACCTGTATGAAAATGTAATGATTGAACTCCCTGTGTACAGTGAGTGAATTAAAATGTCTGCCTCAGTAGACAGTTCTTAATGATTCCACTTAATAGATTATATGTGTGCTGAATGTTCCTGTGTACATATGTGTGTTAAATAAAACAATTGTATTGAAAACTTTTTTCTCACATTATTACCTTTTCCGGTGTTCACTCATCTCAAACATCCTCCGTTGAAATCCCTATGCTCCCCTCGCCATGCTACCTCCCATCATTCATTTTCCTGGAGAGCTGACTTGGGAAAGGCGACTTATTCCGAGAGGACAGTAGAGCAGAAGTGAGACACCAGAGAGAAACTCTCCCTCCAGAAACTCAATGGCACCCTCTGTGGTTTGGGCAAGGGCATTGCATGCCTGTTGCTTTATCTCTACCCCGCATGCTCCCAAATAGACTATTAATGGCACCAAATCATATCTTGTCAGATTGGATGGCATGGGTTGGCTGCCTCTCGGGAGCTGGGCTGAGATCATTAAATTCATTGCATTTCATACTCTGTTTGGAGTTGAATTTTAATCCCTGAGGTAAAGGGTATAATTGGTTTTCAGGAAAAGCAAGAATAATGAAATAGGTCCTTATTGCTCATAGAGTGTTATGTGTATGTAGCGTATGTACTTCTTTTCTCTTAATTATTTCGAGTAAGAACACAGAAAAGCTTGAATTGAGTCAATGATCATGTAACAGTATATTCTACAAGAATTTGGTGAACTTTACAGGAGTGGTCTGAGGCATCTTAGGCCCTATCAAATGCCCACTGTGGGCCCCGGGAAATGTTTTAACATCTCATGACTTAAATGTATTCTTATAGGGAAAATAGGGCCAATAACAGTTCTATATGATCAGTGATCACATAAACTGATCAAATGTGGAAAGGCCGTGACATTAATAGGAAGGTAAAGCCAAGCAGTGCTGGGTGAACTTTCACCTTTCACCCCCTCCAGCTGACTGACAGAGCTGAGTGTTGAAGAAAATCAATACTTTGGAGCCAGGAGGGAAATATTTCCACCCTCTAACTAGAGAATGTATTTTGACAAGGCCAAGATAATCCAAGCTGCACAAGAGAAAGAGAAAAGAAGACTCATTTTTAAAGCCTGACACTTCAAGGTGTTTTTGTGCAATGGTTTATAGATTGTCAATACATACAAATACCAAAGGTCAAAAAGAAAAGCCAGAAGAATTTCAAAAATTAGATGTTCAGTTCTTTTTGTTGTTTACAAAATAGAAAAAAAAAAAAAGACTACAGTTTTGTGCTTGTAATTTTCTTTTAATGAACCAAGCTCACAATGGTGTGTTTCGAGGTGCTCATCTCTTTAGTCAAAACTTAAATTGTGTAGTAGTAGCACTATGAATATTGAATGCTCAAGAGGCATTCAGACTTCCTGCTTCTGTACACCTTTTGGCTACAATTTTTTTTTTTTTTTTTTTTTTTAGTGGTTACATTGTTTTGTGTTAACATCTCAGAATTTGGTTTTGCAATTCATGTTGATTCTGCCATAATGGCATTGTAAATTCTGGATACTCCTTCACATTCAGTTCAATCCTTTGCATGAGAAAAGAGTTCTTATACCTAGAACTTAATTTTTTTCTAGTTTCCCAAGTCCCTTTAAGAAAATTACTTATGAAGATATTCTAATTAGTGTCTTTCTGAGTGAGAGGTTTATGCACCTCTAGGAAGATGGTAAACAATTCATTCTTACCAGCAAGATTAGAGCCATTCGTTCTGTAGACAAATACCTCCATCGGATGGATATAGATTCTTTGCTTCTCTACTGATAAGAAAACTAAGAAGCCAGTGATGCCCATACCTTCCAGACAATCTCAGAAGGACAAAGGAATCCTAAGTATCTCAAGTACATCATCAGGCCTGCTGCAAACATATGCTAATTAATGAGTATTAAAAATACAGTGAAAATAATAGCTTCTAGTTATATACCTTCGTATTAATAAATTCCATTCTATTCTGAGGAGACAGATCAGGCTGGAAATTTTTATTTTGTTTTGTTTCAAAAAACACAGCCCACCAAACCTCCTCAATATTCTGAGATTTCCCAGAGAAGGCCAGGAGTCTAGCACATGCTTGAATTGTAGGGATATCAAGTAAACATGTGCTCCATTTGTGAAATTTATTGTATTGCACCTGCCAAATGCTTGAAAGAGTGGCACATACGAAGCACTCAATAGATGTAAGCTAGTATTTTTAGGAGACAGGAGTCCTTATTGATCATGGATAAACAAGGTTACCTGTGTTCTTTGGAAAACTGTTGGGTTTTTGTTTTATGTTGTCATCCCTATCTGGACTCCACAAATAAGTCTAGACATCCTATCCAAAGGAGGGCTCTCGTGGTTCTGTCTGTTCCCCAGCTGCTTTGCCATATTGCTGTGTTACCATCCCACTTCTCACCAAAATTTGTAGGCATGAAGAAATGCCAAAATACATGCCAATGGAGGAAACTGTGGTTGTGGTTGAAGTTATCACTGATTCCTCAAAAAGAAAGATCACCGCATTAAATTTAGGACTAGTGTTAGCATCAGAGATGACTTTGAGTTTCTTAATGTGTTTCTTCCAAATATGCATCTATCAAGGTTGACTAATACTCTGGACAAAGTATCATAGAGTGGATTTCATGGAATCACCCAAGAAAAGGAAACCACGTGGAGGTTCTGTTGCCAGTATCTTCTTGTTCCAAGTTAGCGTCATAATGACTTAGTGCTTTAGTTTTCCCAAATTTGAAATGTATTCTCTAAAACAGCGGTCCTCCACCCCTGGTATCAGTCGATGCCCTGTGAGAAACCAGGCTGCACAGCAGAAGGTGAGTGGTGGGGAGCCAGCAAAGTTTCATCTGTATTTACAGAGCTCCGGGTCACTTGCATTACTGCCTGAACTCCGCCTCCTGTCATATCAGCTGCGGCATTAGATTCTCCTAAGAGCATGAATCCTTTTGTGAACTGTGCATGCGAGGGATCTAGGTTGCATTCTCCTTATGAGAATCTAATACCTGATGACCTGGCACTGTCTTCCATTATCCCCAGACAGGACTATTTCGTTGCAGAAAAAAAGGTCAGGGTTCCCACTGATTCTACATTATGGTGAGTTGTATGATTATTTTATTATACACATATAACATATACATTTATACATATATAACAACGTAAATAATAGAAATAAAGTGCACAATAAATATAATGCATTTGAATCATCCCGAAACCGTCCCCAACCACCACTCTCTGTGAAACAGTTGTCTTCCATGAAACTGGTCCCTCATGCAAAAAAGACTGGGGACTGATGCTCTAAAACTTGACACACCCAGTGGCACTTCAAGTTTTAGTGAAAGACCACTTTGCCCAGAGTATTATTCAATCTTGATAGAGATGCATATTTGGAAGAAACCCATTAAGAAACTCAAAGTCATCCCTGATGCTAATACGAGGTCTAAATTTAATGCGGTGATCTTTCTTTTTGAGGAATCAGTGATAACTTCAACCACAACCAACCAGTTTCCTCCATTGGCATGTATTTTGGTATTTATTTTATTTTAGATATGAATAAAGATACGTCAATGAAACATTTGTATTCAATCAGTAAGTTTTTACTGAACCTCAGTATATGCCAAGCATATGTTCTTTATTTTATTTTCCTCTTGCTGATGAGCTCACAATCTCACCAAGAACCATAACACTATGGAATAAATGCTAAGACCAAGAGCAGTGAGAACACAGGAAGTGATCAATTCTGAGGAGCTGGTGTCTTTAGTTTTCCCAGGGAGAAAGCATATGGGCTGGGCCTTAACCAATAGATAGGAATTAATTAGGAGGATACTGGGGATGTTGTAAGGTAGGAACTTATGGAAGCCAAAGTTTTGCATGACTGGAATGGGTATAAACTCCTTTCAGACCTACAACCTGAAGGACATTGGTAGATATTGCCAACAATCCAGAAAGTTCTTCACTTTGTAGCCATTACTGCAATTTCAGAAAACCAGATTCCTGCGCCAAAGGACACTCGAAATCCATGTCAAAAACCCTAATAAAAGATTTTTCCAGCTTTGTGTTATTTTCCACGTTTCATTTTTTAAAAAACGTTTTTCTTGTTTTAAAAATAAACTGTGTGTCCTCCTGATCCTGGATTCCAGTGTGTGGCTGGCAGAGTGAGTTCAATGCCTGACACAGTGCACTGCTCAGGTCCTCCCGCCCTCCACCCAAATCCCACCGCAGGACTGAAGCATTCTAACCGCTGTGTGCTGAGTCCTTCCTTAAAGATGGCCTCCCAGCCAAAGAGGACTGTCCCACCCGTGGTTGTGTTCCCTTTCCTGGGAGACAAGCACATCCCATGATGGGTCAGGAAGGAGGTTTAAAGACCCAGCCCTGAGCTGGGTGTGGTGGCTCACACATGTAATCCCAGCCTTTTGGGAGGCCAGGATCAGGGACAGATCACTTCAAGTCAGGAGTTCAAGACCAGCCTGGCCAACATGGTGAAACTTTGTACTAAAAATACAAAAATTAGCTGGGTGTGGTAGTGGGCACTTGTAATCCCAGCTACTCAGAAGGCTGAGGCAGGAGAATCACTTGAACCCGAGAGGTGGAGGTTGCAATAAGCCAAGATCCCACCACTGCACTTCAGCCTGGGCGACGGAGTGAGACTGCCAAAAAAAAAAAAAAAAAAAAAAAAAAAAAAAAAAAAAAAAAAAAAAAACAACAACTCATCTCTGAGCTCCATTTCTCCATTTCAAATCACTTGGAAAGGCCATCCCAGCTCCAGAACTCCCTTGAGCATTGACCGAAGCCTTCATTGAACTGCCTCCCAGCTCAACCTCTCTCTCTGCCCAGGCCTGAGCATTTCGCTACAGATGTTGATCCTGAGAACACTGCTCCATAAACTTCCTATGTGCAGACCTCTCTCACACACAGTCTGCATCCCAGAGAACCTACCAGGAGTGGCCCAAGAAAATAGATTCTAAAACGGAGTTTGAGAGCTGAGCCATTGACCCATGACAAGAAGGACCTATCACTGGTGGTCCCTCATGGACAGCCTCTGGCATGCTAGGCTGCACAATTGTTAAAACTTTCCTTGATGATACTTGGATAGCTTACTGATGGAGGGGGACTTGCTGGAGGGTACCACGTGGCAGGCATTGAGAAGTAAGGGAAAGGAGAAATTATAAAGACAATAGATTTGGATGACTGTTGTGGGGTTGCTCTAGAAAAAGACAGTGAAAAACTGAAGGGTGATTAATTACCCATTAGAAGCTGAATGTGAAAGCCGGAGGGACTCCTTAGCCACATCTAAGGTGAGCTTCCTCTCCTACAGCCAAACTTGAGAGTCACCAATAAAGCATACTTCCAAAACTTCAGATTGAAAAATGGTTTGCCTCCCAGGTGACTTGAACAGAGAAGTATTAGAAAACTTACTGTCTCTACTTGGCCAGATTCAGCAAAGGGCACCCCCTGCCAGTACAGGGGCCGTTCCAGTCTCTGTTGTCACATATCAGGTTTAAATAGCCTTAGCTCCCCATCCCTGATAATCTCTTGCCAGGAAGTAATGGGATATATCAGAACTTGCTAGAGCAAACCATAATACTCCTCCATACTCACATCCATTAGCCTCAGCTTTGCCCTGCAGCAGGTCCCAGGCTGTGGCTCTGTGATAAACACATCTTAGGTCTCTTTTCTAACAAGCCAAGGGGTTGAGGGTCCAGATGTGCTTGGAGGCCATGTTAAGCATTTGACATATGCAATTTCACTTAAGTCTTTCAATAATTCTGAATTAGCACACATTGTATTGGTTAGAAAACTGATACGCTGACAGGGTAAGTAACTGGCCTAAGGTCACACAGCTGGTAAAGTGGTAGAGACGGGATTAAAATCCAAAGTGCTCTTTCCTCTCCATCAATGGATGCTATCATCAAGGCCAGCTTTATAGCAGCAGAAGAGACATGCTTTATTCTCATATTGACCTCAATAAAAAAACCAAGGACCTCAAAATTCAATCTTCATTTATTTATTCCACAATGACTTATTGAATGCCTATTATTTTCCAGGCATTTCTAGAAAGGGTGAAATTAATACGGTGCAGGCACTCACATCCTTTATGCATCTCAAAGGCTGTCTAGCTAATGTGCTGGATGTTGCGAGGCCCATTATCCGTAGTGTACACACACAGGCAACCCCTCCTTCTGATGGTTTAACCTGGAGCAATGCTCAGTGGTTGTGCATAGCCAGATACCTGCACTGTGCACACAGGCACTGGGTTCTGGGTTACCTCCCTAACATCTCAGGCCTCTGTCTGCTGCCTTAAGGGCTTCCTCCAGCTCTGCCTCCCTGGATCCCAGCCACCTGAGCTCCATCCATCCCTGATTTCATTCCTTTTTTTTTTTTTTTTTTTTTTTGAGATGGAATCTCACTCTGTCACCAGGCTGGAGTACACTGGCACAATCTCAGCTTACTGCAACCTCTGCCACCTGGGTTCAAGCGATTCTTCTGCCTCAGTCTCCCAAGCAGCTGGGATTACAAGTGCCTGCCACCGCACCTGGCTAATTTTTATAGTTTTTAGTAGAGACGGAGTTTCACCATGTTGGCCAGGCTGATTTTGAACTCCTACCCTTGTGATCCACCCGCCTTGTCTTCTCAAAGTGCTGGGATTACAGGGATGAGCCACCTTATCATTATTTGTTTTTAATCTTCTAGCACTGGTCTCCAGAGCTTTCCTCCCCAGGACATGTAATCTGAGCCTAAAGCAACAACGGGACCACAGAGGAGGAGGGGACAGAGAAAAGAAATGAGCATCTGCCCTGGGAATGTCTCCTCTGACTGTAGAGTTATGAGGCATTATGATAAACATTCATTTGAACATGTATATTCGGTAGATTCCAATGAGAATTAAATGCATTCATTCATCTGGTGAATATATAGTGAGGATCTACCACATATCAGGCAGAGAACTAGGTGCTGGGATTGCAGTGGGGAAGGCAACAGTTGTGACAGCTGCCCTTATGGGCCCACAGTCCAGTGGGCTGGGGTGGGGACTAAGCCAACCACAAAGTGTAACACAGGCAATGACAGAAACAATGAGAGGCTGAGACCCAGTAGCCCAGGGAAGTGGTGGGCAAAATCAACGTGGGGCCTCTGAAGGAAGAGAAGGAGCTGGATGTCCATAGAGCAGATGTAAGAGGAAGAGCTTCTAGAGAAGGAAATAGCACGTGTGAGGTCCCTGGGGCAGAAGGGAGAGTGACAGCAGGTAGTGAACCAGCTGTGGCGACATGTGAGGCATCCGGACGGGACTGAATCTCATAGACAATGGTCAAGGGCGTTCTTAGGGGACTCACAAGCCATCCTAAAGTTGTGAGTTGAAAGATGTGATATGATTTAGCTAGAAAACACCCAGCTGCAATGAGGAGAATGGGTTGGAGGGGGTTGGGAGAAACAGAGTTTGTTAATTATCTACTCAGTAACAATATTAGCACAAACTTCTTAAAACATGTTTGGCCAGGGGCGGTGGCTCATGCCTGTAATCCCAGCACCTTGGGAGGCCGAGGCAGCAGGACCACTTGAGGTCAGGAGTTCCAGACCAGACTGGCCAATACGGCGAAACCTCATCTCTACTAGAAATACAAAATTAGCCAGGTGTAGTGGTGCACACCTGTAATCTCAGCTACTTGGGAGGCTGAAAGAGAAGAATCTCTTGAACTCAGGACAACTGCACTCCAGCCTAGGTAATAGAGTGAGACTCTGTCTCAAAACACACACAGACACACACACGCACACACACACATACACACACACGCACACACACACAGCATTACAGCTTCTCCGAACCAGGTATCCAGGCTCGGCTTAGCTGGAAGCCTTGGCCTCAAGATCTCTCAGGGGCTACAATCACAGTGTTGGCTGGGAGTGTGGTCCCATCTGAGGCTTGTGTGAAGAGAATTCGCTTCAAAGCTCATGTCGTTGGCAGAATTCAATTTATTCTGCTTGTAGGACTGGGGGCCTCACTTTCTTGCTGGCTGTCACTGGCGGCCCTTGCAGGCTGTTGGCTGGAGCCTAGAGGCTTCCCCCAGCTCTCTACCACTTAAAGCACAGTCACACTGCAAGGATGGTGGCATTAGGGCTGGATCTTGAAAGATGATAGGAGTCTCCCAGGTTGGAACAACATTCAGACAAAGGGGAGACGTCACTGAAGGCACTGAGCTGTGAAGGCGGAGGAGGTTTTCAGGGAGCAGCAGATGTAGCCAGTCCCTTACCCAGACCCATGTTCCTCTTTATTCCACGATTCTAAACCTGGGCTGGGCTCTGTTCTTTGCACCACATGACCACGTGCTCAGGCTGGAGTCTCTTTTCAACCTCGGAAATGGAAGCTTGATTAACTCAAGCCAGCATGCTCATGCAATGCCTAGTGGTATAGGTAAGGCTTTCAATGCCATTCTGGCCCATGAGGTGGGAGGAGTGCTCTTGGGAAAGGTTTTCCTCCCCAGTGAAAAGAGACATTCAAGTAGAAGTTTTCATTTGTGGACATAGCTATGCGAATCTGCGATATCTGGGAACCCACAAGCCATTTTGTGCCTACATTGGAACCCACCTTGGCTCAAGCCGACTCACTGGGGTAAATTCTCAGTGGCACCACTGAGAATCCTGGGCTTCTGGAGGAGCCAGCCCTGCAGACATCCACCTCTGATTCCTTGTCATATGATATAATCGTCTTCCGCACTGGCTGAGCCCCTTGCAGCCAACACCTGAAAACAGACTGTGTAATGTACAGTGACGTGGCAGGAAGTGATTCCAGCTGTGAGCTGAGGCCAGCATGAAGACATTCTTAGTCAGTGACACAAAGTTAGGCTGTTTCCTCTGAGGTCTGGAGAGTTCTCAATGATTTTCAGGGCGACAAGGATCCCATATCTTGGCTAAACCTGGTGGCAGGGTGTATCATCATTGAGAAAATGGAGATCATTGTGCCAGGGAGGCCAGGGATACCTACACATCTAATCAAGACATTCTGAGAACTCAAACCACGGCCCTTCCTTCCATCAAAAGGACAGCAAAAGGAAGGGCCGAGGGACATCTAAGAGGCGGGAGTTAGGAAGGCAACAGAAGCCCAGGGTTCCCCAGTGCGGAGGAGAGACGGGGACCAACAGCATTTGCCAGTCCAGAATGCTCACATTCTTGGAAAATATCACACCTCGATTCCTTCACTCCTACTGCTCCCTTTGCCCGTGGGATCCTTCCACAGTGAATTCCCATTCACGTAATCGCACATAATAGCACTGCGGCCATGGGGAAGTCAGATTCAATTTATACCATTCAGACTGGCAGTCCCTCAGTCAGGAACACAAGCCCCAGGAGTGAGAACCACCTCTACAAACCGTATTTACGTGACCTTCCGGACGCCGCCATCCCACATGACAAGCTGTGGGGTGACTGGGAGGCTGAATTACTTCAAATGCATTGATTCATAACTTAGCCAAAAAATACAGAGCTGCAGTGTCTGTCACATTGGACCCACTTCATTGCTGGCTCAGAAATGCACTGAAGACAATTGTTGTTTCACTTCCTGGGACCTATATTTCTTTCTGTTTGTGAAATAAGGTATTGGATAGCAAAGAAGAGTCTGGGTGGAAATAGGTAGTGTGTATTCCTCATGCTGAAAAACTGCTCAGGGTGATTTTTCTCCTTACTGAACTCCTAAAAAAAGAATTTCGGTTTTTTTATTAGTAAATTCACATTACCAAAAAAAATTGTATTCAATTATTATTATATTTTGAATTTCATCTAAAAAAATATATGGAAATTTGTTTTTTCTCTGTTTGGTATTCTCAATTTTGCCTCTTGGCCCACAAAGCCTAAAATATTTGCTAGCTGGCCTTTCAGAGGTCAAGATGGTGGTCTTAGTCTATTTGGGATGCTATAACAAATTGCCATGAGCTGAGTGGCTTATAAACAACAGAAATTTCTTCCTTACAGTTCTGGAGGCTGGGGAGTCCAAGATCAAGGCATGGGCAGGTTCAGCGTCTTGGGAGGTCCCAGTTCCTGGTAACAGAATGCATCTGCCTGCTGTGTCCTCTCATGGTGGAAGGGATGAGGGAACTCTCTGGGGCCTCTTTTATAAGGGCACTAATCTCATTTACTGGGCCTCTGCTGTCATGGCCTAATCACCTCCCAATGTTCCCATCTCCCAATACTGTTGCTTTGGTGATTCGGTTTTAATGTATGTATTTAGAGGGGACACAATCTTTCAGTTCACACGGTGACTGATTTCTGAGCTACTACCATACCATTCAAAGTGCGGTCTGGCAATTCTCAAAAGAAGACATTCATGCAGCCAAAAAACAGATGAAATAAAAGCTCATGATCACTGGTCATTAGAGAAATGCAAATCAAAACCACAATGAGATACCATCTCACCCAGTTAGAATGATGATCATTAAGAAGTCAGGAAACAACAGATGCTGCAGAGAATGTGGAGAAATAAGAACGCTTTTACACTGCTGTTGGGAGTGTGCGTTAGTTCAACCATTGTGGAAAACAGTGCGGTGATTCCTCAAGGATATAGAACCAGAAATACCATTTAACCCAGCAATCCCATTACTGGGTATATATCCAAAAGATTGTAAATCATTCTACTATAAAGACACATGCACACGTATGTTTATTGCAGCACTATTCACAAGAGCAAAGACTTGGAACTAACCCAGATGCCCATCAAAGATAGACTGAATAAAGAAATTGTGGCACATATACACCATGGAATACTATGCAGCCATAAAAAAGGATGAGCGTGTGTCCTTTGCAGGGACGTGGATGAAGCTGGAAATCATCATTATCAGCAAACTAACACAGGAACAGAAAACCAAACACCACATGTTCTCACTCATAAGTGGGAACTGAACAATGAGAACACATGGACATAGGGAGGGGAACATCAGGCACTGGGGCCTGTTGGGGACTAGGGGATAGATAGCATTAGGAGAAATACCTAATGTAGATGATGGGTTGATTGGTGCAGCACACCACCATGGCACATGTATACCTGTGTAACACACCTGCATGTTCTGCACATGTATCCCAGAACTGAAAGTAAAATAATAACCATAAGACTAATAATAATAAAAAGTGTGGTCTGGGCAGCGGCAGCATCAATATCCCCTGGGAGCTGTTTAGAAATACAAAACCTTAGGTCGCAACCAGACCTCCTGGGTCACAGCTGCATTTTGGTAAGCTTCCTGGATGATTCGTGTGCGCCTAACGTTTGAGAACACTTCATGGAGTCCATGTGGAACCTCACAGGTGCTGTTGGCAGTTTCATTGGGCACCAAGCTGGTGCTGGCTCTGGGCACCACCATCTACTGTGTGTCCCAAGGTGGAAGCCCAGGCCTCTCGCACAGGGGTGCACTAAGGTATGCTGCTCTCCCAGGAAATACCCCAAACTGGCCATCAAAAGGTTGGTTCAAGCCCTGGAGCACAAGCCCTGATCTTAAAGCCAACTTCTCTGGGGCATCTGTTTTCTCATCTGTATGATGGAGGGGTTGGAAGGCCTAATGTCCAAAGGCCAGAATGGTTTTATCGTCTGTTTGGTTTTTGTTTGGAGGGGGTTGACAGGATGATTCCTGTCCATGTTCATGTTCATGTTCCACAAACGTGGTAGGTTGAGATGAAAAAGGCGGGACAAGAAACAGCAGCTTCCAGATGAGAACAGTGTTTTGAGACGTGGGATTCAGGATGTTTCATTTTAAATAGATCATATTCTATAAGGTTATTCTTCTAGTTATATGTTTCTTTGCATCACAGGCAAAAGGAATCAGTTCCAGGGAAAACACTGTACCACTGGGGCCTTAAGTTGTTTTCTGATCAACTCCATAGAATCAGAATGTCAGGACTCCAAGTCATTCACGAAGTCATCTCATCTTTGCTCATCATCCATGGTGCTGAGCATTTAAGAGGCACCAGGGATGTAACCTTGAATCAGAAGAGACCTGGTTCCTGCCCTTGTGGAGCTTACATTCCAGTGGGTGAGACAGATAAAGAGCAGTAGTTATAAGCAAAGGGGGGAAGGAAGATGTGGGGATAGGGAGTGGTTCGCAAGAGGGGTCAGGTCACACGGGGCTCCCAAGGTTGTGGCGTTTAGGAGTGAGAAGACGCGCTGAGATTGGTGTTTCAAAGGAACCATTGGCTGATGCGCAGATTGGAGAGGAGTAAAAATGGGTATGGGGAGACCAGTTAGGAGGCTACTGCAGCTGCCCCGGAGGGAGATGATGAAGGCAGGGCAACCCCTTCCATTGCAGAGGATGAGACTGAGCCCCAGAGAAAGCAACCAAGGATGAAACTGAGAACTGGGGCCGAAGGCACTGCCACCAAAGCCCCAACCAAAATAGTTAAAAGTAGTCACCCCTGAGAATAGTACTGCAGCCTCTGAAGACACTGCTACTGAAGGGCTGTGTGGCCTTGGGCAAGTTACTCCACCTCTCTGGGCCTTCTGTTCTTTCCTTGAAAAACAAAGGTTCAACCAGATAATCACTATGTATGGTGACCAAATAGTTTCTTGTCCTAACTGGGACACTTCTGAGGGTGAAAGATGGAACAATTAATAATTACCCCAGGACAGCAGGCATAAACCTAGCCAATTTTGGGAAAACTGGGATTAAAATCCCTGACAATCTGAGCTCAGAACCCAAATGTGCTCCCTCCAAGTCCAACGCTCTGTTTCTCAACAGTTCTTTTATAGATCAGGAGCTGAAGTCAACTCATTTGTAACCAGAATTAAATGGATTAAAAGTTCCTGCTGAACTGAACTCCTGGCTGGCTAAGAACCCTGCAAGCATCCTTTTCTACCCACCAGTGCATTGTTAACACTATTTCTGGTGGAAAGAGCTTCTGTCTTAGCCTCAAGAAGGGTGGAATTGCTGGTGAATGCGGACTGGCAAGAGATCATCCTATCTCTGATCATGGATGATGCTATGTGTGTGCCTGTGGAGTCAGGGGTGGAGGGAAGGCAGATGGAACCAGAATTGCCCCCAGAGTGGGACTCTTGACTATGTCCTAGTTAGACTGAAGTCTCTCAAAAAGTCACCTGCTGCTTTTATGAGGACATGTGGCATTGGATATTAGGTTTAAACCAGTCCATCCTAGTTGGAAAGGCAATTAGGACTTGGAAATAGGAAATTCAGATTCGAGTCTCAGGTCTGCATGCCATTTCTCTTTGGTGGACCTGGATAAATCACTTTTCTTATTTAATCTCCCATTTCCTCACAGTAAATACGGATAATGCCACCCTCTTGAGAGGCTGTAATTAGGATAAAATCGAATCAGTAATATGAAAGTGTTCCGACAACTGAGAAGGTTTTTAAATAAACACTTCATTTTGAAATAATTTCAGACTTACAAACAAGTTGCAGGAAGAATTCCCATGTACCCTTACTCAGCAACCCAAATGGTAACATGTGACATAATCATAATTCAAGAATCAAAACCAATGAATTAACATTGACCAATACTGTTAAACTAAGTTACAGACCTTAAGCGTTACCAAATGTCTCAGCAAATGTACTTTTTCTGGTCCAGGATCTAATCCAAGACCCCACAAATTTCTTTGGTTCTGATACGAGCGGAGACTCTTCTCATCTCCGACAGGTCTTCAGTCTTCCTTTATCTTTCATGACCTTGACACTTTTGAAGAGTACAGGTTAGTTACTTTACAGACAGTCCCAATTCAGGATTGCCTGATGTTTCTTCATGATTAGATTCAAATTGTGCATTCTTTGCCTGGAGACCTCAGCAGTGACACTGTCCTCCTCAGTGCAGTGTATTGGGAGGTACATAATGGTCATTCCTGGCGATGTTCACTTTTATCACATGAATAAGATAGTATCTGTCAGTTTTCTCAACTATAAACTATGTAAACTATGGTTTTTTTCCTTGGTAATTAATGTATCTTATAAGGAGATGCTTTGAGGTTATGTAAAGACACCGTTCCCCATCATCCTTTTTTTACAGTAATTTCGGCAGCCCTTGATGATTCCTGCCTGTAATAATCATAGTGGTGGTTGCTTTGCAAATGGTGACATTTTTTTAATTATTGCTCTTCTTACTCTTTAAGATCTAGGGCAGCGATGGTGGGTTCCAACCACTTGGTGGTGGCCTTCTGGAACTCTATGTGAGGAGGATTGAAAAGTCAAGTTCTCTTAACAGGGGAAGGGTTGTGAGGTCAAGTTTTCGTAATCTTGTGAGGGGAGGTGGGGAGGGCGCAGACAGGTGCCATATTGGCAATTCTAGGAGGGTCTCTTCTCCCTTTCGAGAGAGAGGTCTTGCCTATTGGGCCTTCAGGCCAATACACATTGGCCAGGCTAGAAGGGATACAGCCTGTGTACTTACCTCTTTCCTCCTTTGGACCTACTTTGTTCTTTTGAATGGCTGAAGCTCAAAGACACTGTGGTCTGCACAGATGGCAACCACGGTGCCAGGTGTTTCCACAAGGAAGGGCCGCTTGTGCCAGGCTCTGGATTAGCAGGGTTGGGGTGACATGCAGTTTCTCCCCAGGAGGCCCTATCTTTCTATACCAATATGTAGTTTCTCCAGTGAGAGCAGCATGGAAGCCAGTTCCTTGGTATGATCCAGGAAGGCTCCTGAGAGGAGGCTGCTGCTGGACCTTGAAGGCTGGGGAGAAGATCACCGATGGGATTTGGGAGCATGCAGAGCAGCATTATCGCTTCACCCCAACATACCCTTTCCTTCATGGACTGAATTCTCCTTTTATCAGGATCTCCCATTATATTTCTGATTGCAGCTGTAATAAATGTCTCCAACTGAGTGCCTTAGAACAAGACAAATTTATTATTTTACAGTTCTGGAGGTGGGAAGTTCAAAATCCTCTTCACTGAGTTAAGTCTCAATGTCAGCAGGGCTGACTGAGGCTCTTGGGAGGATTCTCTCTCCTTGCCTTTTCCAGCTTCTAGAAGCTGCCTGAATTCCTTGGCTCATAGCCCCTTCCTCCATTTTCAAAGCCAGTGATATAACATCTTCTCTCTCTGATCCTCCTGCCACTGGGTCATAAGAACTCTTGTGATTACAGTGGGTCCACTAGGACCACCAAAGATAATCTCACCATCTGAAGTTTCTTAAATAATATCTCCAAGGTCCTTTTTACCAAGTAAGATGACACATTCACAGGTTCTGGTGGCTAGGATGTGGACATCTCTGGGTGTTCATCATTAAGACTTCTACCTCCATCATGCCACACACTCTCTTGGGCAGTTGCAGGAGTTAGGATAAAAGTGTGCTGCTATAACAGAGGATGAAAATAATCATGGCTTTAACACCAGAGATGTATTTAATTCTCTCATAGCCCAGGCCAGGCATGCACTTCCCAGCCAAGACACCATCTCCATAGCATCTGAGATGCAGGCTCCGTCTATCCTCTGGTTCTGTTGCCCTTAGCACACTACTTCTGTCTCCTGGTCCGAAATAGCTGCTTCAGCTCCTACCATCAGGTCTAAATTCCAGAGAGCAATAACATGGGGAAACAATGGGAATAAGCTCTTTCCTTCATTTAAAGACAAAACTTAAGGTACACATCAAAACTCAAGGCGCACATCCAAACTCAAGGCACACATCAAGTCTGCTAACATCTTGATAGTCACATGGCTACACTCAGCTGCAAGGAACCCTGGGAAGTATAGTCTTTAGCTTGGCCGCCTGTCTATCTCAAGTATTACTACAGAGGAATAAGGAGAGACAGATAGTGGTCTCCTCTTGTAAGGGCACAATGCTGCCTTTTGTCTGATGTGATGGTTAAGAAGGAACAGACCAATGTGAGGTGTGAGTTGTGTGCTGTGACTTGGACTCATCCAGCAGCAAGGCCCAAGATGTACTCTGAGGGGACAGGCAGAGAGAGGGACCACATCCGCTGGCATGAACCTATGAACCTGCTGCAGCCAGTGTGATACCAGTCCAGCAAGGAGAGTGGCCCAGGGGAAAAGTGCTTTAGAACCAGATTAAATTGGGCTTGTATTTGGGTCCTCCACTTGATAGATGTGTGACCCTCTTTGGGTTTCAGTTTCTGAGTAAATAAAGTGGAAATGATAAAACCGACCTTGGGCTGTTGTGCAGATTCAGTGAAACAATGTAAACAAGCTAGCCTGGAACCTGGCACACAGTAGGTATGCAAACAATACAGCTAGCTGTAGTGTCCACCCACACATTTACACTATTAGCCACACTCTCAAATCTTAGAGACAAACACGTGCGATTCTTCCTCGTCTTGCAAGGTCTCTTCAGAGCAGAAGGCCTTTGAGAAGTGGTAGAATGATTTGGTGCTGTTATCTTGGCTATAATTTTTGTGTTTGGAAATTCGTTAAGAATGCATTTCGATGAATCCCAAATGCATGCACCATGAAAAACAATTAGCATTAATAGTGTAAAAGAAGGGGATCAATAAATAGATTCATTTTTAAACTGTAATAATTTATTTGCTTCCTGACTTTTGGGAAATACTGCATCTTCTGGTGACACGTTGACCATTAAATAGCCGAACAGCGATGATTTGTGGAGGGACAATAGGCAGCCCAGTAGGCAGACCCTGCTCTCGAGTCTGCGGCCCCAGCGACCAGCCAGCAACAGTGGACAGAAAGGGAAGCAGTCCATTTTAGGAGACAATGCTGTTCAACAAAGTGCTCATCAGACCTTTCTTGTCCTTAAGCACTGCCCACATGCAACACAGAAAATGGAAAAAGTAACGAGACCAGCGAACCTAAATGGAGAGAAGAAATCTGGCATTCATCAGACAGTGAGCAGGGAGAGGGAAGAGAGCTTTGAAGATGAGCTGCGAGGCTCTGAGATGCAACCCACGCTGCTCCCGTTCTGTGCTCATGCAGGAAGGCCCAGGAAAGAATGTCTGGGTGAAGATGCAGCAGGTGACTTCAGACCGAGGAGGGAGGAAAAGCCAAATGAAATGAGAGAGCCGTAGTCAAGGAGGGGAGGAAGGTGAGGACGGCAAGGCCACTCACTCATCACTCACCAGGGACAGAGGGATGGCTGCCATCATCCCTTCTCATCGCAACAGATGAAAGATGATGATACCTAAGAAACTGCCACAGCCATGCAGAGTGGCAGGAGGCGAGGGTCTGCCTTGTGCAAAGAGACATAAAGCTGAAAGCCAAACAGCAGCCCTGCTCTTTTGCAGCCGCTTATGGGGCACCATGGTGGGCAGTGACAGATGGAGAAATACGCAGCTTCTCTGCTGGGCATAACGGCAGCCTCAGGCCAGGGCTCGGGAGTATGCATGCGCCAACCTCGCTGGCACCTGGGCTGGGGTACAAAGGTCCCAGCTTGGCCAGGCTGATGTCTGTAAATCTCAGCCCTGACTGGCAGATGGACCATGCCTCTGACTCTCTCTCTCCTGCCCGCTGGACCACTTTAACATACCATCTCCATCTCAAGCACAGGAATGATTCCCTTCTGGAATGTTCCTTTTTCTGAGGCTTTGAGGAGGCTCGCTCTGGGGACCAGATGGGTGAGTCCTGGGAGTGGCACCTCTTCCCTCACGTAGAGCCTAGGTGGGGTGAGGAGGGTGAGGCAGACCCCACAGCCCAGGTCCAAGGATGCCCTTGCCAGGCCGTGGCTGAGAGTGGCCTGGCTTGGTGCAGGGCTGCAGATGCCGCCCCACCCGCCAGCCCCAGGGCTGGGGGCCAGCACAGATTACATTTTAAGGTGATAGTCATCTTTGACCTTTGGGACCTCCAGGGCCACTGGTCATCCATCTTAGAGCCGCTGACCAGCAACCTCTGGGCTATTTTTATGGCCGGCAAACATTGCTCATTGATTGAATTGATTGAAATCTGCATCTGGTTCTTGGGGAAAGGACACTGGCCTCACAGCCACAATGTGCAGCTTCATTTTCTGTTGTTGTCTTTGACTCTCTCCTCTCCTCTTTCCACCCCGAGCATGAAATGAATTTGGAGACATGGCACACACAGAGACACACTCGGCCGGAATACACATACACACACACGCCCCACATCTTTTCCAGCAGATCTCTTGCTGTGGTGCTCATTTTTCCGTCAGAATGTCAAGGGTTCCTCAAAGGAATTCAGCTGAGAAACAGAGGTATGCTCAATCCAAGGGGAGTCCACACACACACACACACACACACACACACACACGGAAACACAAACACACACACATATAAAAATATACAAGCAAGAACTATAAAACCAACCAAACAAAACACAATTACATATAGAATTTTAAAATCTTGTGATTTTGCAATATGTCAGATTCTAAGCTGAATAGCGGTTTCTGTCATTCCCTTACCAGCCTCGTGCAGGTGCGATTTGTGCGAGATGGGTGAGTCGGAAGGGATGCTGAGCCACGCGGATCCTGGCGTGTCGGTGCAGGCGCTGCTGCAGCTCATGCCTGACCAAAGCACTTCGGGCAGCCCCCAACCCCCAACTCTACCCATACCTTTTCCCCTCCCCAACCAGTTTGCAAGTCTCTCATCTCCCCTACCTCCCCTGCCTCTTCCCACCTCCCTTCAGTTAGATTTGTATGGGGATGTGATGATGGTGATGATTAATTATTTTGAGACAGGGATTTCCTCTGTTGCCCAGGCTACAGTGCTGTGGTATGATCTCAGCTCACTGCAAACTCCACCTCCTGGGCTCAGGCGATCTTCTTGCCGCAGTCTCCTGGATAGCTGGGACTACAGGCTCGCACCACCATACCTGGGTAATTTTTTGTATTGTTTTGTAGGGACAGGGGTCTCTTCATGCTGCCCAGGCTGGTTTCGAACTCCTGGGCTCAAGCGATCTCCCTGCCTCGGCCTCCCAGAATGCTGGGATTACAGGCATGAATCACGGAGCCTGGACAGCATGGGTATATTATTAACACATGTTCCCCACCTCCTCTTAGTTCCCCAACCACCCTCCACCTTCCCCAGCCCCCCACCTCCCGGAGGACTCCTTCCCTCAGCTGCTCCAAACTGTGGCCAGGTGCGAGCCAGTGCAGCTCCAGGACAGAAGCGTGCCTCTTCCTGCAGGCAGGCCTCCCAGGTAGCCAGGTTGGAGCCTGGAAAGAGAGAGGCCAAGGCAGTTTCCAACTTGTCCACTGTGGTGGGGTTCCCATTGTCCCTGCTCTCCCACCTTTCAATTGCAACTTTGGCCCTGGGACTTCAGGCACATGACCCCAATCAGAGGAAATAAGACTGTGTGCCCAGCTCCCACAACGGTCAAATCCTTGCAGTGGGCTCCTCATTCTATATCACTCCTCATGGTTCTGCTTGGTTGAATCCCAGCCAAACAATGTATCATAAATGGGAGATATGGAAACAGGGAAATTATTGCCAGGATTGCATTTTACGTTTCAGACGTGGCCTCGCTGACCTGGCTGGCACCTGGGCTGGGGTACAAAGGTCCCAGCTTGGCCAGGCTAATGTCTGCAAACCCCAGCCCTGACTGGCCGCTGGGCCATGCCTCTGACCATCTCTCCTGCCCGCTGGACCACTTTAACATACCCTCTCCATCTCAAGCACAGGAATGATTCCGTTCCGGAATGGCCGTTCTCCTGAGGCTTTGGAAAGGCTCGCTCTGGGGAGCAGAGGGGTGAGTCCTGGGAGTGGCATCTCTTTCCTCACTTAGAGCCTAGGTGGGGTGAGGAGGGTGAGAAGAGGAAGGGGCCAGAAGCCAGTGAGGAGAGGAAACCCAAGCTTTGGGGAGAAGCCCGGCGAGTGTGCAGTGCCCTGCAAAGCATTTCCTCTCTGTCCCTCCCTCCTCTCGATCCCTGACTTTATGGCTGCTATGCTGCGGTAAGCTGGGTTGGCCTCGTCTGTGTCTGCATTCCCATGGGAACCAGCTGCGCTACTTCCATAAACGCCCTGCACCAATGGGTCCTTGGTGCTACACCCACCTCCCAGTAGGTTTCAATAAATAAATCCTCCAAAGTGATGCCAATCAGCAGATACCACCAAATTGTCCCTGGAAGTGACTTTCCTGTAGGAATCCATTATTTCTGAATTGGATGGTAGGAATCTCTGATCTCTCCCTCCCGCTGCCTTCTGCTCAGCTCAACCCCAGGGAAAGAGAGGGCCTCTCCTGACCCCAGGCTGCCAGGGAAATGGGTGCTGTGAACCTACTGGGTGTGGCCCGGAAAGCCTTTTAATGGGCCCACTTTGGTGGGGTGGGGGAGGCTCCATGCACCCCCAGAGCAGGGGCCGGGGTGGCGGCAGCAGGGTGAGCCACGGTGGCTGTCACACAAGGTAACTGGAGACCTGCCCCAGTCTGGACAGACTTCCAGTTTAAGCCTGAATTAGTGCCAAGCTGAGCACAGACTCCTGAACATCAGCACCTGCAAAAAAAAAAAAAAAAAAAAAAAAAGAATTTCAAGGGAATTTCCTTAGTGGGAAATGAGGCAGTGGGCAGGGCCCCGGGGACAGCAGCAAGTAAGGAGCCCTCAGACCTGCGGGGATCTGGGGTAAGGGGCTTCTCTAAGCTGCTTCAGACCCAGGCCTCCTCCTTTTGCACGGAGCCTAGTCTGCTGGCACCAAGGTGACCAGGAGGTTCGAGGGCAAAGCCACGATTACTTGGAGCAGGACAGATGCTGGTTTCGCTCCCAGCTCCACCTGGTTCTAATTATGGGACCTCTGGCATTCGTTACTTTTTACCTTTAATTTTCTCTTCTGTAAAGTGAAGAATGTATTTATCTCATGGCACTTCTATGAAGCAGCCAAGCTACTGTGGTAAATAATATTAATCTCTGCCCTGCCTCTATTCTCGGCCACGGCATTGTTGGCATCTGGGGTGGATCATTCTTTGCTGTGCCTTTTGTGGAAGGCTCAGTTGCATCCCCAGCCTCTACCCACTAGATGCCAGTAGCACCCCCAGTTGCAACAACCAAAAATGTCTCCAGACATTGCCAAGTGTCCCTTAGAGATGTGTGCCCATTGAGAAGCCCTCCTCTACAGAGATGAGGCCCAGTAATTTTCCACGGGTTGGCCTGAGGGGCAGAAGGCACTGCCTTCAAGGGTTTGTCCTTTCCTTACAAACTTCTAGACCATGGCCAAGCCCTTGGGGTTCTTGGGGCTTATTCTCTCATCTGTCAATTGGCAGAACAACAGACACGACAACAGGCTGATAGAACAATGGGTGACTATGATGTGACAGTGTTATTTGAATTTAAGGCACTGTCATCGTCTGGAACGGCAGCTCCCTCAGGACAGGAATTCTGTCTGTCCAGTTTACTGCCAGTCCTGAAACACAGCCAGGACGGATGGAGGGAAATGGACGCTGAAGGAGGAGGGGAATATTCAATGTGCTGCTGCTGGGCCCAGTGTGCTGGCCTGGGCTTCACGACTCCTTCAGCTTTACAAGTCAATGCAATTGATTCATCTGTCACCCTTTGACCCCTGCAGCAAAGCTGTCACCCAGAGGATGGCCTCAAAGTGGAGTGTGCCCGAATCTGCTGGAGGTGTGTCAGAAACTCAGCTTCCTAGCCAAGCACACTCCAGCCATACGGCTCCAGGATCCCATTCAGTGGACCTGGGAGCCCCAGGATTCTGCATTTGAACCCCTTGCAATCTGATGCAGCTGCTCTGTCACCCTCCATGTCCTGGGGGCATCTGCAAGGGCCTGGGACAGGGTACGCAGCAGGATAGGCAGCTGTGCCCAGCAGGTTCAGGCCCAGCCATCCCCACTCCTCCTAGTGTGGAAACTGCCTTCTGAATTCCCCAACTCCACCTGGTAGGCAGGGTGCTCTGATGCCCTGCACCCACAGATTGGTGCCAGGGCCAACCCTGAGTGCTATGGGGGTACCCAGAATTTGCTTTCTGGTTTGTTTTGATTGTTGCCTTGGTTTTGACAAAACAGCTGATGGTCAGAGTTGTTCAGGAGTAAGGGCTCTGCTTTGGAGACTATAACAGGAGGACCCTGAGTCCGAGTGTTGGATCTTGGCGGCCCCACAGACTCTGCCGTGACTGCCCTGACCATCTCTGGAAGTCGGGCTTCATAAGGGCAGAACCTTGGGCTAGTGGGTCCTCAGCAAATTCGAGTTTTAAATAAACCGCATTCTGGAAACTTGCAAGTGGTATCTAAACTTCCCCCAAAGCCCCAGTTGTAAGTAAAATCGTCACTCTTTAACCTGCTAAGAAGCCACCTCTACCAAATTCTGAAGCACCTCAGAAAGCAGCCCTGGAGCCTCTCCCAAGCCTCCTTAGTTCTGCTCCTTTGGCAGGAACCCCTCGAGCTCCAGGAACACACAGAGCTGATGGTGCTAATTTAAGACTCCTACTTGTTTGTTTGTTCTGCTATTCAAAAGCCCTTATTAAGCTAATCAGGGTTCTTAATAGCTTCATTTGCAACTGTTTTGTCCCAAGACTTATTTAGGGTTCAAGAACAACCAGCTGTGCCCCCTCCCCAAAAGGCAGCTGCAAAGAACTCCCTCTGCACCCTGTCACAGTAAATCCAGGCTGCGCTGTGCCTGTGCAGGAGGTGAGGGGGTGGGTGGGAACTTCATGAGGAATCAAATGGGGAGAGCCTGGCTCCATGCAGAAAGATTTGATCCCACCCAGGGTTGGAATACAGGTTTCATAACCTCTATTTTCCAGGCACCATTTCCATCCTTCAAAGCAACTTTCTCCTTAAACGTTTTCCCCTGGCCCCTGGCAACCACCATTCTACTTTCTGCTTCTATGAATGTGACTACTCTTGTACCTCATGTAAGTGGAATCCTATGGCATTTGTCCTTTAGTGAGACTACTTTATTTCACTTAGCATAATGTCCTCGAGGTTCATCTATGTAGCATGTGTCAGGATTTCCTTCCTTTAAAACGCTGAATACTATTTAATTCTGCCTATGCACTACATTTGCCTATCCACTCATTCACGATGGTCACTGGGGCTACTTTTGCCTTTTGCCAGGTTGAATCACGCTGCTGTGAACACGGGTGCACAGATATCTCTTTGAGACTCTGCTTTTAATTCTTTTGGGCATATTACCTAGAAACAGAATTGCTAGAACTTATGCTGTTTCTATATTTAATTTTTTGAAGAACTGCCATACCGTTTCCCATAACAGCTGCACCATTTGACGTTCCCACTAACAGTACACAAAATTTTAACTTCTCCACATCCTCCCCAACACTTGTTATTTTCTGTTTGTTTGTTAACTATTTTTACAGCAGTCGCTCTCATGAATATAAGGTGGTATCTCATTATAGTTTTGATTTGCATTTCTCTAATAATTAGTGATGTTGAACACTGTTTCCTATGCTTTTTGATCGTTTGTATATTTTCTTTGAAGAAATGTTTATTCGTCTTTTGTCCATTTTTTAATTGGCTTGTTACTTTCTGGTTGTATTCACATTTTCTGTGTTAATGCAAGTCATTGATAAAACGTAGGACAGGCCCCTATGGCACACTGCTCAAAACCTTGCTCCCGTGTGCATGGGGCTGGCATGAATCATTCAGCAGCTCAGACATCCTAAGGGGACTCCGGTCTCACTCTAACGCTCCCTCATCAACCCAGCAGCTGCCCAGTGCTCTGATTCATGCCAACTCTCAGGCTTCCTCTCCTCTTGACCGTGTTTGGTTGGCCCTATTCAGGTTATAGAAAGAGATAAGGAGTTCGACTTCCCCTGTGTCTTTAACCACAAAGCAAGAGCGTGATTCAAATCTGGGAACTTCTGGAAAATGATCTGGGTAGCCTTGAGAGAGAGAGTTCATCCTTCTAAACCTCCATTACTTTATATATAAGATGGGGATAGCCATCATGGTTCCCCTGAATAGGATGATTGGGAGAATAGGTTGATTTTAGGGAATTGAACAGTGGTTTTCTCACCTGCTACATAGTAAGATCATCAATCAACAGCAACTATTGACATTAAGTTTTCTTTCTCCAACATTACTAAAAGAGACTTTTGCTGTCTTGAGTGTTTTCTCATTTACCTTGAAGTCTCTTCTTTGGGGCTTTTTCCTTTCCACCATGAATGTTCCAAGTCTGTGACATCTGGCCAGTTGACCCACATTTTCACACACTCGTCCACATCTGAGCCCATTAGAGAGGGGTATGCCCAGCTGGAGTTTGCAGTTGCTTTCTTTTACTTCCTCATGGAGAGTATTTGTGAGCGTAGTCACAGCGCCATCTTTAAAAAGCTTCTCAATTCTCCTCTCTGCATCTCATGTCATGGCAGGAAGCCAATGTTTTCTCTGACTCTGTTAAAACAATTCCGTCTTCTGGAAGCCAAGTGCATGTGTCCAACTCTGCCCAAAACTTTCTAGTTATAGTAGAATTTAAAGTGAAAGGAGTCACATTCCCACATGCCCTGGGACTTTCACTCTGTCAGCCCTTTCCTTTTTGTTGGGTAGAACTGGTTCAAGAAGACAGGAGTTGGGAGAAGGTGCTCAAAGGGTCAGCTGGAGCCAGATGGGAGAGAACTCTGCTAGGCCATGATGAGGAGCCATTGAAGTTTCTAAGCAGAGTGATGATGTGTTTGGAGCAGAGTTTCAGGAAGAGTTGTCTCTCAAGGTTATTGGGGTGTGCAATGGAGGCGGAGGAGATTGAGTGGGAATGGACAGGCCATGGCAACTGGTTAGAGGTGGCTGGTGAGAGATCCGAGAGAGGACAGCCCTGAGACTGGCTGATGGCCATTCCTGAGACCTGGAAGAACAGAAATGCCGTCAGTAGAGATGTTTGCTGGGGTATCAAGCTGGATGTGATGGTGCTGTGTGCAGGGGAGAGGGCAATGGGGAACATGGAGCTGACTTTTTTTCTGTGTGACAATTTTGCTACGAGATAAATTTCACATAACGTAAAACCCACATTGTGGGCTTTTGGCTGGGCACAATGGCTCATGCCTGTAATCCTACCATTTTGGGAAGCTAAATTGGGTGGATCACTTGAGCTCAGGAGTTCAAGACCAGCCTGGGAAACATGGCAAAATCCCATCTCTTAAAAAAAAAAAAAAAGGAAAGAAAAGGAAAATGCAGCAGATAACAGCTCTGAAAACTAAACTTCGGGGTGGCAGGACTGCAGAGGACTCAAGGGAGCCTGTCGCTCCCCCTCTTCATTTTGTGGAGAACAAACCAGTGCCTGCAGAGACTAGCATCTTATCCACCAGGGCGCGGTAGGCCAGTGGCCTAGGACCAGTCTGGGGCTCTTTCTCCTTTACCGTGGCTTCTCAGCATTGTCAACCCAGTCTCCTCTTTAAGTGACAAATATTTTGTAATGACGTCTTTACTATCCTGATATTGCATTATAATATAACCTGCCTATATCCATAATAAAAAATCAATGTAGTACCCTACCTGTAATATAAGGGAGAAATAAAAGGAAAGTCATTTATAATAAAGTAGTTCAATAATAAATACACAGGCACAACTGGACTCGAATGAATGCTACAGCTATTCACGCAGACCGATGGAGGCAAGTTGTATTTGCGATTTCAATACCTTAAGTGTTGTTGCTGTTGATTACATGATTCTTTTTCTTTTTTTTTTTTTCTTTTTGGAGAGGAAGTGTCACTCTGTCACACAGGCTGGAGTGCAGTGGCTTGATCTCGGCTCTCTGCAACCTCCGCCTCCCAGGTTCAAGTGATTCTCCTGCCTCAGCCTCCCAAGTAGCTGGGATTACGTACAAGCACCACCACGCCCAGCTGATTTTTGTATTTTTAGTAGAGATGGGGTTTCACCATGTTGGCCAGACTGGTCTTGAACTCCTGACCTCAGGTGATCCACCCACCCCAGCCTTCCAAAGTGCTAGGATTACCACAGCTGGCTGATTATGTGATCTTTCTGAAATGGCAAATAACTCTTGGTAAAGATACACTGGAAGCTTCCTCTGTAGAAAAATGTGAGCCTGTTTCCTAGATTGCAGCATGAGGCAGGGGTAAAGTGGTGATGGTTTCTCTAGGAGGTGCAGTCCCGGGGCAGCAAGCATGAAACACAAGCAAGAGCAGCAGAGAAAGTGAAAAGCCACACAAACTGATGTGCTGCTGGACAGCGGCTTCCTCAAGACACACGGCAAGGTGGGTGTGTACGCTCAGCCACAAGGAAAGTCTCCAGCCAGCTTTTATGGAGAAATCAAACTTTAGAACAGTCACAGGCAGAAGGAGGAAAGTGGGAATCCTGATACTCAATGGCTGAAGTTTATTCCATGGGGAACTGACTCTCTTGGGCTTCCTCAGGCAACTGAGCAGGAAGCCAGATTGCACCTCCTTGAGGTGATGTGATGCTAGAAGCAACAGAGCATCCTGAGATTCACGGCACACGGGCACATGGCTGGTGGGCCTCAGCGGGTGGGACATCCCGAGGATGCTTTGCTGAGACTCACTTGGAGCTGAAAGCCTTGGTGGCAAGGTGCAGCGAAGAGTATCTGAGGAGGTGAATACACTGTGTCTGGTTCAATACAGTGATTGTGATCCTGGGAGACTCACCGTATGTTAAAACCTTTTAAATGTTCTGTGTTTATATTTAAGAAAGAGTTACGTTTCAGGCTCAGATCACTATGAAGACATTTTTCAATCGATTCCAATGTTCAGTGGAACATCTGAAAGTCACACAGAACACAGGACAATTATTTATTCTGTGGGACTGTCCCATAGATTTCAGGGAAATGATCACTGATATTTGTAATATATCAGTTTTAGGTTTTGTTCTAGGGGCTTTGTGCAGATTGATTCACAGCATGTGCACAACAGTAGGCATGATTATTATTCCCATTTTACAGATGAGGAAACTGAGGCTGAAGAAGTTTACATTTACATAGCCAATCAGTGGTAGAACTGGGATTGAAACTCAGGGTTCTGAATCTCTAGTGGTTCCAGTCTTCCTCCTCTAAATGCCAGCAGCATCTCCTCTACTAATTGTTGGAACAATAAACAAACTTCCAGAAACTTCTCCCCAACTCATGGGGCAGTATGTTCCCCACAGGCTTGCTACACAGTTCACGATGGACGCATGGGCCCTAGGGAGCCGGGCCTGCTGGGGTCGCCACCTAGAGCCACAGGTTTACCAACCCTGAGCAGGGTCAGGGACGGAGAAGGTGCAAGGGGCCCTGAAGGAAAGGGAAGGGCAAGGGGAAGAAGAAGAATCTGGAGCCTCCTTGTGCAGCCATTTCGCTGTGCTTCTAGATGCCTGCATGGTGGGCTGGCATTTGGCTGAAGTGGTGGCTGCAGACTTCAAGGCGTTTTAACAGCTATCACCCAGACTCCGGTCAGGCACCAGAGAAAATGAAACCCCAACCCCAAATCAAGCCAGTCTCATGTTTCTGTCCTCTTGCAACTCAGCCATGGCTCTTTGTGGCCCAAGCCAGCCGGGTTGTCCCCAGGCCCACAGGACTCCCCGAGTATGGGTTGGATCTCATCTGAACCTTGATTCCCTGACCCGCCTGCTGCCAGACCATGTCTGGCACTTGTGGCTGTGCAGAGCCCGAGGAGTGGGTTTCTCCGCGAAGAGCTCCTGACAGCCATCTGTACCGAACCCCCAGCCTCTTCGCGGGTGGCCTCAGATCTGCCAAGCCACCAGGCGTGGTGCCAGGAGGGCAGAAGGAAAGCTGCCGAATGAGCTCTGGAATCCCACAGCTGATGCCGCCTCTGGTTCTGCAGCAGAGGAGCCCAACTTTGTTTTGTGGTCAAAGCTGCCTCTTCTGTTTTCTCCACCAACCAAGATGCCATCCGAGACCGACCCCCTCTCACTCCTGTGATAAATAAAGGCATGATAATAATGATAACGGCCGAGCCTCTTCTGGCATCTGTGAAGTCCCGGATACCGTTCTAAATGCTTCGTGTGTATTAATCCTTGCCACCACCCTGTAAGCTGTGTACTTTTATCATCGGCTATGCCCTTTTCGCAGATGGGAAGACTAAAGCCCAGTGAGTTTCAGCGATTTGCTTAGGGTCGTCCCAGCCGGTAGGCTCCCAGTTTTGCATCTCTAACGATTCCACCCTGCTGCCCCCTGCTGCCCAGAGCGACACACAGCTTCAGGGAACCCCTCCTGCCTGGCTTCCAGCTTCCCTGGTCACCCAGAGCAGGGGACAGCAAATTGGGCATCTGCCTCCCAGGATCAATGATCACAGCGTTTTGAGTTGAACTCTATGTTGGGAGATGTGGTCTCCACCCTGCCTCTCCCTACCCCTGTGCCTGGGGCAGGCATTGCCCATGGATCCCCAGCTTTCTCTCCCCTCCTAAGGCTCCACTGGGTCTCAGGGCTCCAGGGGATTTCAGAGGGTGAGAGCACATCTGAGGGACCTTGTTTCCTGGCTGACTTCACCTCCTTCTGCTCCACTCTGATCCTTTGGGCCTCCCTGATCTCACTTAACCCTGAGCTCATCCCTGAGCCCCTTCACCCTCCACTGAGAGGGGCCCTGCCCCTGCATCTCTTCCTTCTCTGGCTCTGAGTCTCCGTGCTGTGCTCCTGGCCCCAGAGTCACAGACCTTTTGGCCTGTCTTGAATTTCCCGCACTCTGGACATAAGAAGTTGGAGATGAGATGGTGGATGAGGTAGATCTCACAAGGAGTATTAGTTCGCCCATGAAAATGGGCAGCTGTTTAATTTCCTGCCAACTCATGACGGAATTTTCCAGAGCAGAAAAAAAAAAAAAAAAAAGAGAAAAAAAGAGAGAAACTAAAACCAACGGCAAGATGGGTTTCCATTTGGAAATCAAATATGTGTCTATTTATTTGCACCCGAGATTCTGGAGGCAAAGGAATTCCAAGCTTCACTAGCCGACCTTGAGCTTTCCCTCCCTGCTCACAGTGACCTCGGGGGTTCTGGGTGTCACTCTGACACCCGGCTCCGGTTCAGGTGTGCTGTTTGTCCGTGCAGATGTGCTGTCTCCTCCACCACTCCCACACCCTGAGGCATTCCGTGTGTCGCTGCCCAGAAGCCGGCAGAGCCCCAGCGGGCCCTTTGTCACTCATGACCCAATGTGCATTCTCCAGTGGGCACAGCAGGCGACCCTGCTCCACGGGCCTCTGCCCGAGCCAGGGATTATGGGATGGGCCTGTCTGTAGTGGCAGATGGTAGCGCTTAGAGCGAAACTGTGTTCAGCGCTTTGAACATCTTGAAAAGATTTCTTTAGAAGTTAAACTTGGCTTGGGAGTGACAATATGGTTCAGTCTATGTCTTTGAAAAGGCCTCAGTGTGGGGCGAGCGGGGTGGCTGTTTCATGTTTCTCTGCCTTGGTTTGGCTGTTTTCCAGCGTCCTGTTTCTCCTGGGTACGGCACTCACAGTGGCTCCTAAATTTCGGCTCCATTGTTTGGAAGTCACACTTGTTTCTGTACATGTGCTCTGGGAAAGGCCACACTAGCTGTCCTTCGAGGACACATTTAGATGCCTCTGGGCAATGGGACAGGCGCCTGGCCCTGGGGCACACATTGAGGAAGAGGGCGTGGTGCCCTGCACCAGGCCTGAGTTTTGCTGTTACCCCTGCTTCAACCCACTGAGGGGTTAACAAGCACCTGGGCAGGGTTTGGGGTCCCAAACCTTTTGGCATCAGTGAGGACCAGTTGACAGCCTCTTGCATCCCAGAGCTCATGGCTAATTGCACTGGAATAATACCCTCCAAATCCCCATCCTAGGCTTGTCCTATTTAACGAATCCTTTGGGGACAAAGGGTTTGATCATTTCTGTGCTTAGATAACATCTCCCTTCCCCATCCCACAATTTTCCCGTTCTCAATTTGGCCACTGTAAGTAAACTCTTGTCAGGAAAATGCAGCGTTCCCCCCAAAAAGGGCACACAAGAGCACCTTGTGGGCTGAGTGAAGCCCTGAAATTGGCAGAAAAGCAAGGCGAGGGGCCAGCTTGCAGGCCGGGCTGGCCACTGCGTCTCTCCGTGGCTTCTGCAGCCAGAGCAGGCTCCATTGACCATTCATGAGATGTCAGGTGGTCTACAGATGGGAACACGGCGTTATTGATTTTTACTAGCCTGCTAAAACTGAAAGGAAAAAAACGCTTCTTAAAAGCTCCCGGTTAAGCTTTGTTTCCTAAATGGTGATTTCAGGGCTCTGAGTTTGTCAAAGGCAAATTTAAAATATCAGGACTGTTGGAGATACAATAAAATGGAAATCTTCTTACAGCCATTAACTTCAGAGAGGAGATCTCTGACTCAGGCTTGGGGGCTAAGGGGGAGGGGGGGAGAGACCCACAGAGTGGGGGAAGGGGGAGAGAGGAAGCTGAAAGAACAAAACCAGCAGCCCCGCCCCTCATGGCAGCCCGTTTGATAAGATCAAATGTGAATATAAAGAAATGAATTCCAACCAGTCTAAATGGACAACAGTTCCCTGGCCAAGCATCGACCGGGGATGTGATCAGGGAGGGTTGGCCTGATTGGCCCCCACCAAGTGCGCTGACTTGGAAAATGGGAGCTTGGGGTCAGGCGATGAGCTCTCGGGGGAGGAAGCTGGAGAATGAGGAGGCCCCATCGCCCTACCCCTATTACTTATTTAGATGTCGTTTCCTGTTCATCTTCCTGAGCGCTCTCGTATTCCCAATGACTAGAACACAGTTGAGGGCACGCTCCTGTCTGCAGAGGTGTCTGCACTTCCTCGGCTGGCTTGGATGTGTGTGGTCCTTGGAGACATCTTGGGTCATTTTTCTTCAAATCTTTGATCTTAGGGAAAGCCCCTTAGGGAAATTCCTCAGTGAGGCCACCAAAGGGTTTGTGCTTATGAGGTGGCCTGCTAGAAATGAGAGTTCTGCATCGTGACTGAGCCATTATATCCTCCTGTGTATACGTGTGTGCATGCATGACCGTGTGTTCATATGGGTGCATGTGTGTATGTGTGCATGCATGTGTGTTCATATGCATAAGTGTGCATGCATGTGTGTTCATATGCATATGTGTGCATTTGTGTCTTGGTCATGTGTGTACATGTGCTTATGTATATATGTACTGCATGTGTGCATATGTGTGTGCCTGTGTGTTAGTGTGTATATGTACATGTGTGCATGTGTGCACGTGTGTATGTGCATATATGTGTTTGTATGTGTGCGCATGTGTGTGGTCTTTATCAGCCTGTTGGATTGATATGGGAATGTTATTTGGCTGGTGCTGACCTTCTTCTGATCTGCACAATGGCACTGCAGCACTGTAGAAAATATATTGATTGATTGATTGACCTTCTTGAAATTAGAAGAGCAGGGATCTGGGAGTCATGAGACCTGGGATCTGATGAGTGGGTCAGTCAGCAGATATCTGTTGAGCGTGAGGAAGCACTGTACTGGGCGTCGTGGAGGAATCGAAGAAGCAAGTGATACTCTCCTGCCTCCGGATGACAAAAGTGTGTGGGGCAGTCACCAATTTCTATTGGGTTCTCGGGCTACGGATCCTGAAATCACTGAACTTTGGAGTTGCACAAGGGCTTGGGAATGCCTTTGCCCTGCCCTCTTACCTCCTGGATGAGGAAGCTGAGGCTGAGGGAGTTGAGCAGATCAAGTCAAGTTCCACTGGAGTGTCCTGAATTCCAGTCTGATTGTTGACCCACTGAACAGCTCAGCCTTTCCGAAAAGGTCACATGGGCTCTGCTCTCATTATTGCCAGAGGATCCAGCAGAATTGAGACCTAGCCATCCTTTAGAATTTATCTTCTATCAGATGGGCAGGGCAGTCCCTCACAAGTGCTGGGAAGCTCAGCAAAAATGTCCTTGGAAGCTACTTTCCGTTCATAGCAGGGGGATGAAGGTGACTTAGATTAGAACTACATTATTGTAATGATTACACAACAATTAACTTTTATCCTGCAGTAGCTAAATTCCGGATGCTTTGCTGAGGGCTTTCTATGGATCATCTATTTTAAGTCTCAGAACATGACTTGAGTACTGTTATCATCTGTGGTTTATATATAAGGACACTGAAGCTCAGAGAAGGGATGAGACTTGCCCAAGGACACACAGATGGTTCCTGGATTTGTGCATGAATACCAGCTCCAGCGGCCGAGCAAAAAATCTCATCAACTTATTTTTGTTTCTATGGTTCCCAAGAACTGTCTAACATTTATTTATTACTAAAACACTTGCTATTTCTGTTAATGTAGGCAAAGTGTATGCTAGCCTCCCTTTATAAAGCTGAGGCTGGGCATCAGACAGATACATTTCCAGTGACTAACCCTCTGTCATCAAAGGTTGGCAGCATCCTGTCAAACTTCACAGGGATATGGAGAGAGGAGCTGTAATGAAGTCTGTGGTACAACAGACTAAAACAGAATGCTAAATTATCGGAGTCCTCTGGTTTGAGGAAACCCTCTTCCCATCCCACTAGAAAGACAAATAGTTTTCAAAATAATTACATTTTTCCATTTAAGAAATTTAAAAAATAATTAAGATTCAAATTGCCTGCCTTATGCCTTGCAAACAATTTCCAGGTGATGATCAAACTCCTTTCATCTCTGGTGATGAAATTTGTTCATGTTCAAAGATGGTCAACTTTCAGGTATCATGGCGATCAGCTGGAAAGACACAAACAATACAGTGCATTGTACACTCATGTAATTTTCATTTCCCCAAATTAGAGTATTGAGAGAGGCGTAACATCAAGACTTGGTTTGATGTTGGGCATGCTGTTTGTAGCATCGTCTTCAGGAATAATGGCATTTAGCTACATACAAAGAAATATCTATATCGAGAGCACAGGCAGAGGCTAGCTGTTCCTCTAGCCAGCTAGGTGGTGTCGTTCAGACTCCATCTTGCAGGAAGAATTATGGAGGTGCTAGAAATTTCAAGGGCAACCTCTTGTACACCCTTCCCTTCTCCACTCCTTTCCTGTCCCCTTTAATTAGGTTGTTTGGTTTGTCCCTGACTGTAACCAAGGTTACCAGGGCCTACGCAGAAATAAGACTTCCTGGTCTCTGTCTCCAGTGAGAGGATGAACACCACACAAAGGGTTAAACTCAGAGGGGACCCTGGTGACCAGGGCTGCAGAGTCCCCCTCCTGGGAGCCACTGTGGCTGAGTGACAGCTGAAAGGCTGGGAAGTGTCACCGAGAGACAGAGGAGGACCCAGCACTCTGGATAGATTTTTATCACTTTCTTGAACACTTCACATTACAGGCGTTAGTTCTGAGGCTTTGTTTCGCAATTGGTGCCACAGCAATTGGTTTTTGTTCATTGATTTACATGAATGCATATTGGAGCTGGCTTCTCAGTATGCATAATTTGTGTCGAGGGGTTGCTGTTGTTCCTGGGAACTCTTGAAGGAATGTGGGAGAATGAAAATCTCATCGCAGTGCATCTCTCCCCTTCTGGGGGTCTCATCTGTTGTGAGGGTCGGGGGCTGGCAACTTCTGCTTGTTCACAGGTCAGTGGGCGGCGAGAAGAGGCAACGGGTGTCTGTCTATCTCTGCCCTGGCCCTGTTCTCACTTTGGCCTCGTGCTCAGGGCATTGTTCACATTTTGAGCTGGGGGGTGGAATGGCTGCCCTATGCATCATAGGGTAATTAACAGTGTCCTGGGATTCTACCCACTAGATGCCAGTGGCACCCCTTTCCCCAGTTTCAACAACCAAAAATGCCCCCAGATGTTGCCAGATGTCCTCTGGGGCAAAACCATCCCCGGTTGAGAACCACTGGCTCAAGATAACCAGAAACTCCACAGCCCTAGACTGACTACACGCCAAGGTGTGCCACCTAGAGTTTACGGTCCGCAGTGCCATGAAAGCATGTGGGCAACAGGGAAGGGGAGGAAGTTGGGGAAGAGTCACCCTCTAGGAAAAAGAACAGCAAAAACTCTTTACCAGAAATAAAAATGAAGTTAGCCAACTTATATAGACCTCATAGTGACCTGACTCTAGACTAGATCACTTTTATCATCTAATTTTCCGAACAATCCCACTAGAGAGGTCCTCTCATTGTTTTCATTTTGCAGATGAGGAAACTCAGGCAAAGAGAAGGTAACTAGTTCGCCCAAGGCCAAATTCTAATTCGAAGAAAAGCTGGGATTTGAACCTAGGTCTCCCTGGCATCTTGCACCTTGCCAGTGGATTGCTTAAGAGCATGGAGAAATCAGCAGCCCCAGAACTCCTGCTCGCTCCCCTGGGAGGCTGTTATTGCATCTGCTGCAGCTGTGCCCACTGCCAGGATGCCTCTGGCCAGCTCTTTGCATAACAATGCTCAGAAAAAGAACAAAGAATGACCCTGCTTAAGGGCACCAAGACTTCAGGAAACGCTCACTCTCTCCCAGAGGAGGACCAAGAACCTCATTTAGGAATGCAGAATCCAGAATCCAGTGAGCACCACTTGGCAGCAGCCCTCCCGGCCCTCCCAGGCTCCGTCCCTGGCTGCCTGTGAAAAGCGCGTGGCTTCCTTCGAAGGTGCCATGCCAGCATCCTGCATTTAACCTCCCCCACTGGGGAGCCTTGTTTACTAAACAAAGTGACTACACAGAGTCAGGCCTCTGGGGAAGGCAGCAAGGTGGAAGGGCAGGGGTCAAGAAGCGGGGTCAAAGGGCTGAGACCCTGGGGAAAACGGGAGATTAAACATCCTCCTTTTCAAATTGGGAGGTTCAGATAATTAATTGGTCCCTGAACATGAAAGCTTTCGATGATTGTTCTGGGCAGGGGCCATTTGGCCTTGCTTCTCGTTTGGCTTGCTGGGATCCTCTTCTGCATTGCCCAGGCTGGGGCCAGGCCAGCTGATAGCCCAGTGGGCAGAGGTCTGGCCTGAAGGAGGCCTGTGCCAGTGGTTATCCCCACAAAGTCCCTTCTTCCCTGTTTCAGTGGAAGTCTGTCTTCCACACAGACAGCTGACCTCTGGAAGAAAAGGCCTCTGAGGACAAGGAGAGTCAGGGATGGGGGGCCGCCTCCCTGCTCTGACTACGATGACATCCATGGAGTCCTGGCCAATTGGAACTCCTTGGCAGAGAGAAGGTGGCTGAGGAATCGCATCCTTCCCTCCCTGCGCTGGGCGAATCTGAGACTGGCTGATCCCAGCAGGTTTGCTCCCACTTTCAGAACCAGAAACACCCCAAGAGCCTTCTGATCTCAGGGTGATCCATGAGGGCGGGGCGACAGTTTCCCTCATGGCATGCCTGTGGGAAGGTGAGAGATGAACACCTTGAAGTCTTTTAAAATTCCTCTTCGAGAGCATGAACCAGAACCATACACATAAGGTGTTCATCTGCTGCCCTCATGGGTCTTTCCCATCATAAGGGGTGATCCCATTTTACAGGTGAGAAGACAGAGACTTCTCATGAACACAGTCTGCAGCCACGGGCTCCTTGCTGCACCGTGGTCTCTTTCTGGGGAACAAGAGAGAGCTCAGAGCAGGCATCTTCTCTACCCTGGAGAGTGAGCTGCTGCTGGGCCAGGCCAGCAGCCACAGCCTGGGGCAACAGGGCAGAGGGCCCAGTTTGCCGGTGGTGGCCCTGCCTGTCCTCTGCAGGGCTCCCTCACACTTGGGAAGCGGCTGTGTGGAGAACCCTCCTGGCTGCTCAGAAACCAGGCTCTGGGAGTGGCCACTCTGGGCAGGACTCCCCCAAACCATGATTAGGCTGAGGCAAGCTCTGGCGGAGTCAGGATGCCTGTTGGAAAACCTCCAGAGGGGGCAAAACTTAGCCATGGGGACTGGGCGGGGTGGGCATGGGAGGCCAGAGGCCCCCTTGGAGGAATCAGTGAGCCCCACTGGTGGCTCCTTGGTCAAGGGTGGGGCCCGGGGTGAGGGACCCGCACCAGTGTTGGAGGGGCGGAGGTGGGGCCCTGATGACTGCTAAGTGCCCTAGCAATGAAGCTGAAAAGGCTCTTAGGCGTCCCTTTCTTCTTTCCCGAAAGGATCAATCGCAGAGCTCTGCCTTTGTGTGTGTGATGGCCCTGCTGTGAAGTACACTTAAGGAATCAACTTTTCTAAAATTCTATAAATCATTATTCCAGCCTCCTGCTCACCCCCTCCAAAATCATTCATCTGCTGAAATATTTAGCAATGGGCATGTCTGCGCACACACCCACTATGTGCCGGTGGGGCAGGCGTGTGGGGTGGGTGCAGGAGCCGCTGCAGAGGTGTCCCGAGGCCTCTCTCTTTCTGCCCTCCCTTCCCAGTGACACTAACAGTCCCCTGATCGCCATGTGCAGGTGACCGTGGCCAAACCGTGAGATGTGGCTTTCTCCACCCCTCTTGAGCACCCGTAAAAGTAAGTCCCCAGGGTGCTGTAGTGATGCCCTAGTGGCTCCCTCTGGGGTCCAAATGAGGCAGGCATGGGTGTGTGCGCAGGTTTGTGGTCAGGTCTGCGGCGTGGCCAGGGAATGCGACACTGCAGAAGTTGTTCCTGGCTCCTGTCCTTTGCACTGCCGGCCACTCTTAGGGAGGGTCCGGGGAGACAGAGTAGTGTTGTGCTGATGTGATTGGTCTGTGGATTGTGGGCTGGGAAGCGGACACTGGAAGTGTTGGCCCCTTGGTGGACTTGGTTCTTTGAGAGTGAGGGTTTTGGCCGGGCTCCTCTGTCCTCACCAGGACTCCTCCAGTACTTCCCAGAATCTTCCACCCCTCCCTCCCTGTACACACACACCCTGACTCATGACAGAGCAGACCAGAACAGCCACCGCTGAAGTCCCTGAAAGGCCAGGCAGGCCTGATTGATTTGCAGCGCTTGATCTGTGTAATGTCCCTTCTCCCCAGGCTCCCATCTTGCCTGCAGAGGCGCTACATTACCTTGCAGACCTGGCCACCAGCCTGACACCCTACACCCTGAAGGATGCTTGGGAGGTTACGGGTGCAACAAGCAAAATGAAAATCCATAGTTTTTAAACCTTTATGAATTGAGAATGTAAATCTGGCAAATGGACCCAGAGTTACGGATGGACGATTGGTGTGACCAGCCCATCCATCCTCTAGGACCTGGCGAGGCCATTTCCGTGACTGCTGGCTCCTGAATACGAAGCCCTCCTTGAGCCCGCCTTCCCTCTGCCTTCTCAGTCAGGGAAACAGATGCAAGCATGAGAAAAAGACCTGCAGGCAGCCTGCCAGGGACCCCTGGCTCTGTGTGCCCAGGTGAGGCCTGCAGCAGTGGGTCTTGGGGAGGGGATTCAGGCCTCCTGGGCTGTCCAGGACTTCAGCCAAGTGGCCATCAATGGGCAAAACAGCCCCAGTCCCGACCTCCAGAGACAGACTTAGATCCAGACGCAAGCATTAGAAATCTCCTCTTGTACAAAGGAAGCCAGTATCCCAACCTTAGGTGTGCACTTGACTCAATGGCTGTGCTATTGAGCGGGAGGGGCATGCAGCCCTGCTGTCCACCCTGGTCCTAGCCATCTGTATGTACTGAGGACACTGTCTCTCGGGGTCTGCAAACATGCTGTCCCTCTGCTACACCCATGAGTCACTCACCTTCCCAGAGCAGCCTTTCCTGGCAACTCTGTTGAATGTTGCATTCAACCCTGCATTCCCTACACACTGTCTGCTTTATTTTCTCTATAGCAGTGGTCACAATAGGACAGAATATATGTTTTACTTATTTGTGAGTTTCATATCTGTTTTTCTCCTCTAAGACAAAGAGCTCCACCAGGGCTGGAATTACTGTCTATTCTGTTTGCTATTTTTCCCAAGCACCTGGAAAAACACCTAGCCCACAGTAGGTGAATAATAAGTATTTGTTGAGTGAATAAATGAATGATTGGATGTCACAGAGGTGTGAGGCTCTTCCTTGTTTGGACCCCTGCACTCTGATCTTCACCCTCTAGAGGCGATTGTCCCTTTCCTGTGGCTGCTTCATTCGCTGCCCTGACCTTGCCAGGGCCTGCCTTCTCTGCTGCCTTTCTGCTCTCATTTCTCCCATCCAGCCCCGTGCCATTCTCGTGCTCCAGGTGCGTGACAGCAGTTTACTGTTCTGCTCCCGCCTGGGTGTTCTCTCTTCCTGTAGGCCCAAGGTCACTAATTAAATGAAGATACTTGGCACTTTTCTCCCTACATGCCCTTATCCTTCAGCAAGCACCCCCCCAACCCCAACATTTGCACACGACTGACACTCAGCTGGAAGTTTCCTAAAAGTTAGTGTGGGCTTTCTCTCTAGGCAGCAGCATGAGCCACTCCTCACCTTCACGAACAAGTGACCAAGGGGACAAGGTCAGCCCTGTGAGGATTAAACTCTGAAATCAACCCGTGATTGATGGGGTCAGAGATAAACAACCCTGAGAAGCAGAAGGGACACAAAAGAAGTGATCAATAAACGTTAGCTTCCTTCTGCTGTGGTCTGAATGTTGGTGTCCCCTCAAAATTCATATCTTCATACCTAATCTCCAATGAGATAGTGTTAAGGGGTGGAGCTTTGGGCAGAGTCTTCATGAATGGGATTAGCGCCCTTAAAAAACAGGGCTGAGGGTTTTCCCTTCTGCCACGTGAGCACACAGCAGGAAGGCACCATCTATGAAGCAGAGCACGGGTCCTCACCAGCCCCCAAATCTGTTGGCATTTTGATCTTAGACTTCCCAACCTCCAGAACTGTCAGCAACAAGTTTCTGTTGTTTATAAACTACCCAGGCTAGTATACTGTGTTATAGCAGCCTGAACGGACTAAGACACCTGCCTTTTCCCCTTCGTTTTCTCACTGCACAGGTCTGCAGTATTTGTTCATCAGATGATGTATCAGTCAGGATGAACTAGGTGATCGTGCTGCAGTAACAAACAAAAGATTATTTCTAGATTATGCGATGGTCATGAAAGTTTCTGCCTCATGTTACTGGTCCCCCAGGGCTGAGGAGTTTTGTTGTATTTCTCTTCATTCTGCACTGCAGGCTGATAAGACGGTATCTTTGACATTCCTTGTTGCAGAGAGAAGGAGAACTTACCATGAGTGGTCGCTCTCTTAAGTCTGCCCAAGAAGTGACATTTATATTCCCATTGACTTTTCACTGGCCTGAACGAGTCACATGGCCACATGAAGCAGAAAAGGCAATCTTGCCTTGTGCCCCAGGGGAGAGCCACCAGTCATTTGATGAATAGCACTGACTCCCACTGTGAGAGGCCTTTTTCTGAAAGAGGTGGGGCACTGGGTCACTGCCGACTCTTCCTATTTTGGAGAACCTGTGAGTTCCTGTGCGTTTTCATGCCGGCCCTGCTGAGGAGCCCCAGAAATCCTCCCCGAGTCTGTCTGGGCTCCTCTGCAACAGTCTGCTCTGAGGGCAGCTCTTGTTTGCCTCCCACAGGCCCCCCAGTGGCTCCAGAAGGCAGCCTCTTGGGGACAGGGCTATTTTTAAGGATTGCTGGGGTTGGATGGAGGCTGATCAGTAGAGCGGCCCACACCCTCCCATCACTCACCTTTGGCCTGAGCCCAGCTGTAGGGCGCTGCTGCTGTACCTGCAGAGAAAAGGGGCCAGGGGCCAGGGCTGCAGACTTAGGCCCACTTATTCTGGTGTCCAGGCCAGAAAGCACTGATTCTGAGGCTCCATTACAGACCTGCGTCGGGGCACAGGGCTCAGGAAGGCAATGAATGCCTCCTAAGGGGCTGACTTGGTTTGGGAGCTCTGAGTCTTTTTCTCTTTGTTAAAAAAGACTGATTTGGCACATCATTTCTATAGCACCCTTTTCAGCAGATCAGACCCTCTGAGGGTTCTTCTATCTTTTCAACACATGCCAATCTTGGATGAACCCAATTATCTGCCTTCATTTAAGGAGCTGAGGGCTGTTGGAGGAGGTCTTACAACAGGACAGATGGATGCCACTGGAAACATACAAACTCCCATCTCAAATATAGCATCAAAACTGCCCAGCAACCCAACTGCGGTTCTCTGCCAACTCTCCCTCCTTCTATCTCCAGAGTGATGAGTTCAGAACTTCGCCGTTCCCTTCACACTTTCGAGCTCTTCTGCCCTTGCCTTTCTTCCCACTCTTGACAGCATTTCTCAAAGTTCTTATTCTGAAAAAAACTTCGAAATACTTTTCAGGTCTGAGGTAACTCATGCATAAAATGTATTTGATCTATGGCTTGTGGTATATTAACATAATCAGAAAGTGACAGATATTATAACCCAATAAAATGTCAATGCTTTTTTGAGTAGGAAGAAAAGGGGGGTGGGGGAAATGGCTGAAAGCCATCAAAGACTATAGAGATGTCAAGTTCTTCTCAAGACAGGGTTTTAACGAAGGAAGTGAAGATAGAGCAGACGATAAGAACACAAATGCACATAATCAAGGCACACGCATCCTGGCAAATGCTTTTTCTAAGTTGTTAGCGATACAAAAGCCCCTATAGAAGTTGATTCCTGGTGAGCCTTCTGGTGGACTTGAACCATTTAAAATATAATTCAAAGCACAGACAGAAGGGAGCACCATGGAGCACATCAGACTGCAGGACGTTTGTGTGGGGGGCACTGGGTGGCATGCAGCAAAGGTCTTGAAACTTAAAATGGGGCATCACTTCTTCCTGACACAGGAAGGAAAATATTCACGGGGGATTTTGCTCTCTTATTGTATACATGTTCTCTCTGGCTCTTTTCACCCTTTTCTTGTCAGCTATATGGCGGACAAGTTACCAGGAACCTGCATAGAAGTGGAACAGATGCCTTTGTGGGTCTGGAATGTTAAAAACAGGCTTAAAAAACCCCCGCAACTATAGTGGGTTATAATTCACATACCATGCACTTTATCCATTGAAACATATAATTCAGTGGTTTTGGTATATTCCCAGTGTGTATCCATCACCACAATCAATTTTGAAACATTTTCACTACCCCAAAAAGCAACCCCTTACCTTTTGGCTATCACTCCCCAATCTCTCTATCTTTTCCAGCCAAAGGAAAGCACCCACCCATCTTCTGTCCCAATAGTTTATCTATCCTGGGGGTATCATATAAGCAGAATCATACATAAGTGGTCCTTTGAGACTGATTTTTTTTTTCATGTAGCTGATGTTTTAAAGGATCATCCGTACTGTAGCATGTATTAGTACTTTATTTCTTTTTGTTGATGAACAATATTCTATTATATATATATAGGTCATTTTTTAAATTACTGTAGTTTAAAAAGCTAAGTATGTGACTGAGGAGAAAAGGCATCACCACAAGTGGAGAAAAGAAAGTTGCAGGCATTTTAGTGCTAACCTGAAATCTTTCAGTTTTGGGCTGAGCAGAAAGGATTATGGCCTCAATAATAGATTCACAGAAAACTAAAAAGAAGTTATTTGGACCAGTCTTGTTGATAAGACCTGAAAAAGGTTATGTAAGACAGGACCCACAGAGGTTTTTAAATTCCATGTTTTATAAATATGTTTAACATTGTTTGGAGAGAAAAGTAGGACAAATATATGTATTTCAATGTTAGTCATTAATTTTCTTAGGGTCATTTCATTGACCAAATATAGCTCCCCCATCCCCCAAGGAAGTATGTCTCAAGGTAGAAGGGAAGGTCTTTAGAGCACTGAGACACAAACCTGAAGCTGTAAAGTGAAGGTAAATCCCCCGTCTCTGTGCAGATGTTGCTACTCGTCCTGTCTGCTTAATGCTGGCATGTTGCTTGCTAATGTCCAGATCCTCCAGCCACAGAGTACTGTATGTCTGTGCTTCTCAGGGCTGTAGGTAATAATCACATTCTCAGGCCCAGCCCAGAGTCATGAGATTAGAAACTCAGCACCGTGGTAACTGCTGATAAAGCAGTTGCTCTTGAACTTTTTCTAAGTGTGGCACTCCTGCTTGGCTGTAACAGTGGCCCCAATTTTCACCCTTCCCCATAGCCGTACTCTTCACTATGTGAATCTGAGCTTTTCCCACTGCACTGCAGGCAGTGTGACCTGCCCTATCCTTTAACACTGAGCTCAGCCATGTCACTTGCTTTGGTCAATGGGATGTCAGCAGAGGCACGAGCAAGCCAGCTGAACTGCAGTGCCTGGATGAGCCTAGCCAAGATCAGCTGCCCTTGACCTCTGAGCAATTAGCAGTTCAGCAGAACAGTATAGTTGGCCCTTCACTGATTCCAGATGTTTGAATGTAAGCATATACTGATTGTTGAATGCTATTGAGTCTTTGTGGTTGTCCATTACCAGCACATAGTGGCGATGCATAGCTGATACAGCACCTTCACAAAGTCATTCTCAAATTCACTGTTTTTGCCAGGAGAATCTAACATCCACATTCTCCTTGCTTCATGCATTCCATCCCTGGATTTCTGATCTTCTCAGGCCTCATCTCACATTCTAGTTCCCCACATGTTCTCTATGCAAGTCCTCTTCTTTCTCTTCTCTCCTGTTTTATATGTCAGCAGTTCATTGTACTAATTTTCTCTCCCAGTCTCTCATTCCTTCATTATACACTGTGAACACCAGAGCAAGAAAATGAAAACAACAACAGCAACAACAACGGAACTTTGGTGGATTGACTGTTCAACTGGAAGACTGAGATACGGGATGAATGGATGAACTAGAAAATAAAAAACACTGATTGCTTCCCATTTTCATCCACACCATGTTCATCATAGAATGCCCTTACATTGTGACAGGACAATCATTAACCCATCTTAACTATACCAGAAGAACTTTTCCGTGAGTACTTTCATTAAAGGGTATTAATAGGCATGGCACAGGCTGGTACAGGAGAAACAAGAGCAAAGAAGTAGAGGAAGGGGAAGGTGTGGCTTCCTGTCACAGCCAGACTAGGTCCTGCTGGCATTCTTTTTTTTTTTTTTTTTTTTTTTTTGGAGACAGTCTTACTCTGTTGCCTAGGCTGGAGTGCAGTGGCCCCGTCTCGGCTCGCTGCAGCCTGCGTCTCCCAGGTTCAAGCTATTCTCCTGCCTCAGCCTCCCGAGTAGCTGGGATTACAGGTGTACATCACCATGCTTGACTAATTTTTGTATTTTTAGTAGAGACAGGGGTTCACCATGTTGGTCAGGCTGGTCTTGAACTCCCGATCCACCCCCCTCAGTCTCCCAAAGTGGTAGGATTACAGGCGTGAGCCACTGCATCCGGCCCTACTGGCATTTTTACAAATGAAACTGTAAGCGCTGAAGGTGTCCGTTCAAATACAGAATGTCACCAAGCAGTGAGGCTGCACTGTATGAGGGCAACTGTTTTCAAACTAACCTTCTACCCTGTGTTCTGGAAAGAGGATGGAAACCAGAGGTGGAACAAAATAAACAGAAAATGAAAGACAGGGAAGGAAGGGGTGGTAATAGAGGTGGGAGGAGAGGGAAAGCTGAGAGCGCCTGTCTGCGCCTCTGATTCAGAAGTACATCAGGCCTTTTGAGATCTGGCCAGCCTCACTCCACCTCCCAGAGACTTCTTGCCTTGCCATGGACAGGACAGTCAAGTTATTTTCCCCAGATATTTAGAACTGGGGCTCAAGAGTCTCTGTCAGCCTCAGTGCTGTGAACAAATGCAATGCTAAAGGCTGCGGAGATGTTTGTCTGCCCAGTCTGTGTAGGGAAGCAGGGAAACCTGGGAAGAGATAAATAGAGGAGTAAATGAGGCATGAGGAGGGTGTTTGTGTATTGGCTTCTAGCCCTCAAGGAGAGGACCAGGGTCCTTTTCACTCTTGGTTGGGCTCCGTGAGGCACACTCCTTTATAATGACGTCCTCTCCATATGCATAAGCCAGTTTGATTCACTTTCTGTCACAACTAAAAGAGCCTTAAGAGAACAGGGAAACAATTCATAGTTGATTTATTCTACTCTCTTTGTCTTTCTTTTTCTGTCTGTCTCCAGCTCCAGCTTCAGAGCTCAAGTCACTGAGATCCTGCTCTTCCCAATGCTGCATGGTTGTTGAGTAGGCAGTATTGCTCAGAAGTGGAATCCATTGTATGGAAGAAGGAAAATATCATGGTGAATTAGTAAAAATAAAGTGAGTTGAGGCAGTGGCTTTAGGAAAGAACATGTGGGCTGATGCAGGCTGACACAGGCACCGATGGAAAAGGATTAAGTCTACAACGTTTTCTGTCCTTCTAGTTGGAGGATTAGGGAGAACTAAGAATGCTATTAGAGTTTGACCAAGTAGAGTTAAGGTTAGGCCAAAGGCCACCCAGATTGCCTAGGCAATGATGCTCTAACCTTACGATAATGATCCTACAGGAAACTCACATGCAAATGAAGTGCTAAGTAATTACAGTAATTAGAGGCAAAGCAATATGTGGTTCCAACAGCTTCCCCATGGGGGGGCTGGAGATTGTGTTGCAGCAAAGACAAAGAAGAGAAGACTAAATGATGTAAAAAAAAAAAAAAAAAAGAGAGAGAATCTGTGTGCTTGGGAGGCAGGCAAGAAATGCACACATACATGAACAAGAAAAAAGTCTGGCAGTGGAACTATTTGCGGATAATTGAAATAGGGCAATGTGATTATGATAGGGTGGCAATTTGAGATTAGATGGCTAGGGTATCTGAATTAATTTTTTAAAGTTTTTACTTACAGTGAAACTTTGGCACCAGAAGCTCGACCTCATGACCACACTTGAGAACCACTGCAGCAGGGACTATAGGAAACGTGGCTGTAATAGGACGTTGTCTATTGCATGGCAAGTCAATACACTGACACAGAGGGTTGCAGCAGAGAAAGTGTTTTAGGCTGGGTGCGGTGGCTCACACCTGTAATCCTGGCACTCTGGGAGGCAGATCACTTGAGGTTAGGAGTTTGAGACCAGCCTGGCCAACATTCTTCAAAACCTTCTTGCTTTTTACTAGTGACTCTTTGTTAAGCCCTATCCTATGCAGCTGTTAGATGTAAAAGAATAAGTACATTCTATGTCCTTGCACTTTAACCAAGATATTTATGTGGTTACTTTTCTAAGTCCTTTCACAAGTAACTTCCTAGCCCTTCCTTATTTAGACTTCCTCTTTTCCTTTTGTTCTCCATTGCTTTTACCTGTTTAGAAAAGTTTCAGGTTGTTAGCTAATCAAGTTTTAGTTTAGATTGTGAGGTCTAGCTCCAACCAGTGGAGATCAGACACAGCAGTAAAGGCAACCCCAAATGCATAAAGAATAAATATGTCTGTTTTTCCTTTGTTTGTTGAACTCCTGTAGCAAGACGGCTAACTGGAGCACCCTTTCTGCAGAAAGTAAAATTGCCTTGCTGAGAGATCCTTTGTCTCAGCACTGATTTTTCTTTGCAGCATCAAGCATCTGTTTCCAACAGAGCCCCATAAGAGAGGTGGTTGAGGGGGGGGTTTAATCAGTTTCAGGAAGAAGAGTAGACCTGCCTCTAGCCCAGGTCTCAAACTGGATCAAGACAATCTGAAAAAATTGCAATATAGTCAGGCCCCAAATTAAGTTTCTTTCCATGTTGTCTCATCCAGTCCTACCAAATATGTAAGGTTGCTCCCAACCTTAGCAGCATAAAACAACAGCATTTATGTTGCTCTCTGATGCTGTGGGACAGGAGGCTATGTGGATGGCTCTTCCCTGCACCATGAATGCAGAAGCTTCATCTAGCTGGAACTGGGGCTGAAAGAGCCAGGGCTGTCATATCCATTTACAAGATGGCCTAGCTGGCCAGCTGAAAGATGGGCTTAGCTGGGGTTCTTGACCATAGAGTTGACATGTGGCCTCTCCAGCATGGTGGTCACAGCATAGCAAAACTTCTTGCATGAAGGTGGAGAGTTCCAAGAACGTGTGTTCCTAGCCATGAAGGTGGAAGCTGCATGGCTTTATGACTGAGCCTCAGAAGTCACATAGTGTCATTTCTACCCCAATCCTGAGGTCAAAGAAGTCATTAGGCTTCTCTTACAACTACAGATTCAAAGAGAGTACATGGTGACTCCAATTCTCCATGGAGGGAATGTCAAATATTTTGTGACTATTATTTTAAAACATTGCACCATATTACAGAAAATGGATGACCGCAGAGGTCAGGTACCCTGCACAAGGTCAGAGTTTTGCAGAGAATATAAGCATATTAGACCTGGTGGGCTTCCAGTGCCATGACTTTCCACAACAGGCATCAAAAAGGTCTCAGGAAAGAGTTCAATTAAAGAGAATTCTCTCTTCTCTTCCTGGACACTCACCTCCAATTTCCTACTTTTGAACTGCCTCTCTTTCCGGCATTTAGAACCTACTGAACAGTCAGCAGATGAGAGGATTGTGAATTTTTGCTCTGAGTATTTGTTATAGAAATCTCCTCTGTTAACTTTCATTTAATCCCACACACTTGTATTGAGTGCCTAAAAATAAGTATAATAGCACCACAGTTAAGAGCAAGAACCTCAAAATCCAATTGCCTGTTTAAAATTCTATCTCTGCCCTTATGCAAAAACCACAGCCAAGTTATTTAAACTTTTGGTGACTCAGTTTTCTCAACTTTAAAATGGGTATACTATAATAATACTATGGATGTCATGAGGATAGGATAAATATATGTAAAGTGCCCAGGACAGTGCCTGACACAAGGTAAGCACTATGTCAGTGTTCTCCAGAGTTGTTTCTGCAGAGCAGAACTTTTGTCTCTCCTTGCTCTCCAGGATTCACAGGTCAGCCAGGCGGGAGAAAGGTACACAAGTAACAATTCCATGAGATGGGTTGTGGTCAGTGCTGAAATAGAACCTCAGAAAGCTGTAGGACAAAGCAAGGGAGCTAGAAAAAATGGAATATTGACCACATGGTAAAGCTGCAAACCCATGTGTATTAGGCTGCTGGGGTTTTGCCTAAACCTCCAATCTTTGAAATCTACTTCCAATAGCCATGACTCCAAGGTGGGAGTTTTATAATCATACTTGAGCTTCAGAGACTGCTGAATGCAGTCTTTTATAAAAATGGAGATTTGCTTAGAAATCCACCTGAGGACTGGTGGAAGCTTCTTGACTCTCTTTCTGGAGCAGAGCTCACCCAATAAGTTAGTGCTTAATTGGATCGAATTATCCAGCTTTCCTGGTGCTGTAATTGATGCTTGTATATCACCATTGCCTTTCCAACTCAGCATGAGGTTCCTGAGCCAGGAACTATGGTGTCCACTTTTATTGCCTCCAGCTAAAGTTCTTCACACTCAGGGAGTTTTCAAGAACCTCAAGCAAAAGTTCCATAGCAATTACCGTTAGGTAACCACAAAGAAACATTTCTGTGGAGGAATTCATGGATAAAACACACTGTACCTGATGAGGGTACAAATGGGCTTAAGATGATAATTAGGGATCAAATTCTTGATTTGCTTTTCTTCCTATTCCTAGTGCCCACCACGATGCTTGGCACATAACGAATTTCATAAAATTTCTGAGTGAATGAATGAATGAACAAATGAGGAGGGCCTGTGGCTGACATTGCCATGTTTAAAACCTGAGCCCTAGATCCAAGTGAAAGAAGCTTGGCAAACAGGTAATGAGGCCAAGAACACACATCTGAGACAAGTCACCTATCCTAATCAAGAGATTCAGATATCTGAGCCAAAGATGTTGGGAAAACACCAGTGTTCAGAATCAAATGTAAGAGGATGTTTTCGGTTGCAAATAACAGAAACTCTCATTCAAACCGGCATTAAGAAATGAATGCAGAGGTTCCCATAGCTGACAATTTCAGAGGTGGGCGGGCTTCAAGAACGCTTGTCCAGCCACTCAGTTAGACCCAAGTCCCTGTTATCAGTGATCTGGGTTCTTTGGTTCTCTTTCTTTGGGGATCAGTCTATGGGCTGGCTTCTTGCATAGTAACCAGCAGCAACTGAGGCTGCACGTGTCTTTGCTCAATTTTGGTAACTGGTTGTTCACAACCATAGAACAGGAGTCCTGGGGTTTGGGCTGATTGGACCATCCTGAGCCAGTCATCATGGCCAGGGTAATGTTAGGCCCTGGACAGGTGAACCTGAATTAGTGAAACAAATCACTGTGACCAGGGTAGGGTGTCAGGTGGGGTCAATCTGAACATCTCTGAACATCAGCACTGCTTTACTGCAATGGTGCTGGGGCTGGATGCCGGGGAGGCAACCACAGTACCCTACAGCAGAAGAGCACTTGGCCGTGAGTCTTCTCCTCTGTCCCTCCGCCACTAATCTGTCCTCCTGTGGCCGCTTCCCTATTTCATTTATATAGCTTTGGAGATGAGAAGATTGGGATGCATTTGTCATGCTTCCTATACTAAAAACTGTTTTCATTTTCTAAAGCCCTACTACATTCTTAGTAGTAAGATGAGCAGATTTGAGGGAGAGTGAATACAGAGGCAGAAATGCCCACGTCTTAGGACAGATACCAGGGCTGGGCTGGTGACTCTAGCAAGGCGACAATGTGTGTAAACTTTTCCTTTTGCTCTTTTCTCTCCAGCTTTACCTGGTTCGAACCGGGTGTTCCCAGGAACCTCCTAGCACACACAAATACACATGCATTTACATCCAAACATACAGGCACACACGTGCACATGCATACAAAAACATGCACATACAGGAACACACACAACCCCCCCACATGCATCTACACAAACATACACACATGCGTACACATATATACATACACACACATGCATGCACATATACATACACAAGCACATGCTGCTAATTGCTACCAGCCAGAATCTGAAGCAGCCTTTTACAGAAAAGTGCCACAAAGATCGTCCCCAGGAAAGAGGGGCTTCTTGTGCCCCTCATGTGTCAGAGAGCACAACCACGTGCATGGCGAGGAGACGAAGTTAAATGTTGGTAATCAGGAAATTGCAGATGGCAAAATGAAACACTTTTTTTTTTCTAGGGAACAGTCAGTAAAAGAGGAAGCGGTGGCAGGGGAGAGGGAGGGAGGAAATAACAAGAGAGAGAGAAGAATGCAGATGTTGAGCACAGGAGAGGCTGGGGCTCTGTCTGGCTCTCCAGTGCCTTAAACCAGCCATCTGTTTTCAGAGCTCTGGAGCTCCGGTAGTGCGGCGCCTGCATTTTCTCCCACTCTGTCCCTTTCTTCTTCACACTGGTCTTATGCTCTGTTGATTGCTCTGGCCTTTGCAAAGCCTCAGTCTCTTCTCAGAATCCTTGAACCCCAGGGAGCCCTGCTCTTTGCTCCTCTCTGCTCCAGCAAGAATACGGTCTTCCCATGGCACCAGCCGTGACTGGAGGAAGAGACCCCAGCCTCACCCCACAGCCTGGGGTGCGTCTCACTATAGGCCCCCTTCCTCAGTCAGAGGCTCTGAAGCTGGGAGGGCATGCCTCCCCACGTGACCCTGCAGGTCTCATACCCTCTGCGTTCCTGCCCTGGGTCCCCTACTCTGCCCTGTGCCATGGCCCAGCGCATCCCTCACCTTTACGCATCTCCTCCAGCCTGGGCTGCAGCCTCCCTCCCCACTCCTTGTGCGGTCCACAGTGTGGATGGAGCCCTACACCCTGCTCTCTGGAACACTTCTCTGGCTTGCCTCAGCTCCTAGATCAAGGTTTTGAGCTCTGGCCAGAGCCTCCCTCTTCGCCTCATCTCCCATCCTCCCTGGAGTGGACTTCTGGTCAGTAAGGCTGAACCACGTGCAGCCTCCTTGAGGGGTTCTCATGAGTCCCACCGGGGGTCCTGGGATCCAGAGAAGGCTCTGCTGGAAGGGCTCACGTTCTTTTCTTTAAGGACCCCTGTTCAATGACTCCCAACTCTGAAAGGTGTTCACTAAAGACTTCCTAGCATCCTAATTTTCACAACAAAATTGGAAGTCTGGTCAAAAGATGCTGGCCTGGGATTCAGAGCCTGGGGCTCTAAACAAGACGCTACCACGAATTAGCTGAGTGACCTTGGCAGCCAGCCTTTCTGTGAGGTTAGAGGACTGGAATCCAAGGCCCCTTCTGGTGGGGACATCTGTGCTTCAGAAGGGCTGCAGAGCTCCCAGGAATCTGGCTTAGCAAGATCACATGTTGATATTTGCTGATTGCTGCATTTCCTGGGGAAAACCAATGAGCCCTTCTCCATATTTCTTCTTGCATCTCAAATTTTGGCACTGGGGAGCACTAAACGTTGAGACATTCATCCATGAGCATCTCTTTTTAAAGGTGCAAAGTGGCATTATCTTCATAAGGAAGGCATGTTGGCCGGGCGTGGTGGCTTACGCTTGCAGTCCCAATACTTTGGGAGGCTGAGATGGGAGGATTGCCTGAGTTCAGGAGTGTGAGCTTAGGGACTTAATGTGATATTTCTTTGGATACAGAAATTAGCCAGGTCTGGTGGTGTGCACCTGTAATCCCAGCTACTCGGGAGGCTGAGGCAGAATTGCTTGAATCCAGGAGGTCAAGGTGGCAGTGAGCTGAGATCACGCCACTGCACTCCAGCCTGGCAACAAAGCGAGACTCCATCAAAAAAGAAGTAGGAAGGAGGAGGAGGAGGAAGAGGAGGAGGAGGAGGAGGAGGAAGAGGAGGAGGAGGAGGAGGAGGGGGAGGAGGAGGGGGAGGAGGAGGAGGAGGAAGAGGAGGCATGTTAAATCAAAGTATCAATGCTGTGGGGTAGTTGTCACTTAACTAGATAAAAGTGAAGCTTTTGGATGGATTCTAAACCCTGCATTATACCCAGGCAAACCTGCCACTTGGGACAATGCAGCCTATAATGTGGGCTCTCTTGTTCCCCGCCCCCCATGATCAGTTTGCCTTCTCTGAGTAGTTTTTGCACACTGCTCAGGCTGGGATGCCTTCAGGATGGCTGCTGACAAGCACATGTGCCAGAGGAAATTAGTCTGAAGGGTTCTTGGATGCTCTGATACGTGCTGAAAAGACGTCAGCCTTCAGTTAGAAGCGAAATCTGAGACTTTGGTTTCCTGCAGAGAGCAAAAGGAGAAGGCAGAAATATTGAGGCTAAGAAGTCAGGCAGTGGGAAAAAAGAGAGGGTAATTCATGCAGGGTAAGACAGCCTGGGAGCAGTGATAAGAGAAGGAACAATACCAGACACACAAGCTGGTAGAGTCAAAGGAAAATGATTTTGTAAGATAGCATGAGCCCAGGGTGGACACACACTGCAACCTTCCGGCAGAATCTTCCTGAGTAGGTTTGGGACCTGAGTTTTACAGGAAGACCCTAGCTCCTGATGGAGAAAGCCCACAATATAGACAGACTGATACATAATAAAAACAATTAAAATAGGCTGGGCAATACCTCATGCCTGTAATCCTAGGACTTCGGAAGGCCTAGGCAGGAGGATAGCTTGAGTCCAGGAGTTTGAGACTAGCCTGTGCAACATAGAGAGACCCTATCTCAACAACAACAACAAAATACTTAAAATGCACTTTGGAGGAGCTTCTGTCTTTTTGCTTGATATGCCCTTGGCCAGAACAATTCCCTGTAGGATCTGACCACATCTGCATGGTCCAGAAGCCAAATAATAAAAACAGAGACGCTGATCTTTGTTCTTCACCTTTATTTTCTGAATCCATCTCCTCCTGCCTCCCTACTTTCCATGTTTTTGGTGCCAACTTCCCTGTCTTTATACTTTCTACCTCCTCTCTCTCTCCCATAAACCCTTGTGATGACCTTACTGTTAGAATGGGAGTATATCTGGTAAAGTTCTTCATACCATGAAGTCTTAGGGACTTAATGTGCTATTTCTTTGAAAGGATTAAATCCCTAACAGCAACATTTTAGACACCAGTTGGAAAATATTTTGTTGAGGACCTTCCCATGAGCCCTCTATCTTCCCATAAGCCCTCTATCTACATTTTGCAATGCAGAGCAATTCTTTCTTCCACCCAGGACTGAGATCCACTGAGTGCAAAGTCTGTGGGAAAGCTATGTTTGACGCCCATGATGGTCATCAGACTGACTTCTTTGGGAAATAGCCTAGTGCAGACATTTGAATTCCAGCTTGGCCACTTTCTAGCTGTGTGACGTGATGCACATTTTTTCTTCTTACCTTTTAAAGTTTGTTTCCTGATATGAAAAACAGACATAAGACTGGTATGTCACTCATGGAGCTATCTTGGGGATAAGATAATACGGCATTAAACACGTGCTCAGTAAGTATTTGCAATCACACTTCCTTGATTGTGAGGTAGGCTTATGTGGAGATGTACTTGAAGTCTCATTTGATTCTGTTGTTGGAGATCTATTGTATCCCTTTATCTCCTATAATTTCAACATCGAAGAAGAGTTTGAACTAAACTTAGAGACACTGATGGGGCATCTACTTCATATCCCAGGTTCTGTGCTTGGCACTGAAGTATAGAGAGGAAAGTCCCTCCTTTCCCTGAAATGGGAGGTAAGCAAATAAGAAAAGAAATCAAGTATACTATATTCAGGGCAATCATCTAGGGATCCAAGGGAGAGAAAGGATGCAGAAGAGACAGGCATTCTCTCTATTTGGGGGAGTGGGGTTTGAAGGTTCAGGAACATCTTCATTGAGGGGGTGACATGCAAGGAGGTTTTGAGAGATAAATAGGAGTTCCCTAGGTAAACAAGAAGGGCAGAGGGCATCCCAGTGAGAGGAAAGAGCAGGTACAAAGTTATACTGCATTTGCAAAAATGTGGAACCAGCCCAAATGCCCCATCAATCAACGAGTGGATAAAGAAACTGTAGTGTATATGTATGATAGAATACTACTTAGCCATAAAAAGGAATGAATTAATCGCATTCGTAGCCATCTGGATGGCATTGGAGGCTGTTATCTTAAGTGAAGAAACTCAGGAATGGAAAACCAAGCATTGCAGCTTCTCACTTACAAGTGGGAGCTAAGCGATGAGGATGCAAAGGCATAAGAAAGATGTAATGGACTTTAGGGACTCTGGGGGAAAGAATGGGAAGTGGGTGAGGGATAAAAGACTACACATTTGGTTCAGTGTATACTGCTCAGGTGGTGGGTGCACCAAAACCTTACAAATCATCACTAAAGAACTTACTCATGTAACCAAGGACCACCTGTTTCTCAAAACCTATAGAAATAAAAAAAAATTTAAACAGTTATATTGCTTAAGACAGGAGAGAAAAATGAGGGAGAGAAGTGAGACGGGAAGCTGGAGGGAGACCCAGCAGAGCACAAGGAGGGTACCAAGGAGAGTGGACATTTTCCTGGGGCAATGGAGGGTGCCTCAAGCAGGGGGGATCTGAGCAGATCCAGTGGCAGAGCAGGGGTTGGGCTGGAAAGAGACATGAGTGGAGGAGGTGACATAGGTCCAGCTTCTCTTATGAACTGCTTTTGGCTATGATGATTGGACCTTCCTCCTAGTCCTTCTCAAATATAGTTTTCGATTTAAAACTAAGCTCCAAGTCCTTTGTCTGAAATTTGGAAATCCAAAAAGTTCTGAAAGTTTTTTCATAACTCATTTGGTGCCAGTGACTGACTTGAAGCCATTTGGTAGCTCTCCGAGTGGAACTGATATGGGGCTATGTGCAACATTTTATTTATCCTACACACTGTAAATATTCTCACATTTTGCTGCAGAAATATTGAAGTTTGATTACAAGGTGTTGTCCTAGATTTTTTGGGTGCATTCTGTGATATATAGCATACACAACTGTCCTGTCTTTCTAACATTCAAAAAATCCCGAATTCCGAAACACATTTGGTCCGAAGAATTTTGAATGAGGAAACATATGCCATTAATGCATTCTACCTATCATATAAAAAAGTAATCACTTTGTATGATCTAAACTTCCCTTCATCCCTTCTTCCACATTTTAGGTTTTAAAAACTATCCTCTCTAATTGCCCCTGAGATTCTGAGGCACATGCACATGTAGAGGCCGAAGTGCAGAATTCCAAAAGTTGGTCAATGAACAAGTATCAGGCTGGTTGCACCAGAATCACTTGGGGAGCTTAAAAAACACATTTCTGGACCTAGACTAAAAGATTTTAAGACTAGGGTAGGCTTCAAAGTTTGCACACACATCCACCCTCCCCACACACGCACACAAACATATATATATATATATATATATATATATATATATATATATATATATATTATACTTTAAGTTCTGAGATGTATGTACAGAACATGCACGTTTGTTACATAGCTATGCATGTGCCATGATGGTTTGCTGCATCCATCACCTCATCATCTGCATTAGGTATTTCTCCTAATGCTATCCTCCCCTTGCCCCCCAGGCCCCTGACAGGCCCTGGTGTCTGATGTTTCCCTCCTTGTTCCAATATATTCTCATTGTTCAATTCCCACTTATGAGTGAGAACATGTGGTGTTCAGTTTTCTGTTCCTGTGTTACTTTGCTGATAATGATGGTTTCTAGCTTTATTTCTGTCCCTGCAAAGGACATGAACTCATTCTTTTTTATGGCTGCCTAGTATTCCATGGTGTATATGTGACATATTTTCTTTACCTAGTCTATCATTGATGAGCATTTGAGTTGGTTCCAAGTCAGCTATTGTGAATAGTGCTGCAATAAACATATGTGTGCATGGGTCTTTATAGTAGAATGATTTATAATACTTTGGGCATATACCCAGTAATGGGATTGCTGGGTCAAATGGTATTTCTGATTCTAGATCCTTGGGGAATCACCACACTGTCTTCCACAATGGTTGAACTAATTTACACTCCCATCAACAGTGTAAAAGCATTCTTATTTCTCCACATCCTCTCTAGCATCTGTTGTTTCCTGACTTTTTAGTGACTGCCATTCTAACTGGTGTGAGATGGTATCTCATTGTGGTTTTGATTTGCATTTTTCTAGTGACCAGTGATAATGAAATTTTTCATCTTCTTTTTGGCCACATAAATGTCTTCTTTTGAGAAGTGTCTGTTCATTTATTTCACCCACAAAGATAAGAATAAAAGTGCAAAAATGCTGAAAATTCCAAAAACCAGAATGCTTCTTCTCCAAAGGATCACAGCTCACCAGCAAGGGAACAAAACTGGACAGAGAATGAGTTTGATGAATTGATGAAGTAGGATTCAGAAGGTGGGTAATAACAAACTCCTCTGGAGCATGTTCTAACCCAAAGTAAGGAAGGTAAGAACCTTGATAAAAGGGTAGAGGAATTGCTAATTAGAATAATCAGCTTAGAGAAGAACATAAATAACATAATGGAGCTGAAAAACACAACACGAGAACTTTGTGAAGCACACACAAGTATCAGTAGCTGAACCGATCAAGTGGAAGAAAGGATATCAGAGACTGAAGATTAACTTAACAGAATAAAGAATGAAGACAAGATTAGAGAAAAAAGAATGAAAAGGAATGAACAAAGCCTCCAAGAAATATGGGACTCTGTGAAAAGATCAAATGTACATTTCATTGGTATACCTGAAAATGATGGGGAGAATGGAATCAAGTTGGGAAACACACTTCTTGCTGGTGTTCCAGGCACCACTGGGGTACGAAGAAAAACTCCAGCAGTTAGCTCAATGTCTGCCCAAACAGACACCCAGTTTTGTGCTTGAAACCCAGGGCCTTGGTATAGGCACCTGAGAGAATCTCCTGGTCTGCGGGTCGTGAAGACAATGGGAAAAGCATAGTATCTGGGGCTGGAGTGCACCGTTCCTATGGCACAGTCCCTCAGGGCTTCCTTTGTCTAGGGAAGGGAGTTCCCTGACCCCTTCTGCTTCCCGGGTGAGGCGATGCCCCACTCTGCTTCAGCTTGCCCTCCATGGGCTGCACCCACTGTCTAACCAGTCCCAATGAGATGAACCGGGTACCTCAGTTGGAAATGCAGAAATCATCCTCCTTCTGAGTTGGTCTCACTGGGAGTTGCAGACCGGATCTCTTTCTATTTGGCTATCTTGCCCAGGAATAGAATCACATACTTTTAAAGCCCTTCACATAACTTTGATACAAAAACAGATTAAAAAATAACTGATCCAGTACCCAGTAGTGACACTTTAAAAAAGTCAGTGTGTTTCTACAAGTATTTGGTATTATGAGAGCCTCCATTCTTTTTTGAGTATAATTTGTTAACAATTGTATCAGGAGAGTCCTAGTTCTCTAAACCAGTCATATAACATGTAGACATAGATAGTGAGGTAGGCATCTATTGGGTTTCTTGGCCAACAATACCCCTTGCCTAGGAACTCCCCCCTACAGACATGGTTCACCTGTGATTCTACCACCCTGAAGCACAGTTAATTAATCCAAGAAGAGAGACGTTGCTTCACCTGGAAAAATAATCTCTTCCTTGATGATTTTGGATTTGAGCCTGTGTTAGTCTGCTTGGACTGCCATAACCAAGTATCATAAACGGGATGGCTTAAACACCAGAGATTTCTATCTCACAGTTTTAGAAGCTGTGTGAGCTGATTCAATTTCTGCTGAGGGCTCTCTTCCTGGCTTGCAGACAGCAACCTTCTCACTGTATCCTCACATGGCCTTTCCTTGGTGAGTGCTTATAAAAAGGCAGAGAAAGATTTATCTCCCTCTCTTCCTCTCTTTATGAGGCCAAATTCTTACTGATTAGGAGTCTACTGTTATGATCTCATTCAATCTTAATTACCTCCTAAAAGCTATAGCTCCAAATGCAGTCACATTGGGAGTTAGGGTTTTTAACATAGGAATTTTCGGGGAACACAATTCAGTACATATAAGGGACTAAAAGTGTTTAGTTTCTTCTCTATGGAGCTGTGAGGCTCAGAGCTTGAAAGATGCCCTTGTTCTCTGCTATGTTGAGAAAATGCGTGTGTAGGGAGAGGAAAGAAGGTAATTGACATCCAAGTAAAGCAGACACAAGAAACAGAGGGTAGTCTTGATATGGTCATATTCCTGGTACCAGCTGTTTCTTAATCTCAGACGAATCCTTGCCCTATTAGGGTCTTGGTTTTTCTGTGAGGTGCCCCAGTTTACTCCCAATGAATGGCTCATTTTTCTAGATTTAGTTGGTCTCTGTTATTTATAATCAAAAGATAGTCTTGACTACATCATTTCCACAATATCAAAATAGATTTTTAATAAAAAGTAACTGGAAATAAAAAATAGTATTTAAAATAAAGAATTTTATCTGTGATTGTGAAATAAACCTCAAAAGACACCCTGAGACTTCGATATTCCACTTCAGATCTGGAGCTGAGAAAATCATGATCACACAAGGGGCTATTTTTCTTGGCCATGTGCCTGTAAGTCAGTGTGATGTGTCCATAGGCTACCTACCCATCTACAGACAACTCTAACTCTTTTTTTTTTAAAGACAGAAATCTCGCTCTGTCACCAGGCTGGAGTGCAGTTGCGTGATCTCAGCTCACTGCAGTCTCCACTCCCAGATTCAAGTGATTCTCCTGCCTCAGCCTCCTGAGTAGCTGGGACTACAGGAACATGCCACCACACCCAGCTAACTTTTGTGTTTTTAGTAGAAATGGGGTTTCACCATGTTGGCTAAGATGGCCTTGGTCTTTTGACCTTGTGATCTGCCTGCCTCAGCCTCCCAAAGTGCTGGGAATATGCACCCGGCCTCCAACCCTTTTCACAGTACCAAGATTATGTTTAACCTAATTTATTGTCACTCTTATAAAGTATATGGCCCATAACATGTATCCTATTTTCATTTTGAGGCCCCATGTCTACCTTTTTGGGCTTGAGATGCATATTTTTCTCTTGCCTTCACACTCAGATCTTACTAAAGGACTTTACTTCAGAAACATTCTTAGCCACTTTTCACTCTCAGTCACCTTGGGGTTGTCACACCTTGGGCAGATCCTAGTTTAAGAAACTTGAGGTGCAACGCTGGGCTATGGCTAAGGCAGGATAGAGCCAGCCCATGGGAGCTGATTACACGTATCTTCTCTCAGTTTTGTGTTTAGTGGCGTCTCATAGATGGCTTGAAGTCAGCCATTGTAGGAGTGCTATGTATATCATGGAAATTGGAAAACACTACAAATTATGTTTTGTTTTGTTTTGTTTTGTTTTGTTTTGTTTTTCCTTGGAGAGCTGTTGGTTAAACATGTATCAGCATATCACAAGCTATCACCGACTTGACTTGACAGTCCCTTTCCTGGGGAGACATTAAAAAAAGACAACTGGCTTTGATGTGTCTGGTGAAGTATAATAGGAAGGTTTATAATTTATAGTCATTACAGACTCCTGAACTGCTTTTTCCACTCAGACTGGACAGTCACTGCTTTTGCTAATATCAGTACCATGGACAGCAAATCCATAAAGTGGCAGCAAGGAGAACCAAAAACAGCACAAAGGGTCTGGACTCGGCAGTGGGCTGAAAATTAGAGGACAGTGAGGAATCTTGAATGAGGGAAGAAGTAAATGTAATATCTACTAATATCGAGGGACTTTGTTAGGTGATGTACCCAGGATTCAAGTGTCAAGGTAAAGCAGACACCATGGATGTAAGCCAAAATGAGAGCACTAAATTTATACCACAATTCAGGAAGACAATGAGTAAGACATCAAGTGAAATGTTCCATGGTAAAATGAATGGCCAGAATATAAAATAAGTGGTCAGGAAATAGCTGAATCACAGGAAATGGGAGGATGAGTACAAGAGATTCGAATAAATAGGAGATAGTGGCAGCAAGGCAGTCTATATCCCGGGCAGAGGACGTGGTGTGATAAACAGAGCACTGGAAGGGTCTTGCCCTGGCTTTGCTGCTAACTTGCTGAATGACCTTGGTCAGATCACGCAATCTCTCTAGGCCCTAATTTTCTCATCTAGGAAATGAGGGCATTGAACTATATGACCACTGAAGTTCCCACTAGCTGTGTGATTCTGTGGAGCATTTTTTCCAAGACAGAAAATTTTTTAGAAGCCCTTAGGAGAATTAGAGCAGAAATCGATAAGTGGAATGTTTTGACTAGAATAGAAATTAAAATGAGGCCCATCGAAATCTGACTTTCACATTTTGCTGAGACAATTAATTGAGATGGGTTTTCGGAAAGAAAAAGAAACAAATCACCAGCATCCCAAAGAGACTGAGATTCCTAACCCATGGCAATCCCTGACTGACCATTCATCAAATGAATTAAAGCTAAGACACATTGCTATTTTAATGTCTACTCCTTACTCCCTTGTCATAATCCAGAAACCAGCTGGACCTTTGTGATTATTTTGGGATTGGACATCACTTAACTGCCAATTTTAAAACCTAGGTTTATCCAGTTATACAGAAGAAGAAAAGACATTTTTAACTAATCCCTCCATGCACAACCTATTCAGAAAATATGTATAAAAAGAAATATCCTCATAGCTGAAGATTAATGAACCATGAGTCAAGAAAACTGGTCAACCAGTTATCAGAATTAATGAAAAAATAGAGCTGAGTTTCAGAAAACTTCACCTGAGTTTACATAACTGATGTTCATTTAAAAATGTCAGAAAGGAATGAACTATATAGAGTACAACTCCTTCTTTTAAGAGTTGTCACACTGCCTATGAGCGATCGGTTAGAATCAAATACCGCATTTTGTGAAGTTTGGAGTTCAGAGGCAGGTGATCTGTTATGAGAAGATCATGCATTGATGTATGATCTAACCGCTGGTCTGAAACATGAGCAGACATTTAAGGAGCTTCTGTGAAGGCTCTGAGGACACCATTTACAGCACAGAGATCTGCAGAAATGATTATCCCAGAACCTGACAAATGAGAGGCCAACTGTGTCAAAGGAGAGGGACATATGTCTGGAGAATCCAATCTCAGATCCCCTGTTGGCTGGCTTATATAAATCAATCTTATACAAAATATACCGGGTTTTTCCTCAAATGTTCGCATAATTTAAAGTTGGCTGCCTCGGGTATTCAGAAATTCAGAGTGCAGCATGGAAATCAATGTCATTGTCCATAACTTGAGCCACTGTTCTCCCTTCTCCTCTCTTTTAAAGGCTGTATCAGCTCACCATCATGGGATTGTGTTGGGTGTGACTTTTGTTATAAAATGATCAGTAAAAAGTGTTCCTGGTTTAAAGATTTTTTTTTTTGCCTTACATAATCTGATGGTTAAATCATCATAAAACTTTACATTTTTAGAGCTTAGAGAAATGTGGAAAGAGCATCTACTGTAACTGATGAGATAATTGAGTTTACCTGAGGTAGGTACAAGGACTTGCATGTGGTAAAATTAATTAGGAAATTGCAGATGCCAGCGGTCATGGTGTCAAATATGGCTGCTCACCGAGCCTTCCACAAAGGCTGAGCCTTACTCTTAGAACTCACACAATGAGGCTCTGTTTGGAGAGTGGTCACAGAGCCTGGCATGCTGCCCCCTCCCAGAGAACTCACGGGGTACTGGGAAGGACTGGCAAGTCAACCACTAACTAAAACATGGTGGGCGCCCAGCTGCCACTCAGAGGCCTTTTCCAATTATTCCACATCAGTCCTAGACACACTTAAACTCTGAGGACACTTTAGGGACAGTATAATTGTCATAAAAATAGTGTAAAAGTTGTACTCTCTGAAGAGAATATGCTGCAATAACCAGAGTTAAATTGGATAAAAATTTGCTTAGATTGTTTCTCATTTCTAGGGTTTCAAAATTATTGCTTCACTTTCAGTTAATAAAGATGCAAACTTTATAGCTACTACTGGAATCCATACAAAAGCCCCCTTCCAGAAAATTTTTAATTCAGCCACAAACACTATATTAATTTAGCCTTTCTCTCTCACTTATGGTAAATCGAGGATTGCCATTTTCGGTTATCTTCTCTCTCCCATTCACCAGCACCTCGTTATTTCCTTTGCCTCCATCCCATCTCTTCCAACTAGCATGTAAAGGCATCAAGCACATGCTCTGTTTTCTCTTTATTATTCTGTGCCATGTAGGAGAGTACTTTACAACAGGAGATGCTTCATCAACGCAGACACAGTGCTTCTTTTAGCCTCAAAGCTTTCACAGTTGAGCATGCACAATTACAGCAGAAGCTGTTCTGGGGATGGTCCCTCTTTTTTCTTTGGTACCTTATGTTTCCTGACCAGACGCAAATTTTCTTCACCTTCAATTCTCTCATTAAGCCTTTTAGATTTAGCAAATACATTAACCAAGTACGGAAGTGCAGGTCCCAGAAAAATCACTTAAAGCACTTGTTACAACTTTGTAGAAGTTCATCCTTTGCTTGCCACATATGCAAAAGGGAGCCAACAGTAAATAGCAAGTGACAGGAAGTAATAAATTGTCCATGACCATGAAATGTAGCTTTCATCAAGGTCTCCACTGAGGAGCTGCAGGATGAAGTGTGGGTGGGGGAGAGACAAATTAACAAAATGTTTGTGCCGACAAATAAGCCACTTTGTACAGTGACACTCATGTTAAGGTGTCAATTGGGACAGAGTTTTTCGATGACTCATATGATGAAGAAAGAGCCATGATTCCAAAGCTGTCATCGTGAGAAGACTCAGTCCTGCATCAACATCACACTGGTTATCTGCTTTAATAGGATGCAAACAAGCTTGTCAGGTATCAGATGAGCTGGGCTATGAGTCAAGCTGTCAGATTGTAAGACAACTGAATTGATTGGTATTTGTGTTCCATTTTGTTTCTAATAGGTGAGGAAAATAACAAGAGATGCTTGTTCGTTTCTCCTGTCTGCAAGGGATTACCACATTCCATAGGTTTTCGGGTTTCCCTTTGGGGCTTTGGCTGGGAGCTAAGTATGAACCTGCCTGATAATCTAGTCCTATAAGAAGCTACGTTGTTGCTTCAGTCACTCCAGCAGTCTGTGGTGTGCTGCTCAGTATCTTACAACCAGCCTTTACCCCCGTTGGAAAAAATAAAAGCCCAGGTTTGTAGAACTTCCTGATTTCCACGGTGTAGATACTCCAGTCAATGCCAGTTTCAGGCTACCAAGATGACATGGCTGAATTTAGAGCTGGGAAGGTATGTGCCAGTCGGCTGTCGTGGGCTGGTACTCATTGGTTCCAACACAATACTAGCAGCAATCCCAATACGTACCCACAGCTAAATGTTTTTGTGAATTGGGGTCAGAAATGCCATCCTGATGCCCTGATTGTTGTAAGATCAGAGTGAGAGTATCTATGTGACTGTCTTTCGGTGCCTCTAGAGACAGGTATAACTTACTGGCATAGTTTGGCTGTGTCCCCACTCAAATCTTATCTTGAATTGTAGTTCCCATAATTTCCATGTGCTGTGGGATGGGCCCAGGGGGGTGTAATTGACTCTTGAGGGCAGTTATCCCCATGCTGCTGTTCTTAACGATAGTAGTGAGTGAGTCCTCACGAGATCTGATGGTTAAGGAGCTTTTCTCCATTTTGATCAGCACTTCTCCTTCCTGCCACCATGTGAAGAAGGATGTGTTTGCTTCCCCTTCTGCCATGACTGTAAGTTTCCTGAGGCTTCCCCAGCCCTGCAGAACTGTGACTCAATTAAACCTCCTTCCTTTATGAAGTACCCAGTCTCAGGTATGTCCTTATTAGCAGCAGTGAGAACAGAATAATACACTTACCTTCCTAGGCAGCAAGCTGGGCCCTGAATGGCCCCTTTAATTAGGGTGACCATATATTTTATTATCCTAACAGGAACACTTTTGGGCTAAAAGGGGATGTTATTCATGATTATACCAGGACAACTAGGGCTGTGCCTGAACAAGCCAAGGCAGTGTAGTTACCGTCCTCTAAGGCAAACTGTGAGCAAGGTAGCAATCAAGCCATGTATCCATTTGAATCCTTTTCTATATTCTGCATCCCTGAACTTGGTGCTCTGCCCATCCGGGAGAATGGTATTGGAGTCTCCACTCAGCCTGGGGCTGCCACCAGTCTGGGAGTGGGAGGGTCTCCAGAGCTCATAAAACTGTATGAGTTCTTAGGCTTACAGCTTCTCTTGATGCATATTTCCAGCCACTGCAAGTGTCCCTTCCTGTCAAAGCAATTGTGTCAGCAGCTAAATGCTTTTCTTATTGGTCTCAGTGCAAACTTCTGTTCTTCTCATAAAAAGTAAGAAATATATAAGATTCTGTGGGAGAAAAGAATCCAGTAAATAATCCTCTATGCACACCACTCTAAATTTGCTTCCAGCCCTTGCTGATGAGTGTGCAGACATTATTATTGATGGAGTTGTAATCCGTGTGTGCAAACTATTGGATGTTGCTCTTGTTTCCATTTAGCACTATTTCACATACTAATTTCCATATATTGACACAATCCACATACTTATCATTTTTTCTGGCAGCATAGTACTCCATCATGTTGACACACTCTAGTTTTACATCCTGCACTCCAAAGACAAAATGCCATGGCTTCACGAAAATTGGTTGTCATGAATGCAGGCTGGCAGGGAGAGCTCTGGCTGGCTGCAGTATAGGAGGAGCAATGGTGGGCAGGGAATCATGGTTTATCAGGAACCAGTGCTTTCTTTTGGAACTGAATTGCTGACTGTTCACTGTGACATGTGAAGATGGGGGCATGGAGACAATTATCATTTTTGTGTGTGTGTGGTCAAATTCAATGTTAACACTCACCAACCTTTTGCTTTTATAACCTTCAGCTCCTCGAAGTCTCAGATACAAAGGCAAGCCATGTATCAATAAACACATTTAACAAAGGGGCAACTGACACTAATGTAGGTGTTGGGGCAACTTCTAAGCAGTGCCTAAGAATAATATAGGCGCTTAAATTATGCAGAAGGAGGCTAAAGTCTTCAACTCTTTCTGGCTTCTAAGAGACATCTAGCTGCCCATGTGGTTTTTCAAAGGCCACCACAGCAGAAGGTAGTGAATTATGTCCTGGAGGTACAAGCCTTAGAATGAGGGCTTGGTTTAGGGCCCCAGCCTGACAATTCACTTCCTGCTCAGGGCCCCAGCCTGACAGTTCACTTCCTGTTCATTCAGAGTCTAGGCCTAGCTTGGGCTATTGATTTGAATGGATGTTGCTTTGGTTGCCAGGGAAGATCAATAAACAGCATAAGGGAAGAAGGTTGCACTTAAGTACAACCTTTGACCTTGAACCTAAGGCTGGGTTAGTTAAATTTGATTATCTTCTTGCTGGGGTTAAAGTCTCTTCTTTTGTGTAATAAACTTGCTTATTTGGGGGGGGTCTAGAGGAGAGGTTTGACTTACTCCCCATTGTGCTTACTGTGCATCAGCCTCTCTTCTAAACATTTAAGGCACATGAGCTCATTAATCATCACATGATTGTACGAGATATGTGTTATTACTCTCCCCATTTTATAAATGGGGAAACTGAGGCATGGAGCAGGTAAGTAATTTGTTGATATCACCAAGTAGCACATGGTAGATCTGGGATTTGGACCCTAGAGGTTTGGCACCAGGGTCTATGCCACATTCATCTACCACACTCTTCTAATGAAATTCCAATTCTTTCACCCAGAAGAGGGGCTGGTGTCCCTTTGTCTTTGGTCCTCTTCTGCCCCAGGCTACGCCTGGCCATCTTCAGCTTCAGAGGAAGAGTCACAGATGGGATGAGCTGATGGCATCTATCTGAGCCATGTGAGTTGAACGACAGAAAAGACAGCTAAAATGATTAACCCCAATTTTTCTCTAATTTCCTTTCTAAATAGATTTTTCCCCTGCTGATGAAATCTGTCTCAATTTGGTGGTGAGTGGGTAGGTAGAGGAATCTGGATTGATTTGGTGTTAGAAAGTCTCACATGTCTGTAGGGAAGAATACAGGGTGTGGATTATACTCCTCAAATACAGTAGGGAAACCGCAACTCCTATCATGGTTTACCCATCCATCTACCCATCCATCCATCCAACCATCCATCTGCTTATTTGTCCATTATTCGTCTGTCAATCAATTGATCAATCAATCAATCTTTTCATCTGCCTACCTACCTACCTGTCCATCATTTTCGCAGGAGATGGTAATAACAGTGTTGAAGGTGCTAATCAGGATGCTGCCTGGTGTGTCATCCAGCCACAACCCTGTTTATGGCCATCATAAAATGTCTGTGGATTGTCCAGCAGCTGATTTTCCAGGGTCTTTTTCTACTGTCTGAAGGATCAGGAAAAAAAAAATCTATCAGCCAGAGAAATTAAGCCATTTTTCTTCAGGGGAGAGAAATGGAGTAGCAGGCTTTTCCACATTAAAATGCTACAGTGGATTCCAGATGAATGAAAAATTGGTCTGCATAGCAATGAGACCGGAGAGAGAGATTTGGAAGGTTTGTAACTGGCTCTTGGCAGAGGCCCGAGGCTAGGACACTCCATCAAACCCAGTGCAGTTGGGAAAGCTTGGCTCCTGGGACTTCCACTCTGGGGATCTGGGTCCTAAGACATCATCCTCTTTATTTTTTCTGTTCTTTATTTTTCCAAAAGGCTAGTTGTCTGGGTGGTTTGTTAGAGAGGTGCAAGCGTTGGGCTTCTCTTCCAACTATGACCCTTTGTTCCCATTGGTGCTGTGAACTAGATGCCTGACAAAAGCCCCGCTCCTCCTCACAACTCACACAGGCCAAGTCTGTCAGAAAGAGGGGTTCAGACTTTGGACGGTGCAGGGTCTGTCCCAGAGAGAGAACATTAACCCAGCTTCAGGCGATTAACCCAAATATGATCCAGGTATAATGTTATGACCAGCTGGAAACCTAATTACGGGCCCTCTGTGGACCTTAACGAATAGGAGTGGCTGCATGGATGACAGTAAGCAGGTTAATAGGAAGCCACAAAAGCAAGAGAATTCACTTAAGGATGCCATCTAGACTCCACTCTTGCAAGGGACGAGTTTCCTGTGGGGTGCAGATGCCTGACCTTCCTGATTTACCCTGCAGTTCCTGGCCATTTCTCACCTCTGGGGACAGAGGCTACTTTGTCTTGTCATTGCCTACAGCTAGTTTTGCTTCCTAATGAGGGAGCCCCACTGTGGTAAGGGAATAACTGGGGCTCTAGCAACCAAAATGCGAAATCTTACCTGTTAGAGGGTATGGCTAGTCCTCTAATTGCTCTGAGGGTCAGTTTCATCACTGATAAGGTAGACTTGGGGATGCTATCCTTCAGAGATGCTGTATGTACCTAGTAGGTGCTCAATAAATGCTAGCTGCTATTTTATTATTATTTGTCTGCCTGACTTAAATTAGGGAGCCCAGAATTCCAGCTTTTCCAAACATTGCCTGATCTACAGCGTCTACAGTTCTGCCATTATTTTCATTTATGTCTAATTTCATTTCTTAGAGGCTTATGGGCTCTTTTCCCCCAATGTGCTTCTAAAGGGCAAGTATTCACAGGAGCAGCAACAACACATCAGGCCTGCCATTTCAATATTTTCCCATGAAGCATCCTAATAGCAGTGAGGAGCGAATGTTTATATCCTGGGTGAGTGTGTGGGTGAGGCCATAAAGCATAGCAAATGTGAAATTTTCGAGTTTTTTAAAGCTTGAGCAAATTTTGAAGCCTATGCTATAGAATAAGCATACTCCAAATGACTTATGTAGAAAAAAATTTGGTGTTGCAGAAAGATGGGGGATAACTACTCTTTGGTGTAGGGTAGGGGTTTCCAATGCTACTCCCAAGACCAGCTGCATTGGAATCACTGGGAGAATTTAAAAACACCCCAGCTGCTCAGAGCTCCTACTGGAAATTCTGACCCACGTGTCTGGACTGCCGCATGAGAATCTGGACTTTCGACCGTGTCCCTAAGCAATTCTTCCTTGAGGCGACATCTGGGATCCATTGTATAATATATACCCCTGGCAGGGAGATGCATGTGTTTACAGATGTTGAGGGCTTCTCAATTGTCCTCCACCCTGAAGGAAGGGGCTGGTGGGAGCATAGCCATGTGTACAGCTCAGAGCGGGGAGAAGAAGGCTCACACACAGGCACAGAGGAGGGGCTGGAGGTGGGAGGTCAATCAGATGAGCCTTTTGAAAGCAGTTTCCACTCTGTGCATTTTGCCTTTGAATCACCTGCACTTGTCTTAGTCCTTCTGGGCTGCAATAACAAAATATCGTAAGCTGGAGTGATTGATACACAACAAACATTTCTCCGATGTTTGGAGGCTGGGAAGTCCCACGTCAAGGCACCTGCAGATTTGGTGTCTGGTGAGGGCTCAAGCTCTGCTCCATAGGTGCCACCTTGTTGCTGCATTCTCACATGGCAGGAGGAGCAAACTAGCTCCTCTTAAGAAAAATCATAATAAGGGCTTCTTTTATAAGGACCTAAGCCCATCTACAAGGGCAAAGCCCTCTTGACTTAATCACTTCCCAAAAGGCGCCACCTCTTCCTGCTACCATACTGGGGATTAAGTTTCAGCACATGAATTTAGGGGAACACCAACATTCAGACCATAGCAGTACTGAAGTCAAATTTGATCCAAGTCTTCTGCTTCGTATGCTTCTGTAGTCTGAATATGGACGTTGCTTAAGGAAGCAAAAGGTACCTGGACTGGATTTTGACAGTGCCACCCGCTCTGTCCAGTGACCTGATCGGAATTTGTCATTTGAGCAGATTCAGCATGGGTTGATCACAAAAGCTGCCGGGACCACTTAGCATTGTTCTCTGACTGTTGGAGAAAAGCAGGGATTGTCGGGGTGGTGGGGGCACAGATGCTATTGTGTCTCAAAAGACAGCTCTCTAGAAGTTTCTCTAGACTCCAAGTCTAGGAGAGTATTTCCTGTAATCTTGGCCACAGCCAGTGCTGCACTGCTGGGAATGTCACCCCCTCTGGCTCAACTGTGGGTGCTCCTTCCCATCCCATCGCCCCCATGGGGCAGCAGCCCTGCGCACTGGCCAGCCCTTCTGACAGTCAGAGTTAGGGGAGATGGCTGGCCCCAGGCAGGCTGGCCACGAGCTTCCCACGAGCTTCCCACTTCAGGTTTTCCAGTTTGCCGACCAGCCAGGCCCCAGGCCTGGATTTCTGCTGATGCAGGTGAACCCCTGGGATCTGACCTCTGCCCTCCTGTCCCTCAGCAGGGCCAGTTGTCAAGGAGATGACAGGATTGAATTCCGAGTTAAGGGAACCAATCTTGTCTTTCTAATTTTATCTTCAGTCTCTTTTCCTCCTGCATTCTCTTCCTCCCTGTCGTCCTCCTTCTTCTTCTCTTTTTTATTGCATGCAGTCATTAAATGAATAGTGATCATTCTCTAAACAGAGACCAAATCATTATTTTATTAAAGCAGTACCTTTTACTGGCTTTTTAGGAAATCTCTGCTGTAAGTTTGCTTCGGCATGTAATATACTCTGTGCTACTTTACATTATTGATGACTGCCAAACACTTTGACAAGCTCACCTGGAACCATCACGGCATATGAGGCAGACTTTATTACCTCCAATTGTTTGGTGCAAAAAAATAGAAATCAAAAGGCGAGGCCCACAGCTAACCAGTGACTGAGCTGGGCTTAGATCCCTGGTCCTAGAGGTGGCCAGGACTTAGGGCGGGGCGTCTAACTGTTCTTGGGCTCCCTGAGGCACTACACCTCTGGAGACAGGCTAACTACATTCAGGAAGCTGCAAACGGCTGGGCTTTGAGCTCATTTTCATGCTTCATTCAGAGGATGCTGATGCCAATGCAGTCGCTGCTCAGCTTTGGGATGTGACATCGTCTGTATAATTTGTCAAAAGCTGTCAACTTTCCAGGACTAACCTGCAAATGGTGCTTCTTATTTTTCCTTTCAACACTCACTTTGCTCCTGTTCACTTTAAGACAATAAAAATGTGACATTTTTACAACTTTAATTATCAGGGATTTTTATAAGTTAAGTTAGAAACTTCCGAGGACATGGAATAAAAACTCAGTGGGGTAGACTTAGCTTCTTCCTCTCAGGAGGTGATGACGAGAGTTTTTTTCTGTTTGCCTAGTACTTACAGTCTTCTAGAATGAACCCCACCGTATCCATTATCCTCCTACTGTGTAACCCAGAAACATTTTTGTTTGTATTTCAATTTCAGGAAAGGACAAGCAGCGGGAAAGAGCCCAGCTATCCAAGACTCCGGTGGGCTTGACCCGAGGAAGCCAGGCCTGGCTGAGACGTCCTTCTTTGTCTCCACTCACACCCTTCGGTTGGAACTTCCCTCCCTGGGTCCCACGGCAGCTGCCCACCTCTTGCTTTACAGGTACTCAGAATCCTCCCCAACATACACATAGTGGCCCCATGTTTTCTTCCTACCCATGGAGGCGCTTTTCTTTTCTTTTTGAGACAGAATTTTGCTCTCATCATCCAGGCTGGAGTGCAACCTCCGCCTCCCAGGTTCAAGCGATTCTCCTGGCTTAGTTTCCAGAGTAGCTAGAATTATAGGCATGTGCCACCATGCCCAGCTAATTTTTGTATTTTTAGTAGAGATGGGGTTTCACCATGTTGGCCAGGCTGGTCTCAAACTCCTGAGCTCAGGTGATCAGCCCACTTTGGTCTCCCAAAGCACTGGGATTACAGGCGTGAGCCACTGCACCTGGCCACTTCACTTACTTTCAAGAGCACAAATAAACTTTTCTGTAGAAGAAATGATAGGATGACTGTCATCCCAGCATAATCATGGATGGCATAGTTCTTTTGACTCAAATTAAATATTCTGGTTTGTAAAGTAAGTTGTGTGAGCTCCCAGTGAGCGGGCTCTGAGGCAGGACACCGTCATTCATATTACCTGATGTGAGTGGCTCCTCATACGAAATTGAAGCAAGCCATGTGGAGAGGAAGAGGGACATCAGGAGGGAACCTCTCAGGTAACTTACCTCATTGAGGTTCAAGCTCATTTATCTTGGTGTCCACAGAGCTTAGCATGGAGCCCACACATACTTTTTGGCCTCAGAACCCTGTTGCGTTCTTATTGAGGACTCTGAAGAGCTTTAGTTTATGTGGATTGTATCTAACATATTTACTGCATTAGAAATGAAAACTAAGAAGAATTTAAAATAAGTATTAATGTATTTAAAACAATAATGAAGGCTGGGTTCAGTGGCTCATATCTGTATTCCCAGCACTTTGGTACGCTAAGGCAGGGCAGATCACCTGAGGTCAGGAGTTTGAGACCAACTTGACCAACATGGTGAAACACTGTCTCTACAAAAAATACAAAAAAATTAGCTGGATGTGGCGGTATGCACCTGTAATCCCAGCTACTTGGGAGGCTGAGGCAGGAGAATTGCTTGAACCTGAGAGGTGAAGGTTGCAATGAGCTGAGATTGCACCACTGCACTTCAGCCTGGGCAATAGAGTGAGTCTCAACCACCACCACAACAAAAACAAACAAATGAAAACATCTTAAATGTTAAAATAAAACACGTTTCATGAAAGGTATATTTTCTGACACGAAGAAGTGTAACAAGGGATTTGGGGAGGGGAGGCAAGGATGGAGGAACAGGTGGATCACAGGGATTTTTAAGGCAGTGGCACTATTCTGTATGATACTACAATGGTAACACATGCTGTTTATACATAGTCCATGGAAGTATACAACACAGTGAGCCCTAATGTAAACTATGGGCATTAGTTAATAATAATGTATCAACATCAGTTCATCAATTGCAACAAATGTACCACACTAATGCAAGATGCTAATAGGGGAAAGTGTGGTGTGTGTGCGTGTGTGTGCATGCACACGCGTGCACAGACATGAGAGTGTGTGTGGCAGGAATGCTATAGGGAACTCTGTACTTCCTGTTCAACTTTTCTGTAAACCTAAAACTGATTTTTAAAAAGTAAAGTCTATTAAATGAAAAATGAATTCTACTTACTTCTTTGTACGTTTATTAATGTGGCTACCAGAAAAATTAAAATTGCGTACGTCGCTTGCTTTTTAGATTTCTATTGGACAGAACTCCTTAGACGAGGCCGGTTCCTCCCAGGCTAGGTGCTTCAGTTGCATAAGCACTTAGCAAACGTTTACTTGGCTTGCTTAACCAGCAGGCCAGCAGTCATTTGCAAAGCGCAAAAACAGAATCAATCAAAGCCCAGAGAGATCCCCAGAGCTGATGGACTCCATTTTTCTTGCAACCCGCTTTGGGGAGGGGTAGTGGGATATGGCCAGAGAGAGGGGACGGTGGTTTTCTGCCGGCTTGGGCTGCTCGGGAAAGCTGAGTGGTCTTTGTGCTGCCAGAAAACTTGAGGTTCCTGGACCTCCTCCCACGCCCTAACCCCCACCCACAAACCAGGGGCAGCCCCCAGCCCCCCACTTCCAGCGCTTCTGGAAGTGCATGTGCGCTGCTGCCTGTGGCCCGAGCACAGTCGGTGGTCGGGCGCGGGTCGCAGACTTGGGTCCCGCAGCGACCCCGGCCCGGAAGGCGCCCGGTAGGGGGTGCGTTTTCCCATGCCTCCCGTGGCGGGTTCGGGCCGGCTCCACTCGGTGAGGAGATCCTGCCAGTCCGCTGGGTGAAAGAACCACAGAAATCCCGAACTGGCTGCAAGATGCATTGGTAGCTGAGCCTTTAGTCGGATTCCTGCCGTTTTGCAGAGAGGTCTGTGAGTGGTCGTTTTCATAAATCGCAAAGTAGGAGTGGAAGCAACCTCCCCTTTTCCTAGCTGCACCCCAAAGCGCAACTCAGCACTGAGCCTGCTGTTCACCCCTGGGGAATTGCCCCAGGAAAGCCACGTCATGGAGCCTCCTCTCCTCCTCCACTGCCGGTCTCTGCAATCAAGAAGTCCGACAGCAAGCAGGGCACCCCCTGTGCGCTGGGCTGTTGGACTTAATCAGGGCCATGGTCCAAATGCAATGCGTGGATCAGGGCAGCCCCCAGGCCCCGTGGTTGGATCTGAAGCTCCTTCATTCCACAAATACTTTTCTTTATGTATATTTCTTTTAAAGTTTGAAATATTTCAAACACACAGAAAAGCACACAAAGAGTACTGTAGGGCTCCCATGGAACCACCACCCAGAAATAACGATCACGTTGATATTTTGCCAAAGGGCTTCTGGTCATTTTTTAAAGAACTAAACTGTTATAGAGTAGGAGAGCACCAGCAACCCCAACCCTATCCTCTGCCTTCTCTGTCCTTCCTCAGGGAACCTCTCCCCTGATATTACTGGACTCCTTTCCTACCCAGGTTTCATACGTTATCTATGACATAGCCATAAACAATATGTATTATTGTTTTTATCCATGTCCAATCAATATTTATTGGATGCCTAGTATGCACCTGCCACTGTCTTAGGCTTTGAGGATAGAGCAATGAAAAAACCGAATCCCAACACTGGAGCTGAAATGCTAGTAAGGAGGACAAATGAAAAACAAGCAAGTAGAGTGTGCTGAAGAAAAATCAGCCAGGAGTGCAGTCCACTGCCCTTCTCGGAGTGGGTGCTGTCTTCCTATCATCTTATGTTTTGACTTCTCATTGGAGGTCATTTTTCCTGTGGGCATCCCTTTCCCCTGGGTGGTGGAAATTTACAGAGAGGTTTTACGTTTGCTTCTGCTGGGAGCACCAGGGGCTTATCGTTTTGTGAATGGTTTGTATAGATACTTAGCCTGCGGTATACATTTGGACTTCGCCTCTACAGGAACTAGTCTTGGGATGTCAGTATCACATGGTAGACGGTTTTTCCTCTGATACCCTAGGCCGGTGGTATGTCTCCACTCCCCCAAGCCATGAAGAGAGATTTTCCAGCCTTCTTTTCGTGGAGGCTGCAGGTTTTTTTAAGGGTTGGGAAGAGGCAGGGTCTTGGGTTTGCTCCCTATGTCAAGCAAACCTGGGCTCCAGGCCAAGTGTGAGGTTTGTGTGCCAGTCACTGGGGCCAAAGGCCAGGACCAATATTGCTTTTTTACCCCATTCTGTAGTCTCTTTATGCCTCTGGCACTTGCAAATCTTTCTTTCTTTCTTTTCAGCTTGGCTATAAATTTAACTCATTTTTTGGTTCTCTTTTATCCAGTGCATCTATGTGTTTGGAGGAGGAGCGGGGTTCATTGTCAGCTCTGACTACTATGCTACCAGGAGTTTAAACCATCCCTTTGTTGGTTTGTCTCAGGCCCTTAAATCTTCCCTTTGATCTCTAGCCTTGTGGTTAAAAGCACTGATTCTAGAGCCATACTCTCATGGTTAAAATTCTGGCTCCATTACTTAGTAAATGTGGACCTGGGGAAAGTTAATTAGCCTCAATTTCCTCATCTGTAAAGTGGGAACAATCATAATACTGACATCCTTATATTGTTAGGAAGATTAAATAGGTTAGCTTTGATAAAGTGCTTAGAGTTGTGTCTAGAACCTGGTAAGTACTGGCTATTATTAGTTTTGGTGTAAGGTCTTTATTGTTAGTTTGCTCTTAATAAAACACTCAACTCTTTGGAAAATAGAAACCATTAGGTTAATACCATGTATCTAACCTCTAGCATGTTTTGTTTATTCAGTTCTACTAGTTGTCATTTTGGAGAAGAGACAAGGAATCTATAGGAAGCAGGATCTGCGGGAAAGCTGTGGTAGGAAAGGATAATCCTGGAGGCTGAGCTGTCCAGGTGTGGCCCTGGAAGGCAGTGATCTTGCCAGCATGGGGGCCTATATTTCTTTGATAAATAAATAAATATTACTTTAAGTTCTGGGATACATATGCAGAATGTGTAGATTTGTTACATAGGTATACACATGCCATGGTGGTTTGCTGCACCCATCAACCCATCATTTATATTAGGTATTTCTCCTAATGCTATCCCTCCCCTTGGCGCCCCCCACCCCACCCCCTGACAGGCCCCTGGTGTGTGATGTTCCCCTCCCTGTGTCCATGTGTTCTCATTGTTCAACTCCCACTTAGAGTGAGAATATGTGGTGTTTGGTTTTCTGTTCCCGTGTTAGTTTGCTGACAATGATGATTTCCAGCTTCATCCATGTCCCTGCAAAGGACATGAACTCATCCTTTTTAATAGCTGCATAGTATTCCATGGTGTATACATACCACATTTTCTTTATCCAGTTTATCATTGATAGGCACTTGGGTTGGTTCCAAGTTTGCTATTTTGAATAGTGCTGCAATAAACATACATGTGCATGTATCTTTATAGTAGAATGATTTATAACCTTTTGGGTATATACTCAGTAATGGGATTGCTGGGTCAAATGGTATTTCTGGTTCTAGATCTTTGAGGAATCACCACACTGTTTTCCGTGATGGTTGAACTAATTTAATTTACACTTTCCCTTCATGCTAAAAACTCTCAATAAATTAGGTATTGATGGAACATATCTAAAAATAATAAGAGCTGTTTATGACAAACCCACAGCCAATATCATACTGAATGGGCAAAAGCTGGAAGCATTCCCTTTGAAAACTGGCACAAGACAAGGATGCTCTCTCTCACCACTCCTATTCAATGTAGTATTGGAAGTTCTGGCAAGGGCAGTCAGGTAAGAGAAAGAAGTAAAGAGCATTCAAAGAGGAAGAGAGGAAGTCAAATAATCTCTGTTTGCAGATGACATGATTGTATATTTAGAAGACTCCATCATCTCAGCCCAAAATCTCCTTAAGCTGATAAGCAACTTCAGCAAAGTCTCAGGAAACAAAATCAATGTGCAAAAATCACAAGAATTCCTATACACCAATAATAGACAGAGAGCCAAATCATGAGTAAACTCCCATTCACAATTGTTACAGAGAGAATAAAATACCTAGGAATACAACTTACAAGGGATATGAAGGATCCCTTCAAGGAGAACTACAAAACACTGCTCAAGTCCAATAAGAAAGGACACAGACAAATGGAAAAACATTCCTTGTTCATGGATAGAAAGAATCAATATGGTAAAAATGGCCATATTGCCCAAAGTAATTTATAGATTCAATGATATTCCCATCAAGCGACCATTGACTTTCTTTACAGAATTAGAAAAAAAAATTACTTTAACTTTCATATGGAACCAAAAAAGAGCTCATATAGCCAAGATAATTCTAAGCAAAAATAACAAAGCTGAGGCATCGCACTACCCTACTTCACTATACTACAAGGCTACAGTAATCAAAACAGCATGGTACTCGTACCAAAACAGATATACAGACAAATATACATAATTTTAAATTTCAAAAGATGTTTCAACTTTTGGCTCTTTCCTGTGATTTTGAGAAAGGAAGTCTCTCTTTTTTGCTACAGTCTTTGTCTTGGCCACTTTTCACTTCCTGTTGGATAGTGTCTAGGAAACATTTTAAGAATTCCTGTGAGGTGCAAATGTCGCTGGTGAGCCTCTCCTCTTGGTATTACGAATTAAGTGCTCCAGCCCCAGAGGCTGTGCTTCCTGGGCTTTGCTGTAACCCAGTTGGATGTGTCAGGCTGCAGAGATGTTTGCTACAGCCACTCCATAAAAGCTAGGAATCTTAGACCTGGGCCCTAGTGTCAATGTCAGGGAATGAGAATAATTGGATACATAGACTTCCATTTTATGCCTTGTTGAAAGCCAATATTGGTGAGCATGGGTGTTTTCCTTCCAATAACAAGTATTCATTGAGCATTTAGCAAGTACCAAACATTAGCACTCAAAAGGCAACCACTGTTTCCAGTGTCTTACACAGTTTTCTAGAATTATTTGATACAGGCAAACACACACACACACACACACACACACACACACACAACAAATTGGCAACATAACACACACACTGTTGTGTATCTTGCTTAATGTTGTATCTTGTAGGTCTTTCACAGTGCACACATACTTTATTATAGCTGCTTCATTCTTTTTTAATCACTGCAAAGCATTCTACCACATGGATACACCGTAATTTATATCAATAATCCCCTACTGATGGACATTTAGGTTGTTTTAAATAATTACCACAAAAATGCCATGCACAATCTTGTATACACATTGTTTCACAGATGTATAAGGATGTATTAGGAGGATCAGCTCCTAGAAGTGGAACTATGTGATTCTTCCTGCTCTCTTTTCTTTAAAAAACAATTTACATACATCTTTTCTCAAGTTGGCAAGCAGCAGAAACATGTGCTATTAAATGAACTGGTAGGATATAGGAGGACAGTGTGGCAGAAAGCACTGGCCTGAGGATGGGGTCCCAAGGTCTTCGTTTCAGTCAGGTAACTATCTGGATGACCCTGAGCATGCCTTTTAATTTCTCTGAACCAGGCGTCCCCAAACTACAGCCCGCGGGCCGCATGCGGCCCCCTGAGGCCATTTATCCAGCCCCCCGCTGCACTTCAGGAAGGGGCACCTCTTTCATTGGTGGTCAGTGAGAGGAGCACAGTATGTGGTGGCCCTCCAATGGTCTGAGGGACAGTGAACTGGCCCCCTGTGTAAAAAGTCTGGGGATGCCTGCAGTCTGAACCATAGTTTGTTCATTTGTGAAATGAATCATTGGGTTATTGAAGGCTGGGGATGAAACATTTATGAACCTATGTACTTTTTTTTTTTTTTGAGGCAAAGTCTTGTCTGTCACCCAAGCTGTAGTGCAGTGGCACAATCTCGGCTTACTGCAACCTCCACCTCCCAGGTTCAAGTGATTCTCCTGCCTCAGCCCCCAGGTAGCTGGGACTACAGGTACATGCTGACATGCCTGGCTAATTTTTGTACTTTTAGTAGAGACATAGGGTTTCACTATGTTGGCTATGCTGGTCTTGAACTCCTGATTCATGATCCACCTGCCTTGGCCTGCCAAAGTGCTGGGATTACAGGTGTGAGCCACTGTGCCCAGCCATCTATGCACCTTTTTAGAACATTTACTGAGGTTCACCATATCTTTCCCCCCATACTCCTAGGATCTCCTTGCCCAACCACATGAGGTCTTGGTCTTGGGTTTTATTAATTTCTGAGAGGTTGGCAACCACTCCAAATGGCGAGCTCCCATTTTGTAAGAACATGTGGTACAGTGAAAAATAGGGCTGGAGAGGTGAAGAGTACAATCTGGGCTCTTGCCCCAGCTCTGTGACATTGGGAAGTTATCTTCTCTTATAGAACCTCATTCCATTTTTGAGTGGATAAGCCCAGTGAGGTTTTGAAGTTCCAAAAAAGGGCAAAGCCTCATTTCTAACCTTTTACATAAAGGACTTTTTGCAGAATAAACATGCCTTCTGTGTTCAATTTTCAAACACGACTGAGTCCCTATAAGGTTCCATCCTTCCTATGGCCAGTGTTTGCTCACGGTGGTGGTGGGTCAACTAGAGGAACTCCAGGTAGACAGAGGAAAGAGAATTGCTGGTAGGAGAGATTAGACTTATCCCCATAAACCAGCATGGCTATTAGTGAAATATTTTCTCAGAATTTTCTCTGTGGTGTCATTGCGACAGAAACCATTTATTACCTGAAGTATGTCCTGAGCCTTTCTGAGAGTAAGATTGTTCAGAAAACACTGACCTTAGGGTAGGCACCAATGGAAGACCTGAGCAACCCGGAGCAACTCCATGTGTGGGAAGCTCTTAGTTGTTCAGTGATCAGCTTTAATGACTACTGGCAAAAGGAGAACTTCATGAATGAACAACTATTACTGCCTGGTAATGGAAGTGTAAACATTACCTTAATGAATGAACTTTGCCAATAGTATCATGTGATAAATATTTTAGCTCAAGTTCAGCCTAAAGGAAAGATCAAGGAAGGTTGAGGGAGGCCATACACAGAGAAACAGATGGGGTCTTAGCAAAAGGATTTGAATGATGAAATTTTGCAAAGTTGAGAAACGTAGATGAATAGAACTTACCGTTGTGTAGAAGCTTCTTAAAGTCTCACCTTTGAACAGAATCTTATTCCATCCTTGAACTGATTTGCCACCATAGACATTCCCATTTTCTTTACTATTCAGGCTAGGGAGAATCTCATACTCGCACAATCCTTGAATGGGAAGGAAGCTCAGGTGGCTTCTTAAATTGAAGGCTCCTTCTGCCTTCAGGCCATCTGAGGCTACTCTTCTGGGACCCAGCCCATGCAAGCTGCTGGGAAAATGGTTACTATATTGGTCAGATCTTGTCCAAATCAAGCCCCGAAGACACATGCTTGGACATCTTTGGAAGCTCAGTGTATGGGAAATTGGCATCTCGGTCAGACGTTTCACCCTGCAGCCATGATATGGAGCTTAACTGTTCTCACTTCCAGTGCTCTCTTACCTGATCCAGCTCCTTCCCCGTGACGGCAATGCACCCTCCCCACCTCTGTCCTTGCTGTCTCAGTCATTCTATGCTTACAGACTCCCTGGTCATTGATCCCCTCGGGTTAGGCTTCCAGTGGCGCTAGTTCTGGGCTCTCTCCTGCTAACCAGAAGCCTTTTCCTATCTGTATTTGCCCCATGTCCAGATGCCAGGCTTGGAGATTGAGGCTTTGGGAAGGGAACTGCTGGGTCACTCGCAAGAGACCCAGTTGTGGGCTTGTGAAGGGAGGAGGTTCTTTGTGCGACCATAGCCATCCCTTCTGTCTGTCTGTTGCGTTCCTCTCCTTGGTTCTTTTCCAGCTCCTTAGACCCTAATTTTCACAGCTCCCCCTGCATGGCTGTGTCATCCTGCTGGTTGACTTCACTCACTAGTTGGCAGCAGGGATGACCCATAGCCTCTCATTGGCTGGCCCCACTTTGTTTTAAGTTGATGTTGTAACTTTAGAGCTTAGCCCTTTTCACATTGCCTCTGGCCTCTCCCATGGCCCAGCCCCGCTCTGTGTATATGAGTGGGGTGGGGGAACCTTTGTCTTCCTCTCCTTCAGGTTTCCATATGGTGGAGTGGTGCTGGGGTGAAATCTTGGTCTGCTCTCCACCTCCTCCATGCTGTGTGGTGCAATCAGCTAGAGTCTGGATTGATCTGTGAAGCCACAATTTCCAGAGGCAGGATCCTTCCACAGAAACAGACAACATGGGCCCATCTTTCTTGCCCTCCCTATTTTTTCCTGCCCTCCGTTACATTGTGCTTTCTCTTCCAATTCCCAGCATCTCCACCCAGGTTCATTCACGTTTGGGTGGCAGGCAGGTTTCTCTGCAGGTTCTCCAGACGAGCCTTCTCAGATCCTCACACTTTGGTTTTAGTAAGAAATACTTTTATCATTTTTAGGCAAATTCGGTCAGGTTATCAACTGGACAGAACCTGGGAGGGAGAGAAAACTGAAGAATAGGATCTCCACATTTCCAGGAGGTAGCAAGAATTAAGATGCCACTGCTTGCTTCTCTGCTCTGTTGGTAACTCCCAGAGATTTGCTGATTTAACTCATTCTGATAGCTTCCTGGCTGCAGCCTCCAGGAAAGTGACCTTCTGGTTTATAAATTCTGGGCTGGGTCCAGTGGTTCACTCCTGTAATCCCAGCACTTTGGGAGACCAAGGTGGGCAGACTGCTTGAGCTCAGGAGTTTGAGACCAGCCAGAGCAACATAGCAAGATTCTGTCTCTACAAAAAATACAAAAATTAGTTTGGCATGGTGGTCACCACACCTGTGGTCCCAACTACTCTGGTGGCTGAGGTGAGTGAATTACTTGAATCCTGGAAGTCGAGGCTACAGTGAGCTGTGATCATGCCAGTGAACTCCAGTCTGGGGACAGAGTGAGACCCTGTCTCAAAAAACAAACAAACAAAACATAAATCTGACTTCCTTCCTAAAGAAGTCTTCCTGTACCCCTTTGGACTGGGACCTCTCCCAAGGCACATAGTGGACATTGGTGCTGCGTCCTCTTTTGCAATCACACAACAGCAACCTCTTCCTCCCTTCCACTTGGCCATCTAGAACAAAAGACACCAGCAAGCATCCATGTTCTGGTTCCGAGGGGCATGCCATCAGGATTCTGCAGTGCTGATTTCAGCACCATCCTGCTGGACTACAAAAATGTCTGGTGCCTTCTGGGCATTTTATGTGCTTGGAGGAGTGAATGCATCAACTTGGGAAATCTTTGGCTGCTAGTGCCATCGGACCACAGCCCGCCCTGTGATGACCTTTCCCACCGCCTTCCTGCAGACACAAAGCAGGTCCCCAGAGACGGCTGTCAATTGCAGCAGGCACCACATAAAATCAGGTTCTGGTGTTGCTGAAGAGCTTCACCTTGCCTTAATACAGCAGCCAGGAGGAGGTTTGCCGGGACGAGACAATGCCTTCCTCTTTGTCTCCCTTCCCAGCTCTATCTTTCTGCCTGTTTCTGACTTTGTTCTTTGTTAGAAAGGTCCAGAGTGGCGGAGCAGTGGCTGCTGTTGTGCAAGGCATGTAATTTTGACCCCTTCTGCTCCTAAAAAATCAATACTCCTTTTGAGCCTCTGTGTCGAGTGTTTTATAGAAACCCTCTGAGAAGCCCCGATCTGTAAAAGCTGATATTATCTGATGACCCTTCTCATACTTATACACTCGTTTTTTCACAAAATATTTCCAGAACCTCACCTTCCTCTATAGCTGAGACTCTACTGTACATGTCTGCTTTGTGACATGCAAGTATTGTACATCTTATCAGTTTGGATGGAAAACTCCTCATTTACATACCTGAAGGCTCTGGGGTGTAATAAAGGTCATTGGCTGACGCAGGTGCCCTCAGCGAGATGGGAGCCTGAAGTAGCACCATCGTGTTAGCCACAAGCCAGAGAGTCAGCTGAGGGCTTGCTATGGAGTTGAAGAAAAATTCATCAGCTTGAGAATGTCACCTGTTGTTGGTCCCAGCCTTCACCAGTGTTGCCTCAAAGATAGAAAGCACTTAGGTTTGACCTTTCCTACTGTACATGTTGTATCTCAAGAGGAGAAACAAGACATCACCAAATTACAAAGTTCCAGAGCTCAAAGGGACTTCAGAGGTCACATAACGGAGATGTTGTGAACTGGTGACCAGATGTGTTCCCATGATGGACATGTCTTTTTTGACCTTTGACCAGTGTTTGATCTTTGCAGATTGTTTCTTGGGTTGCTTGTTTTAAGCTGAATTAATTGCCAATTTTTTTATATAGGGAGATTTCAAACAAAAATAAAGTTTGAGAGATTTTCTTGAAAAATTGGAATCTCCAGCAGCTCTGTTCCTATTCTTGAGAAGGAATAGGTGAACAGTCCTTCACAGCTCCAGCAGCTCTGTTCCTATTCCTGAACAGTCTTTACCCAATGGCCTCGCTCACTTCTGGTGAAGGCTGAAGGCCCCTGGGCTGGTAGACCCTACCTAAAGTCAGCACCTCCCTATTTTCCCATATGAAATCACAAGATCGTGTTATAGAAGGTGAAGGTGACCACTTCCCCAACTGTCACAGGAACTAGGTGGCAGAGCTCTTGCAGAGTTCTGATTGAGGGGAACTATGTCTGTTGTATGGGTCCTTCAGTGTGATTGTTCTTGTTTCCAAGATCATCGTAAGAGCTTTGTGATGACGTGGCCTGTAGAGATGACTTCTTTCACTCCTGAAGTTGCCTCCAGACAGCTAGGCAGTCAAGTCTCTGATTTCTGTGTTTGTTTCCCACAAAATATTATTTTCTTAATGCATTAAAAAATAATACTGGGACTTTCTTACCACCAGATCTATCCTGCAAGAAATGCTAAAGGGAGAAGTCTGTCCCTCACATTGAAATGAAAAGAAGCTAGATGACCAGATGTGGTGGCTCAAACCTGTAATCTTGGGCTTTGGAATGTGAAGGGGGAGGGTAACTTGAGGCCAGGAGTCTGAGACAAGCCTAGGCAACATAGAGAGACTCTGTCTCTACAAAAAATAAAATAAAATTTAGCTGAGTGTGGTGTTGTGTGTGTATAGTTTTGGCTACTCAGGAGGCTGAGGCAGGAGGATCATGTGAGCCTAGGAGTTGAAGATTGCAGTGAGTTATGATAGCATCACTGCACTCCAGTCTGGGTGACTGAATGACGCCCTGTCTCTAAAATAAAAAGAAGAAGGTAGGCAGTAATATTAAGCCATATGAAGAAATACGGGTCTCCAGTAAAGGTAAATAAATGATCAATTATAAGGCTAGTATTATAAATTACGCTTGTAAATTCACTTTACATTTTCTACATGATTTAAAAAAGTAATGCTAATGGAAACCAGATAAAATCACACAGAAGAAAACCAATCACTCATAATTGCACTATTCAGGGAAAATTGCTGAGCAACTTATTGGGCTTACTGGTTATTTTAATATTTGATTGGTATCTTACTGTATACGCTCATCAGTTCCCTGTCTGTTTCACTCCACACTGTGTTAGAGATATTCTTCCATGTCACTATAGTCATTTTTACAGCAAACTTCTCTAATGCTTTTAAGGTTTCCACAGCATGGATGCGCTGCAGCTGATGGACTTGTATGTGGGCTACTATCAGCTACCTTGGGAGGGGGGCCTATCTTGGGTAACATCATGAAACTGCCTTCTTCCCTCTCTCACTCTGTAGCACCTGCCCCTAATTCTCACTTTATATTGTAAGGCCTGACATTCCTTTCACCTGGTACCCTGAGGTCTTTGAGCCTCACACAGCCTCAAAGGCCGAACTGTGAATTTCCCTGCTCTTCCCAGATATGCCCCCATTCGGCAAAGAAAGGCTCCTGCCAGCATAGTTCCCTCAATGGCTGGGTTAACTGCACTCTACCTGGTCCTCAGCCCAATGCATTTCATGCCCCTCCCAGCCTGCAACATTATTCAAACAGGCTTATCACATCCCCCTGCGGAACCAGGGCATCTCCCCCTCTTGTTACTATGAAGCTTGCCTCCTATAGTCCTTGGCAACTCACTTTTCTCTGGAGTGCAACCCCATGTGATCCTGCATGGGATGAGCTGTCTTCCTCCTCCAGGCTTTGAGTCTATGTGACAAACTGCTGTCAACCTCATCGGTCCAGTGTCAATGGTATGTTTGGCCATCCCGGAACCCTACAGCAGGAATCCTTCCTTCATCAATGAGGTGAAGAGGAGACAGACAAGATGCTCTTGTTCTGCTCCACCCACTGTTAAGATAGGTTTTAGACAGAGATTGAAAGCTCATTCCTTCTAACGTGAAGATTTAAAGAGGTTTAAATATTAGCTCTTGTGTATGGGGGGGACATTTTAATAGGGATCAACATTTGATTAAAATCAGAAGAACAGAGTTATACCAGGGCCTAGGAATGAGGAAAGAAGGGAAATCCCAACTCAGTGGTTTCCTGTGTCCGCTGAACGTAGTCCTTGGCTGGTTCTTTTTGTCTACTTCAATCAGTGACTGTGCTCAGAAACTGTGGGGCCCATTTCAGCCACTGGCTGAGTGATTTTGGGCAAGGAACCTCATATCTTTGAGCTTTACTCTCCTTATCCCTGAACTAGTAAAACCAATACCTGGTCCTCCTTTGCCATTGGTGCCCAGTGTGCCTGCCATTGGTGCTACGTCTGCCCTCTTCTCCTCTTCCCATCTGTCTCTCATTTTCTCGGCACCTGCCAGGCACCAATCACATTGCCTCATTCAGCAAATATTGAAACAGCACTAATAGTGTGCCAGGGACTGCTCTTGGTGCTTCACTTTAATTGAAGTATGCCTATAAAATTAAAACTGCAACAACAATAAGTGAATTCTGATTGTTTCAACAAAAAGAAGGCAGCATTCTGAGGTAGAGAGAGTGTTGTGTTGCATTTCAGACAGACCCAGATTCCAGCCCTGATATTTAGAACTCAAGCAGTGCTAGGTGGATTGCAGCAGTGAGCCATGCAGAGAAAAAATATCCTTGGTCCCCACTCTTCCTAGCTTCATGACCTTGGCCAGCACTGTAATCTCTCTCATCTTCAGCTGTCTCATGTGCACAATGGGCATATGGATACTTACCCTGGGGACAATTGATAGGACTGCTGCTAATCCTATGAGGTCTTTACTGGCACCCCATGCCTGGTCACCAGCCCCTTCTGCCCCGTTACCCCAGGGGATATGACAGTGCCTTCCTTTGTACCATGTGGCCCTATGGACACCTGTGTCTGTACTTGTCACATGAGTATTACATTTGCCCTCATTAGGTTGCAAATCCAGACATCAGAGACCGGCACCTTTCTTTATGACTCCATGCCTGACATTTAGTAGGCACTTTTGAATGCTTGTTGAAAGCCCCTAGTGCAATGGCTGTGGTTGTTAAAAACTCACACACTGGCATGAAGGCATGCAAATCTGTGCCCCTCACTAAAGCTGTCACTCTGGCTATCCGGTGGAGCTGCCATTGCTCAAAGGGGTTGGCTCAGAGCTCAACCCTTGGCCATGCTTTTGGGCCATTCTTTAACCACCCAAAAAACTTGTCTTTTTCCTTTGTTTTATGTCAAATCTTCTACTCAAAGAAAAATTGCCATCTTCTTTAGTTATAAGTTTTAATTCTGAATCTATCAACGCCAAGGACATCCTAGTCTCTAGAGATGTAAAATGTTCCATACAGTTACATTGCTGTTATCTAGCCAAAAAGCCACAGCCAAACCCACCCTCAGGGATGGAAAATTGTTGCCACCATTAAGAATTATCCAAAAGAACACTCAACAAGCAATGAAAGAAGTTCCAGAAGAGACATTAATATGTTTTGAACAATGGGATGTCATTAGAAAAAGAAAGTAATTTGAGGGAAAGTCTTTTCATTTAAATGAATGAAAAAAAAAAACCCAACCCCATTGCTTACAGTTACCCTGTGCCCCAGAGAATAGAGGGGAGAAGGGAGCGAGCTCAAGGAGCAACAACACAAGTGTCCAGGAGTAATAAGACCTATGGTGGTTTATGCGCCAATCATTCTCCCATACTTCCTGATTTGTGATTTCCTCCACTTGTTAGTGGGAAGGGGAGCAACCCTTCTTAGTGGTCCTATTTGTGTCCCAAGATAATTGATACAAATACCTCCTCCAAATAGACTTTTCCCAGGGGTAGCGGGAGTGGCCATCCAAGCAAGGCTGTTGGTATCCCTGGACTGAGCCATGGATACAGCAAAGAGGAGCCAGGATGGACACTCATGAGCAGTCTTCGGAAGGCACCAGGGAGGGAGAGGTTCTTCCATGTGTGGGTCTCAGGATGGCATCAGGGGAAACTCAGGGGTTCTGTTGGACCAGGAAAGCCTGGGAGTACTTGGAGGTGCCGATGGATCAGAGTGGGGAGGGACATGGGGCCACCCTAAGCTGAGGGAGCAGGGCTAATTACTTATCAACTAAATGGCTCAACTAAAAATGGGCATAATCAAGGCATAGTTTGTGGACTATCCATTTAGAGCATCGGGAGTTCTAATTCAGTATCACTCATTCTCCATGTGACCTTAGATGTTGTTAAATCTCTCTGTACCTCAGTTTGCACATTGTTAAAAGCAGAGGAATATACATGACTTGTGTATCTCACCAGATGGTTCTGAGGATAGAATGACCTATTCCATTAGAAAAATTATTCATTCATTCATCCATCCTTCATTCATTCAAACAATCATATATTGGGACCTCTGGGCTTCCATCAAGAGCAGGGGGTGAGGAAAGATGTGGATATGAAATTTCATTCAGATCAAGAACTCTAACCAGCTCTATTAGGAGAAAGAATTGGAGAATAATGACTAGAGATAATCGAGCATTGGCTTTGGAAATGCTCTCTTGGCCCCTAAACTGCTGGTAATTTTATCTTTTCTCTCTTTTCATTAACTGTTAAAAAGGTAAAATCTCAATATAGATAGAGCGGCATCTCTGGTAAGAAAGACAGGCAGGAGCAGAGCAAAACTGGGCTCTGGGTTGGAGTGCCGAGGCAGTTCCTGGGGCACTGCCCAGCCCTCATCCGTGGCTGGCTTGCCTGCACTGCCCCTTTCTCTTGTGCAAACCCCAGCACTCCACTAGGAGATCGGAGAGCTTGGCCTCTCACTTCTCTGGGCAAAATGAAAGAATGCTCAAGGCGTGGACACACCTAACTTAGAGGTTGCATCATCCCCTGAGAGTCAGCTTAACTTACTTTGCAAAGATCCCAGAAGGAAGCCTCCCAGCCTCCCTTCTCTTGGTTGATATTGGTTAAAAGACCTAATTGCTTTGTCTGAGCTCACATCCTTCCCTTCTGTTGGTTGATGTTGATCGAAAGATCAAATTGCTTAGTCTGAGCTCACACCCTTCCCTTCTCTTGGTTGATATTGGTCAAAATGCCTAATTGCCTTGTCTGAGCTCACAACTCTCCACTTTTTACTGGGTTCTTGGGAGCAGGACAGTTGCTAGGAGCCCCTAAAGGAAGATTAGGATGAGGTGAAAAGGTAAGGTCTGGAGCTGTGTTTACTCTCCCACGGCAACTTGTGTGACCGAGAGAATGAATGAGGAGGCAGCAGATAAGGTTAATCAGAACAACAAGCTCATTGCTTCTATAGGGACACTGGTTACAATCCTAGTAAACGCCAAGAAATTTTTTTTTTTAGATAAAGGTAAAAAATTGTGGAGTTTTCTTACTATTGCATTCCCTCAGAAAATTAGGCCTTTCAGAAGATGACTTGACCATTGTCTGTAAACATAATTAGTCTGGAGTCCCCGCCACACGGTAGTAAAGATGCCTTCAAAAAAAGCACCAGGGAGATTGAATGATTACATTAAGGGAGCAAATCCATGTATGATAAAGTTTTATGAGCTCTTTTTCCAAGAAAAGGGCTCTGTAAAAGCAATATTTTATTATCCTTGTTCCAAGGCTCAGAGAAATGTAACCTCCCTTATTCAACTTGAGAGTTTGTGACTATATCCATTCATGTGTATCTTTTAAAAATGTATTTTTTTTTTCAATAAAATACCCATTCTGGACAATAGCTCAAAATTTCTCTCATAATATAGCAAAAGTTTATTGTAGCAAAGCAGACATTAAAATATTAATAGAATATGATCTCTTGCTGAGATTATGAGAGTTCCTTTGTTGTAGGATTTTAACAGTCAGTTCATAGACTTTCAGGGAACAGGCTAAAAGCTGACAGATAGGTTAATGGTGCTCTGAGCACACTGTTATCTTTTCCATAAGCACAACTGTTCAGTAAAATGAAAATTTCTGTTCCTGGTGCCCTACCTGTCCTTGCAGCTAGGGGTTTACAGTCCAAGACAGGCAGATAGCAGTTACGAGTAACATCATGCTGTTCTTATTAGACAGCTGAACTAATGTAATGCAGGCCAACGTTTTACTGTAGGTAAAGGAAGCATGTACCTACATATAGTAGATGAAAATGAAATTATAGGAGCCATACATTAGTGCCAGTCATCACTGGTCTTCTGTTCTTCATTGAGAAGAACATCCCAAATAAAATGTTTCTGTTGTTTGACTTATTTTGCTGAAGGATAAGACAGAGTTTGGGAGGTTGAGGAAGGGGTGGTTCTATGTCTTCCAGAGTTTCATCCCAATGATTGGGAGGAAAATATAGTAACTAGAAGACCATTGCTCTTCATTTCTAAAGGGTGTAAACTATTCCCAGGGCTCATTACATTGAAACGTCATGGAAGTTCTGCTTAACTGTATTAGGCATCTATTGCTGCATAGCAAATGAACCCTAAACTTAGTGACTTAAAACAACAATGAACATTTATTATCTCACACAGTTTCTGTGGGTCAGGAACTCAAGAGTGGCTTGGATGGAGGGTTCTAGCTTGTAGTCTCCCATGAGCGCGAATGACAGTTGGGACTGCAGTCATCTGAAGACTTGACTTGGCTGGAGGATCTGCTTCCAAGATGGCGCACTCTTGTGACCAGCAAGCTGGTACTGGCTATTGGCGAGGTGCCTCACTTCTTCCCAACACTTGGACTTCCCCATAGGGCTGCTTGAGTTCCTCACAGCATAGCAGCCAGGTTCCTCCAGAGTTAATGACCCAAGGGAGAGCAAGGAAGAAGCTGAATGTCTTTTATGACCTAGCCTCGGAAGTCATACTACATCCTTTCTGTAATATTCTACTTAGCAGTATAGGTAAGCCTTGTGTGGGAATGAAAATACACAAAAATGGGAATACCAAGAGGTGAGAATCACTGGGAGCCATCCTGGAGGCTGGTCACCATATTAACTTATCTGATTCTTCACCCTGTCTTCTACCCATGGTAGCAGTATTTTTCTAAATGTTGTTTTGTGTTTTCCTCAAGATGGTATTAATAAAAGGCATTTAGCAAAAACAAATACCTACCCTTACCTTACCCTTACCATACACGATACACCAACGCTACCAACAACAACCTTCCATGGCGAAAATAAACATGGTAAACTATGTTGGGAGATTTGCAGTTCACTTGTGATAAAAGCTTTGAAGTGCACTAGTAAGGAGATGTGTTCAAACTCCCAGCATTTCTTAAACTCATTTTACATTGAATTCTCCTTCAAGGAATATGTGAAACACCGTGACCATAAGGACATAGTTTGATAAAGGTCTTTCTGGGGTTGTTCCATGTTAGGGGCAATCTGTGTTTAAGTTTGGGAGCCTGCCCAAGAAGGTCTCTATGGCTCTGTGACATTTTTGTGGGGATTCCAGTGGTGTGGGAGGGGACATCTGTTTCAGAAACCACCTATTTCCCCCCCCCACCCCCCTAATAATTGCAGTTCCAATATTAACCCTTTATTGCAAGCAATCATAAGACTTTAGGTAAAATCATCCAAAAATTAGTTGAGGTTTCTCCTCTCACCCATTTTGTTTTAGAAGAAGGGTTTTATTCTTGGATGTCATATGTGTTGCATTTCTCCTTAATGAAGAAAAGAGACCATGGTAGTAGCAGTCTTCCTGAAATACCCTGGGTCTCAGGGAAGCAAAACGGCATGGTGGTCAAGCACACAGATGCTGGGGCCCGAGGCCTTCACTTCCCAATGCTGCTGTCCCATGCATAGCCTGAGTGAGCTCAGGCAAGTCCCTCTAACTTGTTTATGGCTCAGTTTCTTTTTTTTTTTTCTGCCAAATAAAATAAAATAAAATAACTTGCCTCACAGAGCTGCGAGGAGCATGTGAACTGCAACTGATAAGGTCCTCGTCCTGTCCTGCTGCTTTCCCATGGCAGAGTACCAGAGAGCATTCAACCGTGAGTTCTCATTGAAAGACAGGAGGTAGACTAGAACGCATTGAAAGACTGGTGGCTCTATCATCCCCACAAAAAACTTCTTATCTCTGAGTTGCCAGAAGAGCAGAGAGGCAGGTGAAAAAGTCTTGACCAGACGAGAATGCAGGAAAAACTAAAAGATGAAAGAAGTCAGCAAATAACCAGGAAGAGGAATGGGCCCGTGAAAGGGTGTGTGTGTGTGTGTCAGGAGTATGTTGGATGTCGCGGGCACCAATTTTCCAGTGACTTGGTGTCTTTATCAGTGCATAGGAATGGTGCAGTCTTATTGTTGAATTGCAGAGTTAAAAGAAATGTCACAGATTAGCCAACCTGAAGCCTCATTTGATAGTTAAAGGAACAGAAAACTACATTGGGAAAGCATGCTGCCAGTAGCCCATGGACTGTCAGACATTAATCCAGGCTCTTGGTGCTGGGGCCTGGGCCATATTTTGCAAATAAACACGCCTTACATGAATTTTAACAATCTCCTGCTAAGACAAAATTTTCCTGATAATACAGGTGCCATAGCATTCTCTTGGATGGATGCTGCGTGCTCTATCTGACAAACCCAGATTCTAACAAGTATCACAGGTCAACTCAGTCACAGTCATTGGGTGTCGGACTAGCTGTCTACTGAGGGTGGGGTTAGAGCTTCATAGTTGCCAAAATCTGAGGGAAACCTGGTTCTATGTGTTGTTACAATGACATGAGCTTTTTTTCTTTAATTAACTTTATTGAGGAATAATTTACATATATTAAAACACAGATTTTAATTATATAGTTTGGTGAGTTTAGAGAAATGTATACTTCCAAGTAACCAACACTTCAGTCAATAATTAGAATATTTCCCTCACCCCAGAAAATTCTCATGCACCTTTGCAGTCAATCACCTCTCTCTGCTCCATACGCACGCCCCCAGAAAGCACTGATCTCATGTGACATTAAGTTTTAAGTCAACTGAAGTTGGAATAATCCTGGCATGACCCAAGCACAGTTCTGGTGCTCTGGGGAAGAAGGGGCAACTCTGTGATCTGCTCAGGAGACAGAGGAAGCAGTAAAGCTGCAACGCCCCTTGTATGTCAACTAAGGCCCAAATGACCAGGAGTGTGGTGATTTGACAAGTCTGGAGGTCACTGCGGGCCAACACGGTCAGGGAGGTCTTGCAGGTCCGAGAAGGGTCTGCGGAAGGTGGCAGGTGTGGATGGCTTGGTGTGAGAAGGGAGGGACAAGAAGGAGGGCAGGCAGCCCAGCAGGGGACGAGGCAGTCAGGGGCTGACCTCCAAGGTTCACTGCCCTTTTGTGAACTTGACGAAGAGTTCTTGGCTGGAGGGGGGCGCAGGATTCCTGCCGAGCAGCTGCAGGATGGAATGAAGTCTGGAATAGGAGGATCACGTTGTTTCCATCATTATTGCATAATACAGCATATGTTGCATTAACATACATTATTTACTATATAAATGCAGGTTTAAAAAAATGTCGGACTATGATCCTGCTGCCCTTTTGCTTTTGAAAATGGTATTGGTGCCTCTCAGCCCTTGGCCAGCCCTCCTGGGCTTTGGGGAGCCTGAGAGTGTGAGCATTTGCCAAGCCTCTAATGACAGGGGCCCATTAGAGCACATGGCTAGATTCCTGGAACCACCCGTTAGATTAAGAAATGGAGCTGTAGAATTAGCTTTATGCACACCCTGCCAAGGAGGGACCCGCGTTCTCATGGTGGTGGTTCCCTAGAGGTTGAAGCAGACAGGGAGGCCGCATCCAGGTCATTACCACCATGTCGCCATGGCGGGCGGGCTCTGAGTAGCCCTCCCCACCCCACCCACTCCCATGCCAGGCAGTTCAATTCCTGTGGCCACCAGGGCCCCACACTGTCAGCAGCAAGGGGCCTTACACAATGAAGATAAGGAGGAGGGGGCAGGCATGTGAAATCATGAACAAACATGAGAACCTACTCCGTGCCAGGGACCAGACTAGAGGGAGGGTCAGACACCATTCCTGCCCTCAAGCAGGGTGATGGAGGAGGAATGAGGCCAGTTAACATCCTATGGTAGATGAGAAGTAATAAGGGTCCTGTTCTAGGCTACATTGTTTCCTCTTCAAATTTATCTATTGAAGTCCTAACCTCGCTTTATGAAGGTAATCAAGATAAAGGGAGGTAGTTAGGGTGAATCCTAATCCAGTATGACTGGTGACTTTAAGAAAAGGGGAAATCTAGACACAGATAGGCATAGAAGGGAGATGACATGAAGAGACACAGGGAGAAGACAGCCGCCTACAAGCCGAGGAGAGAGGCCTGGGACAGATCCTCCCCTCATGGCCCTCAGAAGGAACCAACTCTGCCAACATCTTGATCTTGGACTTCCAGCTTCCAGGACTGTGTGACAATATGTTACTGTTATTTAAACCAGGGGTCCCCCGGTACTGGTGTGTGGCCTGTTAGGAACCAGGCTGCACAGCAGGAGGTGAGTGGCAGGCAAGTGAGCATTACTGCCCGAGCTCCCCTCCTGTCAGATCAGCGGGTGGCATTAGATTCTCATAAGAGCATCAACCCTATTGTGAACTGCGCATGCGAGGGATCTAGGTTGTACGCTCCTCATGAGAATCTAATGCCCAGTGATCTGTCACTGTCTCCCATCACCCCAGATAGGACCATCCAGTTGCAGGAAAACAAGCTTGGGGCTCCCACTGATTCTATATTATGATGAGTCGCATAATTATTCCATGATATATTACAATGTAATAATAATAGAAATAAAATCCACAACAAACACAATGTGCTTAAATCATCTTGAAACCACCTCCACCTGCCCTGCACCAGTCCGTGGAAAAACTGTCTTCCACGAAACTGGTCCCTGGTGCCACAAAGTTTGGGGACCACTGCTTTTAGCTCGTAGTCTGTGGTAATTTGCTACAACAGCCCCAGGAAATGAATGCAGACCCTATGGGAGAACACCTGAAGGGCTCTTGAGCAGAATGAAGGGTCAACGAATGTTGCTGGGACTGAAGAATGTCTAGGCTGAGATCTGAATGACAAACAGGAGGCTTCCAGTGGGGAGTGGAAGAGGTGGTGTCAGTGAAGAGGGAAGAAGGGACTTCTGGGCAGAGGGGCAGCCTGGCCAATGGCCCTGCAGCTTGGGGGACCCTTTGGGAATTGCAAGTCTGTGGGGCTGAGCAACACTGAGTCAGAAACCCAAAGGAGGGTGATATACTTTGGGTCTCCTCCAAACTTCCTGTTGAATTGTGATCCCCAATGTTGAAGTGCAGCTTAATGGGAGGCGAATGGGCCATAGGAGTGGATCCCTCATGAACGGCTTGGTGCCCTCCCTGTGGTGATGACAGAGTTCTCACTGTATGATTTTAGTTTAAAAAAGCCTGGCACCTCCCTGTTCTCTCTTCTGCTCCCTCTCTTGCCAAGAGCCACACCTGCTCCCCCATCTTGCACCTTCCGGAAAATCTTCCTGGGAGCCCAGCAGATGCTGGTGCCATGCTTCTCGTACAGCTCGCAGAACCATGAGCCAAACACACCTCTTTTCCTTATGAATTACCCAGACTTGGCTATTCCTTTATAACAATGCAAAACAGACCAGTGCAGAGGGCACCAAATGCCAAGGGAAGAAAACAGGCCTGAGGATGAGAATGTTCAATGCAAAGCAGGTTGCTCAGCATGGGACTCTGGAAGTCCTTGGAAATGCCCCTATCTTCTACTGGCAGCTTCCTCCCCAGATTCTCACTTCAGACAGCAGGGTTGTAAACCTGGGCCACTGACCTTGTCTACACATTTGTCACCGTAGATCAAGAACAATATTTTTTCTGTAGTGATTGATTTATGTGGGTCTCTTGGATCAGGTTAATTGTCAACAATAATGTGAGCTCCTACTGCAAGACAGGGAGTGGGGTTATCAGCACACTGTGTTACCCACAGTTCTTCAGACTGAGTGCTGTGGATGATGCAATCCTATGTTGACTTGCTCCTGGCCCTGCAGGGCGGTTGGGCTCACCTGCCCACAGACAAGGCACGATGACTGATTGCCTGTCGTCAGTAATCAGCTTGACATGGAGCCAGCAAACTCCCAAAGTTAGATTAGGAGGTGAGGTAATTGGCTGAGGACTTTGGATTTTATTTTATTAATGTCCAAACAACAGGGAAGCTTTCTGAATGGAAACCAGCCAAAATATTTGGCCTTCAAAATCCCTTCCGGGGTCATGGAGGTCTGCTGGTAAAGGGTGGGTCATAGGTTGAACAAAGCCAGTGGGTCATATGTATCTCCATGAAAGTGCACAAAAATCAGTTCTCCTGCCAAGAAAGGAAATGTACAAAAAGTGAAACATCATGGGATACTGAGAGGACAACGCAGCACTTGCTTGGCAAATGAGCAGAAGTAGAAGGCTGTTAAAACTCAGAGTTCTGGCCTGCAGTTTTTGTTTCTCAGGAAGGTCACATGAGAATGAGCAATGAACTTTCTCAGGCCTATTTCTGGACAGTGGATCCTGTTTTATCATTTAGAGAAAGGCAGGACTGTTCTCTAATGTTTTGTAGGCTGTCAAGAGGGAGGATAAATCTGAGACTGCCTTTAAATACTGGGTTTCAATTGCTTCCTTCCTTTCCAGGGCAGATATACAGTCTTCTGGTATGATTTAATGTCCAAGCTCAAGTGGCTGGTGTGCCTCTGCAGGATGGAGACAGCACTTTGCAATTATTTTTGTGTTCCCTACAGAGGACAAGGTTCAGCCCCCAGCAGGGGAACACTCAGGGCTGACGATTCTCTTAAGGAAGGAAAGTGGGAGAGCATGGTCACTGCTAGCCTGACTCCCTATGGCTTCCGGCTTTGGGGGAGACCCCCCGTAATCATCACCACCACCTTCATCATCATCATCATCATCATCATTGTCACTGCTGTTCTGCTTGAAGGGGTGAAGGTGCTAATTACTTATGCTTTCTCCCCTCTTGGTTTTAGCCAATTAAGGAGCTAAATGGGATCTAAGAGTCACTTAGAGTACCCAAAGCATAGGGCTCTCTGGAAAACTGGGCAGCATGGTCTTCCGTGTGGCTCTCCAGTCTAAACGTACATATCCAACCATATGCCTGCTAAAGAGAAGCAGACCTCCCTTGTGGTTGGGGATGGGAAAAGGAGAAGAGCAGCAAGCTCCACATGAAGCTAGGCAGGTCTAAGAAAACCAGCAAGACACGTCCATGTCCCACTCAAGGACTCTGCTCTTGGCAAATGTGGCCTAGTGGATTTACCTGGTTCTCCCTGATCTTACCAAGCAGATCAGTCACTCTTCTTCTGGCTGGAGCAGCACGTGATGGGGGAAGTCAGGAGAGAGACTGGAAATGCGTATTCCCATACTGCTCTCCTCTGGGCATGGGGCAAGATGGAAATTTAAGCGGTGGAGTCATAAGCATGTCCCTTCAATAACTACAATATTTGTGATCACCTCCTAGGTGCCTGGTAGTTTGATCAGGATAGCACAGTATATATCTGATTAATTTAAGGTGGTTTTGCTTGCTGACGAGGGCCCAGAAACTGTGAACTGGAAAAGTTCCTCTAAATAGTCACTGGTTCTCTAAGTCAAGCTCTGGGCTAGCAAAATGTTTTGGTTCTTGTATAGTTATCAGCAGGGGCCATGACTGGCCACAGAGAGTCTGCTCTGGGTAGTAGAGGTCAGGAGCTGGGAAAAGAGAGGAATTGTCTCTAGTTTAGTGTTCTAGGCCTCTGGCCAATGAGATTGGTTCGAGGATGAAGACTGATCCAAGGTAGACCAAGAGATATGATCTTGAGACTTTTGTTGGAATTTCTCTTTCTCAGAACTAGCAGCTCTCCTGTCAGTGGCAATTGCTGACCATGGGTGATGCACACCTGCAGCTGCTCAGTCAGCCCTGTTAAGACATCCAGGCTGGGAGGAGAGCCAGTCAGGAGGAAACCAGAGATCAAGTTCTGATTACTGTGTTCCAGTACCAGGATCCCACTATACCTGAGCCAGAGAGACCTTTAGGTCTTTACGTGAGCCCAAATATCCCTGCTCCTTTTTAAAGCTGGGTTTCTGTTGCAAGCAATCAAAAGTCTTGGCTAAAGCACTTGTAGATCTTTCTAATGGAATAAACAGTCTTTAGATAGTTGATTGTAGAAATAAAGCAGGAAACATACAACAAAATGAGATAGGATTCTCAGAGCCTCTATGACCACAGGTAGCTCACTCCCACCTTCAGGTAGAATGGGAGCCCCTGTGGTTGCCAGTGTATTTACTCTTTTGAATTTTAGGATTAACTATAGGAGTGGTAGCTGAAGCTATCAGCAGCCAGAAACATTTCAGCTTGAGTTGATCAGTCCTCAACTAGGAGGCTGTGGAGAGAAGGGGGTGGAGAGAAGGGGGCTGGAAAGGAGTGAATATTTAGAAGGCGTTTTGGTATTTGGGGAGGGGCTAGGAAAGCTGTAGGTGGTGTGGGTCAAGGTAGCTGGGGAGGAAACAACACAGAGCATTTGGATGGGAGTGGAGGGGTCACTAAAGATGTCAGGAGAGATGACAGTGGAAAACACCAAAGGTTTACCTGTAGAGATGTCACAAGAAGTACAGCAAAGACAGTCTTCCTGAGGCTTGCCTTTGCAGGGTCATCCCTACCCTTGAACAATACTGGTCTGTGTGCCCACGTAATACATCAGGAAAATGGATACTGATAAAGACTATTGACTGTTTCCTTCCAGGTAAGATTTAGAATGTTGTCTGTCCTAGGTATCTATGCTTGTATGTTAGAAGCTATGATATGAGATTATTGATCATTGTCATATTTTCTTTGTGAAATATACACTCTCTGAGTTATGTTAACTCATAGAACACTCTGGTATCTATATTTCAGAGTCTGATGATAGCATGATTGTGGGTGTGGGAATAGTAGGTGGGAAGATGGTGTGATCTGTGTGATTGTGGGTGGGTGTGGTGGGGAAATGGATGTAGTCTGAGTTCGAAGGCATGTGCCTGTGTGTGTATCTGTGTGTGTAGTTGTGGTGGGAGGCACTGGTTTGAATCAGCAGGGGGCTTGGCTTGTCCGACAGGCAGCTGTCAGCCAAGGGGCACTTCCAGTTGTAATTGAGAAATGGCAGTGTGCTATCTCTCCCAGAGCAGGATGATAGTAATTAATTGTTCATTGATCCCTGCAGGTCAGCTAGAGGTCAGGGAAGTTACTCTAGTGGCCTTCTAGTTTGCCAGGCAGCCAGAAGCAGTGGTTTGAAACCTCGGTGAGAACTGTCCTGTGCCCTAAACCCTGATGCAAGGTGATGGGATAATTATAGTAACTTAATGTCTATAATTACAAATAAGACACAAGTCAGCTGTACAGAAAAACCATGCCATCGCACTATTTAAGACTTAAGGAGGAGGTGTTTGACAGTGGACATTTTTCAGCACAAAATGGAACACTGCAAAATGATTGTTATCGTCCCTATAAAAAACTTAGTTAAGTGTCCATCTGTGGGTGAGGCTGTGAGTGGAAAACTCCACAGATCTCATGTCAGATCCACACAGGTGATTTCATTCTAAGACAGAGAACTCCTGCGAAATCTGAAGGGCACATGCACGGTGAGAGGATAAACTAAGACCTAGTTCAGGTTCCAGCTCTTTTGCAAAGTCTTCTTCCATCTGCCATGTTCTCCCAGTCTTCAGTTATCTCCAACACATGACAAGGATACCTTCCCTTCATCTATGCAGTCTTCATTCTGCAAATATTAATGGTGCCTCTCTTTTGTTCCAGGCACCATGCTAGGTGTGCATGCTGCATCTAAGTGCCCATGGAGCCTGTCTATGTCCTGAATGATTTTCTCTGTCAACATCTCCCCTCTCCAACTAGATTGTAAGCTTTTTGAAGGCTGGCCATGTTGCCTACCTTAAACAACAGCCACAGCAAACATTTATCGAAGTGTTAGACTGGGCCAGGCATGTGGAAAGCTCCATAAAGCTTAGCACAGGGCCACATCTACTGATCCCTCAATAAATATTGATGAGTTAAAAAATATGGAACTTAATTGTTGAGCTGATCATGGGGATGGTGGGGAGCATAGGTGGGGGTTGCTGTGGTGAAGTCTTGGTAGGTTCACTGTCTCCTGTGGGATGAGATTCAGAATAATGTCCCTCTGAGGCATCTGTACTTGTATGTCAGAAGCTCTGGGCAGAAGTTATTGACAGAGTCTGTTTTGTAAACTTCCTTTGTGAAATATGCTATCTCTAAGTTATGCTAGGGCTTATAGAACAATCTGGTGTCTACATTTCAGGGGATTTTAATTCAGGGAAGTGAGTGTTGGGGTGAAATTAGGGATCTGCTTTTCTTTTGAAATGTTGATAGAAGGCTCTTTCTGTGCACCTGCACTTCTCTATTGGATGGCGCTGGATGTGGTTGCCTTTTATGGCTCTTGGCTGCAATACAGTTCTCTTGCTGAAATGACCTCCCTCTGACTGATGCCTCCGCCCTAGGCTCATCAATGGCTACCAAAACCAATTGACACCTGTGGAACATAGTGTGGCATTTAACCCCCTGGCCTTCATGAAATGTGCCCTTTTGCATTGTTAATCCAAGGCTCTTGTGTTTCCCCCATCTTTTTAGTGTTGTTCCCAGTCCCCCTCATGGGCTCTCAGTTGTTCCTCTATCTCATCTAAGTTCTCCATTGTAATTGTCACCTAGAGTCTCTATCTTCAGTGAGATAGATGTCTCTCCCAAGTTCCCAGCCCTTCTTCCTTTGGACTTCATAGGAAGATGTCTTCACCTGAATAACCCATACCCATCTTAAACTAGTAAATAAAAATGGAATACATGATCATGTCTCAGTCTCCCATCCTCACCTCTATACCTGTTCTCCATGTAGTAAATGGCACCTCCATACACCTGCCCTAGTTAGAAGCCTGGGGGTCATCCTTGACCCTCTCCTTTCCCTCGCCTCTCACCTGGTTGGTCTCCAATCCCTGGGATGAGTTGACCTCCTAAATATCTTTTGTATCTGTTACCTTCTTAACTTCCCAGGCCACCAAGATCATCCATTCCTCCTCATCTGCTTCCTGGGGCACTGAAATGGTTGCTGAAATTGTCGCCCTGTGTCCCCACTTGTCCACTCCCATTTCTTTCCACCTTCCTCTAGAGATCTTTTTTTTTTTTTTTTTTTTTTTTTTTTTTTTTTTTTTTTTTTTTGAGACGGAGTTTCGCTCTTGTTACCCAGGCTGGAGTGCAATGGCGCGATCTCTGCTCACCGCCACCTCCGCCTCCTGGGTTCAGGCAATTCTCCTGCCTCAGCCTCCTGAGTAGCTGGGATTACAGGCACGTGCCACCACGCCCAGCTAATGTTTTGTATTTTTAGTAGAGACGGGGTTTCACCACGTTGACCAGGATGGTCTCAATCTATTGACCTCGTGATCCACCCGCCTCGGCCTCCCAAAGTGCTGGGATTACAGGCGTGAGCCATCGCGCCCAGCCTTAGAGATCTTTGAAGCAGCGCAGATGACGGCTCCCGCCCCGCAATGTGAAGGCCGACGGTGACGTCATCGGCGTGCGCCCGGACTGGAGCAGGCAGTTGCTGGCGCGTCTCGCGCAACCTCAGTGGCCTGGAGCCGGCCTCCCCGGCCCCCACCGCCGCCCCCGCCGCCATCACCACCACTGTCACCTCCGCCGCGGCCTCCTCGGGACCCTCCTCCTTTACGGCCCCCTTCGCCACCTCTACATACCCTAGGCCTTCCGTCCTGGAGAAGAAGCTCTAATCGGTCTCCCCGTGGGCCCCGGGGTGCAGCCATGGCGGACGGCGGCGGAGCGGGCCAGGCCTCGGCCAGTGGGGGCGGCGGTCCCATCAACCTGGCCTCGCTGCCCCCTGGCGACCCTCAGCTCATCGCCCTCGTCGTGGAGCAGCTCAAGAGCCGGGGCCTTTTTGACAGCTTCCGCCAGGACTGCCCGGCCGACGTGGACACCAAGCTAGCTTACCAAAACCCGAGCCAGAAAGTGGATAATTTGGTGCCAGCACATCTGGACCAGCGGGAATGGAATCCTGCAGTGAACAAAAATCAGCTCTGCCATGGTCCGAGGCAGAGTGTGGTTCAGTCAGGGATGTTGGAAACTGGAGTAGACAGGATTATTACTCAGGTGGTGGATCCGAAACTAAACCACATCTTCAGGCCACAAATAGAACGAGCAATTCATGAGTACCTGGCGGCCCAGATAAAAGCAGCTGTGCCAGCAACCCCTCCAGAGCCTGAAGGCCCGGACCCTCCAGCTCCATCTCAGTATAATTTCTAAGAATAGGCCTGACACCTTTTGAAAGCTCTGTTTAATTTTTGGTGAAGAAATGGATTCGGTTACATAAGAATGCAATTTCAGACTGAAGATAGGCCAAGGTCATCACTGAGCTCAAGATCCCCGTCTCGACCATGGGCAGTGACCAGATTGAAAGGGGAGAAAGTTTGGTGGGGAAGTTGACCTCGTCGCCCCTGCATTGTGCGGCCATTTGACCATCCTGTCCAAGGGCATGACACCAAGTAGACAGTCAGATAGAGAAACACTGCAGCAACCTAGGGTTGTCCTGAAACAGACTTTTATACTTGAACATGGAGACTGCACAGGGACATTAGGGTTTGTGCCCTGGGATAAAGGAAAGCTACAGCGAGAGAACATAACCAATTCCAAAGACAATTTCAAAGAACAATGACAGTAAAGGTTAACGGAGTAGTATTTGACAGTACTTATTTGATATCATCTCTCAGAGTTGCAAACAGATTGTACACGATGTTAGCATCAGATAGCTTTAAAGTTGTGGCCTTCTTGTCTGTGAATCCTCAGCCAGTTTCCTTTCCTCTGCGAGAGGTAACAAAACATGAAACCCCAGAATGAGTGAGAAGTTTTGAGAAGTTCAGGCATTAGGTATGAGGAAACTCATTTGCAGACTCTCTGTCCAAGGCTGCTTCCATCTTGCAGAGGCTAGTGAGTCTTGAGTGTGTTTATGTTACTGTCACGTTTGTGTTTTTTTAGAAAAATGGATGATCAATAAATGGCTTATCTTTCAACAACCACAAAAAAGAAATGCAGATTACATCCTTGTCTTCTTTAAACTCCATCAGTTTTCTGATGATTCTACAAGGTCAGACACCTGGCATGGTTTATGAGGCCCGTGATAATGGGGCTCCTGGTCACCTCTGTTGCTCCAAATGATGGCCATGCCCATGACTATCCTGGACGCCCTGTGTTCCCTCTGCGCACTGTGAAGGGAATGCCGTCAACCACTTTTCCCCTCCTTTAAGACTCAGCCCCCAAGGAACCACACATCACACCCCACCCCCATCTAAGCGGGAGTGACAGACTCCTTCCTCTGTGCTCCCATAGATCCCATAGGGATGACCACACTTACAATAATAGCCAGGTCTAACGAAGCACTTGCTCTATGGTGGGCAGTGTACTAAACGCTTAACTTCACTTACCATAGTAAGTCCTCACGATCTAATTGAAGAAATTCTATCTTTATTTCCATTTACACGTGTAGAAAACAAAGCTCAGACACTGCGTAAGTGGTGGGGATGGGCCTGAGCCTGTGTTGAGCACAGGGCCCTCACTTTTAACCCTTTTAACCATGCTTTTAACCACACCACCTCACCACAGTGAACTCTCTTTGCTTACAGATCTGTCATCCCCACTTAAATGTGAGCTTCCTCCAGGGTAGGGATTTGCTTTGTTCATTTCTTTTCCTTAACCCCAGGACCTAGCACATTACAGGAGCTTGGCAATTTGTAGAAAGAAACCAGTTCTGGATTTGTCTTTTCCAACATTTAATTTCTCAGATGGCAGCATTTACCATCTAAAAAGTGAACAAAAATTAATTTCGCATCTGGTATCTACATGTCTAAGCAATAAAGAGCTTTCTTATCCCTGGAGGTATTTTATCTGTAATATTTACCTATGAGTTATTTTAAATGGTTCTTCAAAATTTAGCGTTCAGAAGGTAGAAGACCATGTCCTCTCTGAAAATGTCCCTTCCTTTCCCAGGTACCAGGCTCTTTTTAAAATTAGCTTAAGAATATGAACAACCCAGCTCTTTAAAGTTTAATGTCCCGGCCATTTTAATTGTTTCTTTCAAAGTACAAAAGAGCAGCTGGGCCACATCGGCACTAATCACTTGCCAACTTTCCTTTTTACAAAAACAGCTAAGCTCTTTCTGAGATTTAAAATCACTCCATCTGAGACCCCAGCTTGGCACCTATCTTTGCACTAACATAAAAGGAACCTAATTTCTGCTTTTAAGAAATGTGTTGTGGAAGTGATTTTTGGTTTGGGGTTTGTTCTTCTTTTTAAAAGTAACGTAATATAAAGTGTAATACAATTTTTAAAGTTTTTTTTTCCTCTAGCAGTTCCCTATGCCCCGCTTCTACTTGAATTGTCCTAAGATGGGGTTGCCAGATGAAATACAGGATGCTCAGTAAATGTGAATTTCAGAGTAACAACAGATACTCTCCTAGGGCATGGACCATTTAATATTTGAAACATATTTGTATTAAAAAATATTTGTTGTGTTTATTTGAAATTAGAATTTACTGGTGCCCTGTGCTTTAGTTTGCCAAATCTGCCAACCCTAGCCTGAGTGCTTCCTCTTCCCACTGCATGAGTTTGGCAAATGAAAAATGCTAACCTATACAATGGACACTGCTGTGTTCTGAAAATAAATATGTAAACAAATAAAACTGTGCTTTGACTTGAGGAGCTCATCACATGCATGCAGCACGCATGTCCACTAGTCCCTGCTAAATAATTCCTTTCTTGCAATCCAGAAGGATAAACAAATGCAATTTTTGGAATTTTGTAGATTCTTATCAATGAACTACAAGCATTTATTGAAAATGTATGTTTTGGGGGGACTTGGAGTCTGAAAGGGTAGGTAGCACAGTCAGGGTCACAGTTTAGTTTCATGAAGCAAGAAAGAAAATTTTAGTTGTAATCCTAATAATGAGTAAAAAGAGTTTCAGAGAAGAAATACAGTAACAGACACCAGTGAGAAAGAAAGCAAGCAACAGAGAGATAGACAGAGGAAAAGGCAGAGAAACAGAAAAACAGAGACAAAGGAGAAACAGAGAAAAGGGGAGGGAGAAAGAGATGGAGACAAACAGAGACAGAAAGAGACAGAGAAACAGAAGCAAAGAGACTGAAAAAGAGACAGAGAGGTGTGCCTGTTTCCTTTTTAAGCTGCAGGGCGACTCTTCCATTCCCCTCCCCCTCCCCCACTCAGCTCTCCTGGTTGGGTTGGTCCTGGGGTCTGGGCGGAGTCAGCACCTGTCACAGGCACGCCCCCTGGGGCACCATTTGGCCCTGGGTCTGAAATTGATTCTTTCTGGATTTCAGGGCAGCAGCAGCAGGCAAGAGCTCGGCTGTCACTTCTAAGACTTTTATAGACTCTGACAGGAACGCTGCTCCCTGTCTTTTGTCTTTTGTATTCTGTTTGTGTTCAGCCTCTAATCCACGTGGGGAATAACATGCTGGGCCTGTGGGGGAGGGCCTGCCTATGGGCCGTGTGCCAGCAGGATAATCTGTGGAGACCGGCAGGCCCGTTCCTCTCTCAGGCATCCTTTTTGATTTTCACACGTGCTCTGGGATCTCCTTTGCAGGAAATGATTTCTGGGCCCACCTCCTGGCAACTTTGAGGGCAAGGACCCTGCACTTAAGGCACTTATGGCCTTGGGAAAATGAATGTCTACGATAGGCAGGCCAGTGTAGAATGACAGTTACAGATGTAAGTGCATGTGGCTTCATAGCAGGGAGTGTTTCCTAGGACTGAAGTGTCTCGGAGGTCTTTGGAAGAAGAGAGATTTGAGTAGAACCTGGAAAGAAAGGATAGTCCAAGCTGGGATGGTGCCTCCGAAAAGCAAGGCCAAGGGAAGGGGCAGGAGAAAGGGATGGGAATGGCAGGAGTGGCTGGCGGCAGGGAGCAAGTGGTTGGAGAATCTTCACACTGATTCGAATGGTTCCCCATGCAGGAAGCCGAGTGCATCTCAGGTTGAATGCTTCTCAAACTTGAGTGAGCATCAAGGCTAACCGGAGGGTGGTGGTGATTGAAAAGCACATTATGGGGCCCACTCCTAAGAGTTTCTGATACAGTGGGTCTGGGGTGAGGCCTGAGACTGCATTTCCAACCAGGTTCCAACCAGGTAATGCTGGTGCTGCTGCACCAGGGAACCACACGTTGAGAACCATTGTGTATCAGACACTCTCTGGAGACCCAGAACCACTTCCCTCCGCATCCATTCCCTCTCCACTTCCTTCCTGGAACTGGCTGTTTTCCAGATTCTTACTAAACGCAATAGGTGATGTTGATTAACTACCCATTTTTGTTTTGTTTTGTTTTGTTTTGTTTGGCAGGAAGAGAGGAGGAAGAGGATAATTTTACCTGGTTTCTTTTTCCATCTATTCAATCTGAAATTTCAGTTATCATTTCTTGGGTACTCTTCCTACCCCCACTGCCAATTCACAGATAATTACGAACAGCCAGCAGGTCTAAATCACTGCACTAGCCTCTCCCCTTCTCTGTCCCTCCAGTGAAGGCACCAGTGATGAGTGGGGACAGCAGATTTGGGCAGTGTTTCTATGAAGCCTGATGGCTAAACACATTTTTTCTGTTTCCTGTTCCTTGGTGTGACTCAAAATCACAGAATCAGAAGACAGAGAATGGGGTTCTATTTGGATCAGAACTTTAGCTCCATTATTGGCTGTAGGCAGCTGTGGGTATAAGGGGTAGGTTCTATGACTGAGAAAATGAATGTTATTCAGTGGGGGTCTTACTAGACCAACGGTCATCGTCAGGAGGTCCAGCTGGAGCCTGTGTGGGAGGAGCTTGTGTTGCTGACTGGTGAGTGCCCATGGAAGAGGTACCAGCTCACTGATGTTTCATTTGCATATTTCTTCCTGCTTCCTCTAATTCGTTTTTTAAAATCTTGGTGATAAAAACCATCCTACCTCAAAAATATTGAACAGGTGCCAAAAATGGGGAACAATCACATCCCTTCTATTTTGGGCTGATTTTCACTAAAGCATTAATAACAATGGGATTTGGCTTCTGGAATTTGGAAGAGGAATTTTCCCTGCCTTCCACGGCAAAACTTTTGGGCTGGAGCATCATTGCATGGTCTGGAAACCACCAGCTGGGGCTGCACATGAACACAGTTGATCTGGCCTAAGTAAGAAGAGACCAAGAAATGGGAAGCAATATTAGAAGTGGTAAGAGAAGGGAGGTGAGAAGATCGCTGGGAGGTATCAGGAATGCCATGGGCTGAGATGGGAAGGGGTTGACAATCTGTAGAGTATGGGCATGGAGGTCAGTTACCCAACACTCTCTACTCTCAGGTCACATTCACAACCCTCCCCAAAGTAAGCCAAGACAAATTCTGTAGAGCATCTCTGAAACCTCACCCAGCTAGGGAGAAAGAAATCGCTTGCACAAAGAGTTCCAGTGATTTAATATGCACACTAGGTTGCAGCTTAGCTCTCTTTGCCTTCAGCTCCCACTAAGATTTTTCTCCACCTCACATGCTCTTTTTCTTTGTTCTCCCTGGTCCTTGATCTCTCAAGGCAGGCAGCCATTTGCTGTCTGGGGAGCTAGTAGCTGGGCTGTGAATGGGTTTGTGAGAACACAATTTGCTTCAAGAAGGAAACAGATTATTTTCAGGTTTCTGGTTGTGGTGCTGTGGCACACACACCACGTGATCCTCTTTTCATATTTCTGTTGTGGACTGTAGATGGAACATGGGCTGAACGTGAATGGCCGGGAGTCAGTGGCATCCTCAACATGGGAAGAGCTCTGTGCTGAAAGGCTGGAGACCATGGTTCAGGTCACGGCCATCTACATAAACTTGAGTGAGCATCAAGTTTATGGGACCTTCAACTGCCTGGGACCTTCAACAGCCAACGTAGTCTCCTGGGCCTCAGTTTCATCATCCTTCTGAACTGCTCACCTATGGACCCCCAGTAAAGAAGGCAAAGGTTTTAAGATTCAATTTCTGAAATCCCCTATTGTGACCTGGAAGGGCTAGGTGAGCCCTTGGGCCCTCTCTTAGAAGTGCATATGGATTCCTTAAGTTAGTTCATTGTATCTTGATACTAAAGGGATGAGATCAACAAACGTGTGGGTTGTGATGGCTGCATGTCCTCTTGGGAGGCCTGAGGATGGAGGCTAGTCGGATACTGGGAGATCAGGAAGCACCAGAGGCTGCGTTGAGGAAGGAGGTGCTGGATGGTCAGTGGATTCAGCACCTCTCCCTCCTCCCTGGTGGCTCCCACAAAACACCACCCTCCGTGTCAGAAATGTCTACCCCAGAGAATGCATTGATTCTGAAATATTCTGTTTCGTCATTTTTATTTGTCAGCAAACCAAACAGACAACCCGAGTGTCTAGACAACCATACTGAGTGACCAAATAATTCCAGACAAAGTTAAAAATATTTTTGGGGGTTAGCCTATACAGCTTACTGTGGATAAATATATTTCTTTTTCCCTTCTCAAGGACTGGAAATAGGCCATGAACTCTGGCTTTTGGGCTCGTCCAGGGCCTGGGAGGCTCAGGTTGGGAGGATACACTTCTAGATGAGAAGCAGGAGGAGGGCTCCAGAGTAGAGAGTGGTGGACTCTCGTTTGGGGGCTCCTGTACCTGCGGCTCACCTCTCAAGGGGCCTGTCCCCACTGTTGGTGCAGGGAGTAGTGGTCTGTGCAGGGCCACCACGCAGGGGCCAAAGCTTTAGGTAGCCAGCTTCCAGGCAGCCCTCCCCACGCTGGCGCTTCCTATCTCAGCCGGTTGTTGGCACGCAGCCCTTCTCCCCAGATCCCTGACACAGGCTAATTGCTTGTAACAAAACTTGGCCTTAGAAATGTCAGGCATAATGGGAAGCGGGAGGAGGAAGGAAAAGAGAATCAAAAACAACAAGAGGAATTTGGCAGAAGCCACTGCAGAGGGTGCAGCCTCTAGGGCTCCCAGGGCTGCCGGGTTCATTAATGGATCTGGATTTAGAAGGTCACCACCTTGCAAAGGCAGTTGCTCCAGCCTGGTGGACCCCAGGTAGTTGCTGTCATGAGAACACCTTGGAAAGGGAGGGGAAGTGTCAGTGGGCCCCACAGCACTTCAGAGCCGCTCTGGGGCCTAGCTGAGGCTTGCCCTCCTCCAAATGCCAAAGTCAAACATTTATTAAGCCAGTTCCTTCCAGTCTGCTGGGCCCATCGCTGACAGGAGACAGCTTCTTTCGAAGGCCTGGTCTTGACTCAGGGAGGCCATGGGGCCACCCTCGTCACCTCTCACCTTCTGTTGTGGCTGCTCTTTGGGGGGCATGGGACTGGGAGCTGAGACATGACAAGTGTGACCTTGGGTCTGCCTCACAGAAATGCTATTTTCAGTACCTTCCTGATCTCCATTTTTAGATTCCTTGTTTTCGCAGTCATCCAAAAATTGGACAAAGCTGATTCTCACTAAAGCATTAATAACAATGGGATTTGGCTTCTGGAGTCTGTGCCAGTAGAAAGATCTGGCTGAGGGCACTGCCCCAGGCAAGGGGAAGCTTGAGTTTCTCAGCCCAGCCTCAGCTTCTCCCTTGGCTTTTCTGCCCCTCCTGCAGTGAGCCCAGCCAACGCAAGCCCTGTGGGCTCTATGAGACCCCAAGCTGGATCAGAGGGTGTGTGTGTCTGGGGGGACCGGGAGGGGTCTGCTTCTCCCTGTGCAGATGTCAAAGTTAATCATTTCCAAGGTCAGGTCTTTGACTCTTTGCTGAAATCCCATTGTGTGTTCAGAGTCAGATCCACACAGCTGAACCCACCCAGCTTGCATGCTGGGGTCCCAGGCGGATGGTGTGGAGATTCAAAGCAAGGCTGCCTGGGTTTTCCTTCTGTTCCTGACATGTCCTAGCTGGGCAAGTCACCTCCTCTTTCTGTGCGTCAGTGTCCTCACCTGTAAGATGGCGAGTGCATTCCCACCTCATGGAGTTATAATGAGGGTTAAATGAGCTCATACACATGAAACACTGAAGAACAGTGCCTGGTGCCAGTGAGTGTGATAGAAGAGTTTATTAGCAGTGAACGTTGCTAATTGTCTGAAATCTTTGCATTCTAAGTATTAAGGGCAGCTCTCCTTTCTCTAAAATACTATTCTTAGGAGAGGATTTATTGAGCATCTAAGAACAATGTACACAAAAATGGACAAGGCCTCCACAGATGCCAGCCTTCCAGCTTCCTCGACGGAAGCAGATTTCGCACTTGGTTTCCAGCCAGCATGTGTTTGGAGAGCTCCCTGGGCAGTGAACAGGGTTGGGGCAGCCACAGGATAGGGATGGGTAGAGGGCTCGGTCCGGCTGCGATCAGGGGCTGGAGCCAGGCACTCCTCGTGATAAATTTCTAAGGGTGAAAGAGACTTAAGAGACATATCAACTAAATTCAGTATGTAGACCTTATTTGGCCCTTGTTTTGAACAAACCAACCATAAAACCACATTTTTCAGATAACTGGGAAAATTTGATCACAGAGGGCTTGTTAGGTGTGACAACGGTATTGTGGTTGTGTTTCCACAAGTCTTTCTTGATAAGGGAGACACATTTAAGTGTTTATAGACAAAATGACACAATGCAATTTGCTTTAAAATACTTCAGTGGGGTTCAGAGGAAGAAGGATGTGACCAGATTGATCAAAAGTGGATAATTATTGAAGCTGGGTGGCCCTGCAGAAGGATTTGTATCACAATTCCATTTCTGTGTCTTTGAGAATTTTCATAATAAAAAGTTAAAATCAAAACACAATGGAGTTGCAGCTGCATTGGTCCAAGCAGGGCCCTGTGACCCTCAAGCCTCATGGATGGGCAAAATCACCTGTTGCTTGTACTTGTGGCCCCAGCCTAGCCTCCTCCTCTGTGTCCTTACCATGAAGAGTGCACACTTCAGCCATGGAACTGGTGGCTATGGAGACAGGAATTCAAAATTTTTGAAGGAGACCTGCAAGTAAAACCTGCGGACTAGGAGGGCCCCATCTTCAGGCTGAGCTCCCCAGGCTGTGTGAGGATTCCCTCTTGCCCTGCTGACCTGGCACTGCAAAGACACTCTGGGCCAAGGAATTGCTTTTTCACAGCCTCAGGCACACATGAGGAAAGGCTCCCACTGCCTTGAAAGGCCCTTGGGTCCCTCAGCTCTGTCACTGTGCCATTTTCTCTAGAAAAGTCTATCAGTGGAGTGGAGAGCAGTCCCATCCAAGCCCCAGGGAGGTCCTTCAGGCTGCCTTGGTGGAGATCCTTTTCTTGAATGTCTGAAGATCTCTGTCACTTTGGAAGTGTCCACCTGCAGATCTTAGATGCTGGCTCACACCCCCAGAACATTCTGGAAAGTTATTGAAGAGCCATGTTCACCCTTTCTCCTTCTCTGAGCCTACTCCACACACTCCCATTTCAGAGCTTGGGAGAGCCAGCACTGTTTACCACTGTGCACAAGCAAACCCTACTGGGAAGAGGTGGCCTGGAGGATCCATCTCAGAGGAGAAGAGGTTTCCGAGCCAATACGACTATTAGGATTTGGTGGTACTCTTCTGTGACTTGATTTGTGTCATCCTGGACAATTCCTTTTACCTCTTTTGAATCCAACTGCTCCCATTTGAAGGACTGGAGTGATAGGAGATCTGGCTGCAGGACTCTGACTGGTGGCCAGGAGTCCTCACCCCAGTGGTCCTTCAGGACTGAGAGTTGAGTGGTTCCCAGTACCTGTGATGACAGGAGATATGATTTTAATCTGGCCTGCCACAGTCTGCATTCCAGAACCTTCTGAACAATCCTCACAATGTCAGCAAATCAATAAGCAAGCTTCAGGTAAGCCAGCTACTCCCCAGGCAGCTACATTTCTTGCCATTTGGAATCATATTCTGTCTACCTGTAATTCTGTTTTTTCATGTCATGCTGGTAGCAAGTGGAGGAGTGGGGTGGACAGGAGGAAACTGAGGATTGTCTAGCTGGAACCCTTCCTAAGCAGTTGCTGGCAGTCTAGCCCAGGTTCTTCTGGCATCAGTTGTGGGGTCCCTTGGGTGTCTGGCACCATCACTACTTAGAACCAGTTTGGTGTAGGGGTTACAAGAATGGCACTGGAGTTCTCCTTAGTCAGGAAACGTGGAGCCCACTCCCAGCTCAGCTGCTGACTGGTTCTATGTGCTATGGCTGATATTTAACCTTTCTGGGCCTCAGTTTCCCCATTTGTGAAGTGGGGATAATATCCCCTACCTCAGAAACTTTATTGGTGAGAATTAAATGACTCAAGCTCTCAGAAAATTGTCTGGCATGAGATAAGGGCTCAACGTCTCTCAGCTGGGATCATGACAGCTCACTTGGGGCCTGCCCAATGCCCTGTGACTTTCACCTAACTGTCTCTGGCAGGTGGGATTGTGATGGGAGTGAGAGGTACAGAGTTATTATATGGTGGGGGAAAAGAGAAAGCCATGTTAGTTATTTTATTAAATCACAAGACAGGAAAAAAGTCTTCATCCTGAGTTCTACCCAGCACCCCAGAGCAGCCCGTCCCTGCATCTCTCCTTGGCCGCAGTCCTGGGGCCATGTTTAGGGCAGATCAGCTCTTTCTGCTGACTTCTGTATTAGGTCCCTCACCTAGCTGCTGCCACTTGAATTCTTCCTTGGCAAGTAACTCAAGAAAACTGCCTGGGAGGGGAATTTGTTTCCTTGAATGCCTTATTTGCTCAGTATCTACTCTGTGCTCCCACTTGGCCAGGTTCTGGGGACCCATGACTGCTAAGACAGAGACCCAAAGTCTCCCCAGGCCTCAAGGTGTACCTGACCCATAGCTCTCATTCTCCAGCTTCACCCTCTTCACCCCAGACAGGCACCAAGTACCCTCAGAGCCTTCACCCCTGCTGTCTTCTCAGCTTAGAGCCCTCTCCCCACTCACATACATACGACTCCCTCCCTGGCTTCCTGCAGGTCCATGTGTTAAAGTCACCTCCTCAGAGGAGCTTTCTCTGATTTTACTCTTTAAATCAACCCTCCAGTCTGGTCTGTTCTCTGCCTTTTGGTCTTCATGGAGCTCATCACTCACTAATTGACATTCCATTATATATTCATGGGATTTGCTTTTTATCTGTCTCTCCCAGAACTGAATAGACTTCAGGCATTCTTAACCTTTTTGTTTCATGACCCCATTGATAGTCTGGGGGTCTACAGATCATTCCTTTTCAGAGTAAGTTTTTATAAATATGTAAGGCAGAACACATAGCCTCATAAAAGAACCAAGTATATTGAAATATGGTTATCAAAATACAAAAAAAAATTCAAATTTAGGATATAAGGATTTCATGTGCTTCTTTGTTAATACGTAACAGAATCTAAAAGTGGCCAATTCCTACTTTTTAAAGTAATGTTATTTCTAATAAATACTTCTAAGCCTATAAGAGATCTATAATGTGATATAAAAAGACATTTTTATTAGTAACAAAGCCACAGGCACTGCTAATACTTGTGTGGTTTGTTGCCTAAATTCACAATTAAAGAAAATGCTACATTTTTGTTAGTTTAGTGAAAATGAAAATGCATTTTCTGCCCCACTCAAAGTTCTAGATTCCCTTGAGTTCTTCATGTCAGGTTGAGCTCTTTAGGCCACAGGTATTGTTTTCTTTCCTGCTAGCACCAAAACCATGCTTGGCACATCACTGGTACTCAATAAATATTTCTGGAACAAGCAAATGCTTATGTTACAATCTAGTCTTTAAATAGCTAAAATTTGTTCCTGAATTTTCACATTTATTTTAATAATAAAATGATAACAATAGGTATTATGCAATGATTGCTTTCTGTATGCCAGATCCTCCTTTATAAACACTATCTCATTTAACCCTTCCAATAACCTTGTGGTATGTACTATTAATACCTTCATTCTGTGGGTATAGAAACTGAGATAAACAGAGTTTAAGCAATCTGTTAAGGCCATACAGCTTATATTAGGACTCAGATCTGTCTGTGTTCTTAAACTATTAAGGTTAGCTTCCTATGAGGGTCTCAGCCTCCAGGACTGGCCCACAGTTCCAACAGGTCCTTCCCTGGTCAACTTCATTGTGTTGGATTCCCACCAGCTCTCTTCCCTACCTAAAAGTTGACCAAGATCTGGTATTACCAGGATCAATTTCTTCTCTGTTCTCCAAATCTTAATGTTGACTCTCCTATTGAATTCCTTTCCCTAGATGTCCTTCAATCCTTTCTACATTAATGTAAGAGTCACCTTCACCACAAAGACTTTCCTGGCTTTTCCCAGGTAGATCTGCCATGTTGTGTTTCCATTGTTTTCTGCACACACCCTACCACTACCCAAGTAATACCATATTTGCTTACATATCCTCCTTTTCTTACCATTCTGGCAGCTCCTTGAGAACAGAGACTATTTCTATTTTGTCTAAATCTCTAGGACATAGTGCAATGTCTGATATAGTAGGTGGCTGTGAATTCTTGTTGAATGGGTGAATAGATGAATGAATTATATGCACTAACCATAGTTAACATTTTGGCTGTTGTGTTCATTATTAATTGCATATAATGAAGTGTCTAATACCATTATGTGGCCCAAGAGAAATAGATTTTGAAAATGCAGAAATAGGGTTCCCCTTTATTTCCAAACTTGAAGTTAGCCTGCAAAAAAAGTATCTAGAAGTAGATCACAACAGGGTAAAATATCCATTTGTTTCAGTTCCTCAAATCAATTCAAACCCTGTTAATACCTAATTTAATTCACTGCCTTTTTTAACAAAGAACATTAACAGATATGTTATTAAGCTGTGGGGTCATTCATAATTGGTCATCTCTCTGTGAATTAAATTTTAAAAAGGAAAAGTAAAATCAAAGAATAATCAGATTTCCTATTTATGCAGGGCAACTGAGTTAAATTATATTTACTTTCTAAAAATAGATTATTTTCTTAAGAAACAAACATTTATTTTGATCTCAAGTGATCTCAATATGTCTTATGTAGAGTTAACAAATAAATTCCAGGTAATAGTATTATATACTTAATAGATTTAGCGTGCATTTAATGATGTTTTTGTGTAGAGCACTGAGCTGAGACCTGAAGGAAAACAAAGATAGATTGAACACTGCCTCTTCCCTAAAAAGGAGCCTGGGAACAATAGAAGGGTGTAAGCCTGGAGGGATGGGCTGAGCTAAGCTGATGATGGAACTTATGCTTCAAAATATCAAGTACTGAGGCATTTTGCAGTCTTGTTCTAGTGAGTGGCCTGTCTAATGGTGAAGAGGCCTCTTGGGTCTGCAGAGAAAGCAGGATGTGGGATAAAAGGCCACCTTAAAACCACACTTTCCTTATTAATTCCCAGCAGTGATGGGTACCTCGAGTGTGCCCCAACTGCCAGCTGCCACAAACAATACTGTGGTGAGCATGTGATGACTCTCAATCCAATGATTAGTGTTCTCATATAAAGAGAAGAAGACACAGAGGTGTGAAGACATAGGCAGGTGATGAATTTCCAGGAGCCACCAAAAGCTGGAAAAGGCAGGGAATAATTCTTCACTGTCATGAAAACAGCACCAAAGGGATGGTGCTAAACCACTCATGAGAAATTTCCCCCATGATCCAATAACTCTAACCAGGCCCTACTTCCAATACTGGGAATTATAATCTGACATGAGATTTGGGAAGGGACACATATCCAAACTATAGCAAGTACTGAAGAATTGGTGGATCATATTTTAAGACCACCACGGTCAGGATACCTGTCTTGGGTCCCTTTCTGCAATTAGTTGTGTCATCTTGAAGGAGGACATTTACCTTGCTAGTCTTAGGTTTTTTGCAAAGAACATGAGGATATTGGGCTACATGGCTATCTAAGGATCTGTGATTCAATGTCCATACATCACCACAGCATTTAGGTATAGGGAAACTCTGATGTAAGAGTTGTTTTAGTTTTTCAGTGGTTATATTGTATTGAGATCCCTTCACACATGTCCAAGTCCATGTCCTTGTGGAGCTTATCTAGCTTGGCTGCAGTTTTAGTTCTATTTCAGAAATCCCCCTTAGTTCTGAAAGGGGCTGGGGAGGTTAGCTCCACTGCTGGACACAGGCTTGGTTGTTCTACCATCCCCTCCCTTGGGCTGCCCTGAACAAGGACTCAATCACAGAGTAGATTGCTCAGAATTTAAAGGTCATTCTTCAAAAGAATGTGGGGGAAAAGAGTAGCTGCTTTGGTGTTCCATTTAATCTCTTCTCCAAGGTCTACCTAAGAGAGCATAAAATTCCTCAAGTTAGGGAAGGGTAGGGACAAGAGTTGGAGGGATTTTGTCAGTACCTTTTATTTCCTCACTACAGCAGATGGGAGAGATGCTACTGCTTCTGCCTTATGATGCTAGAGGGACCAGGGAGGTCAGGGAGATTACTCCCTCACATCAAAACCTGGAACACAAGATGGGGAACTCTTACCAAGACCTAATGTATACCTGTAAGATGAAGCATGAACATGAAGTACCGCCTAAACTACCAAGAGCAGGTGGATCTACTTGGATGTGGATTCCAGAATCCACATGACAGGTTCTATGCATAGCCATGATATAGGCTCAGAATCGTTTCTATTTTTTTTCTAGTGGATGTTTGCGGGGCCCTCCTTCAGAGAGGGGTGATCAGAGGAGACAGGAAGAATAAACCACTAAGAAGTGCTGATCTTGTTTACAGAGGAATTTCTGAGTGTACTGGAGGAATCATAACCCAGGGAGACATCAGACAGACATCTCAGAAAAAGAACGCTAACCAAATCAAGAGGGTTTTTAGTGATCCTCTTCAATTTTCACTTGGATATATAATTGTATCATTGCAGGTTCATCTTTCTTTACATAAGAGATGAGTTTCAAATAAGTTTCTATGTAGAAATATTTTTCTAAATATATTTTATTTTAATGGGCAATGAAAAGTGCTTATTTTAAACATGCTTACTTGGCGCTGCTCTCACGACAGCAAGTGAGTTGGCTTGAGATCTTGTTGTTTAAAAGTGTGTGGCACCTCCACCTTTTCTTTCTTGCTCCTCCTCCTGCCATGTGACAGTGCCTGTTCCCATTTGCCTTCTGCCTTGATTGTAAGTTTCCTGAGGCCTCCCCAGAGGCTGAGCAGATACCAGTATTATGTTTCCTGTACAGCGTGTGGAACTGTGAATCAATTAATCCTTTGTTCTTTATAAATTGTCCAGTCTCTGTTACTTCTTTATAGCAATGTGAACTCTCTTATTGAGAAGGCATCTGTATCCCTTCTTGAATCTAGGCTCTGTGATTGAATGATCAATACAAAATGGCAGAATTGACACCATAGTAGGTTCCCAACCCAGAACTTTAAGAAACTGGGGGCTGCCACTTTCTGTCTCTTGAAACTCATAGTAATGGAGCCTAGCAACCATGCTGTGAGAAAGTCCAAGACCCTTGGATATGCTAATGTAGAGAGAAATCAAGTTCCTTAGTTTTCAGACCCCAGCTGCACTCCCAGGCAACAGCAAGTCCCAATTTATCAGCCATGTGAGCAAGACATTTTGGAAGTGGATCTTTCAGCTCCACTTCACCCAGCCCCACTTCACTTCAGCCGCAACTGGTACTGGCTACATGGAGCACAGATGGGCCTTCCCTGCTAACCTCTGTTCAAATTGCAGATTGGTGAGTTAAATAATGTTTACTTTTAGATATTTAATAGTTTTAAGCCACTAACTTTTGGGGTAATTTATTACACAGCAATAAATAACTAGAATACTTTCTGTCCAGTATGCTTCCTATTATACCGTCAACCAACATTATTTTGGGAATGAGAGATGGAGCCAGTAGGTGAAGTGCTACATCGGTGTTTCTCATGCTTAGCCAGATATCAGAGTAACCTGGAAAGCTTGTTAAAAATGCAAATATCCTGACTATTTCAGTATATCTTCGGTAGGTCCCAAAACCTGCATTTTTAAGAAGTGTTCCAATTGTCCAAGAATACCGTATTGTCACAGGTTAATTAAATTAGGGTTACTCTAATAGAAGAACAAGGTCATTGGCTAGAAATAGTTTGAGAAAACTACAACTGTCCTTCTGGTCTACCTTCTTTCATACCTTAATCATTTTGTAGTTTGCAAGAGAATGATATTCAGCAACCTAGAAAGAGGAACAAAATGTTACATTAATCCACTTAATCATATTAGCTAAACTCCATAGCTCTGGAGTTGAGAGGCCATTTGCCTTACAGGTCTGCCAGTCAAATTCTGCATGCTCAGGGCTGCCAGGCTACAACTCTGCCCTGGGTCCTCCACCTGTCACTTACTGTGGATAGATGCAGGGTGGTAGGAGCACATACCCAAGAACCAGACAAACCTGGGTTCAACGCCTGTGGGGCGAGGGGGCATCTTGTTAGGTGTGAGACCTTCAGCAAGTTAGCTTTCTAAATCTCTGATTACTCATCTGCAAGATGATAATAATCATGTTGCCTATCTCACAGGACTGCTGTGAGAATTAAATGACTTCTATACATTAAGTGCTCAATACAATGCCTGGCACACAGTAACAGCTCAATAGATGTGTACAACAAAAGAAAAATACACATCATTAGTGATGATACACGTCACCCACTACCTACGTTTATACCTGGAGTTGGGAAAATGAATAACATCAGTGGTAACCACACATTGATATGAACCAGAGTCAAATCACTAGGGCACATTTTAAAAACACAGATTTCTAGGCTCCAGTCTCACTGATTCTGGGTCTGTAGATGTACATGAGCCCAAGAATTTGTGCAAATAATTATAAGGAGTCGTTACGTTTGGGACCCAGTAGAGCACTCAGAGTTTTTTGCTTTGGACCATGCTGAAGACTTGTTCATCAAGATCTTCTGTAAAATATAGCTCCATTCCAGCATATTTCTGTGCATTTTATGCACCCCCAACTGCAATAATGAGGCTACCATGCTCCTTAACAGACTTGAATGACACAGGCCTCCATGAGTTAGTTCTGTTTTCAGCTTTCGAGAAGACTGATTCTCTAGTCTTTCCAGGACAAGGAGTGAGGAAAGCCCCAGGCAACTTGGCTGCCCTAATTTCTCCCAAAGCTTCACATTCACCACCTCCACACCCGACCCTGCTCTCTACCCACAGAATAAAAGTAGATGTCACTCCCAGAGATTTTAATTAATCATCTTTCTAATTTTTTTTCCTTTTGGGTTAGATTCCTAAGTGTCTATCATGTTGATAGCACACTAGGGAGTCTTTTGTTCTGAAAAGGTGAAAAATTGTACCCACAAAAAGAGTTCCCCATCCGATCAATTCTCTCTAACAACTCTATTGATTAGTTGCAGGCACATTTTTCATTTATTAATTATGAGGAAGATGTTTCAGGGATTCCTTAAAGTTAACTATTGTGATTTTTTTTTTAATACTGAGTTAACATTGACTGACTTGACTCAAACAGCTTAACAGGGCACAGAGTCTTAAAGCAGGTATTTGGAGTCTCAGAGCAGGAAGCTATTAAGTGCCTGTGAGCATAGGCAGTGGTCTGAATCTTCATTTGGGGCTGATTAATTGATTACTTGAAAGAAAACATGGCTTGTCCTTTTCAATAATGTGTTAGCATCAAAATATCATCCCATTATGATGTCCAGGCTGGTGATGGTTAATTAATTAATTGCTGACAGTTAAAAACAATCTTTGACCCAGGTAAGTCTTTCATTTATTAAAATCAATTTTGGTAATGGCTTTGCAAAGGGATTTGGGAACAGAGTCAGGAATCTTGGCCAGCTCCTCCTTTCCTCCCCCTCCTTCCCTTCTTCTCTCCCTCTTCTCCCCCTTCCCCATTCCTTTCCCTACCCCACCTTCATCCTCCATTTGGCTCCCCCTGACTCTGAGACTGGCAGGTGCCTACTAGCACCCCATTCAGCAGTGTGGGTCAGAGGCTTCCTGGGCTGTGCATACTCTGTGGGCTGCAGGCTGGCTTCCACCTCCTCTCCACGAGTTACTTAGCAGAAAACAATCTGACGGCAGACTTCCCTGCCAGCTTAATTCCCAAGGTTTCCTGAGGAAAAAGGCTGGGCTGCTCAGAAGAGAGGGAACCTGTACCAGGAAAACAAATTCTTGCTCTCCAGGCCTCAGCAGAATCCCTAATCCTGTTACCCACCATATTCTTGCTAGACAACATTCATGGCAAATAAGCCTAATCATGACAGAAAAAAATGCCTCCAGTAACACAACTTCATGGATGAACCAAGCACTGTGCTGGACACAAACATGAACAGGGGTCTACCCCTGCCCTCAGGGTGATTCCAGTCTACTGAATCAGTCTTTTTACAGTGCTAACAGAAGTGAGGAACACACAGGAGGAAAATTGGTGTGTATATTTGCCTGTTCTGATGCTCCTAAGAAAGACATACCTGAGACTGGGTAATTTATAAGGGAAAGAGATTTAATTGACTCACAGTTCCACATGGCTGGGGAGGACTCACAATCATGGTGGAAGCAAAGGAGGAGCAAAGTCACGTCTTACATGGCGCAGGCAAAGAGCTTAAGCAGGGGAACTCCCTTTATAAAACCATCAGATCTCATGAAACTTACTCATTATCACAAAAACAGCAGGAGAAAAACCCACCCCTGTGATTTAATTACCTCCCACTAGGTTCTTCCCACAACATGTGGGGATTATAGGAGCTAGAATTTAAGATGAGATTTGGATGGGAACACAGCCAAATCATATCATGGCGAGTGGATAAGGTTAGGACAAGAAGAGATACCCACCTCACCTCAGGTGCTTCAGAGGAAAAATGGATTTGAATCCAAGGCAAAAGGTTATAAAAGAAAGTATTTCTCCTGAGGAATAGGAGAGGGTAAAAATGAATCTGATTGCTGAATATGAACACCAGGGAAAATGAAAAGGGAGTAAGAGGCAAAACAAAATCAAGCCCCAAAATCCTTGTGGCCGTTCAGAGAGCTTACAGCGGAGTTTGAGGTTTTGAGGAGCCCTGGAGCAGAGTGGGCCAGGGGTTAGGGGTGGAGGTAGAGGGCTGGGTCAGAGGAGCTTGGAGTCCTAAAGAGTCAAACAGAATATAAAAAGCTTTGAGCCCTGGGTTTGATGTAAGAAGATAAAGGAGCAAGGGAGGAACACAGATTTGAGAAGATTGATGTAGGAATATGGGGCCACAAGCCTGCTCTAGGTTCTCTAGAAAGAATCAGCCTTCCCAGGACTGGGGAGAGCTCAGCAGAAGGGAGGCAGTGAGGGACACAGGGGGCATACATTCCAGGCTCCTCAAAAAATTTGCAAATGTGACCTTAATACTACTTACTGTTGTTAAGAAATTATGGAAATGAGGATAGGAAATTAACATATTGGCCAAAGTTCCTACTCTCAAATAAAAAGAAAGTGTAGATTCTGGAAACCATAAACTTGAACTCCCCTGGCAAGCATGCATAGGTTCTTGATAAAATTCCAGATCAAATTATTAAAAGGAAGATTGGAGGATTTTAGAAATGAATCCGGAAGTTCTTAGTAGTTAAAATAAAATTGCTAATAACAAGCCAAATGTACCACATTTCCTTTCTGATAGGGCTATAGGCTCATGTGTCAGAGGGATGACATAATTGTAGATCTTCTCTATTTTAGCAAAGCAAGTGAGCTGAGCTTGCCTGATATTCCTATGGGTAAATTTGTAAATTCTGGGTTGAACTTGTGCAGTTAGTTTGAATCCCTACCAATGAGGATTCTTACTGAAAGAAACTTGATTATTGAAGAACAGGAGAAATTTAGTTTAGAATTCTTTTCATAACCCTACCTTGTTCAAAGCTTTTTTTTTTTTTTTTTTTTTTTTTTAGCAAAGGAAGGTACAGGAAACAAGCTTATCAGATTTCTACATATGACTCACGTCTGGAAGAGATAGTTAACACAATGAAAGAACAAATCAATATTTAAAGTTATTCTGTTAGGTTGGATTATGGAAAAAAAACTAAGAGTGTAACAGGAATAAACATAAAAGTCTGAGTTTAAGTTAAAAATCAATAATAAAGGCGTAACATTGAGAATGTATGGCTTGGTAGCAGTTGACATAAAAAGAAGCTGGGAGTTTACCTAACCCTAAGAATACAACAGCATCATGTGACTGGTTAAGAAACTGATGCAGCATTAGACACTGTCTTAGTTTGGGCGCCCCTAAGGTAGAACTTGAAATAAGAATTCCAGTACAAATAATTACTTTGGAAGGTGAACCCAGGAAACCTCCTCACATATGGGATGGGGGAAGTGACACAGGGAAGGAGCCAAGAAAGGAGGAGCATCAAGTCAGTAGTGAGGAGGGTAACAGGAACAGGATGCTGCTGGGAAACTCTGAGCAGGATGTAGAGCATGAATTTCAGGGCTACCCCAGCTGAGTGGTGAAGGAGCTGGGGATTTATACTCTACCTTCCATTTAGTTACTGGCTAAAGGCTCCTTTGTAGAGCGTTGGCTCCTTGGCACTTCCAACTGTGCACGAAGCAGGTTCTGGCAGTCAGAGAAAGTCCTCAGACAAAAATATATAGGTGCTGGCAGTTAGAGATCAGCCTACCATGCACTAAAATGCTAAGGCTCAGGAAGGTAAGGGCTGGGAACCAGTGACATTACCTATAGTCTCTAAGAATTATATATAACAAACACATGTCTCTCCTGCTGGTCAACCGTTATCTGAGGAACCCTATTTAATTCTGGCTGCCACATTCAGGAGGAACATTGAAGAACCAGAGTTGAGGCCCAAGATTACAAAGGGTTTGAGGACCATGTCATGTGGAGAGGGAGCTAAGGAGACCCAGTTTGGGAAAGAAAAAACAAGGGCGGATGATATTTACATGATATCTCATCTTGGGTGTCTAACAGACATCTTCAACTTAACATGTCCAAATGGGAGTTCAATGTCCTCCCCTAAAGCTAGAATACCAGGTTTTAAATGATGGTGCATAAATATAGAAAATACACTAAGACCCCTACTGCTACTGCCCCTTCATCCTGCCATGGTCATACTCCTGTTCTACAGGGAGGATGTGAAAGGAGAACTGAGTAAATATGGAATACCGAAACACAAATGCCAAAAAGGTTAATATCTTTACACAGAATTGATTTTAAAGATGTGCTGGGTTTTGATACTGAAATAACTGATTGAAAGAATATACAAAACTTGGACAAATTCTTAATCTGAGACTGTAAAAGAATAACAAAAGGACCCGTTTTAAAAAGCTAAAGACAACGCCATGGATGAACAAATAAGAGATTATTTATGCTGGGTGCAGTGGCTTATGGCTGTAACCCCAGCACTTTGAGAAGCTGACGTGGGAGGATTGCTTGAACCCAGGAGTTCCAGACCAGTCTGGGTAACATGGTGAAGCCTTGTTTTTACAAAAAACAAAAAACAAAAATTATCTGGGTGTGGTGTCATATGGCTGCAGTCCCAGCTACTTGGGAGGCTGAGGCAGGAGGATTACTTGATCCCTGGGAGGTCAAGCTGCAGTGAGCCATAACCATGTCATTGCATTCCAGCCTGTGTGACAGAATAAGACCCTGTCTCAGAAAAAAAAAAAAAGAAAAAAGAGAGAGAGATTATTTATTACTTACATAAGCATATATTATATGATTAGATATTCCTACACATAAATAGATATATAGATTTATTTACCTGTTAATTATTCATTCATACAGATATACACACATTGCAAATTACAGCTGCATATGATAATACTGTGGTTTGATATTAATACCAATTCTTCCAAATTGGTGAAAATAAATTATGGCATTCCCATCTGATAGACCATTCAGTGGTGGAACTGCCTGTATGTTGATATGGAATTATCTTCAAGACTCAGCTTTCTCACAATGAACAGAGAATTCCTCTTGCCATGCTCGCTGGCACAGGGCTTCACTTGGTTTCAAGGCTGCCAGGGCTTGAGGGTCCTAATCTTCCTTGTGTTGCTCCAGGATCCTGGTCAGACTACTTATTAACCGTGTGGCTTGAAAAAAAATCTTATAACTTAACAGGATTCTAGTTTTCCCCAAAATGCTTATCTCATGCGCTTGCAGTAGAGAACAAGTAGGGATAGAAATGAGTTTTTGGAGCTTTGGGATTTTTCTTTTGAGTTGGCCTGGGGAAAATGAGAAGCCAAAGATATCTCTAAAGCTCTTGTAGAAAGGAACATTTGTTCTTCTTTTCATTTAATATTATTCTGTCTTGGAACAAAATACTTATTCCTATAATTCCTGCCTCCCTTGAGGAGATCATCCAGGAGGCAGTGACCTGGACCAATTGTAATGTGCAAATCAGAACAAAAGCAAGAGAACAATACAGAGAAACAAAGAAGACATCCACATCCAAGACATCAGGTTTGTACAGTTTAGGGCGGAAGCTGTGGCCAGAGCGCTCTGGGAATCCCAAGTTAGTGTGGAGGAGGGAAGCTGTCAGCTCTCATCTAGGCTGTTCTGAAACACTCCCCATGACAGTCAGGATCCCACAGCAAATTGAATAAGCAGAAAGACATGGTTTGACTGGCAGATACAAGGGATGTTTTCTAAAACTTACAGGGAACCGATAGGGTACAGAAAGGACACTTAAATGTTCGGCACTCAAAAACAAATTCAAATAGAATAGCTACCTGTAACATAAAAGAATTTATTTCTGAATAAATCTAAGAAATCAAAGTAAATGTTTGAGGCAGGATGAAAAACATTAGATCTGGTTCTGATGATGTAAGGATTTTAACAAGAGCTTCATTGGTTTATCTGTTGCTATCAGTACTTTCTAGAGAATGAGGTAGAGGCAAGATAGAACAATTTTGTCTGCTTTTTTGCCAAGTGGCTGCCTTGCAAGGACCTGGAATTCTAGGCAGTTTCAGTGCTCTGGGCTTTGTGGGATGCCGGTGAAAGAGTAACAATACCTTGTACCTGAACAAGTCTTTCCTGGTTGCAAAGCACTTTCTCATCAATTATCTTAGTTGAACTCAACATCACCATGAAAAATGTACTGTGAGGAAGCGGGTTCTGCAAAGTGAGGGACTGTTGGCATCTCTCAGTGAGAACTGGTGACCTGGAACACCTGTTTTCTTTTGTGTTTCTTAGTGCCATGCCACGCTACCTGTAAGACCCATTGCTCTTTTCCTTAAATAACTCACCCTTGACCTACCTTTATGTGTGCCAACTTTCATTCCTGAAGTTTCATTCTTTCAGCAAAGAGCTCTGGAGGCTCCATACCAAGATGAAAATACCTCTAGGAGGACGATCACATGGGTGACATTATCTGCCAGCGAGGATGAGTTTATCTAATAGGACCCTTGGGAGATGAAAGATAAGACAGATATGTTCTGAAACAAGAATGAAGGGAATATAAAAAACTGGACACAAAGCACTGTTAAAGACAGAAGGGAATCCAGGCAGTGTCCAGAGGAAACTCTGGGAGCCAGAGAACATCTTAAGGGCATGGAGTGACCCAGAGAAAATAAAGAGAAAGGCCCTAAGACAAATGTCACTTATACTATGGTTTTACTCTGAGAAGGTTTAAATCATATGAGTTGCGGTAGGTCTTGAGTTTCAAAATGGCAGGTTAGCTAAGAGAGGTGAAGCATTAGGCTTGGTTTAATTAGAAAAGAAAGAGAGAAGCTGGATGGAAAAAGATGTCTATAGAGGTCAGTTAGCATAGGAAAGAGCACCCAAGAGCTTGAAATCCAGGCAGGGAATAATATCCCAGGATCTGGAGGCAAGCCCTTCAGAGAGAGAGGAAAAAAACTTTACAACACACTTATGTGGAAGGTTGAGTATTAAGGCTGAGATGAGGGCCTAGCAGAGCGCACACTGAGCAGGTGAAGGTGAGTACACTGGCCGGATCCCTTGAAATGCCCCTGCAGCCTCCAGTTGCAGGAAGTCAGGAACCCAGGTTAAAGACTTGGGGAAATCAGTGAGCAGAGGCCTGATCTCTGTTGCATCTGAATTCCTTGCTATATTTTTTCGCAGGACTCCTTCAGGAGTTAGAAGCCTGGCTTGGAAAGAACAGGAAATTGAAGTTAAGTACAACATATACTTGGGCCTGCAATTTCACCGATTTTTTTTCTACAGATATTCTCATGCATGTGAGAAATGACATACATACAAGAATATTCAGTGTGGCATTGTTAGAAATGGCCTAAAGGTTCTTCAATAGAAGATGGCTAAGAGAAATCACTGCATACTCATGTAATAGAAAATTAAGCTGCGAAACTTCCTTGGTACTGATCTGAAACGTTCTTTAAGACAATTTCCTCAAAATAAGCAAACAAAGAATAATATATATAGTGAGCTACCATTTGTATTTCTTGTTGTTTTTTGTTTGGTTGTTTGTTTGAGACAGGGTCTTGCTCTGTGGCCCAGACTGGAGTGCACTGGCATGATTACAGCTTACTGCAGCCTTGACTTCCTGGGCTCAAGTGATCTTCCCAGCTCAGCCTCCTGAATGAGCTACAGGCTACAGGTGTGTGCCATCATGCACAGCTAATTTGTTTGTTTGTTATTGTTTTTTGGTAGAGATGGAGTTTCACTTTGTTGTCCAGGCTGGTCTCGAACTCCTGGGCTCAAATTATCTTTCTGCTTCAGTCTCCCAAAGTGCTTGGATTAAGGGGTGAACCCCTGCACCTGGCCTTGTATTTCTTTTTATGAAACATATCTGAGGAGCCTTCTGGGGAAGAGATCTGGGTGACTGAGTTCTAGGTTGGGAGGAAGGTATTCTCAATATACTCGTTTATAACCTTGGAGATTTGTACTGTGTATATGTATTAGCCACTAACAACAACAACAACCATAACAACAAAAAGGCCTGGAAGGATTAAATGACAGGGAGCAGGAACCTAAACCCAAAGAAATGATACCAGAATGAGAGGTTAGGCAGAGGCAGGTCAGTGGGGTGGGGCCTAATGTTGGGCCAGGGTATCTGTAGTTGTGAGTTCCCAGCCTGGTCCAGGGAAGTCAGAAAGGGTGAGGGATGGGTGGCTGGGCCCAGGAAGGGGTCACCTGAGAGAGTGAAGAGTTCAGAGAAGGGTCAGGTGGTCAGGCAGTTTCCCCAGTGTCCTCCTGGCCTTGAGCCTTAGTTCTTGAAGACAATTTTAAGGCCACTCAGTTTGGTGGTTCCATAATATCCCCCATGTAATGTAACTGTCAGAGTCAACCAGAACCCTTCTTTAAAAAATTCAGATCTGTGGCCCTATTCTAGATGCCCGAATCTAAAAGTCTTGGGGGTGAAATGGGGATTAGCATTCTTCCTGTGGATTCTGATGTTCAACCTGGTAGGAAACCACTGACCTTGCTCACCCATTTGTCTCATAGCCAAAGGGAATTTCCAAGAGAGATGAGGCTGGTGCAGTGCATGTTGTAAGCCCCAGATCAGCCAGGAGGTCATGAATCTGGAGAAGTACATGTAATGATGTCATCACGGTATACTGCAAGAAACACAGGCTTGGAGTCACAAGGGTCTGTGCTTGAACCCAGGTCTGCCATTTGCTACTTATGTCCTTGGAAATGACTTAATATTGCTATGCTTCAATCTCTTTATTTCTTACATGGATTTAATAACATCTACCCCATAGTTTAACATTTCAATTAGATAATGCATATGTAGTGGCCAGTGGTCATTATAATTATTGCTCTTCTGTTACTGCAGTCTCACAGGAAGGTAAGGACCTTGCCAAGAGATGAAGGACTGTCATCACAAGAAGAGCAAGAAACAAACCAGCTGACTTCTGCACCATTTATTAAAGGCCAGCATCAAACTCTCAGGGGAGTGTGAGCAAAAAGTGGGCCTGGCCTGGGATCAGTTTTCTGTGAGAACCCTAAGCCTGTGAGTGCCCAGGCCACTTAGATCCCTGACCTAGTGAACATTTAGTGCTTAATCACCCTCAAAATGTACCATTTTATGCTTGCAGTAGGATTGTCTTGGGCTTATGCAATAAGCCACATTGGAAAGAAAATAGACCAGTTCTGGATCTCTGGAGGACTAAGAGAGGTCTGTGCTTTTTACTGTATTTAACTGGGCCCCTGATCAGATTGCTTTTCTGGGATTACAGAATGGAAGCTTGAGATATTCATTTGATCTCTTTCCCCTCAGCGTGCTTAACTCCATTAATGACAAAAGAAGCACTTTCCCAACACATTTAATGGGCTCAGGCTCATAAAGAATCATCCCAAGTTCTCATAATGCCTGGCTGGCTGAGATGCTAAAGTACAGAAAACTTTAAGTCTAGAGAGGTTTAGAAGCTCATCTTGGCCCCTTGTTCTTAAGCAGAGCCTAATTTTACCCAGAGGCCAGGCCAAAAGCACGAATTTCTTCATATTTGGAACTTTGGGCAGAGGTTTTATGTGAAGTGTGGCTTTTGGGTTGCTGCAGCTGTGTTTGAAAAAAATTCTTATTTCTATTTTTGCAGTGGCTGCAGAGAGTGACCAATGACTGAGAAGCTCCCTAAATCTGACACTACATCTAACTGTTGCATCTGAATTCCTTGCTATATTTTTTCCCAGGACTCCTTCACGTTAGCTTTATTTATTTTTTTCCAGAATGTGAATTTCATAGGTTTGGTGCCTCTATATCTTACAAGAGGTGTGGAGAAAAATAGGCAAATAAATGCACAGAGATAAGGTGAAAAACTCACCAGAGGCACAGACAAGCAGTCCTTCCACGGAGGAGGATGGATGCAAGTTGGGACTGAGCTAGCCCTTGATGGTTAAGCCTCTTCCCCTTTTCATGCAGTGGGGGAAACTGAGGTCTAGAGAGGTAGGAGATTCCATAGCTAGTCAAGTACCAAAATCCAAGTGTTCAGATATGATTAGTTTTGGCAATGTCAGGAAGAAAGGACTAAACAGGGGAAAGGAGATTTGCAGCTAAAAAGTTAGTGCTAAGTTTGTTGGCAGATTTGCCTCTAGAATTTTTTTGAAAAGTAATTTCTAAACTATTACTATATAAGTGAATTAATTTCTATTTCTGTGTAATACGTGAGCCCAAAACTAAACAGCTTAAAACAGCAAACAATTGTTATCACCCAGTTTCTGTGGAACTGCAATCTGAGCATGGCTTAGGTAGAAGCCTCTGGCTCAAGATATCTCACAAGACTGCAATCGAGAAGCCATCAGGGGCTGTGGTGTCACCCGAAGGCTCACCTTGGGAAGGACCTACTTGCAACTTCATCCATGTGTTTCTTGGCAAGATTCAGTTCCTTGTGGGCTATTGGACTAAGGGTCTTATTGCCTTGCTGGCTGTTGTCCAGGTGACCCTACGGTTTCTTGTCTTGGAGGCCTCTTCATAGAGCAGCTTGCAACATGGCAGTGGGCTTCCCTCAAAGCAAGTGAGAGGGCAAGAGAGAGTGCACAGTCTTTTTATATACATATCAAAAGTGGCATCCCATCAACTCTACTGCATTCTATTCTCTAGAAGCAAGTGACTAGATCCAGCCCCCACACAAGGGGCGGGGGCACAAGGGCATGCATACCAAGAGGAGAGATCACTGGGACCATCTTGTAGACTGCCTATTGGACATTTGTTTGGGGTAGAAAATCAGAAACTGATATACTACACTTCATAGACAACTTCACCATGAAGATCTTAACTATTAAACACACCTTCTTGTACCCTTTTTCTATAAAAATATGTAGTTTTTAAAATAATTCAAACTACATATACTATGATTACCTGCTCTGTTAACTTGGAAATATTTCATGATTGGTGTCAATAAACCTTGTTCTACTACATCACTTTTAATGGCTGAACCTATTTAATCATATATTCCATCATATGAACTTATTCCACAAATAACTCAGCCACCCCTACTCCAGCCTTGCATTTAATTGTGTCAAATCAATGTCACAATCATGAAAAATTGTGCCAGGCATTTAATGTGCTAAAGTGCAGCAAATCTCAGCAAGCTCTGTGCCTTCCAGCAAGTCCCTGGGGCTCAGCCTGTAGGTCTCTGACATGAAGGGTTTGAATAGATGGCCACTAAGGTCCCTTGAGAGACCAGAAAGCCTATCCCCTGGAAGTGATGATTCCTCAGAGATGCTACCCAATTCACTGGAACCAGGAGTTTAGCAGCTGTCTAGGATGGCTTTGCTGAGTTTGAGATCTCTGGATCCTTCTATGTCTGTGTAAATATATACCTGAATATATAGAACTTCCTTATTTATTACTTTTACAAAAAAATGCTGTAACACTTTTCCATGGTTTGATTTCTTTTCTTTTAAAAAATATTGTGGGCATCTTTCGGGGACAGCTTAGAAATATCTGCCCAAACTTCCTAACTACTGTCTGATATTTTTGTAGAAAGATGTGCTATCAGCTGGGCACAGTGGCTCACACCTATAATCCCAGCACTTTAGGAGGCCAAGATGGGTGAATTACCTGAAGTCAGGAGTTCGAGACCAGCCTGGCCAACATGGTGAAACCCCATCTCTACTAAAAATACAAAAATTATCCAGGTGTGGTAGCACATGCCTGAAATCCCAGCTACTCAGAAGGCTGAGGCAGGAGAATTGCTTGAGTCTGGGAGACGGAGGTTGCAGTGTGTCAAAATCGTACCACTGCACCCCTGCTTGGCAGACAGAGTAAAACTCTGTCTCAAAAGACAAAAAAAAAAAAAAAAAAAAAAAAGGAAGAAGAAGATGCACTTTTGCTTATTTAACTGGTCTCTATTTAGCTGCTTATTTAGCTGGTGAACATTTAGAATGTTTACATATCTTTTCTCTCTCAAGTCTGCTGTGACCACTTACATGCATATAACTTCTTGTACTTGTGAGATATCTTCTATAGTAGAAATGTTTAGAAATGAAATTATTGGCTCCAAAGGTATGCAGTTTTTTAAACTTTAAGTGATCCCAATTTGTCTAATCTCTCCCAAGTCTTTGGCGACACTATATATCTTTTTTATCTTTGCCAATACTACCTTGCTATAGATTTAATTTGCCTTCAACATATTGGTGGGATTATTCATGTTATGTCTGGACTGGTAATTTACATATTTTCTTCTGAGAAGTGCCTGTTTTTGTCCTTTGATTAATATCTTCAAAGAAAAGAACAGCATACTTACCAGGGTGGCAGCCTTAGACAATATCAAATTGTTAAAAGAGAAAAACCCTTTGGATTCCATCTTATTTTCAGTGGTCCTCTCTGCCTATATCTCTTTTACTTCTTTTCGTGTTGTAAGAATAAGAGAGTATGTGATCCGTCTGCAGAAATGACACTAGGTTTTTGTGGGAAACCCATCGCAGAAAGGGACTAAAAGAATTAGGTGAGCATGCAGTTCCAGGGCTAGACTTCTTGAAACTGCCTCTTAGTGGAGAGGGGTCAGCAGGCTCTTTGTTGGCCACATAAAGCTCTTTCAGCTGCCCACACTCCCATGCTGTATTCTGTCACAAGAATGTCTCTATGCTTTGTTCTGTGGCTAAGCTGTAGGGTGTGGTTAGATAAAGACACAAATCATAGAATATTAGAGCTGGAAGTAGCTTTTGAGAGGTAGGAGTTCATAGGAGAGAGAAATGTGGCCTAGAAAGGGGAAGTGCCCAAGGTCTGTGCCCAGGGCTCCTGATTTTTGACACTCTCTAGTGCACCCCCACTGAAGCCCCACAACACAGCAGCTGTGGAAAATGACCCCAGGATGACACTGTTCTTGGTAGATGCCCTCATGAGTGGTTAGCTGTAGGCCCGAGGCTTAACCTCTCCACCTGACTCTTCTTGCTCTTCCCTTTGAGAACGGGCAGGGAAGCCCTTTCCAGGAAGAGGATCTTTATCCTGAGACCTGAAGGAACCACAATGCAAAGAAGGAGGAAAAGGGTTCAGGGCAGAGGAATCTGCACGTGTAAAGGCCCTGAGGTAGGGGGAGTTTGCTGTGTGGAGGAACAGAAAGGAGACCAGTACAGTGAGAGCAAAGGAGAGAGAGAAGGATGCTGGCTCATATGCAGTAGGCCTTGGTGAAGAGCTTGTGTCAAGTGCAGTGGAATGCCATTAGCAGGGTCAAAGCAGGAGAAGCCATATTGTGATTTGTCTTGAGTGGCAAAAGTGGAAGCATGGGGAGGATGCAGAAGTCTCCTGCAGGTGGGAGATGATGAAGGAATACTGGTAATTGCCAACCTATAGTGAGTGTTAATAGGAACAGGAACTTTGATACTCTTAGCATAAAAAACTGTTCTAAGAGCTTTTGTGAGAATTAACACACGTTATTCTCACAGCGATCCTATGGATAAGAAAAAAAAAATGGAGTTCTATTAGATAGAAGTGGGAACTGAGGCACAGAGAAATTAAATTTTTTTCCCAACGTCACACAGCTAGTAAGTGACAGAGTCAGGATTGGAATCTGAGCAGTCTGGTTGCAGTGTTTTTAACCACAGCTCCATCCTGCCTCCTGGCTTCACAGCAGAATGCAGGGACAGGCCCAGCATACAGGTGCTGACTCAGAATGTCACAAAATCTCAAGGGCATCAGGGAAATGAGAGAAAAATAGGAAGAAAGAGAGAGAAATACAGAGATGGCTGGCTTTGCTGAGACTGTCCCTGTAGAGAACACAAAGATACCAAGATAAAGGGGCTTTGTAGGAATGCTCCATTCATGTAAGTGAATTGCAGTGTCTACTGCAAATTGGGCATTTAACTTCACGGCACATTGCAGAAGGTGCCCATCTATAGGCAATATAGTGGAAATCAGCAATTTTAGTTCAATTCCTGGCTTAGCTAACTAGTTTTATGACTTTAGGCAAGTCATCTCTTCTCTCTGGAAATAAAATTGTAGGGCCAGATGAGGGTGAGTAAATATACAGCACATAATGCCAGTCTTGCACCTGTGGCAGAAGATACTAGTCATCAATGACTGCCCTCTCTGTGACCAGTCTGCACTGCAGCCTCAGGATCCTAAACCTGGCTCTCCAGGTAGATTCTGCCAGTTGGTTGGTTGGCCCATAGCTCCTGTCCACTGCCAACATTCCATGATTGCTGGCTTGGCCTCGTTTACTGTCTCCATAAGAAGCTGGGATTATTTAACCTGCAGGGGAGATAGTGGAAGCCAAGAGTGGAAAGGGCTGTTACACAGGACACAGAACAGATATGCTCCTTCTGCCCTCAAAAGCCCAGCTCTTTTGGCCAAAATGTGACTAAGTGCCAACGGATCTGTAAAAAAAAAACCCAAGGGTCCTTTCAATGGGGTAACTTCTAACATGGGTTCCCATCACCTCCAAGGGGAAGATATTTTTATTCTCCTTGCTTTCCTGGGTCTGAAGTTGCCATAGAGGGGAATAAATATGTTTATTTCTTAGCCAAGAATGTGGCCCCATGAGCGGTGGCTAGTCTCAGGAGATGGCTGGATTCCCTTAGTCTCAGAGTTTTAAAATTTGTGACCTGATAACCAAGGGCACAGTTGTTGCCAGCTGCTGGGAACAGTGCCTCTTGCTTGTGTCCAGATTCCTTACCCTCTTCAGTCAGCTCCTTGGTTTGTTCTTGGAAATTTCTGAGGAGGGTGCAGCCATGACTGTGAGAGCAGAAGCAGACACCTGCAGTGCTCAGGGAAGACTGGGTTTCCATATCTCTGTCCCAGGCTCTTGAGCACAGTGTATCCTGTGAGATTCTAGCCCTTGGTTCTGTCAGTCTGCAAGGTCAGGGCAGGCACCCTGTGAGTACCAGAGCAATGGGGCAGAAGGCAGAGAGAATAGGAGAATTTCTTTCAAGACCACTACGGAGATTAGAGACCCCATCACATCCTGGATCAAATGGAACTGGGAAGTGTAATGCTGATAATAAATAGGGGAAGGGGCCGGGTGCGGTGGCTCAAACCTGTAATCCCAGCACTTTGGGAGGCCGAGGTGGGTGGATTGCAAGGTCAAGAGATCGAGACCATCCTGGTCAATATGGTGAAACCCCGTCTCTACTAAAAATACAAAAAAGTAGCTGGGCATGGTGGCACATGCCTGTAATCCGAGCTACTCAGGAGGCTGAGGCAGGAGAATTGCCTGAACCCAGGAGGCAGAGGTTGCGGTGAGCCGAGATCGTGCCATTGCACTCCAGCCTGGGTAACAAGAGTGAAACTCCATCTCAAAAAATAAATAAATAAATAAATAAATAAATAAATAGGGGAAGGCCCAGGAGAAGGAAGCAAAAGACCACCAGAGGTGAAGGTAGAGCATGGATTCTGGGTCAGAGGGACCAACATGACCAGCTGGACAGAAGGCAAAAAGAAGCAGGGTTCTGAGGCTGACCATGAGCTGAAGATGGCTTTCTCACCATGGGCATGAAAATGGTAGTAGCTGGACAGATAGCCAGGCTAGGAAGGCCAAGTAGGGACCAAGGAAAGCAGGCTTGATCCAGGCCCAGAGATAGGAGGGAGTCTGGGAGACTGAAGGTTGGTGGTCAGGGTAGGAGCAGGTGAGCAGGCAGAGAAACCAGGTAAGCAGAGGGTGAGTCAAGGCCAAGAGTTAGGAATCAAGCTACCATGTAGGTGTGTAGGTGGGAGGTGGCAGGATATCTCTGGTGAGAGGCAGTTTCCAACCCAGAGAAAAAACACTGCATGCTTCCTCCTGGGATGGGACAAACTCCTGGGAAGAGGGAATCCAAGCCTGCAGGAGACAGGAAAGCTGGGGAGGTAAATGCCTACCCAGCCTGAGTGGGGTGCTGGGCCAGAGATAGGAGAAGATTCTGGCTGCAGTGGTTTGGGGAGGGGATCTTAACTGCTTTGCGATGGCTCACTCTTCAAACCTTCATAGGAGGACTGTAGATTTCAATCAATTTGTATAACATTGGCCACAAAGTAATGCCACATTGGTGTCTTTCAGATCAAACCTGAGTGGCTCAAACACAAGGGGGTAGCACTGGGTATAACTTTTTGAGAGAAATAGGTGAGAAGCATGGTGTAACATCAGGTTAATACCAAAGAAATAGGGAGTGTACACTGAAGCAAGTAAGAAGTTTGTCTTGAGATTATGCAAGAGCTTGGATAGAATCAAAGTGTTCCAACTCAAAAGCAAATGGAAAATCCCTCAATAGCATGTCACAGCAGCAGCTTATAGAGACATTTATAAATTATATGTAAATAACCTGTTGCCAATTGCCCTGTACTAATTGCTAGCTGTCAGTGTTGAGTCTTCAAATCACTTCAAGTTTGTTGCCAAAAAGCTCTGCAAAAACTCAGTTTACAAGAGTGACACAAACACAGCAAGATTGACAACCATTAGAATGAGGCAACAGAATCAATGCACTAGAGTGTGGGGAGGAAAGAGACTCAACAGGCTTCTTGGCCCCTCCTAACTTGGGTTGTCTGAAAATATAGAGCAGCAAACTCAGTGGTTCTCAACCTTGGCTGCACATTGCAGTCACTTGGGCAGTTTTATTGTCTGGGTTCCCAGAGATTCTGATTTAATTGTTCTGGGATGGGAGGGTTTTAAAAAATTATTATTTTTAATTAACACATAGTAATTGTACATATATATAGGGTGCAGAGTGACATTTCAACACATGCATACAATGTGTAATGATCGAATTAGGGTAATTAGCATATTCATCACCTCAAACATTTTTCCACTAGTTTTATAGTTTGGGGGTCTTACATTTAAGTCTTTAATACATATTGAGTTGATTTTTGTATATGGTGAGAGATGGGGGTCTAATTTCATTCTTCTGCATATGAATATTCAGTTTTCCCACCACCTTTTATTGAAGAGACTATCTTTTCCCCAGTGTATAATATGTTCTTGGCAACTTTGTTGAAAATCAATTGGCTATAGATATGTGGATTTATTTCTGGGTTCTCTATTCCATTCCATTGGCCGATGAGTCTGTTTTTGTGCCAGTATCATGCTGTTTTAGTTACTTACAACTGATTAAATTTCTTCTTAGAGTTTTTTTTTTTAACTATTGTAAATGGAATTGCTTTCTTAATTTCTTTCTTTTTCAGCTAGCTCACTATCGGTGTACAGAAATGTTAATGATTTGTGTATATTGATTTTGTATCCTGCAACTTTACTGAATTTGCTCATCAGTTCTAAGGGTTTTTGGTGGAGTCTTTAGATTTTTCTCTATATAATATCATGTCTTCTGCAAACAGGGACAATTTGACTTTCTCCTTTCCAACTTGGATGCCTTTTATTTCTTTCTCCTGCCTAATTGCTCAACTAAGACTTCCAGTACTACATTGAACAACATGATAAAAGTGAACATCCTTGTCTTGTTCCAGTTCTTAGAGAAAAAGCCTTCAACTTTTCCCCATTCATTAAGATGTCAGCCACGAGACTGTCATATCTGGCCTTTATTGTGTTGAGGAATAATTCTTCTATACCTAATTTGTTGATAGCTTTTATAATAAAGGGATGTTAAATTGTATCAAATGCTTTTCATGCATCTATTGACATAGTCACATGTATTTTGTTCTTCAATGTATTGATGTGATGATTTGCATATGATGAATCATCCTTGAATCCCTGGGTTAAATTCTGCTTCGTCATACCGTATAATCTTTTTGAGGTGCTGTTGAATTTTGTTTGCTAGTATTTTGCTGAGGATTTTTGCATCTGTCTTTATCAGGGACATTGGCTTGTAGTTTACTTTTTTTTGTTGTTGTTGTTTCCTTCTCTGGTTTTGGTATCAGGGCAATGCTGGCCTCAAAGAACGAGTTTGGAAAAGTTCCTTCCCCTTCAATTTTTTCTTGAAATAGTCTAAGAAGAGCTGATGTTTGTTTTTTAAAAAATTTTGGCAGAATTCTGTGTGAAACCATCCAGTCTTGAGCTTTTTGTTGTTATTGGGAGAGTTTCTGTTACTGATTGAATCTTGCTCCTCATTATTGGTCGGGTCAGGTTCTCTGTTTCTTCCTTGTTTAATTTTTGTAGGTTGTATGTGTCCAGATATTTATCCATTTTCATAAGGTTTTTAAATTTTTTGGCATATAATAATTTCTAATGATTCTTTGCATTTCTGCAGTATCACTAGTATCATTACTTTTTTCATGACTGATTTTATTTATTTGGACCTTCTTTTGTTTCTAGTCTAGCTAATGGTTTGTCAATTTTCTTTTATTTTTTCAAAAAACTGATTTTTGTTAATATTTTATATATTTTTGGTCTCTATTGAGACTAAAAATGTTTTGATCTTGATTAATGCTTTCCTCCTACTAATTTTGAGTTTGTTTTGTTTTTGTTTTTCTGGTTCCTTGAGGTGCATTGTTAGGCTGTTTATTGAAATCTTCCTATTGTTTTGATATAGGCGTTTATTGCTATAAACTTCCCTCTTAGTGCTGCTTTTGCTTTATCTTATAGGTTGTGGTTGTGTTTCTGTTTTCATTTGTTTCAAGATATTTTAGGGCCAGGCACGGTGACTTACACCTGTAATCCCAGCACTTTGGGAGGCCAAGGCAGGCAGATCACCTGAGGTTAGGAGTTCAAGACCAACCTGGCCAACATGACAATATCTCATCTCTACTAAAACTAAAAAATTAGCAGGGCATGGTGGTGAGTGCCAGTAATCACAACTACTCAGGAGGCTGAGGCAGGAAAATCATTTGAACCCAGGAGGTGGAAGTTGCAGTGAGTCAAGACTGTACCACTGCACTCCAGCCTGGGTGACAGAGCGAGACTCTGTCTCAAAAAATAGATATATTTTAAACTTTTCTTCATAATTTTTACTTGATCTATTAGTCATTCAGGAGCATGTTGTTTAATTCACATGTATTTGCACAGTTTCCAAAGTTCCTCTTGTTGTTGATTTCCAGTTTTATTTCATTGTTGTCTGAAAAGATAGTTGATAAGATTTCAATTTTTAAAAATTTGCTAAGATGTGTTTTATGGCCTAACATGTGTCTATTCTGGAAGATATTCAATTTGCTAATGAGAAGAATGTATATTTTGCAGCTATTAGATGAAATGCTCTATAACTGTCTGTTAGGTCAATTTAGTCTATAGTGCAATTTAAGTCTACAGAAAGTGAAGTGTTGAAGTTCTCAACTATTATTATACTGGAATATCTCTCTCTCTTCAGTTCTAATAATATTTACTTTATATATCTGAGTGCACCAGTGTAAAGTACATATATATTTACAATTGCTATATTTTTCTACAGAATTAATGTCTTTGTTGTGATATAATGACTTTCTTTGTTTTTACAGCTTTTTACTTAAAGTATATTTTATCTTTAACTCTGAAACTGTATTGACTTAAAGTGTATTTTATCTATAGCAGAAGCATAGCTACTTCTGCTCATTCTTGGCTCTTGTTTGCATGGAATATCTTTTTTAATCCCCTCACTTTCAGTCTAAATGTGTCTTTATAGGTGAAGTGAGTTTCTTTTAAGCAGCATATAGTTGGCATTTTTAATTCATTCAGTCCGTCTTTATCTTTAAACTGTGAAATTTAAACATTTACATTCAAACTATTAATTGATAAGAACTTACTTTTGTCATTTTATTAATTGTTGTTTTATATATTGTTTGTCCTTTTATTCCTTTTAATATTTATCTCTCCCATTGGTGTTTTTTTCTTCTACCTTTTTTTTTTTTAAGACAGGGCCTCTCTCTGTCACCTGACTGAAGTGCAGTGGCATGATCATGGCTCACTGCAACCTCAATCTCCTGTGCTCAAGTGATCCTATCACCTCAGCCTCCCAAGAAGCTGGAACTACAGGCATGTGCTACCATACCTAGCTAATTTCTGTATTTTTTGTTGAGCTGAGGTTTTACTATGTTGTACAGGCTGGTCTTGAACACCTGGACTCAAGCAATCCTCCTATCTCAGCCTCACAAAGTGCTGGGACTAAAGGCATGAGTCACTGTGCTTGGCCAAGTTGGTGGTTTTCTATAGGGATAAGGTTTGATTCCTTTTTCCTTTCTCATTTGTATATCTGCTCTGCCAGTGAATTTTATTCTTCAGTATGTTTTCATGATGGTAGTCCTCATCTTTGCATTCATATGTGTTACTTTTGTCAGCATTTTTTGTAACACCAGTCTAGTATTGATAAATTTCCTCCAGTTTTGCTTTTCTGAGAAAAAAAACCTGTCGGTCAAGAATGCTATACACAGTAAAGCTATCTCTCATAAATGTCTGAGAAAGACTTTATTCCATGCAAAGCAATGCAGATAGACGGACTCCAGGCAGCTCCTTATACTGTGGTAAGGGCCTGCAATGACCATGGGGCTTTACTGTAGCTAGGATTATAGGCATCTGTGAATCAATGGGGAACACTGAGAGTCTCCCACTTACATTTTCCCTGCAAAGTGGTGTCCCTTTTGGCTCTGAGTTTATTCCCACCAGATGCTTTGCCTCTCTCTCTATGCTACCATCTAGAGTTCTCATGTTTCTGAGAATCTTTGCCACTTTTCTTGTTGAATTCCAGTGTTCTCCCTTAGACACTTCACTAAAAGTACAGTTGTCTGTTATTCTGGTTCTTCTTTGTGGAGGAGGCAAGTATTGGGCACCTCTAGTCAGTCATCTTGATGGGGTAAGAGTTTTAAAAGCTCCCAGGTGACTACAATGAGCAATCGAGTTTGAAAACCACTGAGCCAACTGCAAGGCATTGACTTGGTTTGGGTAGGGTGAAGAGATTTCCTTTTGCAAACTACCAAGTCTGAGGAGCACCATTCAAAACCCTGCTACTTTAGGGAGGACTGCTTATCAGCAGTAGCAATTGATTGGAATCAAGCATGGGAGAATTTCAGCTAAGTGGATGCCTGCCCCTTGACTTGGAAGATGAACAGCCCTCTCAGAAGGCACCTCCCATCAGCATCCTATCCCTTGAATAATTCAAAAGTGAACTTAAAGTCATTTCAGGAAAATATGTACCACCTACCTTGTATCAGCATGGATTGTATCAAATCACCAAATGGACCTTCCCCACTTCTCTTTTTTATTTTTTTTTATGGAGAAATTCAGTTCCTCTATAGCCAAATGTTACTGATGAAGTTTGTCCATGCCCCTAGCTTTTCAATTTCTTATTCTTCTGCTCCCATTTTTGGAGTTTCAAGGGCCACTAACTGGCCTTAGGAAGCTACTCCTCACTCTGACCTCACCTCCCCAGATGGCATAGCAGATGGCAGTTTTTCTCTTGGGTCATCAAGATTTAATTGTCCCATGTCAAAATTCTTCAGAGTCCTGATATATGATGTCAAATTGATAGGTTGGGGCATGATGGAAGCTTAGTGAGTTAAATATGGCTCATCATCTTCTGAGGATCAGATGCTTCACAAAAGGATGAAACTAATTAAGGTCCAGGCAGTGGGACAGGACGGGATAGGGAGTAGGAAGAGACAAGCAAGTCTTTTTAACATGACTCAGATCTCACAAGTGGTTTAATTTGCCCAAGATCAGCAAGAAGAAATGAAGGAAGGAGAAATGGGGAAAAAGTGTGTGTATGGGGACTTGGGGTGGGAGGGAATGATACTGGAAAGGGATGATGCTGGAAGGAAATTTTAGGCTGTGGTTGGAATTTCTTGGTTCCTTTGAGAGAAAATTGTTCAACCATTTCCTATAGAAGTATAAAGCATACAATCAATCTACAAATATAGAAGCTGATATGGGAAATGAGATCCCCAAAGAAATACAAATTTGGGATCTTGGAATGATTTTGTGTGTGTGTGTGGGTGGGTGGGTGTGTGTGCATGCACACATGCACACACACATGTTTGAGCAAAGATGTCTTCTATACTAAAATATTTTCAGAATAATCAGGACAAAAATTGCCAAATTCTTAAGGTATATTAGGAAAATTTAACTTATCTTGATTCATTTTCTTAAAGGAAGAGAACTAGAGATTTAAAACTGGGAGCAAAACTATAATCTTAACCAAAAGTTGATGGTGAAGAAGAAAGAAGAAAGCGAGAAAGAACCTTTAAAAAGCGAATTTCTATAAACTGAAGGAATTCATGAAGAAGTTTCTCACTACCTAATGGAAGGAAAAAATCAGGTGGGTAAAGAAATATGGGGGGAAAACAGGGCCCTTTAAATATGCAGCTCAGGAGACTTGAGAAATTCTGGAACCTAGAAAAGATGGGAATGGAAGAGACATGGAGATGTATTCAGGGATTTACAAAAGGAGGAGGTGAGAATGGGTGGGGCAGGAAAGGAGAGGGAGAAAGGGGAAGAAAAGGAAAAATCACAGAGGAACAAAGAAGTGGCCTCATCTTGTGGACACAAGAGCAGAAAGGTTAGACAGGCTTTTACAAAATTTTACCATAAGCATTCTTCATTTCCATTACACAAAAGAAAAATACCATTCCCGATGGACAAAGAGGGCAAGCAGGTAGCAGAAGGATTCAAAGGAGCAGAGGTTTTAATGTGTAGTTTTACATCCATCTTTACTAAAAGATGCTGCATTTTGATATAAGGTCTGTGGGTTACAATCAGAAAGCAACCACAAGCAGACATTTTCTCTCATATAGAACCAGTTCCCAATAATTCTCAAGATTTCTGATCCCCTTTCAGCCAACCAGTGGTAGATGAGTACAGGAGAACGCTGCTTTTTTGAGGCTTTCCCTTGTTTTTTGCCCTTGGGCTTGTTTTGCAGGCATGGAGTCTCACCCCATGAGTCCTGGCCAGGGCCAGTATACTTGAAATAGGCCAGGATGTTCTTTGCAAAAAGCTGCCTGAAACGAAACCCACAAGGACTCATAGCACTCAATCTGAATGGACCTGGAGAATTGTCAGGGACCATTGGGGAGAAACCAGCAATTATTCTGAGCCTTCACATGGAAGGGGCGTTGCCTCAGGAGCTTCACAAAGAGCAAACACGATGCACTTCTTTTAGGAAGCAGAAAACGATGACCACATTCCTTATAGCCTGATAAGCTTAACCTGGCTTCTGGGGAAGATGCTAGAACAAATCATCAAGCAATCAATGTGCAGTCAAGCAGAAGGGGGCAAGGCCCAGGGAGCTTATGAACATAGCCGTGTAAAGAGTAAATCAAGTCGGACCAATTTAATTTCTTTCTATGATAGAGTGACAGGCCATGTAGATAAGGTGGAAGCAATAGATGTAATCGACCTGAGGCCTCAGCAAGGCAGTTGCTTCTGTCCCACGTGACGGGCTAAGTGACAAGCTGGCTTGCTGTGGTTCAGGCCAGGGGCCAGCAACCCCAGAGCTTACAAGATGGCCATGGATTCAGCCCCTGCCATGTGCTTCTCCTTGTTGCTCCACTGCCTCAGTGAGCTGATGTTCATGGTAACACATTTCTATTTAACAAATCTGTGTTTGTGCCTACTTAGAGTTTGTTCACCATTGGGACTTAATAAGTGTTGCTCAGATGAATGAATGAAAGCTTAGGCATATGAGCAGCAATGTTTGGAGACTGGAACAAGGAAGCTTAACTCCAATTTACCCCCTCCATTGCAAACAGACAACCAGCAAATACTCAGTAATTTGCTCCTTCATCCATACAAATGCCAGAATCCAGTTTTGTGTTTATACCATACTAAGACTGGGTGTGTGCAGAGATGAAGGCAGGATCTGCCTCCTAACATTTGCATGTTCTCAGAATAAACAGAGAGAGAGAGAGAGGGAGAGAGAGAAAGAGAGAAAGAGAGAGAGAGCCAAAAGGAAGAGATGTTTTTAGATTACCCATTTTTATCTGTAGTGTAGATGATAGATCATAACGAAGTCACAGAAAACAGACTAGTGCAATGAAGACACATGAAACAAGACTCAAGAATGACACTGAACTACTCAGGCACAAGATTGGTCTTTGTCCAGATTGTAGGTCAGGCTAGACCCCCAGATGGTGAGAGAAGCCACATGGCTTCAATGAATGGCAGAAGGCAAATCCATCTAGCCAGGAAGCCAATGCTCTTCAGTGCCCCCACAGAGCAGACCTTATGTGGTTTTCAGTCTCATTTCTTAGGAAGCATGAGGAAAAACTGGAGTGAGTATAGGAAAAAAAATGACTGAAATTATTAAATGGATGGGGAAATATTTTGAGACATGAGAGAAATAGCAAAAGCAGTTAAACTAAAGAGAAGGCTATCAGGTATGACAAATTTTGTCAAGGACAAAGAAATGGTAAGGGAACCACAGATGATTATTCTCTATCTTCCCTCTCAGTAAGAGGAAAGGAGATGAAATATTTTATTTTAAAAAGTGTTTTTTGTTTCAAAATAACACACATACACACACACACACACACAAACACTTGAAAATTAAAGAATGCTAAAAGATTCAAAAACAATATTCCCCTGTTTTGACTGTTCTAAAGTCCTGCTCCCAGGGTAGATACTTTTTTAAACTTTTAGCTGTTTATTTAGTTATTCGCCTTCAAATAATATGCTTACATTGTATTTCTTCCCTTTATCAATATTTTAATATTGTTGACGGATTTTTATTCTTCCTTCCAGTTTCCCATCCTCCCAGTAGAGTTACATTACAATTTTGGGTTAAATCAATATTTAAGGATACATTGTTAAGAATGGGCAGCTACTGTTCACTGCTGAGCCACATAGTGTGCTATAATTACATTTCATTTTGGTGTGTCTATCTTGGAGTTAATAGTTGCCTCCTTTCATTGTTTTAATTTGGATTCTGGTTGGCTTATTGTTCTTTGTATCTGTCACTAATTCTTCCCAAACTCTCTAACAGTGCTGTAAATCTTCTCCCTGGATTACCTTTCACTTGGGAAAACAGTATATATATATATATATATATATATATATATATATATATGTGTGTGTGTGTGTGTGTGTGTGTGTGTGTGTGTGTGTGTGTGTATACGCATATATACTTATTTGGTTTTCCTCCTGAAGACCTCTGTCTTTCTGCTCCAAGATGAATGGGTTGTTCAGTAGACACATTACCCACCTGTCATTTTGCAGCCATCATTTCCAGTATCTGTTTATGTCCTTTCCCCTCTGTATTAGTTTGGTATGTCTGCCATTAAAAAGTGCCATGCACAAACAACAGAAATTTATTGTCTTACAGTTTTGAGGCTAGAAGACAGAGATTAAGATGTCATTAGGGCCCTGCTGGCTCTGAAGGCACTGGGGGAGGATCTGGGCCAGCTTCATTCCTAGCTTCTGGTGGTTCTTTGGTTGTGACAGCATCACTTCAACATTCACATGGCTTTCTCGCTATGTGTGTGTCTGTCTCTTTGCATGGCATTTTTCTTATAAAAACTTGAGCCATATTGGATTAGGGTCCCACCCTACTCCAGTATGATCCCATATTAACTAATTACATCTACAATGACTCTATTTTAAAATAAGGTCACATTATGAGGTCCTGGGAGTTAGGACTTCTGCATATGAATTTTGAGGGGATGCAACTCAACCCATAACAGTCTCTTCCCCACATTTCTTGTCTCCCATATCTCATGTCCTGTCTTTTTTGGTTATTCCCTCATTGGGAAAAAACATGTTTCAATAGTTTCTTTCTGAAGGATCATGAGAAGATTTTTCATCTCTTGTGTATCCAAAAATACTATTTTGTTTCTATAATGGGCATGGTTTTGGATGATTTGGCTACACTGAAAGTTCTAAACTAAAAATTACTTTTACTTGAGGTTTTTATGGGAATGCCTTAATGCCTTGCAGCTTTTGTATTGCTGTTGAGAAGTCTGATGCCATTCTGATTTCAAACATTTTATATGAGAGCTGTATTTCTCCTTGTGGTAACTTTTGGGGTCTTCTTGTCTCAGGTGTTCTGAAACTGGCATGTTTCATTGTATTAAACACGTAGTTTTCCCTTTTAATTTGGAAACTCATGTTCTTCTATAGGTGGCAGTTTACTTTTATTTATTTAATTCAAGTCTTCCATTTTTGGTTTTAATTCACAGTGATTCCTGTTAATAGGATATTGGACCTACTAAAATTATTTCCTAACTTTGTGATCGTTATACTCCCGTTTTTCTTTTCTTTCTTGCTTTTTAACTTTTCCCTGGATTTAAAAACAATTTTGGTTATATAAATTTAAGAGCTTTTTGATGTTTTCTGAATATTATTTTTAAAAAGAAACTATACTATTTTTTATAGATATATATTCCCCTGAGAGCATTGACTACTGTAGGGTTTTTTTTTAAAGAGTTTTCTTCTGTTCTATATACTTTTTGTTTCCTGAGTTCCTTTTTCCTTGTTAGATTGTCTTTCCTATTGGATACTTTCCTAAAGTGACAGGTTCCCTATGTTAAATTTCAGCCTAAGCTATTATAACAGAGTCCCCCACAACCCAAACTTCAATACAGAATTTTATTTACCTTCATATACTTGTGTAGACATAGATTGTCATGATCATATGACTCTGCCATTCTTAACAGATAGTTTTTTTCTCGGGGTCTAAGTTGGCTACCTCAGCCCCCACCATCACAACTGCATCCCACTTACAGGGAAAGAAGGAAAGGAGAAGGGAATACATGCTCATGGCTTCCAGAGCATGAGCTGGAAGGGGTACACATCACTTCTGATCACACCCTATTGTCCAGACACATGGCTGGTTGTCACATGGCAACACTTAGCTTCCAGGGAGAGTGAGAAATGGTCTCATGTTAGGTGGCCATATATCCAGCTAAAATTCCTAAATTTAAAACTCCTAAATGTCTTTAATTCTAAAATTCCTAAAACAGGAATTTAGGAGTTTTAAATTTAGAAGTTTTAGCTGGAAATATGGCCACCTAACATGAGACCATTTCTGAAACAGTAATTTTACAATTAAAGAAAATGGATATCAGTAAAAAGCAGCAGGCTTTGCACAATCCACATAATACTGTACTGGTCAGAGCTTATGGAAATCAGTCTAGCTATTGAAGGAGAAAGGGATTTAATAAAAGGAATTGAGTGTTTTTAAAATCGCCTAGAGGACTGGGCTCTAGGATTTTATGCTGGGCTCCCAACAGCTTCAGAGACCTACTTGTCGAGGGACTCCTACCTTTGCCACATTCAGAGGGGCAAGGAGACAGGAGGCTGTAATAGGTAGAATTGAATTCAAGAACACTGTCGAATGTGTGATCCAGGGATCAGGATGCTGCCACAGCTCACTCCCACCTCTCACAAAGCTGGAGACTGGTCCTGGGAAGACTGTTGTCTGAAACTTTCATCACCTTGCTTGCTGGCAGAAAAGATAGCCCTAAGCGTTAGGAAGATGGCCTCTACCTCCCTTCCACCTTCCAAAATTGCCAGATACAGCTTATTGGTGGAATCAAATTCTCTTCTCACACCCCGGCTGCAAGGGGATCTGAGAAATGTCACTTTTAGCTTTCCAGGTTTTAGAGTACAGAAAGACAGACTTCGAGGAGGCAGATATAGAACTGAGGGCCAACCCCTCCATGTCCAAGACTCTGGCAATCCTGTCCTGTTCATTAATCTTAAATAGTAGGGCAGAAACAGCAGATGAGGTGGGAATCCTGCTTTTTTTTAACCTGAGGGTGGGTTCCCCAAATGTTATTAAAATTTTCTCTTCTCTGGGGCTTTTTCCAATAAGAAACCTTCAGTCTCCAACCTGGGGTTGTAAACTTGTTACAAGCATTCAGAGACCTGGAAAGGTCAACTCCTGGTGTACACTCCAGCTTCACCTGCCCTACCTGAAGTCCTTGAAATAAGAGTCTCAGTCTTTCTCCTAAAAGTTCATGTGAATTTTATAATCAACTCCATAATAAATCTTTGTTTTAATATAAAATATTCTCTGCCAAATTTGATGGTGACTTAATGTTTCAAAAAGATGCTCCATGTTTAATTTACATTTTACAAACTATCCTCTGGTACAAGGCCACAGATCCTCCCCCATCCTCATCCCTAGGTATATATCTTCCAGTTTGAGAAATGCAAACCTGGATTATTTCTCTAATATTCTAGGATCCTGCAATGATTTTTCCCTTCTTAGTAGGTAGGTAGAAACAAAGAACAGCCAAGGAAAGGAAGAGAAGCTTGAAGAAGAATGACCTGCTTCCTTTGTAGAAAATAAATCATAGTGGGAAAAAGTTGGAATGGAGAATTCAGAACAGTGATCAATACTTAGAGAAAAGAAACCAAAAGGCCAAGTTTTATTTCATGACTAATGCACTGTGTGCAAGAAAGCTAACTATGAACACAGCTTTCCAGGGCTAGGAAGAGGTAAAGACAAACTCTTTTTTTTTTTTTTAAATGAAAGGAGCCAATGAGAACCTGCTGGAAATAAATTTGGTGCTTCTGGAAAATGCCATATTCCTGCTTCGGGAAGCCCCCAGCCTACATTTTACTGCATGGGCACCATACACAATAAATCATGTGATGTTTCCTTCCAGCCCTTGGTCTGGCTGATGGTGACATGTTGAAAACCACCATTGTGTTTGGGTGTCAGGCTGGGCAAAATCAGTTGGTATAGGCCTGGCGAGACAAACAAAATGGACCAGTACGTGGCCACGTGAAAGCAGGAACATGTACAGTAATACTTCAGAGTGGAAGGAAAAAGGACAGAAGGTAAGTGAGGAAGAGAATGTTTGGATTTGTGTTGCAGTCTGTGGGTTAAAGAGCACTTTGATAGATGTAGCCTCCTTCAGCCCTCTCAACTCTGTTGGATAGCACCATTTTATAGATGAGTAAATGCAATCTGAGCACAGTATATGAATTTGTTCAGTGCTGCAAATATAGGTAGACTCTGGATTCAAATGCAGGACTGTCAGATTGCCAGATAGATAAACTGTTAACTACACTCCTTTCATGTCTGAAAGGGAGAAGCCAGGAGGCTTTGGAGCTTAGTCCCAGCTCTACTACTGAAGCTAATTGTGTGGCCTTGGGCAGTTAAATACACTCAGTGTCTTCCTCTGCACGATAGAGATAATAATAGCAGCTACCTCATTGGACAGGCAAGGGGATGAAATGAGCTACTACATGCAAATTACTTAGCACAGGGCCTGGGGCTTAGTGAGATGTGCTAGCTGCTTTTGCTATGTAGACCTCTGGGAATTGTAGAAGATGAGCATCCAGCGAAATATGGGACAGAATGGAATGTCATTCCAGTTAAACTACTTATGCTGCTTATCAGATTTATTTCCCAGCCTTCCTCTGTTCTGCATGAAATCACAAAGAGGTACATTTCTCAGGCTTCTTTGCCAGGCAGTGTCCATGTAGTTTTGGCCAATGGGAGACTATATCAAGCAGTGTTCTCTGGAGAAACAGAACCAATAAGAGATAGCCACATAGATAGATAGATAGATAGATAGATAGATAGATAGATAGATAGATGAGATATAAATAGACAGGTAGGTGATTGATAGATGAACATGATTGATGGATAAATGATAGATAATGGTGATAGGCAGATAGATGATAACTAAATGATTGATAGGTAATGATAATAGATAAATAACAGATAAATACATGATTGAAAGATGATGACAATAATAGATGATTGACTGATGGATGATAAATAGATAAATAGACCGATACGGATAGATGACAGATAGCTTTGTATCAAGGAATGGTCCATATGGTTGCTGGGGCTGGCAAGTCTAACATTTGTAAGGCAGCCTGGCAAGGCTGCATACTCAAGCAGAAGTTGGTGGTGCAGTCTTGAGGCAGAATTTCTTCTCTGAGAAACCTGTTTTTGCTCTTAAGGCCTTTGACTGATTGGATGAGGCCCACCCATACTACTGAGGGTAATCTACTTCTCCTAAAGTCAATCAATTGTAGATGTTAGCTTTGTGTATAAAATATCTTCACAGAAACACTTAGACTGTTTGGTTAGACAGGTCTCCATCCAGCTTCCTTCAATTGCACCCTGTGCCTTCCAGCCATGCAAGTTAGTTCTGGGGATGAGTTTCTTCCTGAAAAGGCAAAGGCCACATCATCATGGCTCTGTTTTTTCTTGTGTGCTTCTTCCTATCTCAGGGACTTTAAAGCCACTTTGCATTTTCCCCATCTCTTCCCAAGCCTAGCCTAGATGTGAGAACCTAGCACATGACTGACCCATGATGTTCCTCTCATTGCTTGATGGACTTAACCGTGGGAGAAGCAATTTCCTCCCAGTTCTCTGAGAGTCAGATAACAGAATAAAAAGCACAAAAATACTTACAATTTAGCCAAAACCATCAGCCATCTGTACTCCTTTTAATTATTGAAAAAGTAACACGTTTGTTTTAGAAAACTTGGAACATGCCAAAAACAATTTTTAAAAGTCACATGTATTGCAGTGTATTTCCTGCCAGTGCAAATATGCACACATTTTCAAGGAAATTGGAATCGTACCATACCATTTTCTATCATTCTTTTCCCTATACTGTTTATGGGGACACTCTTCATGTTGTTAAATATCTTTCAAAGGTGTCATTTTTCGTGGCTGCAAAACATGCCACCATACGGATGTGCCTTCCCATATTGTCTTATCGCCCTATAGTTGGATATTCCAGGCATTTCCTGTTCCCAAGGGATCCCTGGAATACTCAGTCCCTACCCATCCATCCCATCTCTGCTCCACCATTTAGCCCATAGTGTGTCTATTAAAGTCCTGCCTATTAAAGCCCTGACTTAGCTTGACCAGCGCATCCACCAAGCCTTAGCCTTCCAGAGAAGTTAATCCTTAGGATTTTCTCTGCCACCACGAGCTAAACTCCCCACACTTCCAGGTCCCATGGGTGCACGCTCATCCACTCTGCTTTAACCAGCCAGCCCTCTCCTTAGCTCCAAATACCCTGACACCCTAATGCCCATTGCCCATTTATCAATCTTATCTTTCTTGCCTTCTTTGTAGTACTGATCCTTCCCTACTTTCTGAACCTCTCTCCTCCCTTGCTTCTATCTTTCTTCCTCTCTTATGCTGGTACATTATGTGTCCACTACCCACTGGGCATGTACCCCAGGCTTTATCCTCATCTTTCTTTTCTCTTTTTGAACAACCTTGTTGCACCATTGGGATGTGATAATAAGGGCTGAGTAAGATGGTGCATGGGAACAGGAGTCCCCTGCATATCTATAGATGGCCGAAACTTGGCTCATGCTGTCCTCCCTAGAAGGCCTGAACTAAAACCTTCAGAGCATCCCCCTCCATTTTGGAAGGTCTCCCTCTAGACCAGGGGCAAGATTGTTTTATTCCTGAAGGATGAGTTTTCCTCTCTCAAGGGATTTTAGGGGGCTGAGCAGAACTAACCAGCTCCAGAGTAAATGGTCAAATTCCTAATTCCTAAAAGCTTTCCGGGTCTGACTGCCTGGATTCACTTTTTAGCTGTGCAGTCTTGGAGCTTGGGTAAGTATATAACCTCTTTGTGCCTCAGCTTCCTCTTTTGGAAAATGGAGATGAAGATGAGTAATGCACCTAACATGCTTAGAAAATCCTTGCCATATAGTAAATTTTGATAAATATTAGCTATTATTACCAATATTCAAATTCTTCTCTCAGGGAGATGAGGAGGCAGAAAAGCACCCCTACCCCCTTCTACTCCCCTCCTGCTCCAGAACAGAGGGAACTCTGGGGATCAGAGAAGGACGCCATGGACCAAATACATCCAGGGGTTTAGAAAGCTTCTTTCCAACCCTGAAATATTTGAATTTGTAAGTAGATGGCTCTGATTTATTTCTCAAGCTGTATTGTGAGACTCTTATTGACTAGGACTATGCTGTGCTCACCTTTGCTTCTCTGCACACGACAACTTGCCCACAAAAGGTGTTCAACGAATGCAACAAATGAAATAAGCTGAGGATGGTATCAGAAAAAAGAAAAGTGAGACCAAAGAAGCTGAGGGTGAAGTCATCAGTATTTGAGATTCTTCCCCAGTCTAGGAAGTTAGCTTCCTGGTGCTTATGGAGCTACAGCTGCCTGGGCTGAAGAGAATAAAGAGCTGTGCATTCTCAAACAATAGGCATTTTGCTTTCTTTTATCCCCTGCTGTTGATTATGAAGGAGGGAGAAAAAAGGAGTCAGTTTCATTGGACATGATTTTAAGACGTTAAAAAATGAGTACCATAGGCTATTACTAAATTTAAAACAAGATTCAAATGATATCCCAGGACTTCTCAGGCATTTGGTTGTGCATTAGCTGGACAGAATGCATCAGAACATTTCTGTAAAAAATCACATGGAATTTGTGAAAAACCATATCTTGACTCACAATTAATAAAGTAAGAAAAATGATACATTTTGTTATGGGCATAGAGCAAGCCTTCGAACAGATGGTGAGGTCAGTGTGGATCATCTCAGGAGCTCCTGGCCCTCCTTTGTGGATCTCTTTCCCTCTTGGGTGCTGCCCCATGCCTTTAGTCTACTGGGACCCTTGTGCTGCACAAACTCCCGATGGCAGAGGCAGTTGGACAGTGAACTGTGTCCCAGATCTCTCCTCAACCTCTCTCACCCTTTTCCTCCATAACCTGGCCAAAAAATATTGCTGTTTTCATGAGTTGAGTAATGTTCCCCTAAATTTCACATTTGCCTAAAACCTCAGAATGTGACCTTATTTGGAAACAAGGTCTTTACAGAGGTATTTAAAGATCTCAAGATGGAATCATCTTAGATTGAGGGTGAGCCGTATATCCAATGGTAAGTGTCCATATTAGATGAGGAGAGGACACAGAGAGATCCAAAGGGAAATAGGCCATGTGAAGACAGAGGTAGGCAGAGAACAGGGTGACGCTGTCACAAGCTAAAGGAATGCCTACAACCACCAAAAGCAAGAAGAAGGAAGAAAGGAATTATTTCCTAGAGCTTCCGAAGAAGTGTGGACACCTTGACTGTGGACTTGTAGCCTTTAGTGTGGGAGAACAAACTCCTATTGCTCTAAGCCACCAAGTTTATGGCAATTTGTGCAGCAGCCCTGGGGAACCCATACTATAGGCATGAGATACTAGTGACTGAAAATGGGTAAATCTGTTACCCTCAGAAGAATTTTACACTTTAAATCTAATTAACTGGAGAGCTGATCCCTTTAACCCAAAGGGATGAATCTCAACTGGTAGAATTTTCAGCACTATGGTAGGCCCTTGGGTTTTTAGGCAGGGGTCTTTTCCAAGCTCATCATAAACCACCCCATGAAGATAACTGATGCATCTGTTGATGTATCCTGAGCAGGTGGGTGTGAATCCCTTCAAAGGAGGTAAGAAGTCAGTGGGACTAATGTTTCAGTTTCCCAAAGTGATTGAATCATAGTTGTTTCAGATGAATATTTTATTTCAAAGAAGAACCATTTAGGAAGTATTTAGAAATTACACTAAAAATAGTTAGAAAAATAAGGAATAATGTTGGCAAGAAATTTGCTCTTTGATCTGCAGATACTGACTGATCTATTTTCAAAGCACTGCATTGACAGGTAAGATATAAATACAAATGTGATCTAACACAGAGGGTGAGCAACTTCACCTAGGAAGTAGTCTTGCAAGAAAAAAGAAATAGCCATGAATCTGATCAAACCTTCAGCTTTAACTACTAATTTACATGAACATAGAGAAGACTAGACCATTTTAATGGACACCAAGAAGAATCAATCACAATGCATCTCAAAGTTTAAACTACATGAAAATCACCTGGAAAGGCAGGTGCAGTGGCCCACACCTGTAATCTCGGCTACTCAAGAGGTTGAGGCAGGAGTATTGTTTGAGCCCAGGAGTTCAATTCCAGCCTGGGCAACATAGTGAGAACCCATCTCAAAAAAAAAAAAAAAAGGAATAATAAAAAAGAAAAATGTCTGGAGAGCTTTTGGGAGCTAGGCATTTCTGATTTGTGAGTTCTGGGGTGGGACCTGCAATTCTGCATTTCTAATAAGCTTCCAAGTGATGGAGACCACACTTTGGGAACCACTGCTATAGAAGACAAGACAGTTTTCTCTATAACAACAAGTACAATTACAAGAAAAAAAAGTGGAGAAAGAACTTGTATTTTAAAAAGTTGCAGGAGGTATATCAACGAATACAAACTGAAGTATGTGTGTGTTGTGTGTGTGTATGAGATAATCTGAGAAATTTGAACACTGAATGGATATTTTATGATCTTGAGAAAATATTGTCAATATTTTAGGTGTAATAATGTTTACTTTTAAAAGAATTCTTACCTTGTAAAGCCATATACTGCAATATTCACAGGTAAAATAAGATGTCTGAGGTTTACTTAAAAATTCAGGGAGTAGGCAGGCTGGGAGCATTAGTGAGACATGACTGGCCAAGCGTTGATCATTACTGAAACTCGGTCATGGGTACATGGGTGCATGCTAGTCTCTCTACATTTGTATATATTTGAAATTGTGCATAATAAAAGTTTAAGAATAAATGAATCAAGCAAAGGGCCATGTTTAGATTCATCTAGAGTTTATGTAGGGCCCACTGTATACAGATCTTCATGTGTATTTCTTTTAACCCTCACAACACAGTCTTTTTCAGATAGACTGACTTGCCCATTGCCACACAGCAAGTTAGTGGTAAAGTCTAGAACTCATGGTCAGTCCTTCCGACTCAACACGTGCTTATTCCATTGTATCAGATGTCATCACACTTAAGGAGGAGGAGGAATCACTTTGGGAGCTTATTTAAAATGCAGATTCCAGGTCCCCATCCCCAGAGTGTCTCTGATCCAGAATACTTGAAGTGAGGCTCAAAAATGTGTGTTTTCAATAAGTCTTCCAGGTGACTATAATGCAGGTGATTTGGGGACTGCACTTTGAAAAACACAGTCAGGTTGTTGAGCCCACTGGAATGAAAAATAAGAGAGCACCCAGTTTCTGACATCTAGGTTCAGAAGCCAGATGTCCCAAGAGACAATTCTAGCAATCTTTGATTCCTTCTACAGGTATTAGGGTGATTAATTCAACTTCAGCTGGATGTCTAGGCCCTTCCACAACTCCTAAATGATTAATGCTGTATTCTGTGGAAGCAACAGGGTTTGAGTCACCTGGAACACTCTCTTCAAGGGCACAGAGCTGAATGGCACATTAACTCTGAAACAAGCACCCTGCGCCACACTTCTCTTAAAGGGGGAGCTTCCAAAAGTTATGAATATCAGCTGTTTTTCCCTTTGCCAAACAAAAGAAAGAGTTCGTGTCTAACTCTAATCTTGTCTGCTGATGCCTGCCAAAGACTTTAATGAACATTAAAGTTCTGGAAATTCTCTTGGAAATGCTAATAGAGCAGCTGGTGGGGCAAGTGTGTTGGGGGAGGATGTCACGAATTTTCTTCTGGAATTCGGAGATGCAAAGATGATTTTCCTTTCGATACCACACCTCATGGTCAAAGGAGGCTCTGACACAGTCTCATTTTTGCTAATGAATAGAGTTTAGAAGTCAGATTACACCTTCTATTTCATTGGTTCTGCACCTCAGCTACATGTTCATATCATCTAGAGAAATGTAAAATCTCTGACTGTGTAGGTCCCTATTCCAGACTGGTTCTATGAGAATAGCTACAAGTGAACTCTGGTGTCTGCATGTTTTAGAACTTCCCATGTGATTGTGCATCCAAGGTTGAGAACCATTCCCGATGCTTTAACACTGCCTTTCCCTTTGAAACTCTGCTTCTACATGGGTTGGTACCTGAGCTCCAGGGACTGGTTGTGTCTTCCTCAGCATCCACTGGGTATAGATGTTGTCCTCGACAAATACTTCATTTATTCAAGAAGTATTCATTGGACCTGCCATGTGTCCAGATGTGAGAAATATGAAAATAGTAATGAAAGAAATAGCTACTCAAGATCTTTTTCTGCAGCTACTTATCAAATGTACACCTACTGAGGGATTTCAGAAGAAAAAGCAGTTATTGGGGTAATCCTAGGAGGCTTTACCTAAGAGCTGGGTCTTAAAGATATGAGAGATTTGGGGAGTGAAGTAGAGTTAAGGGGGAGGAGAGAAGGCCTGGAGATGACTCCCTCAGACAGGCGGAGAGGCCCCCACTCAGGACCCCATACTGAGCTTCATGGTATCCAGTTCTTCCCTTCTGCAACATGCGGGCATTTTAGGACATCTAATTTCTACTTCCAGAGTGAGCATCCAGAGGTCTACTGCAAAGCGGATAGTACTCTAAGTTAGGAAACCATATAAGGATGGGCAAGTGTCAACCCCTCTGGTCCTTGGTCTCTGTTAAATAAGAAACAGAAGCTGAGAGAATGTTGTTTCTCCTTCCATCAATTTGCTGAATCAATTCTCTAATTCGGATCCCAGAGCCATGAGACATAGACTCAGTTTTTAAAATAAACTTTATTAAGGTATAATTTATATAGAGCAAAAAGCATCCAAGTGTAAATTTTGATGAGTTGTGACAAATTTGTATACCCATGCCATCACCTCCACAGTCAAGATAGAAGACATTTCCATCACCCTGCAAAGTCCCTCTATGTCCTTTTCTAGTCAATTACCACTTTCCTCTACTCTAGCCCTGGGTAACCACTGATCGACTTTCTGTCATTAAAAATGAGATTACTCTTTTCTTCTTTGATGTCTGGCTTTTTTCATTCAAGATGTTTTGAAATCTATCCATCAGTATGTATCAGGTCATTCCTTTATAATGCTGAAGAGTATTCCATTGAATGGATATACCATGGTTGTTAACATATTCATCTGTTCATGGGCATTTGGGTTGCTCTCAGTTTGGAGCTATTAAGAATAAATCTGCCGGGCACAGCGACTCACATCTGTAATCCCAGCACTTTGGGAGGCTGAGGCAGGCAGATCACCTGAGGTCAGGAGATCAAGACCATCCTGGCCAACATGGTGAAACCCTGTCTCTACTAAAAATACAAAAATTAGCTGGGCGTGGTGGCATGTGCCTGTAGTCCCAGCTACTCGGGAGGCTGAGGCAGAAGAATCACTTGAACAGGGAGTCACAGGTTGCAGTGAGCTGAGATCGCACCACTGCACTCCAGCTTGGCGACAGAGTGAGACTTCCTCTAAAAAAAAAAGAAAAAGAATAAATCTACCCTGAACTTCCATGTATAAGTTAAAGTGTGAATATTTATTTTTATTTTTTTGGGCAAATACCAAAGAATAGAATAGTTTGTGTGGCTGCATGATAAGTATGTAAATAACTTTGTAAGAAATTGCCAAACTGCTTTCCAGAGTGGCTGTACCATTTTCCATTCCCACCATTAACACAGGAGTATTTGATCTGACCTACATTGTTGTCAACTCTTGATATTGTCAGTCTTTTAAAGTTTAGCTGTGCAGGTTTTGTTTTGATGTTTGATTTTAGATTTTGTCTACACAGAAGGGCCCATAGAGCATTTCAGTGGAATCCCTGTCTTATGCTGTTCAGATCCAAGAATGGTTCAGGTGTCTCAGGTTTCTTTCAGATCTAAATACACTAGCTAGTTTCACAGCAGTTAAGAGCAGGATGAGCCTGATGACTTGATGCCATCTTTACCACATGTAAGTGGGTCAAGCGTTAAGGTCCTCTGCAGTCAGATTTCACAGACCTAGTGCCACAGCTAATGCCTCCCTGGACTCTCCTAGTGGGGGCTGCTGACACATTTTTTAATAACGAGAAGCTGCCTTTGGGTACCAGGAAGTTCTTCTTCCCACTCATGGCAACTCTTTCATCTGATTATATGTTTTAATGAAGGAGAATGAGGAGAGAAAATGAGTGCCAGACGTATCCGGAATGGGTCTGAGCAATAATTACATTCTGCAGTGAAATTTCTAAAATGCTCCATTCAATGTGCTTTGGAAAAGGCTGGCGGGGGAGAACTGCGTGTTCCTGAAAACACAACTAAGGAAGCACAATTTAAAGCTCTAGCATAAAAACATGCCTACAATAACTGAAGAAGGCCCCTTCCCTTTTTCAAAAGAAAAAATATAAATTGAAGCTCAGTGAAGAGTGTGAACATTCAGGTCTCCCTGGTAATGGATTCCTTCCCACACTGGATCCTAAAACAGTAAGGGAAGATGACGAGGTGCATCCAACCCCCTCAGTCCCAGGGAAATTTAATTGGGTGAATATTGGTCAGACCCCTTGCCAGACTCCAGAAACTGAAGTGCTCTGATTAGGCAGCTCATTTTTCCTCAGCCAGGCTGTGATTTGCCTACAACTAAAGGCAAAGAGCGGGGGATAAACATGAGCTGCATCTCTGGTCTTTAAGGGTGACCATGAGGAGGGCAGTGCTGGTGACACTCCAGGGCTCTGGATGCTCTCCAGAAGGGGACACTCCCAGAGGTCCAGATGCTCCCCTGGAAGGATGTCAGGTTTCTGCCTGAAAATTCCAGTATTTCCTCTGTACTCCTCAAAGGGATGGGGATCATGTCAGCCTTACACAGAGGCCAACTTCAAGTGTCCACTGGCTGTGGCCCTGCCCCCTTCACACAGTAGTCTTATCCTTGTCCTGAGGATTTGTATGGACACAACTCCCCCTGAAGCTCAGAATGCTGAGAGGTTTTCTAAGCATTTTCCAGGACCTAGGGCTTCTTAGAGGTGACAGGAAAAGGTCCCCCCACCTCCTCAACAAATCCCCATAGAATTCTATAATAATTCCAGGGCCTGTGCCTTTAACAGAAGGCAGAGAACAGACATTTTAAAGAACCCATTCAGAATCAGATATTCTGGGTCCAAATTGTATGACTTTTCTGGTAGTTAGGATTCTCCAGAGAAGCAGAACCATTATATATATTTATTACAAGGAATTGACTCACATATGGAAGCTGAACAGTCCCAACATCCAAGAACCAGGAGAACTGATGCTGTAAGTCCTAGCTAGACTCTTATCCAGAAACACCCAGACTAATGCTTAACCAAATATCCAGGTACCCCATGGCCCAGTCAAGTTGGCACAAAAAATTAACCATTATAATCTGGAACAAAATTACTTCACCTTTTTGTGCCTCAGTTTCCTCATTGATAAAACAGACATAATCACAGCTCCTTCCTCACCTAGTTGGTGAGAAGCTTAAGAGAGGCCAAATATACAAACTATTTGGCAGAATGCTTGGAATGCAGTAGGTGCCTCAGCTCCTGGGAGGGGAGAAGTAGGAAAGACACAAAGAGGAATTAGAGAAGGGCTTCCTGGGCTAATTTATCACAAAGGTACCCATTTCTCCACCCTTACCGCCAGAGTTCCTTTATTCTCTCTCTCTCTTTCTCCAGTTGTAGCAGCTCTGACATCTACATTTGAAAAGGTTCTGATTCCCCTGAGTGACGGTTTCTTGACTTCTCTTTTTTGGCAGCCTCTCTTCATGGAGAATCTAATTTTTCCACTCAGATGTTCTGATCAAGATGAAGACAGGGAGATGACTGAGCATGTCATGGGGACATGATTGTCAGCAGCCCTGATGTTGGATGTTGTGGGAATGGAGTAACTGCCTCCCAAACCATCTACCTGCTGTTGACACAACACAGGAAGACCAAAGGCCTTTTCCCAGGCTGACCCAGCACCTTGTGCTGCTGAGCTTAGTCAAATGACCATGGCCTTAAATATCGCCGTGGAGACAGTTATGGGCAGTAATATTACAAGCTGGGAGTATGCCTCACACTGCAAGCCAAGGGAGGGAAGAGGAGATAGTATAGAAATGGTTTATGTGAAAGAAGTCTTCCCTTTACGCAAAAATATCTAAAAACTATTAATTTGGGGCAGCAGCAAGGAAGAAATACATGAAAGGAAAATTGATTTCTATTTAAATGGTATGTTTTCATCACCTTTCTTCAGAGCCTAAGCATTCATCTTTGAGTACCTGTGCTAATTGATTTTGAATGCAATTCAACACCATCGCTGTGGAATAATAAATCTCAGGGCAAAGAGGATAAAGGAGGGGACTGGATCCAAACAGGAAGCGAGGTAACATGTGGCATCGAAAACCTGGGGTAAGCTCAGGAGCAGTATCCTGATGGGAGGCAGGATAGTCTAGGCAGCAGGATCTGCTTGGTTGTTTGTAAAACAACCTTGAACTTGAACTCCTCCAGCTGATCCAGGGAGTGTCAACAGCTGGGCCACTGCCTGGGGCTCAGGCGGCCTGTCCCCAGGCATGCTGTGGCCCCCTCTGAAGGAGGAAGGCACTCTTGTGGCTACTCTTCCATCCTTCCTTGTACTACCTGTTGACTTCTTTCTTTTCCAGCCCCCCTGCCTCCCTAACACCCACAGTGCTGGTCTTCCTGGCAAGCCTCTTTCTTATTATCCTGTTCTCCCTACATTTCATACCCATTCCTCCATGGGCTATCACTTCGGAAGGCAAGTGGCTGCTGAGCTGCTCCCTGGAAGATATGACAGAGCCATGCTAGAGACCCTGAACTCTACCAGTGATGGAGAAATGAATCTCAAAATAAGAGTCCAGGCTCTGTGGTTGGCACAAGGGGGCAAGTGGACCCTTTGGGTTTCATTCCAGTAACCCCCTAAGGGTGCCTGACCACCTCTGCAAGGGCTGTGCCATTGTTCATCCCCGGAAGAGACGAGGGAGAAAGGGGGTGGTGAAGGGTGAGGGTGCAAGATTGGATAGGAAGAAAAAGAGTCAACGAGGGCTCTTAGCTACTCAGTGGCCATGTGGCAGCTTTAATGTTTCTTTCTTGAGCAAGAATATAGCAGATAAAAAAGAACCACAAGTCTGTCAAAATGCCCTGTGCAAAGAAGCTGAACAATCAAATAAAAGTGATGTGCCCATTCCTGAAAATAATTCCTGAGAACTTGGTCCAATCTCCATGCATTGGGTCAGCAGATGCCTCAACTCGGAAAGAAAGAGCAGATGGTGTGGTGAGTGTGCAGGAGCCTGAAAAGAGCTGGCATTTGGAGACCAGTGGTGCTCTGGTGGGCTTGTGCAGTAGCTAGCCATACTGTTTGTACAGGACCTGATCCAATCCGCATCAGGATCAAATCTTTATACCAATCCACTTGGCATTCCTGGAACTTTGATGTGGCAGGGCTACTCCTGAGCAGGACTGAACCGCCTCCAAGGGTTTTTCTCTAAATGATTGAGATCTACTTAACCCAGAAGCAACATATATATAAGATCAAAATCCAAAGCCATTGTGGTCAGTTTGGGCACAAAGACAGTTAATCCAAATTTCCAATGCACAGACAAATCATCCCAAGACAGACTGAATTATTCATGGACTTAATGGTTTATGTTTTGTATAGATATCACTTTATTCTTTACGCTAAGCATTTCAGTTGCCATGCAAATATATTAAAAGTTAAAGTAATAATTTCTGCTCTATACAACATGAAATGAACTGGACCCTTATGTCTTACCTCTCTCCCCATTGCTATCTCTTTCTTTCATTCATTCATTCATTTACAGTCTCCATCCTCTTGCAGTTTACCGCTTGGTGGGGGAAAGCAAGCATTAAGCAGATAAGCATTTTTTCCTGTGTTGTGGGACTACAATAAGAGAGATTTACAGCAAAATGGCCTGGCCCCTGGTACAGCTAAGTCAAGCTTTCATTTTCCCCCAGCTTGCCAAGACGTGGTCTCTGTTTCTGTCTCCCCACCTGCCAACCACCCAGGTGGCCCATTGATTCCTGACATGCCGTGATGTAAAATGCCACGTCGTGGCATCATTCGGTGTAATGCTGACAAAGGTAAAAGAAAACCCCTTCTGGCTCCTGCTGAGAGTTCCTTCTCTTACACCCACCGCCCACTGTAACCAGTTCCTGAATTGCATTTACAGCCGGGAGGATGCAGCAGCAAAGACACCCCATGGAGGGAGGAAGAGAAATGAAATTTCTCTTGGACCCATTGATCTCTCCTCTGAGCAATTTACTAGTCGGGGAGGTGGAGAAGCGGCAGGAGACGTGCTTAAGGCTGCTCTTTATCTCACTTCTGAGGGCTGGGGACATCCCTAAGTGAATCTGCAACTCACTGAGGCCACACTCCTTGCTGACAGTCCCTTGGTGACAAACCCCTGACTCTGCAGCCCCAAAACAAAGAAAAAGGAGGTGGGCAAGAATGTGGAATAGGAAAGAACGAGCATTAACAAGCGAGACCTTAAGACATCCCTTGGGCGACTAAGGGGGCTAAGCTGGCAGGATGTGTGCAGGTCTCCTTCTCAAAGCTGTGTAAGAGCTGGGACTGCTCAGTCAGCTCTGCCTCCAGCCCAGGTAGAAATGAACAATGACTCATCTTCCTCCTAGCCAGGATCAGCAGGCATCAAGGGAGTGTCTGCAAGCCTTTCCTCTGCACTGGGCAAAGCATCACTTCTCATTATGAAGAAAATAACCTTCTCCCTGCCAAAAGTGAGGCCTGTGACCTCATTCTTTTGCCCCAGTCTGTACTGTGAGGGGTGTCCTGAACGCTGAGTTCAGAATTTTATCCTGCCTACAATTCTATGGGAAAATCTTCCACCTTGGTATTTAGCTTTCCATCATACACCAAACCTGAGGGGGAATTTGGGGTTTTTTTTTTTCCATAATTACCTGAGGGCAGGGCAGACCCTACACCAAGTGTCACTGTGTTCAACAGAGGCCTCTGTGAGTGGTCAGGACTGGACATCACAGAGAGAAAGAGAGGATTTTGACCTTTGACTATTCCTTCAGTACTCCACCCCAATCAGGGTGCCATCACCTCCTCACTCTTCCTTGGCCCTTGCAAAGGCTCCATCTTTTTCCTGTGGTTTCCACATCACACCCTACTGGAGCCTGATCTTGGATTTCTCACTTGCAACCCAGCAGGCAACTGTCCAAGGGAAAATCAGCAGTTTCACTGCAATCTAAGCCTTGAGATGAAGGGAGGAAGCTCCAACCATGGGGGCGGGATGGGGCTTTTGGACAGGAGAAGACATTTGTGGATAGCTGGGCTTGCTGGTAGTGCCGAACCCATACCACACAGCTCATCTCCTGTATGAAGCTGGTGCAGCTGATCACCTGGGCGCAGGGTCGTGGTGTCAGAGGTGTTTGAACCACAGTGACTCCATCTTGTAGAAGGGCCAGGTAAAATAAGGCTGAGACCTAGTAGGCTGCATTTCCAGGAGGTCAGGCATTCTTAGTCACAGGATGAGTTGGGAGGTTGGCACAAAATACAGGTCACAAAGTCCCTGCTAACAAAACAGGATGTGGTAAAGATGCCAGCCAAAACCCGCCAAAACCAAGATGGTGATAAAAGTGAACTCTGGTCACCCTCACTGCTCATTATACTCTAATTATAATTCATTAGATACTAAAAGACACTTCCGCCAGTGCCATGAGAGTTCACAAATGCCCTGGCAACGTCAGAAAGTTATCCTATATAGTCTAAAAAGAGAAGAGCCCCTCGCTTCCTGGAAATCTCCATCCTTTTCCTGGAAAACTCATAAACAATCCACCCTTTGTTTACCATATAACCAAGAAATAACTGTAAGTATACTCAGGCGAGTGGCCTATACTGCTGCCCTGCCTATGGAGTACCATTCGTTTGTTTCTTTACTTTTCTATTAAACTTACTTTCACTTTACTCTGTGGACTTGCCTGGAATTCTTTCTTGCATGAGATCCAAGAACCCTCTCTTGAGGGTCGGGATCAGGACCCCATTCTGGTAACACTGATGTCTGTCAGACAGATACCAATGCTGTAGTTGAAACCTGCTGAGCTCCACGCTCCTGTCTCCAGTGTGGCAGGATTAGAGTTATGGTGCTTGCAGCCAATGGATATAAAATTCTAGAATGGCAGCAACTCATTGTAGGAGGCCCCTCCTGGACATCCAGAGCTTACTGTGGGTTCAGGAGGCCCCACACTGAACTTTTTTCAGTACGTAAAACTGTAAAGATTTGCACAACTTTCCTGCTCCCCACTAAGCCTGCCCTTTCCTGGGCGTAGGCTCCCTGATCTTCCACTGTTCTCCAGGTCCTTTTTACTCTGGAACTCCAGGTGTGTTTCAGTTCTCACATGTAGGGAGGGCCATGTGTCCCCGACATGCTAGAGGGAGTCCTTAGATGTGTGAGTCCAGAAACTGAAGAAACTGGTTTCTTCAACTCATTCACCTGGGAGGAGATGCTTCCTACTTTTGAGGGATAGGTAGCCATCCAAGTGTTACCAGAAAGGGGTCCTGATCCAGACCAGACCCCAAAAGAGGGTTCTTGGACCTCGTGCAAGAAAGAATCCCCGGCAAGTCCATAGAGTAAAGTGAAAGCAAGGAATAAAGAATGGCTATTCCATCGGCAGAGTGAATTGGGCTGCTCGACTAATTATACTTACAGCTGTTTCTTGATTATATGCTAAAAAGGGGTGGATTACTGATGAGTTTTCCAGAAAAGGGGTGAGCAGTTTCAGAAACTGAGGGCTCCTCCACCTTTTAGACTATATAGGCTAACTTCTTGATGTTGTCATGGCATTTGTAAACTGTCATAGTGCTAGCGGGACCATCTTTTAGTATGATAATGCATTATTAATTAGCGTATAATGAGCAGTGAGGACCACCAGAAGTCTCCATCACGGTCATCTTGGTTTTGGTGGATTTTGGCTGGATTCTATACCACATCCTTTTATCAGCAAGGTCTTTATGAACTATACGTTGTGCCAACCTCTTATTTTTTCCTGTGACTTAGAATGCCTAACTTCCTGGGAATGCATTCCAGCCTTATTTTATCCAGCCCCTACACAAGATGGAGTCACAGTGGTTCGAATGCTTCTGACACAAGTTAGTGCAATCATATCTTCAGTATAATCAAATTCAGTTGCTTCAACAGATATTCACTAGGCATCTATTATATGCCAGGCTCTGGGATGACAGCCATAAACAAGCTGACCTAGTCCCTTCTCTCATGGAACAATTAGTGCAGAAGATGAAGGGAGATACAGACAAGGAAACTGAACGTTCTAATACAGTATGATAAGGCTGTTGGCATGAGAAGCTGAGACTGCAGAAGGGTTTAGAGCTCCTGAGAGAGGTCAGTGAGCAAGAAGTCATGTCCAAGCTAAAACCCAGAGAATGACCTGGAGTTAGCAGGCAGAGGAGGCAGGAGAGAAAGGAAGGAGAGCAGACACTGCAGGAAGAAGGAAGAACATGTGCAAAGGATCAGAGTCTGGGCGCAGGATGAGGAACTGCAGAAAGTTCAGGATGGCTGGAGCTTGGATGATGGATGATGGATGATGGGGTAAACAGGGAAAGATGAGGCTGGAAATATCAGAAGGGTACAAACACAAAGGGTGTTTGCAAGACTGACTGAGGGTTGGGCTTCCTCTCTCCTAAGCACCCAGAGAAACCAGTGGGAAGTTTTATAATAAGGGAGTGATAGACTCAGAGCACAGTCTGAGAAAGATCTTTCTGGCTGTAATAGCAAGAGGGAGTTAGCAGTGGGCGGACAAGCAGGGCGATCTGTCTTAAAGCTCCTGCAAAGCTCCCAGCAGGGAGCATCAGTGGGAATGAAGACAAGAAGGGCCATGGAAAAGCGATGGAGAAGGACAATTGATGCTCTCATTGAGACCTGAAATAGGGAACCCAAGAAAAAGGAATCTGTGGTGAGACGAAGTCTTTCAGCTATAAGCTGGATGCTGAAGTACCATGCTCCTGTGCCATGCCGGGCACCGAGGAGATTTCACAGACACCGACCTCCTTGTTGTTGGGTGATGCATCTTGTTCTCTCAGCACCTGGCACATATTACATGGTGAAAAGTGATTTTAGATGCATTCATGAATGATAATGCATTAATAAATAAATTTAAGACAAGAGTCTCTAACTTCAAAGTTCTTACAGTCTTATTGTAAGACAAGATTACCCTACATCAAACAATTAAAGGACAGCACAAGATAGAACATAATTAAGTTCTAAATCATCTTGTTTAGGTTATAAGTGCTGGAGTTTCAGAGAAGGGAAAGATCAATGTGGGCTAGAGGAGTTAAGAATGGCTTAAATATAATTCCCTGACATTACGGTACTGTGGAAACAACAGTGCCAGGCTTAAAATGAAGAGATGAAAGCCAACACATTGAGCCTTATTTACCTAGTGTCATGCAGCAGACCACCATGATTCTGGGGACTGAATTAATAATATTGGCCTTAGGGGTTAATGCTGTTCAGGTGGACTTACTGGTGTACAATTAATAATGGGTTCTTATTAATTCAAAATAATACAGAAGAATTAATTCTCATGGTTTTCTTTTTGTAATGATTTTTTTTCCATCAATGTGAACATTCAAAGAACATACATTGAACCATTTTAAAGTAAACAATTTGGTGGCATTTAGCACGTTCACACTGTTGTGCAACTAACACATTTAGATCCAAAGCATTTTTCATCACTCCAAAAAAAAACCTTGCTCATTGTATTCTTTTTTTCTTCTTTTCTGAGACAGGGTCTTGCTTTGTTGCCCAGACTAGAGTACTGTGATGTGATCATGGCTCACTGCAGCCTTGACTTCCCAGACTCAGTGATCCTTCCGCCTCAGCCTCTCAAGTAGCTGGGACTACAGGTGTGAGCCAGTACATCTGGTTAATTTTTGTATTTTTTGTAGAGATGGGCTCTTACTATGTTGCTCAGGCCGAGAGTTCATTATGTTCTTGAATTAACAATGCAATATAATAGACAAAAAAGAATGCTGAAGTATGGTACCTTAAGTTCTCATCTGACATCTACAAGTGAGTAGTTCAAATTTGACTCTGGCCAGGTCACCAATGATTTCTGGGCCTCAGTTCAATGTAAAATGGGAGAGTTTGACTAAGATGATACTCAAGATCTCTTTAGCTTTCCTGCCCTGTAATTCGAAATACAGTAAATTTATTGATTGACTGTAATACACAAAAAGATGATAGTCAATGTGTGTGTGTGTGTGTGTGTGTGTTACAGGACAGAGATGGGAGGAGGGAGGGACTCGCTGAGACTGAGATGGAAGCGGATGATGCACTGGTGATTGCAGAGTTGAGGGAGATTATCTGACTGGCCACCCAGCTTTTGTTCACTGGTATAGGTTGGTGTTTAACTCCTTATTGAACTCTGGTTGAATTCAGCAATTACAAAGGCTTGCTCCAGAGTTGCCTTGGGTAATACCATTAAACTGTAGTTGCATCCAAATAATTCAGTGTGTACTTCCAAGGCTAAATGTTTCTTTTTCTTCCTGCCCCAAATCTTTAGTTCTTCTCGCACACTTTTTTCTTTTCCATTTTTTTTTTTTTGTTTTGAGACAGAGTTTTGCTCTTGTTGCCCAAGCTGGAGTGCAATGGCACAATCTTGGCTCACCGCAACCTTTGCCTCCTGGGTTCAAGCAATTCTCCTGCCTCAGCCTCCCGAGTAGCTGGCATTATAGGCACGGGCCACCACATCCAGCTAATTTTGTATTTTTAGTAGAGACAGGGTTTGTCCATGTTGGTCAGGCTGGTCTTGAGCTCCTGACCTCAGGCAATTCACCCACCTCAGCCTCCCAAAGCATTGGGATTACAGGTGTAAGCCATCGCGCTTGGCTTCTTCTTGCACACTTAATGGAAATAACTTATTGCCAGTTCTCTAAATAGCCTCAAATGTGTACATAGGCCTTATAGTCTAAGAAAATGCAGGCAATCTCAAAACTGATAGAGCAAGAAAGAAACAATTATGTGCTCCATCTCCTGGGTTTACAGGGAGACTTTTAAAATTCAGCTACTATTTAGAAGTAGTTCATTGCTATGATGGTTAATTTTATGCAGTCACTTATCCGGGCTAAGGGATGCCCAGATAGCTGGTAAAATATTATTTTGGGGTTTGTCTGTGAGGGTGTTTCCAGAAAAGATTAACATTTGAATTGGTTCACTGAGTAAAGATCACTCTTACCAATGTGGGTGAACGTCATCCAATCTGTTGAGAACCTGAATAGAACAAAACAGTGGGAGAAGAGTAAGTCTGCTGCCTTGGCTCGAGGAGAGATATCTGTCTCATCCTGCCCTCAGACACGGGTGCTCCTAGTCCTTGAGCTTTCAGACAAATACTGGGAGTTATGCCATCAGGCTCCCCAATTCTCAGGCCTTCAGACTCAGACTGAATTACATCACCTGCTTTCCTTATCAGCTTGCAGACCGTGGATTGTGGGATTTCTCAGCCTCCATAATCACGTAAGCTGATTCCTATAATAAAACTCTTTTTATAGGTCTCATTATATATAGCCTATTGGTTCTGTTTCTCTGGAAAATGCTGACTAATATGCTTGCCAAAATCTGAAGCTCAAGACTGGAGCTCAGGATGGGACTGCTTCTACATACACGCAAAAAGATGCAGAAAATGGGTCTAAGATATTGGGTATAGGAACCACAAGGTAATTGGAAGGGTTGTCAAAATCTTAAGGGCAAAATGCGTAATGAAAAGACAATAAATTCATACTCAGGTTGTTAGGTGCAATGGTGACTGGGTTTTGTTTCCATTTCATCCACTTAATAGCTTGGTGATTTAAGGCAATTTACTTAACTGAGTTGGTGTCAGTCAGCCTAGGCTAAATGTGCTGCGGTAACAACCCCCAAATCTCAGTAGCATAAATAAACAAACAAAAGTTTTATTTCTCACCCACTGTCCCCAAATTTTACTCTGGTACCCAGGCTGAGGAAACAACCCCTATCTGGGACATAGTGATATTGTAGCAGAATGAAACAATAAATGACAGAATTACACGACGACTCAAGTTTCTGCTCTGAAGTGGATTACATCACTGCTGCTCATAATTTATTGACCAAAGCAAGTTATGCAGCAAAGCCAGGCATCAGAAAGGTGGGGAAGCATGGCAAATGCTTGAGAGCAAGACAGTCTACTACAGATGTCTCCTGCTCTTCCATCTGTAAAATGGGAATTGTAACAGTATTTGCCTCAAGTTTGTAGTAAGATTCGATTAGATGACATTTGTAACATGACTGGCATGTGGTAAGTATTAAAGATGGTAACCATTATTATGATCTTGCTGGCACATATCTGTAAATGATGTTTTCCTTCAAAAACACAATCTACTTACTATTTGGGATATTTTTATATTTAACGTTGCTTCCAGCACTCACTCTGGTTAACAGCAGTTTGATACTAACCTCCATGCATCTTTCCAGACTTGTTTGCTTTGTTTTCTCCTTAGGTTAAAATCTGAGAAGTGAAATTTCTGGGTATACTCCTCTCCAAGGCTTTTGATATGAATTGTCAAAATGCCCTCCAGAAATGCACCTATTTGTAAATCTCACCAGCAGGGCAGCTTTCACTCAATATGATCATTTTTTCCCTATCTTATAAACTATAGGTGGCAAATGGTATTCAATTACCACTTTAATGGACATTTCTTAGATAACTCATAAAGAAGAACTTTGCATAGGTTTATCGGCCACTTCTATCTTTTCTCTTGTGAGTATAACTAGTTTTCAAATATACATGGGAACTACCATGATTTTCTTAAAAAGGGCACACAAAGTCACTTAAAATAGTCACAAATATGAAATTATGCCAAGTAATTTTCATGAAGTTTGTTAGATTCAAAAGTGACATTGTAGTTATGTAAGAAATTGTCCGTATTCCTTAAGATTCCTGCTGGTGTGTGTAGGGGTGAAGTGATCCGATACATGGATATACCAGAAAGAAAACAGAGACGAATGAAACACTGGTAATTGTTGAATCTGGATGAATCTAGATAGAGTTCATTTTACTGGTTTCTCTCACTAAAAAAAAAAAAAGTACTGAAAAATAACAGTGTAACAAGGTGCAAAAATCTTAAGTGAATGAATGACCAAAAATGAATTATCAAGTGAATTATCAAAAAGTTAAACTCAGCTGGGTGCAGTAGCTCACACCTGTGATTCCAACACTTTGGGAGGCTGAGGTGGATTGCTTAAGACTACGAAGTTGAAGACCAGCCTGGGCGACATGGTGAAACATCGTCTCTACTGAAAATACAAAAACTAACTGGGCATGCGCCTGTAGTCCCAGCTACTCTGGAGGCTGAGGTGGGAGGATCACTTGAACCTGGGAGGTCAAGGCTGCAATGAGCTATGATTGTGCCACTGCACTCCAGCCTGGGTGACAGAGTGTGACTCTGTGTCTTAAAAATAAAAAAGTAAAAGTGAAGTCTCTGTGTATCAGTAATCCAGGATAAAAAATAGAACTTTACTGACACCTCAGGAGCCCTTTTCAAGCCTCTTGCCCAAAAATAACATTCATATATTAGTTTTGCCCAATTGAACCTTACATAATGGAGGTATACAATATGTATTTTTTGTGTGTCTGGCTTCTTTCTGTTAACATGATGTATGAATAAATAAACATAAATTTAAAAGCTGTCTTTTGATGAGCAGAAGTTCTAAATTTTAATGCAGTCCAATTTATTAAATTTTTATTTTATAGCAAGTGCTCTTTGGATCCTGTTTAAGTAATCATACCTACCCTGAAATCATGACGCTATTTTTCTATGTTATATTCTGGAAGTTTTTTGTTTCACATTTAGGCCAATAATCTGTCTGGAATTGACTTCTTTTGCTTAATATCAAGATTCAAGTTTTTCCCCTATGGATAGCCTGCACTGTTTATTTTAAAAATCCCATCTTTTCCCTCTGCCTTGCAGTGCCGTCTTTGTAAAAATGTAGTGTCTGTATAGGCATGAATTTGTTTTTTAACTTCCTCTTCAGTTGATTTGATCTATTTGTCTATCCTCTGGTCGATTACTATATTACTATAGCTTTGCAAGTCTTGATATTTAGCCATAAAAGTTTTCCATCTCACTTTTCTTCTTTGAGTGTTCAGTTCTACAAGGGATGGTATGTACTTGGTTCACCCTTACTTTAAGGGTTTAGCCCACTGGATCTCTATTATAAGCATCAAGTATGTTTAGTAATTTTCACTTCTTTGCTATGCCCTGACCTCAGATTTCATCCTCCAGCCTTGCATGCTCCACCTACTTTCTTTGGCTCTGTCCAAGAAGCCAAAGCAGGTACTCATACAGTCAGTCTAGCCCCTCGGTGTCAGGCCCATCTCTCTAGGTTTCCTACTTCTGCTGGTTGCTGACATCCTGACTCTTCAAAGCCCTGTTCAAACGGATATATTTCAGGTCGTGCCCAGCTTCTCTAGTTCTGAGTGAAAGGTTTAGTCTGAATTATCTACTCTGCTATCGCTGAAGGCAAAACTCCCTATCCTGTGGAATGATTAATTACATTTGAAAATATTTATAATAAAATTTAAAGATATTTAAAACACAAAAGAAAAATGCTCTCAAATTCAAATTACGTAACTTCTGAATCCGTAGACACCAAACATGACCACTCGCTAAGGAAGTGCTAAGAGAATGCTTTGCTGCTGGCAGATGTCCTTCAACAGGCGATGCCAGAGGCTCACTGGTCTAGAGTAGAGAGCTACGGAAACCAAGCTAGAAGACTGGGGCCACTTCTGGAGGTGGTACCACCTGCACAGGCACTGGTGACATTCGACTGGCCCAGACAAGTGATGCCACTTAGTGCCACCTATTTAGAACGAAAGAGAGAGAAACTGACTGCATTTTTCACTTGTCAAAGCACTTCTTGGAGCTGTGTCAGAGCACCTTATATAGACATGCATGTCACTGTGAGGTCTTTGATGTTCTTATGAGTAGGCTTTGGTATGCAGAAAAGACTGCTGCAGATTTAGTTTTAGAAATAAGATGTTCAATATCTTAGTAATGAATGCTAATATTGAATGAGTGCTTATTACATGGCAGGAGCTATTCTAAGAGGTTACACCTATTGACTTATTTAGTGTGTTGTTAATGTCAATGCTCCCATTTTACAGGTGAAGATGCTGAGGCACAGCCAGGTCAATTTTCCTGTCCAGGGTCATACAACAGTTAAACAGAAATGCTAGGTTTTAAACCCTGGCAGTTTGGCTCCAGAAACAAAGCTTTTAACCACTGTACTCTGTTGTTGCTCCTCAAAGAGCCAAATTTAAACCAATTTAAGCTTTTTATAACCATTCAGCTTGTGCATTTTATTATTCCTCGTGTAAGTCTAACAAATTGTAGCAACCACTTTAAAGAAGACTTTGGTTTATTGTTGATTCCATGTATAAACTTGGTTAATTGAACTCCGTTAAACATTTTAAACTACAGTTATAAATTTAATATGTTCAATTTCCTTTTAAAGTGCTTGTTTGATTGACAAATAAAATCCTTCAAAAACTTAAGTTCTTATAAATGTAATATGTTAAACTTTTGAATATGATGAACCCTAAATTCTCCTGTATTCTAACACTGTACATTAATTTGTAAGATTTCCACTTAAAATCACATACTTAACAAATCACTCAGTTCACACTTTAATATCATGAGACTAAACTGTTACTAAGAAGGTAAATTCTCTTAAACATTACAAATGTAATATACAAAAATGTGTAACATTTCTTAATACAAAAATATCAATGTTATCAGTTTGAGTCATTTAAACATTTGTATTTTTAATTTAAAAAATTTCTGGGGTTAAAACATGATTGCACGGTAAGCAAACAAAGTTGTCATTCTAAACAAATTTGGGGGTTACTTTCCCAAGTTACTTTTGTTGTTGTGGTTTTCCTTTAGATGAGGTTTCTTAAATGACCAGGAGTGTTAACCATAATTTGACCCGATTTTTAAGAGTAACTTAGCCAGCATTTAGGCTAAAGCCACTTTTACGGTCACAATGTTATGATTTTTAAAATTCAAAGAGTGAAATGGTCCTCACACCACCACCCACTCCCGTTTCCTGGGTTAGGATGTTAGATAATTTTTTAAGTCTTACAGTGTCTATCACCTCTCCTCAGGTAGATGCATACTTAATTGGGTTCAATAATCTATTTGCCACTCCATAGCATTCTAATTTATTTTTTATTCTTCCTCTCTGTTAGGACTATGCAAATTCTATGGATATGAATATAATAATTGATTGAATTCCACATGTCTGCTGTGGCTTTTTCTGGCTCTGATTAAAACTTCCGGCAATATGCATATACACACACCTCTCATATTTTCATGCCTACGTAGTATCATAGACAGTCTATTGGTCAAATATGGATATTCAAGAGAATCCCAAATCTAAACACGTACTTAGGTGTGTTATGAAAGGGATAAATAAGAACATGCACACAATTTAAATGCTGAGGTGCTGGCTAAAGAAACATGTATGCATTTGATTGAAGATTTGAATGAACATTTCAGACCAGCTTGGCCATTACTAATCAGTTGGTGGCATGATGTTCACCTCTATACCTACCCCACCCGGAAGACATTTCCTTTTTCCTTTAAGACTTTAAAAAACAATGTGAGGGATTCAGAAGTTCATTCTCTTTCCTCCAGACCCAACACTTAAGCCCTTTGTACTTGAATTATCAAAAAGCCTCAGTAATTGCTTGAACATGTTAATTTATCCTGCAACCCTGCTGGCTTCATCTGACTGTATTTAAAGGATTTAAGGGTGACAGGGAACAGCTAGAGATAGACGTTTTGTCTGTGAATGCGGAGTCTGAGCTCAGAGATGGGTGTGCTGGGACTCAAGTTCACTTGGAGCATTGAAATGGAGTGGCTCTCTGCATGCTGGTATTGAGGCTTACCTTGCTTTTTCTCCTTTCTCTCCTCCCTCCTCCTGGAGCTCAGTCTCTCCCTACCACCCTCCTTTTTGCTCCCACACCTACTCTCCCTCAATCCAGAGACTATCCTTGCCAGAGAGCGGTAGATCGCCACATCTGTCCCCAATCTTATTGTTGCTACATTTCAAGCCAGGAGCGGCTTGAATGCACGTATTGATAATCACAGCTGGGACTGCATAAGCAAAATAAAACCAGTAAAATAAGAGCTAGCGGATAGTCAGAGACCATGGAAAACCCATCGATTGCTGCTGCGGCTTCTTTCCATATGGCAGAAAGAGTGCGGAAAAGCTGAGCTCTGGGTAATTCTAGCAAACAATGTGCTGTAGAGCATTATTTGTAGGCCCTGAAAATGAAAGCGGAACGCTAGCTCCCCATAGAACATGCTTCGTTAGTGTGGAACAAAGGGTTGTTGCTGGCTGGGTACAGCACTTTCCATTTTGCAGCATGGTGGGGGGAGGAGGAGGGGGGCAACAGGTAGAATGGAAGCTCAGGGAGGCTGTGCTGACCAAGTCCCTGCATCAGAGAGGGCCCCGGACAGAGGAGAGCCACCCACTCCTTAAGTTAGAGCCTGCCATTACGGAGGTCAAAGATGCTAGCTCTGGGACCAACTAGCTGTGAGACCTTCAGCAGATGCTCATCCCAGGGGCCTCAGTTTCCTTCCTGCTTTAATTGCAGGGTTTTTGTGAGGATAAAATATGACACAGTGATGTAAAAGCATCTGTTTTGTATGCACTTATATGATTTTGGAGATACACCCAGCATCATGACGGGGCAGAAGTGTGTATCAGGGACAACTTGGTCAGGTCCCCAGGGAAACTGATGGTATGTTCAATGGGGAACCAGCAGAGGAGTTCTTACAAAGTATGAACAGGGTAAAGGGAAACCAGAAAAGGATGCCAAATGTCCAGGGTTGGCACAGCAGAGAGAGAGGTTCCATTCCTAGGTCTGAAGGTCTAAAAGAGGAAGCACGTTGTAAGTCTTGGAGAGAGCTGCAGCTGCAGAAGAGGGCTGCTCCTTTAAAGCTGCAGCCTTTGCTAGGAGAACTTGACCACCCCAAAGGGTGGCCCATGCAAGGAAGAAGCGGTAGTAAGGGAGTGATTGCCCTGATCCCACTCTTTCCTCCCACTCTCTGATCTCCTGGCAGACACTTGCATTGGCCCAATCCAACAGGAGCTAGAGGACAAGGAAGCCCACCCTAGACCTCTATGTCAGCCTCCCAGGCCCAGAGCAGCTGAAGAAGGGTAGAGAGTAGTTGTAGAAATGTCCGGCACCGTGCCCCTGCTCTGTGTCCCATGCCCCCTGGGTATTTGCCATACTCTTTGGTGCTTATCCACTTATATTTCATTTGCCCATATTAGACCCTTGGAAACAGGGGCTGCACCAGCTCCAGTGGGTTCAGCCTACTTCCAGTGTTGGAAGGTTTGGGGCTGCTGATCTTGGTCAAGAACAATGATGTTATGCAGGCATCACTGGGATTCTCTTGGCCTTTCCTTCATCTTTGTCACCTCATGGTGGCATGATCCTGGCACCTTATTGTCCTGTCCTCAGTGCGTAACATGGTCACTGGAATCCAGAGGATATTCAATAAACTATGAGCAGCTAAAGGCACGAGTTCATGATGGTCTGACTGCCACCTAAAGCTGGTAAAGAGAGAGATGTTGCCTTTGCCTGTAAGCACAGCCTGCTCTAGATGCTGCGTGAGCACAGAACACACACTCAGGAACCTCCAAGAGGCTCAACATGCATGCTCTGACATCTCAGTCATCACGCTCCCCCATCGTGTCTCTTGTGTCCCTTGAGCATGCCTGCACCACAACACCTCAGCTCCACGTGGTCTGCCCTTGGGCCTCCCATATTCACCTCCAGCTCTGAGGGCTGGTACCATTCCTGTCTATTCTTGTTATTCTCATACCCTTCTTACAGATGAGAAACGATTTCAAGATTCTAGTGTTCTAGACCAGCAAATTCTTCATTATTCTTCTTCAGAGAAAACAACCACAGGCTTCTGTGTTTGGAAATAGGGGGGAAATAAAAAACAGTCTACTTCCATGGTGTCCCACCCTCAATCTTCTCTACCATCCTACAGCCAGCTGCTCAGAACACAATCCCTTGAATGAAATCTTGTTTCTTTAAAAAGAAAATAGAAGAAGGAAGAAGAAGGAGAAAGAGAAAGGAGGGAGGAGAGGAGAAGAAAAGAGAGGAGGAAAATGAGGAGAAAAGAAGGACACTAGAAGAAATCATGTCCCCAGATTCCCGGGATTGATCCAGAGGAGCCCAAATACATGCCCCGACTCAAATTCCTTTGGCTACTGGCCCACACTAGCCAAAAGACCATACGGCAAGAGGCAGAGTCAAAGATGAACTAACTCACTTACTCCTCTTCCAGGATTTTCCAAAAAAAAAGTCAGCTCCAATCAATTGTGCATACTGGGGCTTCTCTTCAAACCAGCAACTCACAGAATTCTCCCAGGGGGAGGGAGATACCTTAGAACCTAATACATCACCAAATGGCGTTTATCTTCAGGAACAAATACGCTTTCTTTGACACACGTGGCCTTTTCAACAATGGAATGAGTTACTACGTTAAGTTACAAAATCACCCATGGGTAACAAACCCCAAATAAGAATGCGTCAATAAGTCAAAAATGTATTTCTATCTCACATTAAAACAAGCCAAGTATAGCTCTTCAGGTACAGCATCAGGTACCCAGGATCCTGCTGTCTTGGTAGCCTCCTGGTGTGTTCATTCTGTCCATATATTCCAAAATGATCCCCAGCATGTCTGTACACCTGCCCGTAGGATTGGGGGAAGGGAAGGCAAGGCTACACCCCCCCTTTTAAGGGCAAGACTCAGGAATGTGTGCACATTATTTTCTCATTCTATTGGCCATAATTTAGTCACATGGTAGCCATAAGCTGCAAGGGAGACTGGGAAATGTAGTATTTATTCTCAGTGGCCATGTAGCTCAACTAAAAATTATTTCACTCTGGAAGAGGAAGACCATATTTTTTAGGGACAATTAACAATCAATACTGCAATGGCCAGAAATAAAAAACTGACGTATTTCATGTAAAAACACAGATTCTAAACCTCTTCTTCAAGCGTTGGAGGACCTGACAACATTGGGAGAGATTTCTACTAAGAATCAGCTGGACTGAGGAGAAGTTGAGCTCTTCCGAATGGGCAGGTTTCCCCCGACTTTCTACTGGGAACCAAGAAGAGTGTGGAACTGAAAGATGTCCCCCGACATCACGTAGGGACAGCAGAGCATGAAAAGTGACAATTTGGATGGAGCTCATCCCTAAGACATGAATCCTTTTCTAGCACTCTCTTACCCTCACTACTCTCTCTAGCACTCCACCCTCACCACCACACCCGCAGTCATCACTGTAAGAACACTAGTGTTCAGAATCAACATTAAATCATAGAATTCTTTCATTCATTTATTCAGTACACATTATATGAGCACCTGCAATGCACTGGTCCTTGTACAGGCCCTTAGGAGACAAAGTTGAATAAGACACTGATCTCATCTTCAAATAGCTTTTATTTTGTTGAAACATTTGGGTTTTAGTAAAAAAAATAAATAAATAAAAAATGAATAAATCCAATTAATGTCCCCTAGTAAAAAAAAAAATTAAAAAGAAAAAAAGAGAAATATTTGGGTTTGTTTTTCTTCTTGTTTTTGGACCCATGAGGTATTTTAAAAATTAAATTAGTTGCTATATTAATACATGTGTATTAATCCTCAGTGGTAAGTGCAACACCATAATAGGAGCTGTCAGGAAGTACTTATGTAAGAGCCAGTCCCTGCTGACAAACTAGAGGATAAATGACTACAACAAAAACAATCTGTTGTGAAGGGTTTCACTGTGGGGACTTTTGGAGAAGTTCCTCATACCATAATTGTTCCCACTTTCTCAAATGTATATTTTCAGTATGAAGGGTGGCATGTTGTTTGATGGTTAAGAAACCATATTTGTTCCCCCAGCATGTAGCATGTTTCTTCTCTTAAAGAAGACGTAAGAAGACGACATTTCCCCGGTGATTCTATTGGTTTCCATTTGTGACTGAATCATTGTCATTGGGATTGGATGGCTGAGGCTCATCAGTCTGTGGATCACTGTGACAAGCATTTTGGAGCTGGAACTTCAATTTTGGCTCTGTTGTCAAATTAAATCTACATCTGATCCATAAGTGATCTTGGATCTATCTAGTGCAAGAGGAATGATACAGATCAGACTTGTTCTGATTCTCCTGGCATGGACTTGGTGAGATGGAAAAATGGCTGCCTCCCTAGTCTTACCCAGCCCGCCCCCATCTTGATATTTCCCATGAGTCATGTACTATTCAGTCACTCTAGACAGCAGTTATGGGCACTACTCTGGGGTCACGTGGATCTGAGTTTCAATCTCAGCTTTACAACAAAAACACTGGGAGACTCTGGAGACATTTTACTTAATATTTCTAAAGTACAGCTGGCTTCCTTTAAAATGAAGATAATGATGATTAACAACATAAGATTCTTCAGAGAATCATTCTTTCATGTAACAGATATTTTTCAGTTTGTATCATGTTCTAGGGGCTATAATGTTTCTAGCACTGGGAAAACTCACAGATTCCTGTTTTCATGCAATGTATAGTCAACAGGATAAATGAGTGAATGCATGTAAATGGTTAAGCATGGTGCCTGAAATGTGGTTAGAGTATAATTAAAACCAAAGCTGGAAGAAGTTTCCACTGTGACCTAGAAGCCTCAAACACTTCCTAGGGTTCAGAGAAGAAACCAAGGAAGTCCTATTGTTCAAAGTCTCAAAGGGAAAGCATCCTGTCCTGTCATTCCCCCACAGATTTACTGACTCAGTGTGTCACTTCAAAAGGGTTTGCATCTTCCAAGATGTCTAGGAGTTGAGAAAGAATTCCCAGCACCTTGAGGGGTTGAGATGGGAGCATTGCTTGAGCCCAGGAATTTGAGACAAGCCTGGACAACATGGTGAAACCCCATGTCTACAAAAAAAAAAAAAAAAAAAAAAAAAATAGCTGACATGGTGGCATGTGCCTGTGGTCCCAGCTACTCAGGTGGCTGAGGTGGGAGGATCCCTTGAGCCTGGGAGGTGGAGGCTGCAGTGAGCAGTGATTGTACCACTGCACTCCAGCCTGGATGACAGAGTCAGACTCTGACTTAAAAAGAAAAGAAAGAATGAGAAGATGGATGGATGGATGGATGGATGGATGCACAGACAGATGGATGAATGGAAGCATATGCATAAAACACCAGTGGTGAAACATCAGGCACTGAGATATTTTGGGAAGTAAGATATTTGGTGGAAGGAAGCCTCAGCAGTCCCCTCAGGTCACCGTCAGAAAGATACCGACTCCCTCTGCCTTCACTTCATACTGCACCTGCCTTGAAGCCTTCTTATTCCAGAAAGAATACAAGGCAACATTCCTCCCTCAGCTGTCAGGGACATTAGATTGCTCTCTCCATCCTGCAACTGCCTGAATGGGAGGCAAACCCAGTGCAGTGCAGCATGTTCATTGCATTTGGGGCATTTGCATGCTAAATGGGGTCAGAAACTATTGAAAATGGAAAAGTACTCAGAAGTGATTCTCCTGACAGACTCATGGGCTGCCTCCCCCACATGCTGGTGGCGGGCAGGTGGGAGGGGGAGGGAGAGTTTTGTTCCAAACACCTCCCTTCTGCCAGGCAAAATGGGGATAACATGAATAAACAACATGTGCTTTGAATAGCAATGAAGGGAGAAGAGCAACCCACTTTTGCCGGAGGCTCCATATTCTACGGCCCAGGGATTTCCATGAAAATCAAACCTGCTTGGCTGGCTTCCCAGGAAAAGAAGTGGGCAGAGACTTTGCGACCCTCACTCACTCGGCAGTAATCAAGGTCAGTACCAGGTAGCAGGGTGCCAAGTGCATCTCTAGATTTATGGCAGTACAAGTAGGCTAAGAGCCACTGCCCTGTGGTTTTCTAGTCCTCCGCCACCTGGGCAGGCAGCAAGGAGGGTCCTGAAAATCAAAATGACCAAACACAACCGACCTAGAAAAGGGAAAACAAGTAGGCGATGGTGTCTCCCCCTGGAGCCTTGGGGTTATTTCTAAGACCCCTCTTGTGTTTTTGCTTGGTTTAGGATTAAATGTTTTCTTTAATATATTAGTTTATGAGGGCTTCATTGATTATCATAAGATAAATGATGTCACTTTGAAAAATATTTTCTCTCTTTTATCATTTTAAATAAAGGGGGCAATACATCAAATGGCAAAAACTCTCCTTGGGTTTGGGTTCTTTCTGGACCCATATATTTTGCAAAATAGATTTTTCAACTGACTGGAAAGAGACCCAGAGTGAGAAAGAAAAATGTAAGGGTTCCCTCTGCTCTTCTTGCCAATTTCCTTGAAGTAGAAAATCCATCTTGCTTGGCCAATGTGGGCTAATTGCCATATTGGGTTACTGTCTCCCAGCTTTCCTGCTTATTTAGCTTCTTGGATGGTCTCCAGACCTGGTTCAAAAAGGGCCACAAAGGGGTTGAAATGAGCTTTTTCCTGGGCCTTATCCAAGGGGGCTCCAGGGCTAAGCTAGCCGTGTCCATGGCAACCATTTGCTCCTGGCCATGAATCTGCCTCTCTGCCATCAGGCCCTGCTGGACAGGGGTCTGCTCATCGGCGGTCCATGTGGCCAATGGTCTGCCTGTCTGCCACTGATCATCTACCAGTCCCAAACTGATGTTCATGGACAAACATCAGCCTTCTGAGACTGGGGAGAAGTTGAAGACATCCTTTTCTTTGGTACCTTAAAGTATCATTTCTTATATGAGTCATTTCCTAAAGCCTGTCAGCTATTTTAAAGACCACTTTTGAGAAAATGACTTCCAGTCTGATTTTGTCAAATTCCCTTAAAGGTAAATACTTTGGTCATATCAGCCGTTTGCCTCCACACCAGAGCCCCCCCCCCCCCCCAGCAGGCAGCTGTGACATAGGGGTCAGTGTCCTGGACATGGGGTCAGGAACCTGGTCTGGTGAGCCCAGGTGTGTCCCAGATCCACCACTAACTTGATGTGTAAACTAAGCAAGGTATTCTCGCACCTTGCTTAACAGGGAACTGTTGGGAGGACCAAAATAAGCCATGATCTCTCAGTCACAGATTTTAGAAAACAGTCTCTGAGAAAGCAGAGCTGGGGGTTGAGTGGGCAGTATCCAGCCTATAGTAGTCTTGGGGGTGTAGGAAGAGCCCCCAGTTAGGAACACCTACCTTTTTTCAGGTGTGAGTCTCATATCCACAGTGAAGGTGTGCATGCTCAGGAAGAACTTAAGTGGCAGTTCTGAGAAGGTCACATTGACTATGTCACTCCCATGCTCAAAAGCAGTCCATGGTTTCTGATATATTCCAGGCTCTCTGGTTTAGCACTCAAGGCCTGCACAGCAGAGCCCTAGCCTGTCCAACCCGGCCACTCTCCTGCTGCATGAACCTTCCCTTCCATCCAGATGGGCCCACTCACTGTCCTCAGGACACAGCATCCTGTGCCTCACTGCTCTCCCAAGAGTCCCTCTTTCTTGAGTTCAGATGACGTCTCAAACCTCTTTGCCTAAGGTGTCTTCCCTCACCAGCCTGTCCACCTGGAACTCTCATTCCCCTGAAGTGTATCGTATCACTTATTACCACTCACTAGAAAACATCAGCCACTCCCATGTCAGAATATTTCAATTTTGATCAAAATTGAAAATGTTCTCAGTTTTTACCTTATTTCTGCAAATAGGTTGGGAACTCTTCAGGGGGCAGGAACTGTGTCTAATTCATCTTTGTATCCCTGGAAGACAGTAGGTGTTCAATCAATGTGCACTGAGTGATCAATATGAAAATCATTCGATCTCCAGAACTTTGTGAAGAGCCCCAAAACATAAAGAGCACAAAACATTCTCACCCATTGACCTGGTTGAGAGCACTCATGTGCTGTGATTATAGGTCTGAAAAAAAACACTGTTCTTCAGTTTACTCCACCTCCTCCAATGCCCAAAAGGACTCTCAGTCATCCTTATTACTAACACAACATGTGTTACAGAATCAGAAAGGTGAATTCCTGGAACTAGTCTCATTCCCCACCCTTTTCCTTTTCATCTACTCCAACATACTGGATGTAGCTTAGGAATTGCTAACATTTATTTAGCACCTACAATATACTCAGCACTTTTCTAAGCCCTTCCCATGTGCCATTCCTTTGAGATGGGTTCTAGTCTTCACTTCAAAGCTACTGAAAATAGTGGTGACATCGTTGCTCAGAATCACACAGCTGGTTGAAGAATGTATTGACTCCTCTTGATTTATCCTACAATCCTTCATTTTGAAACTATTGTAAACTGCAAGGCAGATTCTTCATTTGGGGGGATGAAGACACTCAAGACTGCACAGACCTGCAACTTCTACATAGATTCCAGGAGCAAAGATAGATACTTCAATGAGGTTATCCCAAAGAAGAGAGGGACATCTAAGTCACCCCATTAACACCCAGGAACAAGCCAGTCTATTTACAGGGTGCAGCATATGCTTGTCCCTCCACATCATAAGGGCTGAGTGGCATGATCATGTGGCATTGTAGAAAACTTGCTGTCAACCAACAGAACACACATAGGATTCATGCACGCACTCATTCATATAGCAAGTTGTTTGCTGAGTGTCTACTATATTCCAGGCACTGTGCTAGGACCTGGGGTTGGGAGGGGTGGGCAGCAAATAATTAACTCCTGAAACGTGAGTGCTTTACCTATTAAAAAAACATGCAGATGCACAGCCACAGAGCTGAATCAGAGTGTGCAATGTTTGCAGGAGACTGGATGAGGGAGAAGGCTACTGTGTTTGGGGAGTTCAGTGGAGGCTCCCCCAGAGCCTGTGAGGGCCTGCTCTCCATCCTCACACATTTTCCTGTACATTCACATTTGACACCCACTACCTCTTCCCACCTCCCCACCTTCTTCCATTACCCTGACAGATTCCACCACGCTCTTTCAAAAGAAAGAGAAATTTGATTGACACCTCAGCTTGGAAGCTCTGGGAGCTGCCACAGAAATATGATAGCAACTCCAAGTCTTCTGGGGAGAAGGTGTGGGCATGAGGAAAAGAAAGGTAGGAGGGAAAAGAGTGGGGAGGGGAGAGAGAACATGGAAGAGACTGCCTTCCAGGTACACCTAAAACCTTATCTTTCTTTCTCTGGGTCTCTGGAATTTGCACTACCTGGCCATTTCTGGAAACAAACTGAATGCATTTACTCTCTCTCTCTCTCTCTCTCTTTCTCTCTCTCTCTCTCTCTCTCTCTCTCTCACACACACACACACACACACACACACACACACACGAACACGCAGACATATATGTACACAAACACATATCCGAGGCTTATGCTTCCCACTAAGCTCAGTATCCTTTGTCTTTACCTTGTCCTTCTCACTACACACAACCTAAAATGGTCAAAACCCCAATTGGAGGTAGTTTGGGATCTTATCTGGCTTTAAGGTATCTGGAACCCATCTGCAGGCTTCCCTAGACTCTTGCCTAAGAAGTCATTAAGGGAGAAGTTAATTCAGCAGAACCAAGCTTGTGATAATGGAGGAAAGAATGAATCAATCAAAACATTCATATATATTTGATGAAAAGACCTTGAAAGAATGAATAAACAAAGCTTTATTGAGGCCCTCCTATATGTCAGATCTGTGCCAGGAGTGTTTAAAAGTATCACTTGTTTTAATCCTCACACTAAGTTTATGAGGTAAGGACTATTATCTATTATCCTCATTTCAGCAGCAAAGATCCTGAGGGTCAGAGTGAATATATGACTTTTAAGGATAACACAGAAATTCTGTTAAGTGGCCAAACTGGGATTAAGTGGATTCTCCATTGAGAATCCTCCCTGAGCTCAGGTGATACTTCTGATCCTTCCACATCAGCCTCCCAAGTAGCTGAGACCATAGGCGTGTGCCACTATACCCAACTAATTTTTCTATTTTTTTCATAGAAGTGGGATTTTGCCATGTTGTCCAGGCTGGTCTGGAACTCCTGGGCTCAAGCAATCCACCTGTTTCTGCATCCCCAAGTGCTGGGATTACAGGTGTGAGCCATGACACCTGGCCCACAATGGTTCCTTAGCAAGTACCAGCTTGGTCTGCTGTAGGTCTAGGCAGATTAGATCAATGGAGGAGCAAAATGGAAAACTCTGAAACAGCCCCAAGAGAAAAATAATTTACAATAAAGGTGGCATTTCAAGTTAGTGGGCACAGGACGACTTAGTAAATAGTTTAAGGGCAGCTGGCTAGCTGTTTGCTAAAAAGAAAAGCTATTGTCTAGCTTTATACAGTATGTAACAATAAATTCCAAAAGAATTAAGAATTTACATGAGAATAATTCTTTAAAAAACTCAAAGAAAATACAGGTAAATATTAGAAAAGCTAATCATTTAAAAATCATATTTGAAAAGGAATGTTCAAAGAACAGATAAATTCAACTCTATATAATAAAATTCCAACATATCAAATCAAATATTATTAACATTTAAATGGTAAACAAAAAACTAGGGAAACCATTTGAAACACATATGGAACACAGAGGTTAGTATTCTTAATATATAGATGCACTTACATTAACTAAGAAAAGAAGCTTCAATTTTAATTGGCAAATGATCTGAAAGAGGTACTCCCACACAAGAAATGTAAATGGGGCCAGGTGGAGGCTCAGGCCTATAATCCCAGTCCTTTGAGAGATGGGGCAGAAAGATCCCTTGAAGCCAGGAGTCTGAGATCATCCTGGTCAACATAATGAGATCCTATCTCTACCAAAAAAAAACAAAAAAACCAGGCATGGTGGTATGTGCCTGTAGTCCCAGCTACTCAAAAGCTGAGGTGGGAGGATTGCTGGGCCCAGGAGTCCAAGGCTGCAGTGAGCTGTGATCGTATCACTGTACCTGGGCAACAGAGTGAGACCCTATTAAAAAAATAAATTAAAATGACCAGTGTATCTATGAAACATGCTCAAACTTATGAAATATCTTAAGGCAAATTAAAATTTTAAATTGGAAAATGACCATTTTTTATATTTTATATTTTGGATAGTAAATGCATTTACTTAGTTCCAAAATTTAAAAAAAAATAGCAAATAATTCAGTGAACATTTTTCTCCCATCCTGTCCCCAACATGGATAGGACTGATCACACCTTAAACAGATAACTACTTGTATTAGTCCATTCTCATGCTGCTATAAGAAAAGCATAGCTGGGGAGCCCTTGGGAAACTTACAATCATGGTGGAAGAAGAAGCAAACACATCCTTCTTCACGTGGCAATAGGAAGGAGACTTGCCAAGCAAAGGGGGAAAATCCCCTTATAAAACCATCACAAGAACTCATTCACTATCATGAGAACAGCAGCATGTGGGAAGCTGCCCTCATGATTCAATTACCTCCCACCGGGTTCCTGCCAGGACACATGGGTATTACAGCAATTACAATTCAAGGAGAGTTTGGATGGGGACACACCCAAACAATATCACTGCTGATATTAATGACCTGTGTATACTTCCAGAGGTTCTTTTCATACATACAAGCAAATACCAGCATGCATTATTATTCCTTATTTTAATCTCTTTAAATAAATTATAGCATAGTATACATAAAGTTTCACACCTTGCTTTTTCCTCTTACCAATATATATTAGAGAACTTTTCATATGGGTGTGTTAAGAGCTTTCTCCTTATTTATCACTAAATAATTTTTTATTGTATAGATGTATGATAATTTACTTAGATGCTTTCCTATGTTTTTACTCTTATAAACAATGCTGCAATGAGTAATCTTGAACGTCATTTCTCAATTATACCAGGGTATCTGTAAAATGAATTCCAGGAAGCGAAATTACTGGGACCAAGGCTGTATGCATTTTTAATTCTGAAAGCTACTGCCAAATTGCCTTCTACAAAGGTTTCATCAATTTACATATCCAACCAAAATGTATGAGTGTGCCTGCTTCTCCACAGCCTTGCCAATAGAGTGTGTTATCAAGCTTCTGGAATTTACCAAACCAATGAGTGAAAAGTAGTACCTTAGGATAGTTTCAGTTTACATTTCTTCAGTTACAAGAGTCTGGGCATCTTTCCATATATCAAACCACCGTTTTTCTTTCCTTTCCTATGAAGTGAATGTTTAGGTTATTCAAATAGTCCCCAACTTTTTTCTTTAAAGAATAATATCTAGATATTATAAGAATACAAGGAATCTGGCCAAGTGTGGTGGCTCCTATAACCTCAGTACTTTGGAAGACCAACGCAGGTGGATCACGAAGTCAGGAGTTCAAGATTATCCTGGCCAACATGGTAAAACCCCATCTCTAATACAAATACAAAAATTAGCTGGTGTGGTGGTGGGTGCCTGTAGTCCCAGCTACTCAGGAGACTGAGGCAGGAGAATTGCTTAAACCTGGGAGGCGGAGGTTGCAGTGAGCCAAGATTGTGCCATTGACCTCCAGCATGGGCAACAAGAGTGAAATTTCATCTCAAAAAAAAAAAAAAAAAATACAAGAACTCACACACAGACTGTAAGTAGTAGTAAAAATTAATACAAACATTTTTTTCAGGGGCCATTGGGCAACATATATAAAAAATTCTTAAAATGTAAATATTCTTTGGCCCAGGAACTCCATCTGTAGAAATTCATCATAAGAAAAGAATCAGAGATGTAGAAAAATGTGTATGTGTTAGGATATTCACTAAAGCATTGTTTATAATGTCAAACAACTAGACTCTGTGCCTTTTTGGGTTCTCTTGGGTCTTACCTATGTTTCTTTCTGCACCTTTCTCCTGCTTCTTTCTTCAGACTGGCTTTTCTGATGCTTGTCAATTTCAACCATTGATCATTGTTTCAATGTGGTAGCCTCGATATGGCCCCTCAATAGCCAAGAGACTCTGCATTAGCTAATAGTTTTACATAAGAGCCAATGTTGGCAACTGAGTGAGTCAGCCTCTTTAACTCCCAATCCCAAATTCCTCGGGAGTTATTGTCTCAGGAGAACTCCAGGCTAGCTTTTGGTCTAGAAAATTGCAGTCTTTTGGGGAAAGGGTGCTATGCATGGTGACATTTGAAAGAGACACTTCTGGTCTAGCAGCCCTGAAAATAGAGCAGTGCCCTAGCTGTTAGGATTTGGAGTATCAGATGTGTGCATCTATTTATTGCTCTACCTAAGTTCCTGCCAGGACCTCAGGGCTGGTAAGAAGGGTCCAGACCCCAGAAGCTTAAAAAAGCAAAATTTGTCCAATGGGCTATAGACTGTCATATTACAACTACTACTTCAGCATTTCCAAAAAAAAAAAAAAAAAAAAAAAAAAAAAAAAAAGCTTATAAAACTAAGCCATAACTCTTGTGATTTTAGTTAGTGGTTGAAATGGCAGCCTCTCATAAAGAAGGAAGAAAACATCTCAACCACAGTATATGTACTTGCAGAGAAAAAGCATTTTTCTGATATTTTGAAAGCATTTGAGCCTGCAAAACTGCCATTCTATGTGTATGTGTGTGTCTGCACGCACCTGCGTGCGTCCACACAAGGAAAATGCTTGCAAAATTTCTTTGCTGGAGGAGAAAAGGCCTTTAGTGAGTTGATGATTTTCTATCCACTTCTACTGAGCCCAGTGGACAGATTCAAAAGCCATTTCCATATTAGAAGACTTGAATGATTTGATGAGGTGGCTGAAGCAAAAGAGAGAAATCTGCTCTGGGATTTCTAGCTTAGGAACCGGAGTGGACTCTCTGCTACTATGGGTTGATCCAGCATGCGGAGATGGAGGGGCAGAAGTCAGCACCATGTGTTTAACATCAGGTTGGTCTTGAAATGATATAGGTGCTACAGATAGGAAGATCAGAAGTGAGTCTGGTACTGAAATTTCAGCCTTGGAGTATTCGAAGTTGGGTTCCCAAAAGGAGAATCTGAGACACAGCCATAAGTGCAGCTAGTTTAGTTGGGAGGTGATGCCAGGAAACAGAGTGAAAAAAAGGCAAAAATGAGACCAGGGATGAAGAAAAGCCAATAAAGACTGTGTCATTGCATTGCTTACCTCAGTACTCAGGCTCACGGGAGACGGAGAAACTATGTACACAGCACTTCAGCACAAGCCCTCTAAAGTATGGAAGCTGGATTATTTATCTCTTTACTCACATTCCCCACTGGCTGAGGTTTGCACGCAGAGAGTGCTAACTCCGCCATACTTCGTGCACTCATGCTGGGACTTCTACAGCTTTAAAAAAAGCTCTGAGACAAGAAGGTGAAGAGACAACCAGAACAGTTTTCTGGGTGCATGGAGCTGCTCAGCGGTAGCTCCACTAAAATTGAGTGGGCTGAGGAGATGTGGTGCATTGCACATAAAGCATCATGACAGACATCAAGAGGATTTCGGTAATATTTGACATCGTGAAGTAGATTAGATTGGTAAGTCTAGGAATAAGACAAAAGGCACAACCACAGGACCCGGAGGAAATGACAAAGGCTCATCAGAGAGGCAGGGAAACCAACACCAGCCAAAAGAGATGTAGAAGGTCTATCAAGAAGGAGAGAAGGTCAACAGCTCCAAATGCTGTGGAGTTCAAATGGACTGAGGTCATTGCTGACTTTGGTGGCAAGAGTGGAGGCAAAAATTTCATTGCTTTTGGAGATAAGTAGATACAATTTGTGGAAAGAGGGGTAGAGAAGTATAAAACGCTCTCAAGAACTACAGTTTCAAAGGAAAGAAGACGTAGGTTGAAGTTGGGAATGTGGAGGTGGAAGCAGAGGTATGCAGGTAAGTTTTAACGACCAATTATCCAGAAATGAAAAATAAAGCCTTGATTGGAAGCATTGGCTGGTGTCTGTACTGTAAATATTCCTATCATGGCCGATTTCAAGCTACCAACATAATTTCAGTGCTCCCTCTTCCTGAGCTTCTGTCAAACCCTGCCTCTACTAAAAATATAAAAATGAACCGGGTATGGTGGCATGCACCTCTAATCTCAGCTACTCGGGAGGTTGAGGTACAAGAATTGCTAGAATCTGGGAGGCAGAGGTTGTAGCGAGCTGAGAGCACACTGCTGCACTCCAGCCTGGGTGACAGAGTAAGACTCCGTCTCAAAAATAAAAGAAAATAGTTGTTAGATAGTCAGCTCTTTGCTGCGAAGTCCTCTGTCTACTCACCTTTACATCTTTTGAGGTGATGCCTTATCCTGGGCCTTGTGTACAGGAGGAGATGCCTAATATTCATTCCATTTAATCATTCCATCGTCTTCGCTTGTGTAAAGGTAACAGGGTGCCAGCCAGGAGTGGCGCAGAAGAGTGGTGGGCTTGAGAGGATCAACCCCTCCTGAGTTGGGAACAGTTTTGCAACAACCCTTATTTACTTAGGGCTGAGTCATTCACATGTTCACTCATTCATGGGAGCAGCTGCATGTACCACATGGCTCGAAAGGCTACGGATTCCGAGGTGCCTGAGAGATTCTGAAAGTCTCAATATGAATAAATGCAGTTATAAAAACAAGCTGAAGGGAGAAGTTCCTATTTACACCCTCAGAGCACTTTCTCACCCACCTTTTTTTTTTGAGATGGAGTCTGGCTCTGTCACCTAGGCTGGAGTGCAGTGGTGCAATCTCAGCTCACTGCAACCTCCACCTCCCCAGTTCAAATGATTCTCCTGCCTCAACCTCCTGAGTAGCTGGGACTACAGGTGCATGCCACCATACCTGGATTTTTTTTTTTTTGTATTTTTAGTAGAGATGGGGTTTCACCTTGTTGGTCAGGCTGGTTTCGGACTCCAGACCTCAAGTGACCCGTCCACCTTAGCCTCCCAAAGTGCTGGGATTATGGGTGTGAGCCACCATGCCCAGCCCCACTTTCTCATTTTTATATCTTTATCCAGTTAAAAAAAAAAAGACATTATCTGCTTCACACTGGATCCTTTCATAGAGCACTCTTTGAAATACTGTGAACATACTTTGAAAAATACTGTATATTGCTTACTAACCTCCTTAGGAATGGACTCCCATTCATGCTGAGGCATAGGGACTTGGTTTGATGTCCATTACTCTACCCCCAAATGAATAGCATGTCTCCAGAATTGTACTTACAGCCTGTAATACTATTACCACTTGGTCTGCTGTGGGGCCCCTCAGTCATTTTTTCAATTAAAAAAAGCCCGATGCTCTATTAACCTTTTGTCTGCTGCACCATCCTTCATACTGCCGTTGCCCTGAGATGATGAGCCATGTATTAAAAAAGGCATATATTACTGTAAGTCACATCCAAGTTATCTGTCATTAGAAAGATGAAGTATCATTTTTTCATTAAAAAATATGAGACAGACAGTTTTTCACACTCACAACTTCTGGGCCTGCCTGCAATCTCTTTGTTATAGGGGTTGAGAGGTAACGCCCATCCCTCACCATCCCACAGCCAGGAAGCTCCACCTGAGCCCCTCGCTACGGAAGATGGGCCAGAGAAGGGTTTTGTTCTCAGAGGGCAAAGCCGTAGCCTATTGACATTTTTTTCTTGTGGCTGCTTTTAGGTGAAACTGTGGCCTCAGTTTTCCAGATGCCTAAACAAGTAAATAAAATTGCACACTCCACACTATTTGCAGCTGCACAGAAAATTAAGTGACTCTCTGAGTCCCTTTCCTCCCTTCTCATGTGGGAAAGAGAGAGATTCTCCAGGAAGCCGAAAGTCTAGGCCACATGTCTGTTCTCTGGATCACTCTTGCTTTCAAGTCTTAGAAGAAGCTGCCTAGAGTGGCCAACAAGCTGGCCATGTTACCCAGGCTCACAATGACTTAGGAGATAAGCAGGGCCAGGTGTCTGGAACCTGGCCAGCACTGTTATCTTTGCGGCTCTTGATGACAGCTATTTATGATCAGTGTCCAGGCTTAAGGTTTCCAGAACACTCAAGAATTGTCTTGCTTTTTCCATTCCAAATTGATTAAGGGGAAAGGGTACCATGAAAGTCGGTTCTTTGGAAATGCTTCTTGGTAATGTTGACTTGATTGTGGGGACAGGTATGACCATGCCTATTGTTAAAATCTTTCTGAGGCTACACCTGTTGGATTTCCATGTAACCCTCTGCTTGTCCTTCCAGCCAACTGTGTAGGTAGGGCTCAGTCTACTGGAGGAAGGTAAAGAGATTTCAGCCCTGCCTTTCTGAATTACTGCTGCCCTCCCCACCCCAGGATCCCACAGCCCTCCTAAGCCCTATGGCCACCTCGGCTAAAACTAACTCATGAGAAGGAGGCTCACATCACACTCAACAATTTATAGACCTTGCTGATTGGCACCAGGGCTACCTTATGATTTCTGATCTCACCTGTGAATACTGTGAAGTGCTTATTTTATCCAGCCCTAATTGAGTACATTTTCTGGGCCATTTGTTAGCTCCTCCAAACCCTGCTCTCTCTCCTCGTGGGAGGGACACAATGGTCCTGCCACTCGACTCCATGTGCCTGCCACGTGCCCGCCATAACACTATTGACAGAATCATTGTGATTCTTCTGGGACTTTCCAAGGACCAAAGAAGCTATTTTCCAGACTGAGTCACCAAAACAGGTGGTCTCAGCAATTTTCTTGCACACAGACAGAAATCCTTTTAAGGGACACTACTATTCCTTAGGAGCCAAGTAAGAATGTATTAATTTCTTTATTTTGAGACAGGGTCTCACTTTGTTAACCAGACTGAAGTGCAGTGGCACAATCATAGCTCACTGCAGCCTCAACCTCCTGGGCTTGAGCAATCCTCCAGTGTCAGCCTCCCTGAGAAGCTGGTACTATAGGTGCATGCCTCTATGCCTGGCTAATATGTATTTTTTAATGTTTTTGGATAGATGGGGTTCTCACTATGACATCCAGGCTGGCCTCAGACTCCTGGCCTCATGTGATTCTCCTGCCTTGGCCTCCCAAAGTGCTGGAGTTACAGGTGTGAGCCATCCCACCTAGCTTATGCTCATTTATGAGATTTTTTTTTGCACTCATGATAATTCGAAATGTGTCTACTAAACACTATTCTAGAAAAGTTGCTTAGTCAATGGATTCTGCTGGTTCTGAAAGCGACGTGGGGCTTCCCGTGACAATTATTGTCACCAAGCACAGGCTCTTCTGCAAAGTCCTAGCGGGTCGCATAGGACACACAGCGGTTCTGCTGATGCTTCATATATTTCATGAAAATACCACAATTTGCAAAGGCAAAGTAAAATCAGATTGCCTTTCTACTTAAAAACAATTATGGGGTTTTTACACTCCAGTTTTCACAGACTTTAAGTATCTCCAAAAGATAAACGAGTGTGAAAGAAGGGTATTTAAGCTCTCTGAAAAGTTAAACTTCACGCTCTCTTCGCTTAAGCCCTATACTCTCTCAAACAGACAAGAATGGGGTGTAAAAGGTTTGGCAACATCTGCATGGACATTTTTGGGCCAGTTGATGAGGGGTTAATTGGGGCTAATTGTAAATGGGCAGGCTGGAAACCTTTTCCCTGGAGCACCTGACTGCATCTTAGTCTCTGATTGCTAAGAGATGATGGCTCCCAACTCATTGTCAATTGCTCCAGGGATCTCAGAGAAATGATATGTACATGGACCCAATAGAAAACATAAAAATAATAAATGAAACTAATAATGCAAAAAGGTTTCAGGAAATAAGTAGTCCCTTCTGACACGAGCAGTGCTGGAAGCTTTGGGAAAAGAAGGTTAGATTGTAAATTGGAGAAATTGGAGCTGTAAACATTCCTCTGGAAAAAGAGGGAGCCATCAATTCTCTTTCAAGGAAACTGAGCTCCCAGGAGCTGGTTTTCCATCCAGGTTCAATCCAAGGAGGGCAGCCTCCCACTCCCACTTCCCCAAAGAGGCTGGGCTCGGGAGCAGCGAGGGGGGAGGGAGAGGGGGTCAGCAGGACTTGTAATCTGATGTCCTCGTTAAATTGAATGTGCTGTTTCCATGGGGGCTGCAGGGGCTGACAGCAATGCAGGGTGAGCAACTCCTTGTTAAACCTTTTCTTTCTCAGCCACTACCCCTCTCCCCTGAGATAGCTAACCGAGGAAATAATGCCACAGTGGTCAAGTGGGAAATCTTGACAAGGATGAACAGAAAAACCTAATGAGGCAAACCTGCTCAAATTTCATCGAAATGTGTTTCCAAGTGAGCACAGGGCCACAGGATGAAAACATGAAGATGTTTGGTTTTTTTTGGCTCTAAAAAGAGAATAAAAGAAAAGAGGGAGGTTGGAAGGAGGGAGGTCTTGCAGAGAGGAGACTGCCTTGAAATTTATTTATCTCTGTTGATACTTTCCTGATCTTAGTCTAAGTGCCGACTTAATTTTATTTGGTTGGTCATTTTCAACTCAAAGTTCATTGGGAATACTCAGACATTCTCCAGGCTGCGGCAATCCAGAGAAGCCAAATCCCACCAAATCCCATCCTGTCTTTGGGGCAACTTTGCCAAACCACCACTCTCTGAACCCAGCCTGGACTCTTCCACCCCCCACCCGATCCACACCCATTCTCCTATCAGCAGATGGAAAAATGTAGGCCTCAGCGCTGTGAGGTCAACAGCAGAACTCAGCCTGGTCCCTCAGAACTGCTCCCCATCCCCTCAATCTGAGATGCAAAAGATAATCATAACCAGGACTGAAAACACTCCTGTGGCACAATGTGCATCCTACCCCAAAGTGAGCACCGAGCAGCCTGTACAGGGCAGACCCGGGGTTCAGTCCTTTTACTCAGTAGCTCAGTACCCAGCCTTTGTTTATTAACTTATCACTCGTTTGTTCAGTGAACATTTATTGAACTCTAAGTACCTGCCAGACACTGGATCTAGAGTAGTAAGTGAAACAGACATGGCCATATCTGCCTTTGGCTTTGTGCAATAAATACCTAATACATACTGAGTACTTGGGGCAGGAGGGAGGAGATAACATTTCTTCCCTCCAAAGACGTCCATCTAGTTGGAGAGATTATGCCAAGCTTCACAAATGAAGGAAAAATTCCAAGGCAGTGTGTCCCTATTTTACCACAGAGAGATGACTTGACCAAGGTGAGTGGCAAGTTGGGGACAGAAGTTTGGTCTCCCAGCTGTGAGCCTGCTGCCCAGCATGGCTGCAGGATGCAAGGAAGCACAATGAAAACTGCTTTCTTAGGGGGCATTGTTCATCGCAGTGATTGCATCTTGGCCTGCACCTCCTCTACATCCTCACAGCCATGGTGCCACCCAAAGAATCCTCCCTGGCCAGCAGACAGAGTCCCTGGAAGCATCACTGTCACCACACAATCTCAGCATGAACCAGCTGTCCTCGTTTCCTGTGGTTGCCGTAACAAAATACCACAAACTGGCTGGCTTAAAACAACAGAAATTTATTTTCCCACAGTTCCAAAGGCCAGAGGTCAAAAATCGAGGTGTCAGCGAGGCTGTAGTCCATGGCAAAGACCCCGGGCATGCCCCTTGTGAATGTCACAGGTCCACTGTGCAGACAGTGTGCTCTTCAAGAGTGGCAAGTGCCACAGTAGAGGGCAGCTCCAGCTTCAGTGGTGTGCCAAACTGAGAGGCAGCCTTTGTAGGATTATGGAAATCTTTATGGAGAAATAGCATCCAAGAGGGACCTGGAAGGTTCGGTGGAGTTTAGATCTGCAGAGATAAGGGGAGGGCATTGCAAGCAGAGGGCAGTGTGGAAGAGACCCTTGCTCTGCCCCCTAGGTGGAAAGCAACAGGGAGAATGGCTTCTCCTTCCTCAGCTGCCAGAAACTTTAGCAGGTACATTTGAATTAAAAAATAAACTCACAATACAAACGATCTATACTGATACATATGTGAGACATACGAGACCTACGAACTCTTGACAAGATAAAAATTCTTCATAGGATCCATTTCTCAGTGGCCCACTTTTTTGGTACCATTAACAGCCTTCGGTTCTTCTAGTTCTTTCTCAAAAGGCTATAGGTGTTAGAAGGTGGAAGGCTGTTTCTCCAGTCCTGATTTTTCTCGAGAATCAAGCTCCTGCGCTAGCTCATCCACACTAGGAGGATAGTTCTAACATTTATCAAAGCAACGGTTTCCCGTGCATTTTACCAGAAGCCACGCACAATGCTAAACTTCTATTGGGGACCCCGGCATTGATCATGGCAATGAACAACAGTTTCTCGATCATTATAACCTTTCGAAGCCCAAGTTCTTCCTGAAGATTTCTCTTACCTTCTGCAAGAGTTACAGGGTTCCCCTCCACGGTCGCCTGTCTCTGGGCCCTACGCCACTTGAATTCAAGGATTGAGTGTCTGTGAAGAATACAACTTCACCAGGCAGTTCTTGAGTGTTTCAGACTCTGGAAGATTTGGGGGGAAAGGTCACTTGGAAGAGTACCTGCACACCATTGCCCATATTATTTGCCCTTTCCTTCTGCCACCATCCCCCCTCAACAAAGTCCCTACTCCCACCCCTCTTCCCATTTCTTCTTCCTTTCCTTTGTGTGCAGTCTCTGTCTGCCTCTGAAGCCTGGATACAGTTGATATCCAGGCCCTAGGTGCCAATCCCTAAGTGAGCTAATCAAGGTGTTCTTTTCACATCAGAGGCTCTCTCTTCTACCAAGAGAGAAAGAAAATAAAATGTTCCCCACCTCAATTCATATTCAGTATATTACATCAGCTCAATGGTCTTAGGGGTAGGCACAATGACTGGCCTCATTTTGCAGAGCAGGAAATTGAGGCTTAGTGAGGTTAAGTGAGGCAATTAAAGTTATATAGAAGGAAAGGGACCGCTATATAGACACAGGTCTGGCTGGCTCCAAAGCCCTTAGCCTGATACTCACCCACTGCCTGAATTGATCCAATACCTTATCTTCAGGCTACCTCATTGGGAATGGGGACAAACCAATCAAAATACTGTGGGGTTTATGAAAGCTCTCTCCCAGCATTTAAAGTGACCGGGAAAACAGGACCCTTTGGAAGACAGGCAAGATACGGCTTGGCAAGAATTCTAACAAGCTCATAGCATTTGCCATGTACGTCTGGACTGTATCTGTTATGAGCCAGAGATGAGAGATTTATTCCCTTCATGAATCAGAATAACTATTGTTGTTATTTAGCATTGATTAATTGTTCCTCCTCCTAACCCCCAGGCCTCTCTGCACAGTCCTCAGAAAATCATTAAGCTTCAGGAGTTGCCTGGGCTTTGACATTCTGGGTAAAAGCGCTGTATCGTGAGCCCTTCAAGGATAAGCCAGATCTCAGAGTGGCCTGGCAAAGGACCACACAAAGGAGATGGCCTAACCCACTGCAGGATGCTCCATGACCCCTCGTCCCTGTCCTGGCCTCGAAGAAGCTCCTGGGAGGTCACTGTCGTGACCCAAGAAGAGGGGCAGAAACCACAGCCCTCCACTTCCTTACAGAGAAAACCAGGCAGGCTCCGACGGTTTCCCTCACTGAGGATATTGGTAAATGCATAAAAATTGTGTAATTCCTAATAAGGAAGGGTAACCCTTCAGGGGTAATTGCAGCGGTAAATGTCTCAGCCACATTTGTGTGGCTTGATTAAATATAATGTTGTAAAGCGAGCCGGCATGGCGAATTTCCATCCTGACATCCAATAATACTCCCTGACCCTTTGGATATTGTCCTCCCTGGAGGTCAAAAATATGAATAAATTATGGTTCTGACAACCTTGACATGGAGCAGAGGCGGGATGAAAGGCTCTCTGGGAAAAAATTCTGACATTACATTTGTGATCACAGAGAATAAAGGAAAATCCATATCCTAATTTTGCTAAATTTAAGCTTGACAAGAAGAAAAGAGAATAACCTTTGGTGCTATGTTTATTCAGAAGGCAAGGGACCCTCGGAGCCCAAAGCCAAGACACATTCTCCGTCATTCACCATGAGGCACGTTACTAGTTCCTGCTGACAATTTTTATTGATTAGAAATTATCAACTCAGGGACAATGCCATCCAAAGGAGTTGGCTGAGAAACAATATTGTTAAATAGTTAGCCGTGGTGCTTCCGGTCAGGTAAAATGTGTGCTCAGAGAGCGAGGCCATCCATCATGAGTGAGGAGCCTCATTTACAGAGACAACTGAGCCCAGGCAATCCGCCTGAAATCTGCTAAGCTGGGAATTTATAACAGTTCAGCAAGGGAAGGTTGTTTCTTGTTTTAGGTTCTGGCAGTGGATGGGGGAGGAGCAGAAATCAAGGCCTGGAAGGAGTGGATTGAATTATTCAGGTGGCCTTGGGGAGGCTGCCTTTGGGATGAAGGGTAGGGGTCAATGTGAAGAGATGGTTCATCCATCCAACCCAGCCTGGAGCCCATCGGACTCCAGTTCGAAAACCCAGCACTGGGGACATAAAACCTACCAGATTTGTCATTTAAGCAGCTGGGAACATGTCTAGACAGGAGCCCTATATCACTCAAAAGCCTGGATTGATGGCAAGAGAGGGACAGGCCAACACTCTTGTCCTTGACATCATGACCTTGATTCGATTGTGCCAATGGCAGCACCATAACCTCCTCGGTGGCCGAGATGGCATCCACCTCTCCTGATCTGACTTCAGAAGGGCCTGCATGTCCATAGAATAAACCCCAAAACGTTATGACCCAGCTCCCAGCTGCTTGCCTCCCAAGCAAGTAGGCACTCACATTTCACAGAACAACAAGTAAACTTGATTTGTGCCACAACACTGTTTACAACACTTCCGCTTTTTCTGAGTGTGTGCCTCTGTTCTTCCCATCATTTCTTTCCCTTAATATACTTCCTCTAGATGCTTCTAGGCAGTAGAGCATGGTGAATAAGCATCCAGGCTGTGGGATCCTACTGCCTAGGTCCTAAACCTGGCTTGGTTTCTTCCTGGGTGTAGGGAACACTGTGGTGTACCACTCAGCTGTCTCTGTAAAGCCCAAGGCACTCCTATCCTCAGCTTCAGGGGATGCCATGCCAGGCCGTGTTACAGCCCACAGCAAAGGGAAACATTAGTTCTACTGCTCCTGTTTGACTTAAAATTTTGAGAGATGTTTATTCATCATGGATGGTTGCATAAATTTTTTATATAACTTTTCATCAAAATATTATTTATCTTGATTGCTAGGTGTGGCACCATCTGAAGTTTTGCACCTGGTGATGCCTTGCTTCTTGCACCTTAGGCTCAGTCCTGGCAGGGACTGTTGTCTGCTGATGGCTCACAGTTGAGCAGCTCCCTAGAAAGGAGCCTCGATTAGAGGGAACTGCCTCCCAGCTTATGACCCTCGAATATAAGGAGTAGTGCACATCCAACGACTGGCCAGTGAGGAGGTTCACAGACCCCTGGACTCAACTGAGACACCCCAAGACACTTCTGGGCTGCCATAAGGAAGTGCCACAATCTGGGCGACTTAGAACAACATAAAGGTATTGTCTCACAGTTCTGGGGGACAGAAGTCTGCATAAGGTGTCAGCCGGGACTTCTCCCTTTGAAGGTGCTAGGGAAGGATGTGTTCCCAGCCTCTCTCCTGGTTTCTGGCTTCTGGTAGTTCATTAATTTGCAGCAGCATAGCTCTAATCTTCACACAGTGTTCTTTTATAAGGAGGCCACTCATGTCGGATTGGGGCCCACACTACACTGGTATGTCCCGATCTTCTGCAACAGCTGTTTCCAAATAAGGTCACATTCTGAGATACTGGGGGCTAGGACTTTAATGTATGAATTTTGGAGGACACCATTCACCCTGCAGGTTCATCAGTGGAGCTGCACCTCAGCCCAAGCCCTCCCTCTGCCCAGCCCTGACCACCGGCCTCCGTCACTCCGTTACAGCTAACCCAGAGTAGCCCTCTGATCCCTTTCACTGAAAAAGACTTACCTACTCCATGCTAATCCAAGTCAATGTTATATCCAGTTTAACACTCATATACCCTGGGTATTTTAGACTTGGATGGGAGGGGATCACAATTATTTATTTCTCCTCCCCCTACTTTTACTGTTAGGGCAGGGAAAAATGTGTCTCATTCACCTGGAATTGTCATGGTTCATGGTCTCTCTCTTTCTCTCTCTCTCTCTCTCTCTCTCTCTCTCTCTCTCTTTCTCTCTCTCTCTCTTTCTCCCCCTCCCTCTCCTTTCTTTTGTTTTTAGAGACAGGATCTCACTCTCACCCAGGTTACAGTGCAGTGGCATGATCACAGCTCACTGCAGCCTCCAACTCCTGGACTGAAGTGATCCTCCCACTCAGCTTCCTGAATACCTAGGACTACAGGCACACACTAGCACATTCAGCTAATTTTTAAATTTATTTTGTAGAGACAGGGTTTCCCTATGTTACCCAGGCTGATCTTGAACTCCTGGCCTGAAGCAATCCTCCCACCTCCGGGTCTTCTCTTTACTGACACTGACTCCCTAATCACACCCGCTGTGTGACAGGCCTCTTGTCAAGAACACGTGAAAATCATAGAGGGAGTTCTGAGGTGGGGGAAGTGGGTCTCTGATCTGGACACCCACCCTGCCAGCTCCTGCTTTTGAGCTGGTAAAGAACTTAAGCCTGGGAATCTCCTGTCAGGTCTGCTTGGCCTATGTGCAACTCATGCCCCTTGCCTCACCAAACCATGGGGGTTCAGGGCACCGCACTGCTGCCTTTTCTCTCTGCCCACCTGCTCTCCCTCTCCAAGCCTTTTCTCCCCTCCTCAGCGACTCTCAGGAAGATCAGTGCATCTGTGGCTTCAGCATGAGCAATGAGAAAATGAGATGTTGGCCTCCCCTTCCTGCAGGCATTGCCAGTCTCCATGAGGGATTCTCCAAAAGCCCCATCCCTCTCTGTCTCTCGTGTGGAGGAGGGAATCACAGCAGTCCATTGGATCAATAAACGCCAAATCCCTGCTAGTTCCTCTCCCTCCCCTGCCTCTGCCTGCTCAGTAGTTTCCTTGCGTTGACTGAGGGAAGGAGGCTTGAGGAGAGAGCCATGGGATGGGGGTAGGGGCAGAGTTGTTGAGTCATCTCTTGGTGGGCCAGTGGGGACCCCAGACCCTCGCTTATTTGCAAGTCTTTTCAGAGCCCTTGTCTTCACCTGTGGGTCCTAGTTGCTGGTTCTGATGCCACAGCAAAGTACCACTCAGCATTCTGTTCCAGGATTCTCCAAAGGACCCAGTTTCCATCCCCCTGGCGATGTGCCTGCAGTGCAAGTCTCCCTCCATGAAGACAGGCTGCCATTGTCACCGAAGCCTTGATTCCAATGGGGAGGCGATCTACACTTCTACTCCACCTGAGAGAGAAGTTGCCCCATTCACTTCAGCACGGCCTCCAAGAGGAGACCTCGGCAATGACTCTCATGAGAACCAAGTCTAGCATAGGCTCTATTTTCTACATCTTTCAGGCATTTTCAGAGTCTAAATGCTGCTCCCAGTGGCCAGCACTTCCCAGCCCAGACAGTGGAAGGGATCCATGACCGCCACGTTGGTACTGAAGGCATCTCAGCCTCCTGAGTTCACCCTGATCTACCCTGGGGACTCCCATCAGCTTGTTGTCTAGGACCATTTTCAACGCAAAACCCAAGCATAAGTACCAGCCCCTACCTTTGTTTTACAGAGACCGTCATAATTATATTTGATTCAATACACATCCTTCATTGAGCCCTTACTACATGCCAAAAACCTCACATGCATGATTTTATTTCATGTTCATAACCACCTTAAAAGGGAAGTATTATTTTCCCCATTTCTCAGATAGGAAAACTGAGTCCAAGCAAGGGTAAATTACTTGCCAGAGGTCAAACATCTAATAAGTGGTGCAGTCTGGATTTGAACCTGGTTCTCTCTGACATTAAGGCCAATGCTTTGCTCTGCTGCCTCCTTGATGCTGTTTGCTGGTGCCCTGTTCTCCAGTGGGAGGAAAGAGAATGTGACCATAGGGCAGCCTTCAGCTCCTCCATTTCAGAACCTGCCCCTATAGAAGTGAAGTGGCACTGGGGCTGTCCTTTAGGGAGGGGCAGGTCTCTGTGGCTAGTGTTTCCCTGGGCCCAGCCTACATGATTCCTGCCCAGCTTCCTCACTCAGACACTCCTGGGCCTCTTCTCTTCAGTCTTCAAACAGAAAGAAATCAATCCCCTGCAGATCCTGTTTCCTTTGAATTCTAAGCACATATGTCGAAAAGGAATCGCAAATAAAGGATGAGCTCTGTGGACTCTGGCAGAGTCGGTGTATGTGAGAGGCTCAGCGAACGATGTCTTTGGATATGTGGAGTCGTTTTATATACATGTAAATTTGAAGGCACTGCATGGATGTTCATATCTACTAACTCTTACCTTTTGTAAACCCGAAAGATGGAAATAAAGAAGAGAAAACCAGAGACAGGATTAACATTTGATCTGATTTACTCCTTAGGAAAGTCCTATGTCCAGGTCCAGAAAATGAGCTTGATCTTGAAATCAACATCCATATCCTTCCATCTGATAGATCGCAATGTTTCCAACCTTCCACCTCTTGGCTTCATTTTTCTGATGTCTGTTCTAAGTTTGGTCCAGCTATTGGACCTTTCCGCTGCCTCTTATTCCTCTGCCTCGACTTTAAGTTCTTGGTTGAATGGTTTTCTCTCCTAGGCACCTGCTTAGATATTAGTCCAAGATTAGAAATGCTGGATTTCACAGAAACTAATTCCTAAAACTAATCTTTGGAAAAAATATTGCTTCCTAGAGCCCTTTTCAATGGAGATCTCTCTCTGCCTTTGGAATAGGACAGGTTTTCCCCGTCTTTTCAGGCAGCTCTAAACCCCAAGAGAGAAGGAGGGATACAGGAGCTAGTCCCAGGCTGGGCTTCTATATGGCAAGTTCTTTCCGAAAACAAAGTGAGTTAGAATAAAGAACAATTGCTCTCCCTTCTGAGAGGAAAACAGATTCCCCCAAATCCCATCCCAGCCTCCCTGCAGACTCCAGGGCTTAGTCCTAGAGCTTGCGGTGGGAGGGAATGCAATCTCCCCTTGACACAGTGCCAAACTACGGACAATAGAGCACAGATTGTGGAGTTGGCTAGGCCTGGTCTCAATGACCAAAGTCCATCCCTGCTGTACAGTAACTATGTGACCTTGAGGAAAGACCTGAATCACTCTGAGTTTCCAGGGTTGCCATTTTTCATGATGGGGACAAGACAGTGACATTTGCAATTTGTCAGTGCCTATGGAAGGAATCCCTCTTGGTGGGAGCTACCCTTGAAAACCTCTAAAATTGGCCAGGTGTGGTGGCTCATGCCTGTAATCTCAGCACTTTGGGAGGCCAAAGCAGGCAGATCACTTGAGCTCATGAGTTCAAGACCAGCCTGGGAAACATGACTAAATCCTGTCTCTACAAAAAATACAAGAAAAATTAGCTGGGCATAGTGGTGCACACCTAGTCCCACCTGCTTGGGAGGCTAAGGCAGGAACATTGCTTGAGCCCAGAAGTTTGAGGTTGCAGTGAGCTTTGATTGTGCCACTGCACTCCAGCCTGGCAACAGGGTAAGGCCTTGTCTCAAAAAAAGAGAAAGTTTAAGCACAGAGACCTGTGCTGAAATTTAAGCACAGAGACCTGTGCTGAAATTTAAGCACAGAGGGAGGGTGATATGAAGACACAGGAAGAGGCCATTTACACACTAAGGAACAACTGAGACTACCAAAAGCTAGGAGAGAAGATATAACACATTCTCTCTCACAGCCCTCAGAAGAAACCAATCCTGCTGACACCTTGATTTTGGACTTCCAGCCTCAGAACTGTGAGACAGTAAGTCTGATGTTTAAACCACCCAAGTTGTGGTACCTTGTATGGCAGCCTCCAGGAAGGTGACACATAGTTGGATGTGTACAAGTCAAATGTATCTTTGATGAAACTCACTGGAAATACCTTCTTTGTAGAGTTTTTGTAAGGACCACATGAGCTAATGTGTATGAAGTGCTTAGTTCTACACCTAGGACTTAATAAATACTTTGGGTTCTTACCCCTTTCATTCAGGTAAAGAGCCATGAGACCTGTGGTGTCGGTCCTCAGTGTGTTGGTAGGTAAGGGACAGCTCTCTGGGCCTCAGTTTTCTTCTGGAAAAAATGAAAGTTTGGACATGTCCCTTTCCTTCCAGCCCCATGCTCGGGACATCCACAACACCTGGAGCTACAGGACAGCAGACAGGATGCTACATCTGAACTTGACCTTGAATGGGACACCAGGGCGCTACCTCTGTAAACATTTTGGATTATTCTGTGCTGGGCCAGAGGCTGACATACAGTGACTTCCTTGGGCTACAGAAACCAAAAAATCAAAAGGACAAAACTTGATATCTTGAAATTGATGCCTAATGTCTCTCCCTTTCCTATCTGTTCACTACCATTGTTTCACTTCTCTGGTTTGTGATGCTTTAGAGAAAGTTCTTTTTTTTCTACTGATGTATATATTTTTTTCAAATAGAAGAGATGAATTCTACTGTATTCTAAAAAGTATTAAGCTAAGTGAGGTTGAAGCATTGGAGTCCCTTCCCCTAAGAGAGTCCTCACTCCATATCCTGAGTCACCATGTTCTAATTCCTATGACTTGTCCCCATAAACCTTGGACCTAAGCAGAGCCAGTTTCATCATTAGCTGGGCCCAGGAGATGATGAAAATGTGAGGCCTTGGCCAGGGGTGGGGAATTCAGTCTCTCCTTCCCATAAGGCTGGCTCTTCACCCGCTGGAGATAGGCAATCCGCAAAGGACTGCAATTTCTGCCCCTGGACATGCTCCGTATCTGAATTAGAGTTGAATGAGAGGTCCCAGCTGAGCCACCTGCTTAATGCACTCTGGCCCTTCCAGCCAGGATGAGGATGGCTGCTACCCCAGATGGTGCAGGGCACACACTTGCTTTCTGCCCTCTCTGCACCCACACCCAGGCCCTGCCAGAGGCAACACCCAAATGACTGGTGGCAGTGGTTGAGAGGAGGGGAGATGGAAAGAGAGCAGGAGGCTTAGGAGGGCCTCAGATGGTAGAGGACTGGGGAATGGGCAGTGAGAACCGGTCCAGGAGAGGCAGGGAGGTGGGAGGTGGCCTTGTGCTGGACTGAGGCTCCAAGTCCCCAGCATGCACTCCACTGTTCCGTTAGACAAATTCCAGGACAAAACAATTAAAAACTTCAAGACTCAGCAACCACAGATCCTCAAATCCCAAACATGAGTCCTTTCTAAGTGCAGGGCCCTGTGGGATGCATGGCTGAATGTCCTAACATACCCATTGTTCAAAACAAAGACAGGGAGGTGCAGGCCTGGATTTGGGAGGTGGGCCAGGCCTCAGTTCAAACTCTGATTCTCCTGCTTCCACCCTGGGTGATCTGAAGATGGGGATCAAGTGCATAGCAAGATGGCTGGCCTTTAGTAAGGGCTCAGGAAGTGGTAGCTGCTACTGACAGAGTGCTGGGTGGTATAGTTTGGATATCTGTTCCCTCCAAATCTCATGTAAAATATTGATCCTCAATGTTGGCGGCGGGGCCAAGTGGGAGGTGTTTGGTTCATGGTGGTAGATCCCTCATGGACAGCTTCTCACCATCCTTGCAGTAATGAGCTCTTGCTCTGTTCGTTACTACAAGATGTGATTGCTAAACAATCTAGACCTCCTCCCCCTCTTTTCTCTTGCTACCTCTCTTTGCCATATGACACACGTATGCTCCCCCTTTGTCTTCCCACCATGAATAACAGCTTCCTGTGGTCTCACCAAAAGCTGAGCAGATGCTGGTGCCATGCTTGTTTGACCCGCAGAACCGTGGACCAAATAAATCTGTTTATAAATTACACAGCCTCAAGTATTCCCTTAGAGCAGCTCAAAATGGACTGACAACCTAGCTTTCCAACAACTATGCTTCAGAAGCCAAACGTAAGCCTGCAGGGTGCTCCTGCAAATATGGTAGGAATCTGGAAAATGAGAAAAGAGACATTTACACAGACACAGAGGAAAGACTACCCAGAGACCAGCTTATAATGGGTTGGAAAGATCAAAGGATACCATGTTTCTGTTTAGTGAGCAGGGAAGTAAAAAAGCTGTGGGCGTCACCTGTCAAGAGACATTTTACTGTGGTTTCTAAAAATGAAAAACTAGACATCCGCTAGGGGCTGGGGAATGGGGATAGGGATGATGACAAGAAATAATCCATCATTTAGGGAAAATGAAGCTTATCTGTGGGTTTACATATGCATTTGAATATAGTCAAACTTCTCTGGAATCCAGTGAAAGTAATTACAGTGATGGATTTTTGCACTTTGTCACACAGTGCAATTAAAGGGTAGAATCCAGCCAACATCTTAAGCCTATTAAGAGATTCAGATGGAATTCTGGCCATGCTTTCAATGACTTGGATGAGGTTGCATCTCATTTGTGGTGCCCTCACACAAAACATGCCTTGACCAACCAGCCCTGGTCTAGTCCGTGGGCACCTTGGCACACTAGCTCAGGCCAGATGCTGAAGGAAGCAGGTGACAGCAGAGAAGCGAGAGAAGCCTGCCCAGCCCGCTCCCCTGAGACTCTACAGTACTTTAATACATCACTATTGTGGCCGCTGTCACCTCTGACAGCGAATATGATTTTAGCTGTCAGGCAGCTGACAGAAAACAAAACATAATTTACAGCCAAATTCAGCCTGCAGAAGCACACACCTGACTCCCAGTGGTGTGAGCTATGGAAACACACCCACGGGCAGGATTTGGCTGAGGATGGGTGAAACACCCTTCCCAGGGCTCAGCGGTGCTTGCTCTTGGAGGAGGGGGAAAACGGGAATCTGGTCACTATTTCTTATAATTTGTGAAATATACTTTGAGAATTTTATTGCTAATAATCCATTCTGCCATAATTATACTGTTAGCAATAGATTTCCTACTGAACTAAAAGACCTTTTTTGTGAATTCCAGGGGGAAAATAATACTTTATTTTTTTCACTGTCTGCTTTGCAGATTGAGTCTTTTAAAGTGACTTGGGGAATTTCCCTGTGCCCTTGGAAAAGGACATAATTGAAAACTCCCAAATTTTCATGCTGGCTGCTTGGAGATGGAAGGATCTAACGGGAGTGAGACAAATATCTGGGAAAGGATGGAAACTTGAAGATGTCAAGATTCATTTTCATGCTTGGCAATGAGCTCCCAGAACTGAACAGTGTGAGAGTGTGTGTGTGTGTGTGTGTCCCCTAATGGAGGCAAATTTGCATCAGAAAAAATAACTAGCATGAGCCAAACAGAGAGTAAGAGGCAGCGAATCCGAGCTGTTTGAAAAGGGAAAACGTTGCACTGTGGATTCTCTTAAAGGATGCTCATCAGCTTCACTGGGCTCTGGGCACTGACCCCAGAGAAGGGAAAGTTGGCATCCAGTTTGGTCTATTCTTGATTCTTTGCACAACAACCATTTCACAGAGGGTGGTCATGAAGCAGACCTACCAGATTCAAATTCTGGTTTTATTGCTTACCAGCTCGATGACTTTTGATAAATCACTTAACCTTGATAAGCCTCAGCTTTCTCATCTGTTAAATGAAGATAGAAGTATACTCTCTGCAGAAGATGCAGAATTAAATGAGATGAAATATACTGAGGTGCAAAGCACAGTAATTGGCACAAAGTAGCTGCTCAATAAATGGTACTATATGTGCTATACGGTCACCTGTCATTTAACAATGGGAAGGCATTCTGAGAAATACAGCATTAGATGATTTTGTTGTTGCGCAAACATCACAGAGTACACTTATATGCACCTAGATGCCATGGCCTACAACACACCTAAGCTATGTCATATAGCATATTGCTTCTAGGCCACAAACTTGTACAAAATGTCATTGAACTGAATATTGCAGGCAATTGCAACATCTTGGTGTTTGTATATCAAAACATAGATAAGGTACAGTAAAAATATATTATTATAATCTTATGGGACCACCATCATATATGTATTCAGTTCATCTTTGACCAAGATGCTGTTATGCAAGCCATCACTACACATTGGTTCATCCAACAAGCAATAATTGACCACCTCTTATGTGCAAGCACATAGAACTACATAAACGTTAGATATATGGGCCCTGCTTTCAAGGAGCTCTGCAGGGGAGCATGTAATACAAGTTATGAAGAGGTAAGACCCAGGAGAGGACCATCTGGAAAATGTGCTCTGGACTTGGCAAGATAAGGAAAGAAAATGAGTCAGGGAAATTGTGTATATCACTTAATCTCTTTGTTCATCTCTCCATGTGTAAAAAGAAATAATGATCCTCTTTTTACCTACCTCTTGGAGTTGGTAGGAGGCCCTGAGCAAATTATAGACATAAATAAGTGTAAGAAAATGCGACCCACTCTCAAAAACAGAGTCTGACAAAGGTGATGGTGACAGTGACATAGGTAAGAGTGAGAAGGATTTTCAGAACTTCATAGATTAGTAGTTTAGATAAACCATGGGGAATTCCAGCTGCTCCAGCGTCACAGATCGCTCGGACTTGAGACTTGTGTCAGAATTTCAAATTCCCAACTCCACCATAGTGCAGGCTCTCAGCAGAAACACATTCAAGTGAGCACACCTTAGGAGAAGTTGAAATATTACATGGAAAAGTGGCACAGAGTGCAAACTTGTCTCTCCCTGAATCCCCACCCTGCAGAAAGGGCTGCTATGAACCTCCCAGGGAGCTCAAGAACATAGGGAGATAAGAAACCCAAGTACAGTCTATGCAGACACCAGCCCTTACAGTGACTCTTGTCTAAATCCCAAGTTTGATCAATAATAGCCGTAATTTTATTTAAAAATATATCCTCCTGTTTGTTTATTGTCCAATAAGATATGTATTTTCCATGCCTATTTATATGTGTCACAAAGAAATAAAGGAGAGGGTGTATTTATAAATATGATACAGACACAGATTGTTATTGCACTAGCACGTTCATTTTATTTTTGACAAACATCTATTGAAGGGTGTTATGAATTGCATCCCCCAAATTCAGACATTCAGGTTCTGGCCCCTAGGACCATAGAATGTGACTGCATTTGGAGATAGGGTCTTTAAGGAGGTAATTACATGAAAATAAAGTCATTAGGATGGGCCCTAACTCAATCTGACTGGAGTCCTTATAAAAAGAGATTTGGACAGACACATCTTTTGGCTTTCAGAACTGGGAGAAAACAAGTTGCTATTGCTTAGCCACCAGTCTGTGGTACTTCGTTATGGAAGCCCTGGTAGACTGGTGTACAAGGCTACCATGTGCTGTGTGCATTGCTAGGCATTGGAGAGACAAGGAAGAGCAAGACACTGTGCCCACTTCTGACCCAAAGAAATGAATTCACAAAACAGTGAGGGAAGCAAATACTTACAAACACAGCAGAGCTGACGCTGGCCAGAAGCCCCATCAGGGAGCAATGGGGAAACAGAAGGAAGCAGAGCTGCTCTGTATGGGGCACCCTGGAGGACTCCTGCTGAAATGATTCAGACCCCAAATCACAGCATGATCTGGCTCACTCCTCTTTCCCAGTTTTGTGTTGGCTAATCTTTAATTAATGAATCACATCTCTTGGTGTAGAGGAATGTTATTTGCCTACTGGACTTGTCCTTTTTTGCAGTAAATTAAGCGTTACATTCATGGGACTGCAAGATCTCTTCTCATTTCCTAATTCCGTTGAGCAGCCTGTTGAGAGGCAAAGCCAGCTGCCTCAATGAGCTCAGGAATGTCCTTAAGGAATGGGTCACAATGAGGCAGAAGGAAGAATGGAGGGAGGCAGGAAGGTACAAAGGAGAATCTTTGTCCAAATTTTACAGAACTCTGGAGAAAAACACCATGTCCACAGAATGCCCAGACAGCTAAACATAATGTGGGTAAAGTCGATTGTTAGAATACTTGGTCTACAAGCAGCTGAACCTAGAGTTTTCTGCATTTCTCCTGGACGTGTAGTCTTCTTTCACAGACTCACCCCGAAGGAGAAGCGGAGTGTCTCAGGGAAGTGAACACAGCTACAGCCAGACTTTGAGCCCCTTTTCTCCCTAATCAGAGGCCAGAAGACTGTTCCCTTTTCTCCTTAAATAACATCCCATCAAGCTACTGCTGTTAGCTAGGCCCAGACCCACCCACCAACATGTACACCTGTATCAGCCACCTGTACTCTGTTCCTACCAGCGGCATGGGTTTCAAGAGCACAATCCAGCTGGTGGTCTTTAGATTGTCAGGGGCATGAGTAGCACCTGCAAGTGAGTTAAACAAGCAGATTCTCAGGACTCATGCCAGTGATTAGTCACCTTAAAAAAACAAATACTCCAGTCTGAAGTGGGGGCCAGAGGCCATGTTTCTTAACAAGCACTAGGTGATGGTGATGGGTGGGTCTTGGTGAAATACTCATCTAGCAGGACCCTTTGAAATACAGATGAGCAAATTAAGGCTGCAAAAGGTGTGATGAGTTACCCAAGATCACAGAGCTGCTGGTGATAAAATCCATCGGAACTCTGCCATGCTGACCAAAAGTAATGCTACCAACTCAAGACCTCTGCCTATTTCCCCCACTGCCCAGGACCTCTCACCACTTCCCAAAGTCTTCGTTACAAAATGGAACAAAAGCAGAGAGAGATTAGAATTTGGCGCAAGCATTCTCCGCATGAACATTAGGAGCCCTCTAAACCCTTAAAATATCTCTATTTATTTTTTCTATTCCTACCCCTTTCCATCTCCTATCTATTGCAGGGGCTTTGCAACAGCAAATTATGTGGTATGTGTGATTGCTGGAATGAGCAAAAGGCTGGTCTGAGACAAATAGTCAAATAGCCACATAAATTTAAAGAATTAAATTCAGATGAAAATTGGGATTTTAGCCCAAATTAACATGTACGCAATTAATACCTTTGCTTCTAACAACTTCTTTTTTATGACAAGTTAGTACCATAAGCTTTAGCTCACAAAAGACCATTTTAAGCACATTAATTTAGGGTCAAGAAAATAATCTTTTACAAGATTATCAGAAAAGTCCAAGAGGAGGTGATTTCCTCCTCATGTGCTTGAACTTGAGAAGACTTTCAACATAATGGTTGACATATAAAAGATATTTATAATAATTACTTAGGCACTAATGACAGTTTGGACAATAAGAAGCCTTGGTTCCAAACTTCCTTGATCAGCAGTGTTTGCTGTGACTAAGGGCCCTGTAGACGGCAGGCATTGACTTTGCTTAACCTTTGCACTTGTAATAAAAATGCAATAAAGTAATTGGTTAAAATAGAGACATGTCTGATAAAGAGTATTTGCTTTTTAAGGTAACTGACTAAAATAGGAGCATATCTGATAAATGAGTTTATGGGGGCGGAAATCCATGCCTGGCTAATTAGTCAAGATTCTGTTTCCTACACCTCTTTACCCTTTTGACAAGAAACGAAGTGATGGAACAATGAAAATACCATATAGTACCAACCAATAAATAACACGTGTGTTCATCAAAGAATAGGCAGTTGTTCACATGCTACATCACATGTTTCAAAATGCCCTTGCTTCACAACGCCAGAAGATACAGCATTCAGTGGCTTATTCAATCACCAAACTGTGGTTCCCATCAGGACACCAATATACTTTGACCTTCGCCATAAAGCTGAAGACACTGACAGGAAGAGCGAGACTCTAAATCCTCCCACTACTCAATTCATTGTGATCCACCCTAGAGTTGAAAATCCATGAATGTCTTGATCAACCTTATTACCCTTGAGAATTTGCTCTATGTTACTGCCCTTTTAAAAACTTCCAATTTTAATTAAAATTTTATTTCTTAACTGTTAAATATATGAAGAACCACATTCTGTATAATTGTGACAGACCAGAACACATTACACATCGAAATAGTAATAAGAATGGCAAGAACAAGGGCATCATAAATAAGCAGGCATTGATTGCTCTCCTCTCTGTGTCCCCCTAATAGCAGTTAATGAACCTGGAAGGCAGCCATATTGACTCTGGGCACTGTATAGAATAGAGGCCCCAGGAATTCATGCTCCCTGAGCTACTATGGACTAGCCCCTAGTGACTAACTTTAACTCACGTACTTGGGGTTACAATCGTCTCCTGCTGGGATAAACCACTTGGCCATCCAATTTGAGAGGAGCTGCAGATTAAACCGTTTGTGGGGACCTGCTCTTAGGACAGAAGAGTTGTTCTTTACAGAACTCAGCAAAGGGAAAGAGAAAATTCTCAAGTCATGATGCAAGTTGCCCAGCCCCCAAACCTGTAAGCATCAAATAACAGCTACAGACAAGATAAGCCCTCATCTTCATGATCAATTGGTATTTGAGAAGTGTCTGTATAGATACAACCCTCTTCTGGGTAGAAGAATATCCCCTTGAAGAAATCTTTTAAATGCCCGATACTTTTGAACCTGACTATCATGCCTTCTCTTCTTTCTCTGAGGGTTAGAAACAAATGCACTTTTTATAAGACTTGCCTATTTACTGAGGACTCTCAATTAACCAGAACCCATCTAATTAGAATTTTTGTTGAACCAGATAGTTTCCTCTTGAATAAAAATGTTTAGTAATTCAAATAGCAAACATTTGCATGGTGCCGACCATACTCCAGGCATTCCACCAAGGGCTTTACCTCTAAGCTTCCACGATTATCTGCAAATATGAGACAGGTGCTATGATTACCCCAATCTGGCAGATGACAACCCTGGGCGCTGCATCTTTGCCCAAAGGAATAAAGAGTGAGCCCTGGCCTCAGAATAGAGCTTCTTAAGTTTGACACATCCTCCATCAAAAAAGACGTAATTCTGGCTTCAAGGCTGGAATTTTCAAAGTCCAAAGAAAACCTAGAGGCTTGATGAAACTCTAGTTGCCCCAGAAATTCAATTAATGTGTCTACCCCATTAATTACCGGTTCTTTATGGTCCCACTACATGCACCCCGCAGCCCTTGAGTTATCTATCTGAGGACAGAATGCCCCCCAACATCTAAAGTGACTTCCAGCAGAAACACTCCTAGTCAGGCAATAGAAGATTTGGGATATAGCTAGGTGTTAATATAGAATGACCAGACTCCCACTCCAGTCCCCAGAATTATTTGAATATCACTAATACTAAGCTGGCCTGAAAGGAAGTCTCAAAGATTTCTTTAACAGACTCTCAAATGATTAAGTTTGGATTCTGTTTTCTTCACTTCTAGCCTTAAAAGAAGAGGCTTGACCACCGTGGGGCCTTTTACTATATCACCAAGCCCTTAAAGAGACAATGTAACTATTTTATCACCAAGGAGAATAACCAGAGCTGTGAAAAGGATTGGCAGAATTACCATGTTAAAGGAATAAAGTCATTCTCCTTCCCCAATGAATACTGAAACACACTAAGCATGTCCATCAATAATATGTAGTAACAATATATAACATTAACACATTTACTGAACATATTTATGTTCTATGATCTATTCTAAGCCCTATATGTATATTATATCATTTGATTCTTATGAAAACTCTGTGATGTAGATTATATTATTACTCTACCTTAAAGATAGAGAAACTGAAGGACAGAAATATTAAGTAACTCATCTACAGATAGTAGCCAATGCAGGATTCAGTCTTGGCAGGCTGATATCAGAGCCTAGGATGAAATTAGATTCTTAATGAATGAATATAGATTTGATTAATTGAGAGACTACTGTGTTTTGATTGGTCACTCTTGTACCATGAGTGCAATGCATGGAATGTTTGTGTCCTCCCTAAATTCATATGTTTAACTCCTAACTCCCCGTATGATGGTATTAGAAGGAAGGACCTTTGGGTGATAATTAGGTCATGAGGGTGGATCCCTCATGAACGGATCTGTGCCCTTATGAAAATGACCCCAGAGAGCTCTCACCCTCTCTTCCACCACGCGAAGACACAAAAGGAAGATGGCAATCTTCAAGCTGGAAGAGGACCCTCACCAGAACCTGGCCATACTTGCACTCCGATCTCCAACTTTAATCCTCCAGAACTGTGAGAAATAAATTTCTGTTATTTATAAACCACCCAGGCTATGGTGCTTTGTTATAGAAGCCCAGACTAAGACAATTAAGTACACTGTACATAGTAAGTCCCTAAAAGACAAACATTTGTCTAGTTCTCTGATAAGCCTGGAATGTCCAGTTACACAAACAGGAGGCCAACCCATTCTTGGCTAAATGAAGGAAGATGAGAAGATGGAGCTGCTGGAAGCTGGAGGGCAAAGTCCAGCTCCGCGATGATGCCTGCTCCAAGTCTTCACAGAGTCCCGGGGGGCCAGATGGTATCACATTTCATTGCAGACACAGGTTCCTGGACTACCCCTGGCCTGGGGAGAGTCCATACATTCTCTGTACATGTCCTCTTAGGGCTGATAAAAGTTGTCTTCTCACTGTACTGGTTGTATCTGAAGCCAGAGAATTTGGGGACTGGAAAAAGCCTTAATTCCTTCTCATGATTTTCACTTTAGGTCGAAGGGTACAAATGTGGAAAACACATCTTAGAAACAATGGTCGAAGGGTACAAATGTGGAAAACACATCTCAGAAACAATCTTGCTTTCCTAAAGTTCTTAAGACTTGCTAGGGAAATTAAACAATAACAATGTTCTGGCTCATATTCACTGGGGACTAGAAATCTACTTTTTACAAATCCACCTTGAAATGTTCCCAGACTGCCTGGTGTCCTCCTGAAATGCCTCTTCCTCCTACCATGTGTTACGTACCAACTCCAAATGTTTCAGGCTCTGTGGAATCCACCAAGTTTGCCTTGGTGATGCTCAGTGCTCACCACGTCCTTCTTGCCTACAGATCTGAAATTGGAGGTGAGTGCTGCCCAGAAGGACTGCCCAGACTTGGGCTCCTTTTGTTGGGTCTCCACATGCTACCTACCAATTCAGGTACTATGTGGAAGACTCTGCAGGAAAACTCAGAGATGGCAACTCGCTTGTGTTTCCATCCCCTGTTACTTTCCTGTGCTTGAATTGTGATGACTGACCTAAGCTTTTGGAGTTGACGTTTTAGTTAAATGTCAATTTCCCAAATTGTAAGTCCACACAAATGTCCTTTGGTTAAAACCAAAAGACAAAAATATATTAAAGATGGGCATACTCTACTCAAATGGTTAATTCCATGGGTGGGGGGCCTTAAGAAAACGTTATTTCCAACATCTGATGGAGCTAAAATTATAGAAAATGTTAGAACACATTTCGTTCAAAGCCTTTTCAACAGAGATTTCTAGGGTCTCTGAAACCCAGACAATGTACATCTCTATCGTCATCTTCTCTGTAGTCCATTATACCAGTTCCATAACTCCTCCTAAGTATGCACTTAATAACTGAGGATAAAGATACAAAGGCTTACAAGTGACCTCTACATGACTCTAACTCAACTTGGGGAAAAGCAAAGAATTCAGTCAGCCAGGCCTCTGATTCGCCCCTACACCACAGAATTACCAATTTGGTTGGTACTATTTTCTAAATTAAATTGTTTGCACACTGAATTGAATAGCTCCAGCATCAACCAGGGCATGAAGAGTGTATTAGGAGTAGTTCTTGTCAGTAACTAGGTTAGGTTTACTATAAATTTTTAGGCCTTAGAATGGAACAGTCCCAGCTGTAAAATATTTGCCCCAACCACTCATAACCATGGCCCTGTGTGACTACCCTGTGTGACTGTGAGCTTTTCAACAGCTCCACTGTTCCACTGACCTATTTGTTTCTGACTTTCAACTCCTTTTGCAGCAAGGGAAGAGAGAAAGTGTTTTAGCAACAGTAGCCTCATAATTCTAAATCCTCCTAAAAAGGAAAGTGATAATAATTAAAATGCAATTTCACTTGTGTTAACCTGTTCATGGAAGCAGGAATCAGCTCGCTAGGGAGTTGGTGGCAAGCTGCAAAGAAATGAATGGCGTATTCTTCTTTCTCAGGTCCCTGAGTTTTTGACCAGCCTCCCTAAGATTCTCCAGGTTCTAAATGAGCCGTGAGAGGGTTCCCAGAGGTTTCCTGGAGTGCAGAAGCAGGTGGAGAACTGCAATTAAAGCTCAACTGAAGGCGCAAACAGAAAGACAGTTTAAGTTCAAAGTGCTTCCCCGCCCAGGCAGTTGCTCAGGTGGGAGTAATTGAGGACAGGGAGGCAAGTGACAGGTGCTAGACGCCAGCCTAACAAGAACAGGCTCGAACTTTGAGGATCTGTAGGGCAGGAGAGCATTGCTCATCCTCTTTTCAGCAAAGTGCAAAGAGCTGCTGTGTGCTTGCAATGTAAAAAGCACTGAAGATGCACCTGGATGTGGGACTTCAGAGAAGAAAACTGGTGTATGAACCAGACAGACCTCCAACCCTTCCAGAACCCAGAAATACTCAGCAAGATGATTTGGAAAAATGATTTTCTTTATCCTGTGCCTAAAGTGCTTAGACGTCAAAGGATGTTGCCATAACTGGGTGTTTTAGACAATGTTGGGAGAGTAACACCAAGGCCATTCTTTTTACACCTGTAATCTATTCTTTTTACAGCTATATTCCAAAATTCTTGTGGGAATTACACTCCTCATTTAAACTGAGCCATGGAGAAGTCATGAAACTAGCCTTGCTCATCCAGGCAATGTGTATTCCAAAGCTGATCCAAGACCAAGAGGCATCTGGGGCCAGAGATTCCTCTTTATCTTTGTTTTTAAAGAGGAAAGGAATTGAACTGCTCACATTAACCCCACTTGTCTCGGGCTGAGAGAAGACCCTGCAGGGGAAGAATCACAGAGTTCAGAAAGGCACACTCCCCACCTTTCCTAACTTCTCCCCTTCTACCTCCTTCACATCATGATCTCATGCATTTATCTCTTTCAAACTAAGGAAATAGCACTATTAACCTATCAGGAGTCCTTGACTGATTGATTGAGGAAAGTTAATTTTATTGAAATAAACTCGACCTCTAGAACCCAAACTGTTAGCAGCTCGATCCTTGGAAGCCAGTAACTGCTCTATCCCATGGAATCTCCTGTGGCATACAACATGCAAACCGTCAGATATTTTCCTTCTATGTTGGGCATAGGAATCGAATTGGGTCATTATTTCTACCCTTCTTTGTTCTTCATACCTTTAAAGCTCCCGGAGGAGAAGGATCTGTGAGTTTTCTTGGTTGGTAGCAGAGCATGTGAACATTGGCAAGTTGCCTCATAAGAATTGAATTGAGAGAATCTGTAAAGCGAGAAGGAACCAGAAAAGATGATTTGGACAACCCTTCCAGTTTAGTATTCCCTAAGTCCATGATGTCTTTGAAAGGAATGCCCGTTTAAAGTATCCTCTAACTGGAGGATTTAAGATTTGGGATTCAGATGCTGCTTCTCAGGAAGTAGATTTGGAACCAGCACCTAGGCTTCCAAAGCTGGTCAATGAGCAGAAGAACCAAGGGCAACTCACAGACAGCAGACATCTTTTAGTGCAATTTGAAGCAATTATCATGTAACTTCTGATTCATCAGAGACCTAGCCCACCAGCAATAAGATTTTTAAAAGGAATTTGAAGCTGTTCTGCCGTTTAACATGAAATCTGAGACAGAAATTGGTGTCACGGTCTACGTCCTTGTTACTACAAATAAGCAGGTACACTTCTCTCAAAATATCCAAGGCTTTTGTTGTAGAGCCCAAATTGATCAAAGGTTACTGCAATCTAAAAACAAAAGAAAGAAAGGGAGAGAGAATTCTCCAGTTGCCTGGTTGCTAAGCAACCCTAGTCTGTTCTGGTAACTGGGTCTGGGGGTCTTTGCTTTCATTTGCGGCTGACTTTCACTCCATATATAATATATACCAGCATGTTTATTCTCCTGTAAATGCCCAGGAAATAAAAAGTGATAAAGCCCTTTCACTGAAATTATTCATGTGCTAAAAGCTTTTATCCACATCACTGGTGTGACTGACAATATCATACCAGCAAGCTTCCAGAATTAGTTCTTATTCTGGCATTGTACTCCTGGGCTTTCTTTCTTTAATAAAAGAAAAAGAGCTACAGTTTTATTTAAGCTTTCTATAGTCTGGCATTACAGCTCCTCAGTACCAATGATTAAGATGTCATGTCTATTCCAGGCACGTTTATTCTAGTGGCTGTAAACTTTCTAGAGAAACTACCTTTTACATGATTTTTCCCCTTTAAAAACTTTGGTTTGCCTCTAGGACTAATCTGCAAAAGGGAATTTGAATGAGTTACTTGTCCACTATGGGAGCCTTTTAAGGAAACCTGAATGGCATACAATACTCTCAGCACTGTTTCTCAAAGTGTGTGCCAATGATCATTTATATCAAAATCAATATTCATGGGTCAGGCCTGGGAATCTGATTTTCCCAACCATCACCCATCATGCTCTCCTTCTCACCAAGTGATTTTGATTCATGCCTAAATTTGAGCATTTCTGCCTTAAAGAACCTAAATGGTTTTATTTGCATGAGTTAATCAATCCTGGCAAACCTGTATTTTAAAATCAGAGATGGGGAGTGTCTCTCTTCTGGCAAAGGCTTCAGGGTCCCTCAGAAATGACTGATTCTTAGAACTAACACTGTAGGCACTGGTAAGCAGACTGGTCCCCCTCTTGACAGGGAAGGTTGGCAGGAAGTAAACCTTCCTGCCAGGTTTACTTCCTGCCAGGGGCTCAGGTAGGTCTGAATAAGATTCCACAGTGAGACTAGGACCCCAGGGCTAACAGAAAGGTATTTGAAAACAGCAGATAGTAGCCTGGAAAGGAAGTTTCCATTGGTTCAGGTTTGCCCTGGGCCAGTCTTCTTTTACAGAATCAATCATTGGACAGATTCAAATCTGTGACTACCATGGTGCTTCTTCTTCTAACAAGTCCCCACAGCAGCCACTAGCCTAGGAGTAAAAGGAATTCTCTTTCTGAGAATTCTTTCAGGGGTCGCCATGACCAGTATCCCCGAAGAAATCCTCCAAGGCTTCGCTGGCTTCAAGTGGTTTAAATAGTCATTGCACATATTGCCCTCTTTCATCACCATCTTTTATACAGCATTAATTATTTTTCCTTTTCTTTCATTGAAAAAGCTTTCAACCAGAGAGAATCCTAATTAATTTGAGGCAAGAATAATTTTTCCTACATCTTGCTACTTCCAGTCTGTGATTAAAAGGGGCAATTTCAAAGTGGCCATCTTCAAATCTCACATATAATATTGAGTGGTTCTGCTAAATAGCTTTTAGATGTGCTGTTCATGTGTTATTTTGATGAGAGCTGGTGATGGTGCTAATTTCTAAAAGAATATTACAGAATGCTGGGTTCTCTTTCTGACTAAGAGATATCTTTGTGCAATGAGAAGGACTCCAGTACCTCATTTTGTCAGATTCAGTTTAGTAACTGAATGTCATATATTGCTTATGCCTTCTCCTCTTCTGTATATTCGCACACAGGTTGTACGGGTGTATTTCTTTCACATATCATATATTTTGCCTTTCCAACTAGATCATGGTCTATTTCAGAGTGGGGCCAAGCTTTTTCCTAACATAATAGATTGAATTATCTTGATTAAAAGTACCATCTCAATTTTGCTGGCTTGACTAGAAAAGAGAGCTCATTTAATTTTCTTTAAAGAATCATGTATATGGATCAGGTGCAATGGCTCACACCTGTTATCTCAGAACTTCGAAAGGGTGAGGCAGGAGACCAAGACCAGCCTGGGCAACATAATGGAACCCAGTCTCTACCCAAAAAAAATGTTCTTTTAATTACCCAGGTGTAGTCCCAGCTACTCAGGAAGCTGAGGCAGGAGGATCACTTGAGCTCAGAATGTTGAGGCTGCACTGAGCCACTGTGGCTCCACTGTACTCCAGTCCGGGTGAGATGTCAGGTCTTGTCTCTGTCTCTCTCTCTCTCTCTCTCTCTCTCTCTCTCTCTCTCTCTCATACACACACACACACACACACACACACACACACACACACCCCAGAATCATGTATGTTTCATGGTTTCTATGGGGACTGTAACTAGAAATGGAAACCCATTCTGACCCAAAGAGGTGGGCATGCTGGAGTTCAAGAAATTAAATGATCTCTCTTTTCTAGTCAAGCTAACAAAATTGAGATGGTACTTTTAATCAAGATGACCCAATCTATTATCTTAGGAAAAAGCTTGGCCTCACTCAGAAATAGACTATGAGTGGATGTCATCTGCCATTAGAGGGTTGGCAAAGCCAGGGTATGAGTGAAATTACCCAGGGAGAGAGCATAAGATGAAACAGGAATGAGAACCTGGTTTTTGAGCCATATTATTCAGTGTTTACATGGAGACTTTAGCGAGAAGTGTTTCTGTGGAGCGATGGGGGTAGAAGCTAGGAGAAGTGAGATACGGAACCAGGGTGAAGAACTAGAGAGAGCAAATATGGGCAAGCCTTTTTTTTTTTTTTAACTTCAGAACAGGCAGGTCTGTTACATAGCTATATGTGTGCCATGGTGGGTTTGCTGCACCTATTGACCCATCCTCTAAGTTCCCTCCCCTCGTCCCTAACAGGCCCCAGTGTGTGCTGTTCCCCTCTCTGTGTCCATATATTATCATTGTCAACTCCCACTCATGAGTGAGAACATGTGGTATTTGGCTTTCTCTTCCTGTGTTAGTTTGCTGAGGATGACACCTTCCGGCTTCATCCATGTCCCTGCAAATGACACGATCTCATTCCTTTTTATGGCTGCATAGTATTCCATGGGGTATATGTACCACATTTTCTTTATCCAGTCTATCATTGATGTGTATTTGGGTTGGTTCCATGACTTTGCAATTGTAAATAATGCTGCGGTAAACATATGTGTGCCTGTGTCTTTATAGTACAATGATTGATATTCTTTCAGGTATACACCCAGTAATGGAATTGCTGGGTCAAATGATATTTCTGGTTCTAGATCCTTGAGGACTCACCATACTGTCTTCCACAATGGTTGAACTTATTTACACTCCCACCAACAGTGTAAAAGCATTTCCATTTCTCCACAGCCTCACCAGCATTTATTGTTTCTTGACGTTTTAGTAATCACCATTCTGAGTGGCTTGAGAAGGTATCTTATTGTGGTTTTGATTTTCATTTCTCTAATGATCATTGATGTTGAACTTTTTTTCATATGCTTGTTGGCTGTGTAAATGTCTCTGAGAAGTGTCTGTTCATATCCTGTGCCCACTCTTTGATGGGATTGTTTTTTTTTTCTTATAAATTTGTTTAAGTTCCTTGTAAATTGTGGATATTAGACATTTGACAGATGGGTAAATTGCAAAAAAATTATCCCATTCTGTAAGTTGCCTGTTCACTCTGATGATAGTTTATTTTGCTGTGCAGAAGCTCTTTAGTTTAATAAGATCCCATTTGTCAATTTTGGCTTAACTTGTTGCCATTGCTTTTGGTTTTGTTCATCACAAAGTTTTTGCCAATGCCTATGTCCTGAATGGTATTGCCTAGGTTTTCTTCTAGGGAAAAATATGGAACACTATGAATTTGCATGTCATCCTTGCACAGGGGCCATGCTAATCTTCTCTGTATTGTTTTAATTTTAGTATATGCTGCCAAAGTAAGTATAGCAAGGCTTTTAAGAGGTATGTCATAGGCTGGGCGTGGTGGTTCATGCTTGCAATCCCAGCACTTTGGGGGGCTGAGGTGGAAGGATTGCTTAAGTTCAGGAGTTCAAGACCAACCTGGGCAACATGGCAAAATCATACCTGTACAAAAAGTGAAAAAATTATCCAGGTGTGGTGGCATATGCTTGTAGTCCCAGCTCCTCAGGAGGCTGAGGTGGGAGGATGGCTTGAGCCTGACAGATAGACGTTGCAGCGAGCCATGATCACATCACTGCCCTCCAGCCTGAGTGACAGAGCCAGTTCTTGTCTCAAAAAAAAATGAGCTTGTCTACCAAGGGGAGGAAAGGACAAGAGTGGTAAATGAATGCGACCAGGATCGAGGAAGTTTTCTCTCCCAAGTTTAGAATGATCCCATCATATAAATGGAAGATTCTATAGATGTTATAAAGAATATCTTTAAATATGTCCACTCCCCTACCCCACCCCACTCCCACATATACACATGTGAACCCTGAAAGATCCAATCCTTCAGGATGGATTCTGAGTGGTTAACTGCACCTAAATTCAGAATAGAGTAAGATCTATTCTGTACTCTGAATTCCCAGAAAACCCACATTTGTGTAACTTTGGCACTTTTATAGCTGTCTGTTCTTGCTTACACCACCTGAACTAACCAGTAGGTTGTAGTTCAGTGATCTGCAACAACCAATCATAACTCAGCATTAACCCATCAGAACTAAGCAAGTCTATATCCTTCATTTTCATAAGTAAATCAGAGTGGGAACCAAGTAGAAACTTTCTCTATAAAAGACAATCTCTCCCTTTGTTTTCTGGACTGCACTTTCATTTTTTGCTGAAGGCTGCATCTACCTATTTTGCAAACTGTTCACTGGAATCTATGAAGCACTTCAGCACTTGGTCTTTCTTACAGAAAAATTCTCTGGATGAAAATGTAAAATCCAAAGTTACTGCGTTAGCATCACCATTTAGCCCAGCTATTGTGGTTGATGGGCCAGTCACACAATGACACTTGAAATGCCTCCCTCGAGAAGGGCCTCCTTCCACAAAGAATGGCGGACCCAATCCCCTGATGCAAGTACTCCCAGGACTCATATGGCCCTTGTCCCATGAAATCTCAGAGGGCTAATTCCATCAGGCTCCGAAGCCCTGTGCTTTTTGTCTCGTATCAAAAGACCCCACAGGACTTTCTGTATATTTTTAAGCAGTAGTCTGCACCATATATTTTTAAGTCAGATGAACAGGTCCGGGGAATTGTAATTTGCCGCTAAGAATGGCAGAATTGGGCCTGGACCCCACATGCCCCAAGGCAGCACCAGGGTTCTCCTGCAAAATAGATGGGCTGCTTCATTCCCTCTCTTGGTGACAATGCCTTCATTCTTGACTCACAGCAAACATTAACACTAAAAGCTCTGATAGGTTACTTGTCCATACCACAGCCACATCCATTGTATGACAAATGAGGGAAACTGAGGTGCAGAGAGTATCAGTGACTTAAGTGTACCGGGCTAGATCTAAAACCAAAACCTCCCACCCTCAGACCGAAATATTTTTGTCTGCAACAAGCACCAGCAGGCATGTGTAATAGACAAGCATGGTGTATCCCAGTGGTTCAGCAGAAGGGAGTGAAGACTCACTTTTCTGAAAAACCTCACAGCCCTCCAGAGACATGACATTATCCAACATACTCCCTCTGGAAGAGCCTTGAGTTTCCTGAGCTAGAAATATTGAATCCCGTGAAGCTTTCTCTCAGAGCTGAAGAGCAGCTAATGAAGTTTCACATCCATGCTGAGTTTGACCTAAAAAAAAAGTTTGAACTTTTAGGCCCATCAAAATGAGAAGATTTTTTTGCCTCAATCTTAATGAGCCAGCAAGGCCTTTCAAGAAAAAAATTCCCACAAATGGAGACTGTTGAGGCCTCAGTGGTTACTTCTGATCACCACGGAAACCCCCAAACCACTACAGCCCTAGCTTCCACAGGGGCAGGGCTGCCTCGCCCTCTTGCTCCATCTTCTCCAAAGATGAGATGTTTCTGAGTCCGCCAGCTTTAGCGATCACTCAGCACTCAAAGTCTACTCCCCTCACATTCAACCCAACTTAGTTCCTTTGTGAGCTTCGCCACTGCCAAGACGCAGTTTTTGCCAGTCTAGAAGATTTCAGTGGCTTACATTTTTTCTCTTATCCCAACTTTTCATGGCCTACAGCCCTCTGTTCCCTACCATGCTTCCAGGAAGTTCCATTTGAACATCTTGAAACTCCTCCTCAGTTCTGTAGCAGGTGCTCTGCGGGCCTCTCCAAGGCACCTCACTCTCCAAGGCCACTTTCATTTCTAAGATGTTTGTCTGAAGCTTTCAAGGAAATTAAAGGGCAAGGTAGTTACACAAAGTAATGTGACTTATGCCCTTTAGGCCCATCGCCTCCCCTGCTTTGCTGCCCATTCTCCCTAAATCTTTGCAACCTGATCAACCGGATTGCCTGTCACCATTACATTAACTGAAACTGTATTCTTTAAGGTTAAATCTCAAGTACTTTGTCTAACCACCCTGTTCTCATTTCTGAACAGCATTTGACAGAGTTGACAACTCCCCCATCAACCCTTGCCCTGCCATGCACACACACAGGTGCACACACGGGCACACATGCTTCCTTAAAATTCTCTCCCTGGTTTTTGTAGCTTTCTCTGCAACCTTTCTGCCACCTCTCTTGCTCCAGTCTGATGATTTTCAAACCTGTCCCCTCAGAGGTTCTCCATCTTAACATATCTAAAACCAAAATCACGGTCTTTTTTTGAAACCTACTTTCCTGTATCTTGAGTGTCATTGCCATCTTCCAGCCCACTAGACTGGACACCAAGGAATCATCTTTGTCTCCTTCCTATTTTCAACCCCCACATTCAATTAGTCCCCAAGTCCTGCCAATTCTTCCTTCAAAATGTGCCCTATACTTACACCACCATCTTCATTATCACTCTGTTCTCCCTTCTAATCCATGTGGCCCATCTCTGATAGATTAACCCCTTTAACCTACTCATCAAGCCTCATCAATGGTGATCCCTATTTCCCACATGAAACTAAAGTTCTTGCTCTAAACTTAAAATGCCCGAACATGCTGGTCTTACTCTGCTCAATCACCCTGATTTCCCATTACTCTAAAGCATACATTCTTTGCTGCAGTCAAACTACTTTTTACATTTCTCCCTTCATGCAGATGAACATGATTTGCACTGCCACCACCACCAGGTTGGTGGTCCTTCGCGTTGCACAGAAAGCACCCTGCCACACTCCGCTTTGCCTCATCTTATTCCTGCAGGGCACTGTTCAAGCCTCACTTCCTCCCTCAGGGCAGTTGGCAACACCTGGACACCCCAATCTTGTCTTTAATTCTTTTTGCTCTCTCTGCTGCTGCTTCTTATATTAATACATAGTGCTAATTGTTTTATGATGGGTGTAACTATTCAATTTAACATATGTTGAAGATTTATTTTGGCTGAGTCGCCAAGCTGAGAAATACAGAGGTGGGGAGGGGATTAAAAAAATTATTTTTAATGGTCTGTACCAGTGACAGGCTAGCAGGTAGGAAGAAGGATTCTGGTTTTCTCATAATCCCTCTCAGCCACCCTTCCCATTCTTTAACATGAATAATTGATGTTTCTTCAATTTTAGGTAAAAACTATGGCGCCAATACTGGTGCAGCATTCCCTTTCACCCAGTGGCAATTCTGGAACCTCCCTTGTTCTGTTAATAGACCAAAAAGAAAAAGTTGTTATTATGTTGAGTATTTACCAACCACAATGTAATACAGTTAGAAATCCAAAACAAATAGATAACCACAAAAAAATGTGAAAACAGATTTTCAAATAATCCCCAAGCTTGAGAAGAAATACAAGACAATTACAAACTGTTTACAGCTCAAGAACACTATATATGACAAAACTTATGGGATGCAGCCAAAGTGGTACTTAGAAGCCAATGAATAGCAATAAAGAAGTTTATTAGCACAAAATATTGAAGTTAAATGAACTCAACTTTCAAATCAGGAAGTACAAAAATGAGAACAACAACAAAATAATCCAAGGACAGCAGAAGAAAGGAAGTAAAAATAATTTTAAAAGAACATATAAATTAATCAACAAAAACAAAACTGGTCCTTTGACAAGACCAACCTTTTGCAAATTTCACTAAGAAAGAAAGAAAGTATACAAACACTTCAGACCTGAGAAAAGCAAGAAGCTAAATTTCAGCCTGAATTTCAGGTACAAAGCAGGGAACTGTGCAATCTCAGGCAAGTTTCTTAACTTCTCAACACAGACCCACCATCTGCAAAATGCAGGAAACAAACAAACAAAAAAAAAATTCCTACATCAAAAGTTGTCAGAATTAGGTCAGAAAGCATATACAAAGGACATAGCACAATGTCTGGCTCAAAGAAACAGACAATAAACAGTGTTATCATAATGGCATTTTTTCTTTCTTTCTTTTTAATTATACTGTAGGTTCTGGGGTACATGTGTAGAACATGCATGTTTGTTACATAGGTATACACATGCCATGGTGGTTTGCTGCATCCATCCCCCCGTCATCTACATTTTATATATTTCTTCTAATGTTATCCCTCCCCAACCCCCACCCCCATCCCCTGCTCTCTCTCCCCTAGGTCCCCCATCCCCCAACAAGCCCCGATGTGTGATGTTCCTCTCCCTGTGTCCATGTGTTCTCATTGTTCAACACCCATAATGCATTTTAATGTCATAAACCTAAATGAATAGAGTAATAGGTCTTAGTTCTGGGCTTGTATCAGGATTATCTGTGGTGATTTCTAAAATTCATGTTGAATGGTTATTTCTATTGTTGGGAAAGTCTAATTTTCTCGTCACAGGAATCATTTTTTAATTCACCAAACTCTATTGTCAACACAACTGTGTTCCATAGATACACCCAAACTTGGAAATTTCTGATTTGGTAATCTTTTTTCCCAGGTTTTTGTTTGTTTGTTTGTTGTTGTTGTTGTTGTTTTCTGATTTCTTCCCATGCAAGCTTCAAGGATGAGAAGTTCTGACCAGAAAAATTTTCCAACTTTTTCTTTTTCATTTCTTATTCCTTATGAACAAGAGACCATATTCAATGGTCAGATTGGGCACCAAAATACATCACTCAAAAAAGGTGTATTCATTTGTGTTTCCTTGGAAGCAATCCTTGAGTCAAGGGTTTTTGGACACATAGTTTATTTGGAAAGTGTTTTCAGAAAGCATAGTAGGCTAGTGGGAAATTGAGCAAGGTAAGAAAAGGAAGCCAATAAAGCTCATGAATGCCCAGGTTGCCGCTGTGGGAAATTGAGGCTCAATGCCTTTGAGGGCCACTGGACAGTAGGTAAAACATACCTCAGAATTGTCCTACTCAATGAGTGAGAAAGCTTAACCATCAACTTTTATTTGGCCTGGGTTGAGGGGGGCTCTTGAGCAATTCACTCCAGTGGCCAAGAAAGCCCTCAAGCAGAATCATGTTTGCTTGCAGGAGGAAGCCACTGGCATTCAGGAGACCCAAGGGGCTATGGGCATCTGCTACAGAAGCCGACCAGTGTCAATCCAATGCTCATGCCGAGGTAGGCTGTGCCCACAGTGAGGAGTGAGCAACATGCTTTGGAAATTCGTTCATACTTCCCTTCTACTCAAGATTACCTTTTATTTAACCATCCTAGTCTTTAGGAAGCTCTTCACAAAAACGAAAAGATTTGTGTTTTTTAATAAAAGGACTTGAAATTTAATATAAGTGATCTACAGGGTGCTTCATGACATACATGCTACTAATTGTTCTCTTACCTTTTGTGTTTCCCTGTTCCAAAATTATTGTTTCCTTAAAAAAAAAATCACAGAGTTATCTGTGTGATTGGATGGTGCGTGTGATCAGGATACCATGGAAGGGCATAATATGGGGAGGTTCTAGCACATTTAGCAATTAATACACCATGCTTAGAGGTCTTCAAGAGTAATTGCAATCTTATTAAAATTAATCGGCACACAACTTCTAACAGCAAAAATAACACTCACATATTTTTTGCTTTTAGGAATCTCTCAGAAGTCTCTCATCATTCTTAATTGACTGTTTCATACTTCTGCTATAATTTTCATTTCATTTCATTTCAGTTCAGTTTTGAGAGGGTGTCTCGCTATGTTACCCAGGCTGGAGTGCAGTGGCAGTCTCTGATTCAAGTGATTCTCCCCTCAGCCTCCCGAGTAGCTGAGATTACAGGTGTGCACCACCATGCCCGGCTCATTTTTGTATTTTTAGTAGAGACAGGGTTTCACCATATTGGCCAGGCTGGTCTTGAACTCCTGACATCAGATGACTCACCTGCCTTGGCCTCCCAAAGTGCTGGGATTACAGGCATGAGCTACTGCGCCCAGCCTTCTGCTATAATTTAAATGTGTGGCCTCCAAAACTCAGGTGTTGCTAATGTGATAGTATTAAGAGGTAGGGCCTATAAAAGATGATTAGGTCGTGAGGACTTCCTCATGAATGGCCTTAAGACCTTTATAGAAGACGTTTCGTCAGCTTTCAGTTTCTCTTGCCCTCCTGCTGTGTGATGACACAGGAAGAAAGTCCTCACAAGATGCTGGTGCCTTGATCTTGGGCTTCCCAACCTCCAAAACTATAAGAAACCAACTTCTGTTTTTTATAAACTAGCCAGCCTCAGGAAATCTGTTAGAGCAGAACAAGCAGACTAAGATAGTTTCCTTATAAGACCAAGAATGTAGATGTTTCCATTTTCAGATTGAAACACTGAGGCGTGGAGGGGTAAAATCAATTGCAAGAGGAAGCAGAATGTCTCTTTATTATCATCCTCACTTCATAGGACTGTTGTTTCCTCTGCTGAAGAACTGCTTTGGCTGAATTCTCTCACCAGCTTTTGGCAAGGTCAGATCTGAGCACGATGGTCCATCCTGATAGGAACAAAGCCATAGCTTGTTGTGGGGACACAGGTAAATTCTGAGCTTCATCAGAGAGCCATGGGACATGGGATGTGCCTTGGAGTAAACTGGACTCACTTGATAAATAAAGATATAAAAACATCTATTTCTCAGTGAGAGTTTTACTTCACTTCAAGGTCCTAGACAGTCTCAGTTGCTTAAACTACATCCAGAAGGCCCCATGGGAAGCATCTTCACAGTCAGGTTAAAAGCTTTCTGCTAAGCAATGAGATACCATCCAGCAAAGGGAATGAACAAGCTCAACTTTAAGCAATAATATGGAAGAATCTCACCACCGTATTATTGTGCGAAAGAAGCCAGACTCCAAAGTGGACGTGCTGTATGATTCCATGTGTATAAAACTCAAAAACAGAAAAAACCAAAAATTCTGTTAAAAGCAGCAAACCACACTGCCAAGTGTGTACCTATGCAACAATCTTGCATGTTCCTCACATGTACCCCCAAACCTAAAATGCAATAAAAAAAAAATCCTCTCTTCTAAAAAAAAAAAAAAATCAGTATAATCATATTCTTATAAAGAGCTGTCAGTGACAGAAAGCGGGTATTTGGAGACTTTTAGGGACATGTTGGTATTCTGTTTCTTGATCTGGATGCTTGTTTCACATACATACAGAAAGTGAACAAATCAAAGTGTTCAATTTGTGAAAATGTATAAATCTGTGCACTGATTATTTGTTCACTTTCTATATGTATGGTATGTACTTTTTAAGCAGACTCAATTTTTTAGAGCAGTTTTAGATCCATAGAAAAATTGAGTGGAAAGTACAGACTTCTCACACTGCCCCCTGCCCCTACACATGCAGGGATCAGAGTAAGAACTCTGTACACGCAGTACATGCAGTACTACACACACAGTACTTCACATGCAGTACACAGACAGAACTCAGTTTACATGCCCCTACACATGCAGTACGCCATGCCCCTATACACGCAGGGGTCAGAGTAAGAATCCTGTACATGCAGTACTATACATGCAGAACTACACACACAGTACACAGGCAGTACTCTGTACACATGACCCTACACATGTGGTAGGCCCTGCCCCACTCACACACAGCCTTTCCCAATATCAACATCCCCACCAGTGCAATGAATTTTTTACAATTGATGAACCTGCATTGACCCATCATTATCACCCAAAGTCCATAGCTTACATTAGGATTCACACTTGGTGCTATACATTCTATGGGTTTTGACCCAAATGTATGGCATCTCTCTTCCATTATAGCATCACACAGACTCATTTCATGGCTCTAAAAATCCTCTGTGCTCAATTGATTGATCCCTTCTTTCCCCCAACCCCCCCAATACTAAATCTTTTACTATCTCCATAGTTTTTCCTCTTTCAAAATGTAATATAGTTGGAATCAGACAATAAGTAGCCTTTTCATATTGGCTTCTTTCACTTAGTCATACGCATTTAAGTTTTCTCTCTGTCTTTTCATGGCTTGATAGCTCATTTCTTTTTAGTGCTGAATAATATTCCTTTGTCCATATGTACCATAGTTTAATTATCCATTCCAGACTGTAGGATATCTAGGTTGCTTTTACATTTTGGCAATTATGAATAAAGTTTCTGTAAACATGGACATGAAGGTTTTTGTGTAAATGTAAGCTTTCAAAGCATTTGAGTAAGTATTGAGGAATACAATTGCTGCATTGCATAATAAGAGTATGTTTAGTTTTTTTCTTTTTAATCGCCAAAGTGTCTTTTACAATGGCTGTGCTACTTTCCATTTGCATCAGCAATGAATGAGGGCTGTATATTTTAATTAAAAGTTTAAAAAAACTAATTGAAAAATACAAACAAAAGCCCATTCGCAAATCCAAATAAATAGAGAATATTTAAGAGTGTGCCACAGATTCTAAATACAAATCTAAAAAGTTTTCAAAACTATTTTGATCAAAAGCAATGTCCTTAGAATATGAATAAGTACATATGCTCCCTATTTGAGTCTCACTGGGGTGTGGGTTCAACCAGGCTTATGAAAACCACAGTGGGAGTTGGTATACTTTGGGGTCACAATAGAGCAGACCCACCACATCCAAATGAAACATTAACTTCCTGCTAGACCCTTGAGACCTATGTAGACACAGCCTTTAGCCAAATCGCTTGTCTTCTCAGTCTAAGGCAGGAGAGTACTTGGAGTCCTCTAACTTCAAACCACATATTTAGATGTCAAATTATTTTTTCCTATTTGCTGTTCAGAAAGTATGTAATGCACCACTCCATCTTTAAAAAAAAAGATATTGTTTTGTGACAATGAGCTATTCAAAGAGGCAAGAAAGTCAACCAGGCACAAAACTTGCAGGGCATGAGCTTCTATAGAGCATCTGGGTTGGAGAGGTCATCCTCCTCGGTTACAGATAGAGCAGGGGTCCCCAACCCCCAAGCCATGGGCTGGTACTAGTCTGTGACCTGTTAGGAACCAGGCTGCACAGCAGGAGGTGAGAGGCTGGTAAGCAAAGCTTCATCTGTATTTACAGTTGCACCTCACTGCTTGCATGACCTCCTGAGCTCCGCCTCCTGTCAGATCAGCAGCAGCATTAGATTCTCATAGGATCACAAACCCTACTGTGAACTGCATATGTGAGTGTTCTAGATGGCGTGCTCCTTACAAGAATGTAATAGCTGATGATCTGAGTTGGAGCTGAGTTAGTGATGCTAGTGCTGGGGAGTGGCTGCAAATACAGATTAACATTAGCAGGGAGGTTTGACTGCACAGAGACTATAATAAATCAACTGCTTGCAGATTCATATAAAACCCTATTAGTAAGTAGTAGCCGACACTTAAGCTGCATCTGGTGGCAGGTTTTATAGTGGCAAGTGGGTGGACGTACTTCAATTGTACAGCTGCATCTGGTGGCCTAAAAAGTATGTTTGTGACAACTTCAAATCTCTATACGTTCTGGATTAAAGTCAAGGTAGAATATCCTGAGATTGCCACAAAAGCACTGAAAAATCTGCTCCCATTTCCAACATCTTATCTTTGTAAGGCAGGGTTTTCAGCAGTGGCAGCAACCAAAATGAGATTACGGAGTAGACTGGACATAAGCAACACACTTCGGGTGTCACGGCCTCCTGTCAGGCCCAGATTACACTGCCTGGTTGCAAGAAAACAAGTTCAGGACTCCCACTGACACTACGTGATGGTGAACTGTATAATTATTTCACTATATATTACAATGTAATAATAATACAAATAAAGTGTACAATAAATGTAATGTGCTTGAACATCCTGAAACTATCTCTCCCACCACCCACCGCCCGGTCTGCAGAAAATTTGTCTTCCACGAAATTAGTCCCTGATGCCAAAAAAGTTGAGGACCACTGAGATGGAAGGCATCTGTTTCTTGAAATATAAGTTAGAATCAAAAGTAACAGTAATTCTGTGGTTTGTAGTATCCCTTTAACTTTGCAAAGGGTTGGCGTATCCACTTATGTACTCATTCAATGCGCCTTTACTATAGAGTCATATTTGATCAGGAGCAGTAGGTTCTGAAGAAAGTGCATAAGGTAAACATTGCCCTTAGACATTCCTTCAGTAATTGTGCAACATACACGTCTGTGCATTCACAGAGTTGGCTCATGTTTAGACACCATGCTGTACAAAAATGTGGCTTTAAACACTGGGCTGACGATCACAACCAGTAGCACGAGATGCTCACTCTAAGCAGGGAAGGGGATGGAGACAGATTAAAAAAAAAAAAAAACTATGAGCTGAGTCTTCTGTCTCACCTTCTCTCACTAGAGCAGGGGTCGGCACACTTTTTCTGAAGAGAACCAGAGGGCAAATATTTTAGGCTTTGCGGTCTCTGTCACAAGTCCTCAAGTCTGCCACTGCAGCATAAAAGCAGCCAGGGGCAATAAGTAAATGAATGGGCATGGCTGTGTTCCAATAAAACTTCATTTTCAAAAGCAGGCCATAGGCAGGGTTTGGCCCACAGCCTATGGTCTGCAGCCTGTTCTTCTTGACATACACCCATTGCCTGGGATTGCAGCCCAGTCGCAGGCACTATTTAGATTTTTTTCTTTCTCTATTTCTCTATGCAGCTAAACTAACAGAAATGAAATACACAGATGATGCAGTCTATTATACTGAACATGTGTGTCAGGAGCCATGTGGGGTACTGAGACATAGGGAGAACAATGTCTTGCCATCACAAGGATCTTAGATGATTGTGAGCTGAGTCACAGTCAGAGGTTCATAGCTCTTCTCCCTTTGTCCTATAGAGTTGTCTCTGGGGTGCAGCTGCTTGTGGCTTCCTTTGGATCTAAATGGAACTGCGTGACTGTCCTCACCAGTGAAATGTGAGCAGAAGTAATATGAGCCACTCATAGCCAAGATGGTTAAGAAGGAGCTGTGCTCCTCCACACACTCATTCCATTTTCTGGCTGGATTTATACAAGGGTCTAAGGAATGACAGAGCCACAAAATAGAAAGAGCTTGGGTCTCTGGATTCCTAAATGGAGGTCCCCATCAATCAAGTGGTTGATAAATGTACTTCTATTGTAAACCTATAAGACTCAGGGGTTTTAATTGTCATGGCCACTAGCAGTACCTTAACTAGAGCAATAGTCCAGCAGAGAGCACAAACCATGAAACTGTCATCACTTGGGGTAGTGAGAGCCATATAAACAACGTTCTGGGAGGGCACTGATGAAGAGTGATAAGAGAGCAACTTCCACCTGAGAATTCATGCAAGATATATCAAGAGTCAGTGGGTCTGGAAGGATCAGCTAATCCATCTTCACAAATGACCCTGTCATTGCCTTTTGACGTAATAGGACTCTGAGGTTCGAAGAGGTTAAATGACTTGGGCAAAGTCACCGACCAGTTATTGGCAGAGTCAGAACTCCTGACTCAACTCCAGTTCTCTTTTCCCTGCATGACACTGTCTCAAACTCATAATCTGGAAGACTGATGGGATGGGCCAGGGAAGAGTTTAACCAGAAGCTGCATCTTCTGTTCCTCTCCACCAGACAGCTAGTGCCCTGCTTCCAGAGGCAGTCCTACTCAGGGATTTCATGAATAAAGCATCTCCTTTCCTTCCTCAGGGTCAAGCAAATCAGGACACGTGAGCTTAGGCTGTAGAAAGGGTCTGGTCCATAGGGCGGAAGTGCTCCCTGCAGCAAGGCATCCATGCTCACCACGGAGGCTAACTGACCCATTCACCATCCGCCAGAAGACAGGCAGCGTGGGAGTCAGAAGGCAGACCAGAAATTGGAGCACGGCAGGGGCTGGGAGTAAGGGAGAGATTAATGGTTTCTTTCTTTCTTTTTTTTTTTTTTTTGCTGTGAAAAAAAGATTTTTGACATATTAAGTAGAAGAATTTTAATACACCTGCACACACCAAAAAGCCAGTTTCCCTAATGTGGCTCTTCCTGGCTCCAACATTCTTCCTGATGAGATCAACGGCCCACACTTCACCTTGTTTTTTCTTTCCCTTGAGCATCTCAAAAGCAGGTTTCTTCTTTTCTCCTATTGAAACAACCAGGCCTTGCCTCAAAGGGCTACAAACCACAGGATGAATAAGCATACACACACACACACACACACACACACACACACACACACACACACACACACCACTGCACACCACAAACATGCAGCTATCCAGGACATGCTGTTTTTGCCAAATTTAATTATGCTGAAAACAAATTCATGTCCTTGACACTCATGCAAGTGTACAACATAAGATGTTTTGCAACCTCATATTAGATAAAAACTGAATCTAAACCCACTGGTCTGTTTTAAAGAGCAGCAAAATTTCAACCAGAGCAGATTGAATTAAGGCAATCAGCTTTAAAAATACATTAACTATTTTAATTCTTTCTCCCCATACCACCTCCTGTCCATTTATATCCACATACACAAATCAGTCTGGCTGAATACATTTCAAACCAGCTGAAATACTGATGGGTAAATTGATGTGACCTTTCTGGCCATAGGTATCACACAACTTTAAAATGGACATTTCCTTTAACCTAGTAATTCTACTTCTATGAATTTATCCCAAGAGAATAATCACACAAGCATGCAGAATTTTTTCTTTCCTGAAACAGGTTTCTCACTCTGTCTCCCAGACTGGAGTGCAGTGGGGTGATCTCATGAACATTCATATAATGTTCATTTTTCTTTTCCATGTTCTCCAATTGTTTTTCATCTAACAAAAATTACCTTTATACTATAAGAAGTCATAAAATAACTAAAATAAATGAATCAAATGGAGCATAATGACTCAAAGATTTCTGATGACCAAGATGCCAGCTACTTGGTATGCCTGAACTTTTCACTAACCTGTCAGCTGCTGCAACATTTGGAGCAGAGTGGCCTAAATGGAAATGGTCAGTTCAAAGTACACTGCTAAGCAACATTTAAGACCCCTAGTCCTGTGCTTGGGCTCCCAGGGCCCCTTGTCATGAGGCTTCTGTGAGGTTTTAGAACATAAATATTTATTTTTAAAGACAATTATAGTAATTGAAAGATGCTTCTATGCCCCTCGTCCCTAGATAGGCAGAGGGGAATAGCAGCCCTAGAGAGAGGTGCTTGCCTGGGTTTTGTTGTTGTTTTTTTGTTTTTGTTGTTATTGTTGTTTTTAAGCAGGAGGAGCAGAGAAAACAAAGAATAACCTGCAGTCAGCAGGTCATCTGATGGATGCCCTGGCCATCGGAGAGTGGCCTGGAGCACCTTGGAACCTGGGAAGCCATCCAGGAGCTAGCCAGCAAGGAGGCCTCCCGAGTCTGAGTCTCCAGGCTGAGAAGCAAAGGCTGCCTTGGTGGCATTAAAGAAAGGTTGCAAGATTCATCTATTTAATCAGCGAGCTCTTAGATGATGCTTGGAGTTTCATATGGATCATTCCAGCCTCTCTCGGATCGATCAACAAGTATTGATTGAGTGCCTACTATTTGCTGGTCTTGACGCTAGGCATTTTGGGAGATGCAGAATGAGTATAGAACGAGGTCTCTGTCCTCTTCAATTAGCACCACAAGCCCATGCGTAGCAAAGCGGGAACTGCCTGAGTGTGAAGATATGAGTGAAAGAAATGTGGGCGACCGGGCACACTGAGATCAGTGAGGCCAGGAGGACTTCAGACAAAACAGATCAGACTTGGAGCCGGATTTAGGAGGAAGGAATATGACTGGTACAGGAAATATGAATACATATTAGAAAAATGCTGGCTACATTAACAAACACTCTGAAGTGTCAGTGACCTGACACAATAGAAGGTTATTTCTAGCTCACATAAAGGCCATGTGGCAGTGGGGCTGAAGGGCAGGACTCTTCTCCATGTAGTCAGTCAGGGTCTCAGGCTGCCAGGAATTCCACTATCTTTAGTGCCTGCCTATTAAGGCCAGCCGGGGCCTCAACATCCAGCCAGCAAATGGGAGAAAAGTGGGCAAGAGTTTCACGGGAGGTTTATGTAGTCCAGGCCTGCAAATGGTTTTCATCACTTCTCCCACATCGCATTGGCCTAAAGTCGGTTTATTGTCTCACCTAGGTGAAAACGGAATGAAAGCGGGGTACAAACCTTTGCTGGAAGGCTGGCTACAGTAGACAAAAGCCAGAGGTGGGACCCAGTACGGCCAGGTGTGAAGCTGCAGGCAGACGCCATGTTGGAGAGACCAAAGTGGACATGGACAAGGAGACTGAGGTCGGGAGGAAAGAAGAGACTCTAGCAGCAATTATAAGAGTAAGACCCTACCCAGGCTTACGATCCCAGACGAACTGTAAGCCTGGAAAGCTTAATCCAGGCAGAGGCCTGCTTTGATGACCAGTATGGTTGGGTTTGGGGACTAGAATGACTTCAGGGAGGGCCTGTGCTAATACCTGATACCTCGTGAGGACCCCTTTCAGTGTCTCCAATGGGGTCCAATACCTCTCCATGCTGCGGGGTTGGCCAGGATTGCCAAGGAGTTTGCAACCTCTTCCTTCAATGTAACTTGGGTTTTAGAGAATGTTCATGATCCCAATGCCAATCAAAGAGACACCATGAAGAGCCTCACTGGAACAGAGGGTCTTGAGGGGGTCCTTAGATACCCTATGACAACCTGGTGAGTGGGTTTTCAAGAAGACTTAAAGCACCCTGCCCCTGAAGCTATGGGGAGCCTGCCTGTGAATATTAGCTCTAAAAGCTCACTGAGATTTAAGTCCCACTCTATCCTAAGGCAAGAGTGGCGATGAGGTGTTATCCTACAACTCTGTGTGTTCCTACGTTTATGTTTATGTTGTTTCTCAATGATGGCACCATGGAGAGTGGTTTCAGACAATTCACCAGACCTCCCCAGGCCTCAGATTTCTATAAAACAAGTGAGTTTGACACCATGATCTTGAAGGATTTTCTCAGCTGTGGCATTTTATGGAAGTGAGTTCTTTACACATAGGAAGCCCACATATGCCTTGATAAGATCTTAAAATTTTTAGAATTAAAACAGAAATCTGGGAGGCCAAGGCAGGCGGATCATGAGGGTAGGAGATCAAGACCATCCTGGCTAACATGGTGAAACCCCGTCTCTACTGAAAATGCAAAAATTAGCCGGGCGTGGTGGCATGTGCCTGTAGTCTCAGCTACTTGGGAAGCTGACGCAGGAGAATTGCTTGAACCCAGGAGGCAGAGGTTGCAGTGAGCAGATTGCACCACTGCACTACAGCCTGGGCAACAAAGCAAGACTCTGTCTCAAAAAAAAAAAAAAAAAAAAACCATAGAAATCAAAATGGGTGGGGAGGGGGTCAGAACCTTAGAGACTGTTAGCCTAGCACTTCCCAAAAGGTGTTTTAGGAATATTAGTTCTGTAAACTAGGATGTGTATGTGTTTGCCTGTATCTACATGTATATATAACATATACATACATACCTTTACTGTATTTTTATATATACATCTCATACATCTCATATATGGATATACACAGAATATATGGTATAAAAGTTTGTATTCGGACTATTATGCCAATATGCCAACCACTATGCAAAGAGTTTTTCATGCATTGGTTCTTTGATTCCTCCCAGCAACTATGTCATCACTACCCCTATTTTATAGCTCAGGAGATTCTTGTCTAGAAAGGTTTAGCCCCTGCCCAAGGCCACAGCAATTCTAAGAAGAAGGGAAAGATATAAGCCCAACCATGTCCTACTTGACTCTGTGCTTTCAGCCATCACACTCTGCTGCTTCCTGAAAGTCTTTGGTCACATCAGTTTGAGAATTGTTTGCTTAACCAAAGGTTAAATGGGTCTGTTTACTGCCAAACTTCTCAGAGCCTTGCCTGACTCTCACAGTGTGCACAGGGCAACATGGGGGTTAGGAACTCAGACTTTGAGGTGAGATTGCATGGCCTGGAAACCAGCTTTGTCCCTTACTGGCTGTGTGACCTTAGGTACATCACCTAGCCTCTCTGTACCTCCTCTGTAAAATAAGAATAACAACAGGATGTGCTTCATAATTGCCTGCGAGGATTAAACAGTTATTATATTTTGAGATCAAAACCAAGTAGTATTTAAGTGTTGGCTGTTACTGGAGTGGGCAGTGCTGCTGCCTAAATTGATCTTTGAGCCCAGTTCTCACGTAGCATCTCTTGGGGGTGGTGGCATGATCTGGGTCATCTTTCTCACTTAACAATGAGGAAGCTGAGGTGACAGGCCTGGCTCAGGGCCACATAGGTTGCTAGTGCAAGAGCCAGCTGAGCTAGAAGTCTGGTTCCCAGACTCCCAGCCAGCGTTAGCTCCAAAAACTCACCTTGCCTCTCTCTAGCAGATTCAAACATCTTCTGCAGATCCAGTTACAGATGGTGGCTAAACATTAAATCACACAGTGCTAGCTCCCCTCCCCACCATTTAAAGTGTCTATCTAATGTACAGTGCAGGAACTTGGTTTTACTCAGAACAAAAGCAATGTGGAATGAAGTCTTCTGCAGTGGCTGCCGTGTCCCCAGAGGGTGGTCTCTCTGACAGTCTCACACTCTGGCATTTTAGCTGCCTTAGGCAAAATGACACTGTCCGCCAGGAGCACTGGGCATTTGCATCCCGACATCCTGCAGCTGGGGCAGCTGCTTCTGTCCTAGCTCCGCCCAGAGCATGCCCTGGGGGCTGGGTCTGCTCACTCCACAGAAAGCGGGGGAAAGAAGGAAGGAGGAAAGTAATCCCCTCTTGGGGATTTCCGGGGGAAGCATTTAAGAAAATAGAAAGGATCAAATGTGACAACGACCATAAATTAAAAGTAAAATCAGACAAGGTTTCGGGTGAAAATCATCCGATTAGGATGATGTCTCTTCAATTTTTATGATTTCTTTGTGATGCTCTATGTACCTCACTGCTCTGGTTTGGGCAATAAGAGTGTATGTGTGTGTGTGCGCGTGCGTGTGTGTGTGTGTGTGTGTGTGTGTGTGTGTGGAGAGAGAGAGAGAGAGAAGGAGAGAGAAGAATGACAGAGCAAGGAGAGTGCAACAGAGAACTGGAGAGAAGCCTTTGAGCTTCAGGGTTCCATTCTGTCACTCTTCCTCCAGCCAAGGCATTGTTTTGTTGCATCTGCTCCCAACGGTTTAGTTACGCCTGCCTGTCTGTTTAAAAGGTCTGATATAAGCATCCAATTTGCTATCCTTTCTTCATCTTGACTGTACATGAGAGGGCTCATAAGTTTAGGTACAATATGCTCCTTTTTGCACTCTAGGTACAAAATATCTTCCATCCTAGGTTATTGATTACTATTGATTACTTATCAGGTTCTGAATACACTGAGAATCTCCCTGGATCAGTGCTCCAGTGCACATCATCGCCTCTTAGAGGCAGAAGACTATGAGCTTACTGCCTACTTAACGGTAACAGGAATGGTCTACAGGCGTGGGCTTGGCTAAGGGATTCAAGTTAATGGACTTCACCCGTAAAGTCTGTGAGGTCACCTTGCCTGCTCTTTTCCACCTCTGGACACAAGACACATGGGAGAGGTCTTCAAGCTGCTGAGAAGGAAATACTGCTCTCAGGTTGCCAAGCAAATAATCACAGCCTGTGACCATTCAGTCTCTACAGTGGATATCGCATACCTACAAATTGATGCAATTAAATAAGCATTTGCTGGGATCCTTCACTTGAACTCAAATAAAGTAGTTTTCTTTTTTTGCCAGGCAGAAAATATGCTACATATGTACATTCTATTCATTGCTTTCGATACACCCAGGAGTTTCTGACTGAATTAAATAAAGTCATCTTTGGATGACTTGGTGCTATGTGTAGATTCAGGCAGAGTCTGTACATGGCATACAGATGAGAAAGATGGGAAAATGCCAAGAATGTCTCACCTTGTCCAATGCAACTGTGTACATTTGTTAAGTCCCCTTATTATTCATCTCTTCCAAGAGATGTTTTAGGATCAGCAACACCTACTGTGCAAATCTCTCTGCAGAAACCTTACAAGTCAGAAGAGAGCAGGGGCCAATATTCAACATTCTTAAAGAAAAAAATTTTCAACCCAGAATTTAATTCAATTTGCTACCTGTGTTGAGCTGAGTTTTACGTATGGAATAAGAAAGACAGCGGTCTTTTCAGTTTTTGTATGTGTGCATCCAGTTTTCCCAACACCATCTGTTGCAGATTCTATCCCCATTGCTTATCCGTGGTACCCTTGCTGAGTATCATCAGTTTACCATATAGACGCATAGATTTATTTATGGGCTCTCTATTCTGCTTCATCGGTTTATATGTCTATTTTTATGCCAGTAGCATATTGTTTTGATTATTGGAGACTTGTAATATAATTTTTCATATTTTTAACCTTTTTATGTAAAGATCTTTCTTTCATTTCTCTATTGGGCCACTGTTGTTGATGATTGTGATGTATTCTTTTTTCAATGTTTCACTTATTTTTTAATCAATACCTTGTAATTGTGTATATTTATGGGGGACAATTTATGTTTCAGTGTAATTTGATTTAAAATCATAAAGCGTGTTGCCTTCAGTTTTGTTCTTGATCAAAATTACTTTGGCCATTTGCAGTGTTTTTTGGTTCCATATGAATTTTAAAATTATTTTTTCTATTTTTATAAAAGATATCATTGAGATTTTTGTGAGGATTGCATTCAATATCTAGATTACTATGAGTTGTTTGGACATTTTAATGATATGGATATTTCCAATTCTTGAACACACGATGGCTTTACACTTATTTGTGTCTGATTGACTTTTTTCATCAATGCTTTATAGTTTTCAGTGTACAAGTCTTTCATCTGCTTGGTAAGTTTATTTCTAAGTATTCTATTCTTGTTGATGATGTTATAAATCAGATTATTTTCTTAATTTCCTTTTTAGAGAATTTATTGTTAGTGTATAGAAATGTAGCTGATTTTTGTACATTGATTTTTGTGTCCTACAATTTTGTGGTATTCATTTATTAGTTTTCACAGGTTTTTTTGTTTTTGTTTTTTTTGGCGAGGTTGTCAGAGTTTTCTATATATAAGATTATGTTCTCTGCAAACAGATAATTTTACTTCTTCCTTTCCGATTTGAATGTCGCTTATTTCTTTTTCTTGTCTCATTGATATAACTGGACTTGAAGTACTATTGGGATTCGAAGTGGTGAGAGTGGGCATCCTTGCCTTGTTTCATATCTCAGAGAAAAAGTTCTTAGTTTTTTACCACTGAGTATGATGTCAGATGTGAGTTTTTAAATATATAGCCTTTACTGAATTGAGGTAAGTTCCTTTATACCTAATTTGTTGAGAGTGTTTATCATAGAAGGGTGTTGAATACTACCAAATGCTTTTTCTGCCTCTCTTGAGACAACCATGTGTTTTTATCCTTCATGCTGTTAATGTGGTAGAGCACACTGATGGATTGCATATGTTGAACCATCTTTGCATCCCAGGAATAAATCCTATTTGGTCATGTTGTATAATGCTTTTAATGTGCTGTTTAATTTGGTTTGCTAATATTTTGTTGGGATTTTTGCATCCACATTTTTCAGAAATATTTACCTGCAGTTTTCTTGTGATATCTTTATCTGACTTTGATATCACGGTGATGCTGGCCTAAAAAAAGTTGGAAAGTCTTCCCATCTCTAATTTTTTTGAAGAGTTTAAGGAGGATTCTATTAATTCTCCTTTCAATGTTAGATAGAATTCACCTGTGAAGCCATCCTATCCTGGGTTTTTTTTTTTTCCTTCTGCTAATTCTGGCATAAGTTTGATCTTTTTTTTTTTTTTTTCTTGTTCCTTAAAGTGTAATGTTAGGTTATTTATTTGAGACCTTTCCATTTTAATGTAGGTATTTATCACTATAAACTTCCCTCTTAATACTACTTACTATTTACTTCCAGTAGGTTTGTTATGTTATTTTTTTCATTTTTGTTTGTCTCAAGGTATTTTCTAATTTCCTTTTTGATATCTCCTTTGACCCAATGGCTGTTCTAATTTCCACATATCTGTGAATTTCTTCATTTTCCTTTTGTTATTGATTGTTAGTTTCATTCCACTGTGGTCACAAAAGACACCTTGAATTATTTTAATCTTCTTAAATTTGTTAAGTCTTGTTTTGTGACCTAGCATGTTATCTGTCTTGGAGAATGTTTGGTCTATGCTTGAGAAAAATGTGTATTTGGCTGCTGTGAGGTGGAATGTTCTTTACATGTCTGTTAAGTCCATTTGGTCTGTAGTATTATTTAAATATGCTTATTGATTTTTTTGTCTGGATGATCTGTTCATTATTGTACTTGGGGTATTGAAGTATCCTATTATTATATTGCTATCTATGTCTCCCTTCATGTCTGTTAATGTTTGTTTTATATATTTAAGTGCCCTGATGTTGAGTGCATATATAATTGTTACATCTTCCTATTGAATTGGCCCTCTTATCATTATATAATGACCTTCTTTGTCTCTTGTGACAGTTTTTGACCTAAAGTCTATTTTGTCTGATGTAAGTACAGCCACCTCTGCTCTCTTTTGATTACCATTTGCATGGGATATCTTTCCTCACCCCTTCATTTTCTCCCTATGTGTGTTCTTAAGTTCAAAGTGAGTCTCTTGTAGCTAAGAGATAATTGTATCTTCTTGTTTTTATCCATTAAACAACTATGCCTTTTGATTGGTGAGTTTAATCCGTTTTATATTTAACGCAATTATTCATAAGTAAAGGCTTACTATTGCCATTTTGTTCATTGTTTTCTGTCTGTTTCGTAAATCTTTTGTTTCTCTCTTTCTCTCTTGTTATTTTCTTTTGTGATTTGATGGTGTTTTGGTAATGATATGCTTTATTTTCTCCTTATCTTTCTTGTGTCTGCTATGGGTTTTTTGGGGGGTTGCCATGAGGTTTGCACAAAACTTCTCATTGTTACAGCAGTCTATTTTGAGATGATAACAATTTAATTTCAATTGCATACAGTAATTCTATCCGATTACTCTTTTGCCTTCACATTTTGTTATTAATGTCAGAATTTACTTTTTTATGATGCTTATTCTGTAACCAATTTTTGTGATTATAGCTGTTCTTAATACTTTTGACTTTTCAAATTTATACTAGGGTTTAAAGTGATTTCAGGCCTCAAGGTCTTTATATGTATCATGGATAACATACTTTGAGGACTCCAAGTAAAGATATTGATAAATTATTTGACACACTGCAGATGGTCAACATATGGAAGCCAATTATCAACTACTCTTTCTGGATTGTCTCATTTCTTTCCACAGCATTGGCTTCTGATTTCCCACTGATGACTTCTCAGTGTTCTTTCCATCCCTCCACACCTTTCTGGCCTCCACACCTACATTTTCAATCATCTACTGCTAGTCTTCTTTGCCTAGATATCCCACAAGTTTACCAAAGTCAATTAGATTCATTACACTTCCCAACACACTTCATGACTGCATTCACCAGGCTTCAAACCTGACCTTCCTCCTATACTCCTACCTTGATTAATTTTGTCAGCACACAACCAGCCACCCAAGTAGGAAACCATCCTCTAATCAGCCTTCTGCATCCAAGTGGCCATCAGGACATCATGGGTCTTCATTAAGTGTATCTTGGATTTAGTCCCTCTTTCTCTTTCATCCTTTATGTATGAGGAGACTCAAAAGGCTCAAAATCGTACCTTCCTTCCTGTATACTGACAGTTACCTGAAATGCCTACAGTAGGACTTTGTCTCTTTAAGCATTCAATGTAAATACCCTTAAAAGATAGTGAGAATACTGGGTCCCTGTAGTCGACAAAATACCTTACTGAAGAAAAAGGCCACAAACACTAGGTTCTTCCTGATACTATCTCCAGATGACCTTAAAGAGATCCAATAGCTCCAAAACAATGAAACCCAGAGGTTCTGATGCAACCATCTCCACATTTTCAAATCAAGGAAGAAGAAATTTATCCATCCTCTATCAATCTTTTTTCATTCACTCATGCATCCATCCATGCATTGTAACAGGTGATGAACAATGGGCACAAGCCACCATCTCTGGAATAATAAAAAGCTATTCAGAATTACAGAAATAGAGAGTTGCAGAGATCATTACATGTCTTTATGTTTACATGTATAGGCTGCTTTTCACTTACTGGGCGTCCTCTGTGTATTGGGTGCTATCGAAAGCATTGAGGATACAATGATGACTATATCCAGCCATGGTCTTTGCTGTTGTGAAGCTACTCAGACAGATGGGGCAGAACATTAGGACACAGCTGACACTGCCCTCAACTCATTCTTTCTATCCCTTTTTTCTGCTACCAGTTTTCTCAGTTACGAGGTAAGATATGGGTGTAAAGGAAAGAAAATGTCATTGGAATATATAACTAGAGGCACAACTAGGCTAAAATGAATATTTGTCACTAGCATAGGTGGAACAGTTCACTTCTGTCTCAACACAAACCTATACTCAGTGCTAAGAGCTTCTCCAAGAGGAGAAGACTCTTGGGGTAAATGCTATTTATTAGGACAGGGAGGAAAGGAGGCTTGACTCAATGGCTCTGTTTTCCTCACAGGGCTATGTTGAGATGCAACTGGGAACCACAAACAAGTTCAGAGAGAATCAAGAGAGAAGACCCCTCTGCATCAGAGAAATTGGAAGAAGTGGCTGGCCCCTTGTAGCACCTGATGGGATCCTGGTGTACCCCCAACCTTGCTTTTGACAAGGGAATTCTTTCTCCTAACAAATGAGAGATGTTTACCAGTGAATTCACACATATCAACCATTCCATGCCCCACTGTGCTTGGATTTTGCTCTCCAACCCTGTTCCAGGAAAGGCCTGGACCCTGTAGGGCAACACCACACAGCACCTGAGAAAGTGAGAAATCCAACTGTCTCCATGAACCACATGACTCAAACAGCTATTTTATTGGATCACTGTTCTAAGCAGTGTGGGAGATAAATTCAAATAGCAGCCTAGTGGCCCAGCCCCAGTGTGGTAGCCTCAAGGCAAAGCATACAGCTTTTTCCTCTAGCCAAATATAGTCACATGTCACTTAGCAACTGGAATATACTCTAAGAAATGCATCATTAAGTGATTTCATCATTGTTTGGACATCATAGAGTGTACTTACACCAACGTAGATGATACAACCTCTTACACACCTAAGCTACACAACATTTTATGTTGCTTTTAGGCTAAAAACCTGCACAGTATATGACTGTACTGAATGCTGTAGCCAATTGTAACACAATTGTAAGTCCTAGTATATCTACATATAGCTAAACATAGAAAAGGTACAATAAAAATACAGTATAAAAGATAATAAATGGTACACCTGTATAGAGCACTTGCCATGGATGGAGCTGGCAGGGTTAGAAGTTGCTCTGGGTGAGTCCATCAGTGACCGGTGAGTGAATGTGATGCCTTGAACACTACTGTTCGCTACTGTAGACTTTATAAACACCATACACTTAAACTACATTAAATTTATTTTAAAATATTTATATTTCTTCAATTCTAACTTACTCTTAGCATACTTTAGCTTTTTTATAAAGTTCTGAATTTTTAAACTTTTTAATTCTTTCCTCATGACAGTTTAAAACACAGTATATTGTAGAGCTGTACAAAAATACTTTATTGACATCTTTATTCTATAATCTTTTTTATATTTTTAAATCTCTTTTTTTTCTTTCTTTTTTTTTCTCTCTTTTTAAACCTTTTTGTTAAAAACTAAGACACAAACACACACATCAGCCTAAATCTACACAGGGTCAGGATCTTCAAGATGGTACAAGTGATAGGAATTTTTTTAGCTTTGTTTTAGTCTAGTGGGACCACTATATATGCAGTCCATTGTTGACCAAAATGTCATTATATGGTGTATAATTGTACTTGACTCCTAGTGAACCTTCAACTCCATAAATCACTCTGCAGACTAACACTTAATTGAAGCTTTATGGTTTTTAATTTAGTTTGGCTTTAGACACATGGTTCAACTTGGCATACTTGGTTCTGGGATTTGTTAATGCCTCTTATTCATTTCATCATGTTGATTACCACTGGCTTTTCCCAAATTCTGTTCTCCATAGTAATATGTGGTTCTCCCACTTCCTTTGATGATATGTTAATATTGAAGGGAAATGGAAGCCCTAGTTCTGAATGTTATGATCTATAATTGCCCCTCTATTATATCCAGGGCTGGTAAGCTGTGAAGATGGGCCAGCCGGGGGAAGTTGTCAGCAGTCAAGCGTGGTCATGGCAAGGACTGCAGAAACAGACCTGGCTGAGGATCTGCTGCCAGAATATAAGTGGACCAGCAAATGGTCAGTACCCAAGAGGCATGGCCAGGAGGTCTCCTTGCAGGTCTGAGAAGGCTCAATCTGGTTGGTGGAGGCTGTTGACAGAGCTCAATCCACAAGGAGATTGAATGAGATTGAGTGCAAGGTTCAACATGGGCTCAACATGGAAGAGGTTCAGGCAGGGAAACTGAAGCTGAATCCAGGGACATGGGCTAGGTTAATATGGGAAAGAAAGGGGCACCATGTGAGATCTATTCCATCCTTGGCAGCTAACCTAATTCTGCTCCCCTGGGCTGATGTGCCGGGTCTGCCTCAGTTGGGATTGTCTGTTGTCTGGATCAGGGCTGGGCACATGCATAGCCATGGCTCTTGCTCAGAAGTGTGATGGAAGAAGTGGCTAATGGCAGCAATTTGGGGAGCCAATTATGTGAGTATCAGACCTTCCCCAGGCACCCCCACCTCACTGGTGGTGAGAAGTTCCCCATATGTTGCCAGAGGAGTCTGGTTGGGACTCTAACTAACAGTGATGGTCCTTTATTACCTGCAATTTAGCAGGGAAGGACCAGGCAGGAATAGACCAAGGTTTCTATGAAGATACAAGTACATTACCTCAAAGACTGACCCATTAAACGATTCTGACTTCTAACACCTTAGTCTAATCCAGCTTCTCACAATAACAGCTTGCTCTCATCAAGTCCCTGAAAAGAATGGAAACCAGGACAGATGAGTTTGATAAAGATGAAAATGGTTCTCAGCCCTGGTGAGACATTAGAATCACCTGCCCCAGTACCAAAGTTCTTAATTAATTGATCTTGGGGGGGACTCGGTATCTGTGTATATTTTTAAAGTCTCCTGGGCATTTCTAATGTGTAGTTGGAGTAGCAATCCTCTGATTTAGGGTACTGTGCTCTTTTCAGAAGGGAGGGAGGAAGTAGTAGGAGCCAGAGTGAAAGGAGGTCATGGGAGGCTAGGAAAGCCTCCTCCTCCCACCCAAAGAGTTTGCCTCCCACCCAAAGTGTCTGTCCTGCTTTCGGGTTCCTTAAGCCACTTCTAAATCATTTCACTTCTAATTATTTCCCAGCAAATCTCATCTCTTTCCGCAACTGAAGCAGACTGCCAGAAAGGAAAAAGAAGTGGATTAGACCAATGTCTCTTTGTTGAGAAAGTTCCACAAGCATTGTTTCACTGCTTTACTTGGAGTTTAATTTTTTAATAAGACCAGTCAAAAATGGACATTAGTATTTGTATTAGTCCATTTTCATGCTGCTGATAAAGACATACCCAAGATGGGCAATTTACAAAAGAGGAGGTTTAATGGACTCACAGTTCCACATGGCTGGGGAGGCCTCACAATCATGGTGGAAGGTGAAAGGCACATCTCACATGGCAGCAGACAAGAGAAGAGAACTTGTGCGGGAAAACTCCCCTTTATAAAACCATCAGATCTCATGAGAGTTATTCACTATCATAATAGCATGGAAAATACCTACCCCATTATTCAATTACCCTTTCTGGGTCCCTCCCACAACACATGGAAGTCATGGGAGCTACAATTCAAGACAAGATTTGGGTGGGGACACAGCCAACCCATATCAGTATTCCACATATCCACAGAGGCACTGCTGGTATTCAAGGAAAAACAGCAAAAAGCAACAGATCATTCACATTAGGATTATATTTGATGCTTTTTTACCCTAACAGTGTTTTTGCAATTGAAATTATTAAATGGGAGCATTAAAAGGGTGCTTCAAGACCATCTGGTTCAGCCCATGCACCCCATGAGGATTCAGCAGGGCTGCATTCAGGAGACATGAATTTACCTTTACCCCAACCTGAGTTTCAACCCCAGCTTGGCCACTTGCTAGTTGAACCACCTTGGGCATGTAACTGTTGAGGTCCCTCAGTTTGCTTGTCCATAAAATGGGACCCATGATACCTACCTCCACAATACCACAGAGTGGTTGTGAAGAATGAGTCAATGATAAATGTTAGTCCACTTCCTTTGTTAGAATTTTGAATATTGAACATGATATTTGATCCTCCCACCATCTCCACACACACAAGCATTTTAGCACTACCAATTTCTGTCATTAGCATTTGGGATGTTCTGTGGTGTCAACCTCATTTGATGAAGTTGACTAAGGGGCCAGCTAGGTAGAAGAAGGAAATACCCTCTCCTAGCAGTTTGCCACAGCACCAGGAAATTTATCATTATTGATATGCCTTAACTAGAAAGGAGTATTGTTTAAAAAAAAATGAAAGGGGGCCCACACTAGGAGTCAAAGGAATTAGGCTCTGATCCCAGTTCTACAGATTTAGAGCTGTGTGATCTTGGGCATACAACTTAACCTTTCTGAGCCTGTTTTCTCGTCTAAAGGTAAGGATAAAACTTGCTCTGCCCACCTAGATATGACCAGGGCCAAGTAAAATTGTATATGGCAGTAGTTCCCAATCAGTAGCAATTCTGCCTCCACCCTATCCAAGGGATATTTAGCAATATCTGGAGACATTTTTGATTGTCACAACTAGTGGGTAGAAGGAAGTGATGCTGCTAAATAAACATCCTACGTTGCACAGGATGGCCTCCCACAACAAAGAGTCATCTTGCCCAAAATGTCAATAGTCCTGTGGTTGAGAAAGGGCTTTGTAACTTTGAGGGGTTTGGGTGTCATTCTTAAGCAACAGGTACCTATGCAGAGGTTCACCGTGGCGTTCAGGAGGCATTGCTGCCTTTCTTTCTCAGACTCCTTTCAAACAGGACACAGAACTATTGGGAGGGCACACCCCTCTAAGAAGCCTTGCTCAGGGCAAGAGTGCAGGGCTTAGCAGGCTGGCTCGTGTGGAGGACAGGTCTCCCGCCTACTAGGACACTTGGAAGGACAACCCAAGATAACAACGGCTGTGAGCACGGGGAGGTTAACCCAGCATCTTCATTTAGGTTTTTCAAAGATGCCTCAAACCCAGCAGGACTCATATCAAATTCATGTTCATGTCAAATTCACTCCTTCTCCTTGGTTCTCTGCATCAGCACATGCTACCACCCTTCATCCATAAGTTTGCTAGGGCCAGAAATCTAAATACCTATGGATTCCATCTACTTCTCTCCATCTCCTCTTTCTCTCTGACACACACACACACACACACACACACACACACACACACACACACACTGCTAAAAAGCCATTCAAATACTTTTCAGTTAAAGATCAAAATTGTTAACACAGCCTGGCCCATGGCCTGACTCTCCAACTTTATTTCTTACCATTCTCCCCACCCCTGGTGCCAGCCAATCAGTTGTGGTTTATTACCTGATTCTTAGACACTCTTCCATTTCCCTCCCCTAATTAACTCCTATGCTTCCTGCAGATTTCAGCTTCCAGCTTCAGCTTCCAGTCATTACATTTTCAGTTTGTTTTCTGACCTCCTTTATGAACCAGTTCCCTCTGTTATCCCTCTTGTGACCCCACCACCTCTCCGCCATAACCCCTACCCTGTTGGTAGTTTACATTTGTAGAAGTCTTGGATCAAAGTGCATCTCCTTCACCAGAGAAAACATTTCACCAGATTTGCTAACCAGCATATTCACCACATAGCACACGGTGCCTGCCACATAGCAAGAAATGTATAAATATTTGTTGAATGCATGAATATGGGTACCAAAGGCAAATTTGGGGCTAACTATAAAACAAACAAAAGGCAGAAAAAGCACCCTAGGTTCTTTTTTTTTTTTTTTTTTTTTTTTTTTTTGAGACGGAGTTTCGCTCTTGTTACCCAGGCTGGAGTGCAATGGCGCGATCTCGGCTCACCGCAACCTCCGCCTCCTGGGTTCAAGCAATTCTCCTGCCTCAGCCTCCTGAGTAGCTGGGATTACAGGCACGTGCCACCATCCCCAGCTAATTTTTTGTATTTTTAGTAGAGACGGGGTTTCACCATGTTAACCAGGATGGTCTCGATCTCTCGACCTCGTGATCCACCCACCTCGGCCTCCCAAAGTGCTGGGATTACAGGCTTGAGCCACCGCGCCCGGCCTAGGTTCATTTTTAATTTTTGAACTTCTGTTGTGCCAAGACCAGCTTTTGGCCTAACGGAATATTTTTATGCTGAAATGTCTGAAATGCTGTCTGATGCCTCTGAGCACACTTAGGCAAACATTTCTGGTACAAAGAAAGATTATCAGGCAATCTGCCTTCCACAGCGCCAAATCCTGTTCTCCTTGGGCATAGCCCAGCAGCTGCTGATAAATCCGCAGATAGTCCTTCTCAACGATCTTTTTCTCCCAGCCTTTATAAAAGCAGCTTCAAGCTAGGAACAATGTTCCCCCTCAGCTATCAGGCTGGTCCGACACAGGGGTTCATTTCAGGAGACTTTCCTTAAAGTTATCTGACTGACCTGTGCTTTCCTTATCTGTGAAATCTGTAACTAACAACAAGGAAGGAACCAGGCTCTGCCCGCCAGGGCCCACAGGGGTGGCTCTGCAGGTGAGGGAGTGATTCTTTCATCTCATCTCCTGTGTGGTGGAGCCCCCAAAGGGACCCCGGGCCTTCTCTCTTCATGCTATTCCAGAGGGCAGTTCTCAGATATAGCAACTGTGAGTGATATATTTTCCCAGAAAAATACTGAGCTGCTGTTCAAATGAGATTTAAGCCAATATGAAAGATGGAATGTGCTATTTTTTTCTCCTAAAGTCCTTGCTGTCACATCCCGAAAAAGTGGGTTGCCTATATCGTGGTAATTATTGTCTAAGCTCTTATTTTGAACAAAAGGAAATTGTGTGTGTGTGTGTGTGTGTGTGTGTGTGTGTGTGTGTGTGTGTGTGACAGAGAGAGAGAGAGAGAGAGAGAGACTGAAAGAGAGCGAGACAGAGAAATTGACCTGGGGAAGGAGAGATGAGGAGAGAGAAATGAAGGAAGCAGAAAGAAGAGGGAGACAGTAGAGAGAGAAAGATGAATGATGAAGGGAAAGAAGAGGGAGTTCATTCCAGGAATTTTTTTTTTATTAAATTCCAACACGAGGAAGCTCTGTGTACATGGGCTCCCTGTTTTCTCCTTCTGAAGCCCTGAAGGCAAACCAGGATGCTGTGTCAATTACAGAAAAAAATCAATGAAGATACTGTTCAGGAGTCCTTTTCACCATTCAGTGCGGATGGTATCCTTCACTTTCTAGCACTGATTCATTTACTTTCAGCCTCTCTGGGGGCTGCTGACATATTGCTACCTCTGAAAAATCGGAGGCAAAATCACCTTTGTTTCCCACTGCAACTTGTTCCTCTGTACAGTTTGTTAGAGGAGTCACCACACAGCCTCCCTTAGTTTGTAGGACTGAAGGGCAAGGCCTTGCTAGGCTTGCCACGGGCTTTGGTGCCTCCCTCCATCAGCCTGCCATCTCTCCCTGAGGCACCCAGGGCCAGGTAAGGCCTCCAGTCTGTAGGCTGAGAACCTCATGAATTTTAAAATCCTGTTTTCTCTATGGTGTCTGTACTGACTCTAAAACAAATTCCTGCTCCAGGACTAGTATCCTCCTAGCTCAACAGCATTGTAGAAGACATCTTCTGGATAAACAAAACCTATTCCAAAGCAATGTCGTTAATGAAGGACGCCCAGACATTAAGACACAGAACATGCCTGGAGCAGGCCCTGGAGGTGAGATATGGAGCCATCTGCACAGCTGGATTTCCACCACGACAGCACCATTCATTTGAGTTAAGTAATGCTCTTCTCTTTGGGTCCCATTTTAGATTTCAGACATTTCTAGAGAGGTTAAGCCTTTACTCCTTGTACTAGTTTCTTATTGCTACTGTCACAAATCATCACAGACTTGCAGCTTCAAACAACACAAACTTATTCTCTCTCACAGTTCTAGAGTTCAGAAATCCAAAATAGGTCAGCAGGACTGCATTCTTTCTGGAAGCTCTAGGAAAGGATTCATTTCCTTGCTTTTTTTAACTTCTAGAAGGCACCCACATTCCTTGACTCATGGGCTTCTCTCTCCAGTTTGAAGGCCAGCAAATAGCATCTTCCAACATAGTTTCTCTTTCTCTCTCTCTCTTTCTCTCTCTCTCTCTTTCTCTCTGTCAGCACATCATCTTTCCTGGCTCTGTTTCCTTTGACACATCTCTTCTGCCTTTACCCTCTTACGAGGACCGTTTGTTATATCAGGCCCACTTAGATAATCCAGGATAATTTCCCCATTTCAAACTCCTTCAATTAATCGTACCTGCAAAGTCCTTTCTGCCTGTAAGGTAATCTGTTCATAAGTTCTAGGAATTAAGACATGGACATTTGGGGAAGGCATTATTCTGTCGGCCACACTCCCCAACTATTTAGGATAAGCAAATGAGACCACCCGATTTCTTCCGAGTTGGTGACAGAGATCAATGGAGAGACACAGGAGTGGGGTATAAGAGGGGAACAGTGGGCACTAAAAAGGGGGCAATGAGTATAGAATTGATAGAACTGAGAGGTAGAGGTGGTTTAGCATTGATTTCATTGATTGTTTTTCCTGACATTATGAGTCACATAAAAGGATTTTCAGCTATAATGGTGCTATAAATTTATGGTGTACATTCTCCCCACCCCACTTCTATTCAAACACAATGATGACAGAAAAGGTGAAATCTAATTTAAAAAATTAAAAAGACACAAAACATCCCCATGGACCAGGAACAGAAAAGAACAGAAAAAGGGTAGAAGCATCAGGCTTGCTGGGCCTTGACTTCAAAAGGATGTACTTGTTACCAAGCAGCCAATGGGCTGACGACTGCCTGATGGAAAGCCAGTACCATAGCATCAGCTTTTGAGCAGAGGAAAGCTTTATTGCAAGTCAACTAGCAGGGGACAGGAGGAAATGCTCAAATCTGTCTCCCTGAGCTGGGAGCTGGGTCAGGTATTACAAGCACAGCATAATGAGGTGTTATGTGGCTGGATCTTATAATGAGGTGATGCCAGAGCTCCATATGACTGGATCCTGAATTCTGTTGTTCAGTGTCTCCATAATTCAGTTCTTACTCCTCCACCTGAGCACTTAGGTTCCACCCACGGTTGCATACTTTGTTCATCTGGGCATGCTCCAATTAAATGAGCTTCATCCTGGAGGTCCAGAGCAACTGCAGAACAACTCACAACTTTGTTACCTAAAAGTTTAACTAGATTGGTCTGGTGTGGCTACATATTCAGTCAGCTGAGGGGCTGGTCCCTGTGGAGTTAGAGGGACCCAAAATTCCATGAGGTGAGGCTGACACTGAAACCAGGGATGGGTTGGGGTGTCGCTGCTTGTGAAGGGATGTGAAAAAGCTTTCCACACACCCCTGCCAGGGGCTGATGCTGAGTTGAAGCTGTGCACACCTAGTGAGGCAGAGAGAATTAGGCACAGCTTCACATCCAGGACCTGGGCCAAGCCACCCACTGGCTTGGTGAACACTTCTGACATATTGGCAACGTTATTGTGGCTGCAAGTCTCAAGCCAACAATTATTTAGGTGTTCCAAAGGGCTGAACTGCTAGACAAAACAATCATTCTGGTTATGACTGTTGCATAGCAAATCACCCAACAATTCTATAGGGTAAAACAAGTCATTTTACTTTGCTAATGGATTCCGTAACTTAGGAATGCAGACAAGGCACAGCAAGGATGTCTAGAGTCTCTGTTGGAGGTGACTTAGTGGCTGGAATCACCACCTGGAGGCACCTTTGTTCACAAAGCTGGAGGTTCATGCTGGCTGTAGTTCGGGATGTTAGCTGAGGTGTTGGCTGGTCTCTATATGTGTTCTCTCCATGAGGGCTATTTTGGGCTTCCTGATAGCATGGTGGCTGTGTCCTAAAAGTGAGAGTGAGCATCCCAAAAGAGCAATGTGCATGGCATTTCTATGGTCTTGACTCAGAAGACACACAGTATCATCCCATCATCATCTATTGATTGAGGCAGTCACAAATGTCAGTTTAGGATAAATGCAAATGGACATAGACCCCATCACTTATGAGGACCTTTAGTCATATTCTGACAAAAGCATGTAAGATAGGGCGTAATTTTTGCCTAATAACTTGCTGAAAAGTTTTGAGATATCAGAAATATTATTGTGGGTTGAAATCCCCAAGCCAACACTCTTAACACTTAGTTCTCATCGAGATACCCCATGAGGCAAGTCGAGTTAAAGTATTCGAGTTAGCCATAGGAGGTGGGAAGGAAAACTTCCGCCTCACTCAAAATGAATCTGCAAACTAACATTCCAAAACTCAAAATGTAAACTAATGCTGAAAAAGGTAATCAGAAAAATCAACAATTGAGAGATGAAATCACTTCACAGAAAATTAATTGAGCAATAAGAAAATGATTTTTTATTAAATACTTCTGTGATAATATCTTGAAACAATGAAAGAAATAGTATCTATCAAAAATAATAACATATTATTAAATTAGACAGCAGAATTAATCAGAACAAGTGATTATAAAAGATAACTGTAGGGCTGGGCGTGGTGGCTCACACCTGTAATCCCAGCACTTTGGGAGGCCGAGGCAGGTGGATCATGAGGTCAAGAGATTGAAACCATCCTGGTCAACATGGTGAAACCCCGTCTCTACTAAAAATACAAAAAATTAGCTGGAGCATGGTGGTGCATGCCTGTAGTCCCAGCTACTCAGGAGGCTGAGGCAGGATAATTGCCCAGGAAGCAGAGGGTTGTGGTGAGCCAAGATCATGCCATAGCACTCCAGCCTGGGTAACAAGAGCAAAACTCTGTCTCAAGATAAATAAATAAATAAATAAATAAGAGGTAACTGTAGAAATCTTGAAAAATAAACCACAATGGATGAGACAGTTCTAAACTTAATATGGTTTTTTTAAAAAAAGAGAGAATTAGAAAATTTAAATATAGGAAAAAATAATTTGCTCATAATATGCAACAAAGAAACAAAAAGATGAAGATATTTAAAAACGGTTAAGAGGACAGTTTCAGTTGCTGTTATGATATTGTAGCTTGTTTCAGACTAACTCTCTCACACATAACAATTACAAATTCTGTAAAACATATTAAAACAAACACTTGAAGACACTGAAGAACAACAAAAAGCCAGCAAAATCTAAAAGAGATATGTCCCTTGAGAGGAGGAAGCCATATTGGATGACATATAGCCATTTTCAGTTAAGAGCAGATCCCACTCTATACAGTGACGAGTCCCTAGATCTCAAGCAGAAAGCTGCAACCTTAATGACTTCAGGTGTCAGAGGATAGAGTTCCAGGACAGCTAGAAATTAGAGAAGGATATCCTGGAAAGGAGGAAGCCATGGCATGAGGTGCCAAAAATCTGCATACAAACTCCCCTTAAATTATTGGCTCACTCCTAAAATTCCCAATAAGGATTCACAATAAGGTTTCAAAAAAGACAAGCAGAAATCAAGTTGAAAGGGTAAAATAACTAAGCAGAGATATCAGATGCCCACTTCAAGAGAGTGAGACCTATCAAGTTGGGGAGGCTTGCTAAACACCTTGAACTTTACACAGACACTCCCTCTTACTAAAGGCAAAACCATGCCCCTACATGTTCAAAGTGATCAGGCAGTGATTTAACTCCATATTAGAATTCTTCAGAGGAGATTAACAGAATTCAGAGTCATCACAACGTATCATCGCAATGTCCAACATAGACTCAAAAATCTCTAGGCATGTGAAGACATAGGAAATGTGACTAACAGAAAAAAAAAGGGGGGGGGGCAATAGAACAGACTCTCCCTCCAACCCTCAGCCCCAATGATTCAGGAAATTTGATTAAACAAATTTTGATATTTTTCTACAATAAAGTTCTGCTCAGCAAAAAGGAAAAAATGGGCTACTAATACATGTAACAACATGGTTGAATCTCAAAAACTCTTTAGGTGAAATAGACCAGACACAAAAGCTATATGTTACATGATTCTATTTATACAAAGTTTGAGAACAGGAAAAACTATCATATGATGGGAAAAATTAGAACAGTTGTCTATGAGAAATGGGAATTGAATGGAAGGAGGCACAAGAAAATGTTCTTGAAGATGGAAATGTTCTTAATTTTGATTGGGATTGTGGTTTCACAGGTGCATACACTAATCAAATAATACACTTAAAATCTATGCATTTCAGTGAATATAAATTTTACACTGAATTTAAAAGGTAAAAGGATAGTTGGAAAACATAGCGGATAGATTGAAAAATTTTCAAACACATGTAATCAGACTTCCAGAAGAACTGAAAAACTGATGGCAAGGCAATATTCAAAGAGGAAATGGCTAAGAATTGATGAGAGATGTTGAGTCTCAGACTGAAAGTGTACACCAAGTGCAAGCACGATAAACAAAGATAAATCCCCACTTAGACGTAGCACTGTGAAACAGCAGAGCACTAAAGATAACATCATAAAAGCTATGAGAGAGAGACAGAGAAAAAGAAAAGATTTTCTATGAAGACATGCTCATTACACTGACCTCAGGCTTTTCATCAGCAGCATGGATGCCAGAATACAAGTGAACAATATCTTCAAAGTGTTGAGGGAAAATGTAATAAAAACCATATACCTTGCTAAATACCATATACCTTCAAGAGTCAGGGCAAAATAAAGACTCTTTAAGTACAAAAAAAAAAAAAACTAATAGTTTTCTTTAACCACTCACATGCTTTCTGAATAAACTACTAAAGGACATTTTCCAACAAAAAGAAAAGCCAAATTAGAGGCAAGGTGTGGGGCTAACCAGAGAACTCAGAAATAGCAGAAATATTGGTAACTGCCACTAACTAGTAACTACAATCAGTCAAAGATATTTTTAATATTTTAAAAGGTAAATAATGTAAAAGTAATATAATGAATGTTCATTGTAGAAAATTTGAAAAATACAGAAAATTATATAAAAAGTATAAAAACCACCCGAAGTCCAGCACTCAGAGATCACATTGCTGTTTCCACTAGTCACGTACCCATAACTGAGAACCGGTACCAGTGCATGCCCTTCTCAAGAAGACATTTAACGATATACATTACTACATTAGACGGTTGTTCCATAACGGATATAAACATCTGCTTTTTGATTTGTCCCTGTATTTACTATTTTCCATGATGTTTCTGTAAAAAATCTTTGTACATACATTTTTGTATCATTCATTGGCTATTTTGTTAGGCTAGATCCCTAGCAAAGACAGTTCTGTAAATTCTGTCCATTGTAGCAAGACCTGGCCTTGTTGGAGCAGATGAAGCGTTCAGTTCCTCTCAAATGAAAGGCATCTGAGGAGCATAAACAATCCTCAGAAGTGCTCAGGAGCATAAACAATCCACTGAGAAGCCGAGATGGGATTTTTAATCTATCCTTGTCACTGACCAGGCCAAGCAATTGCTTCTCTGGGCTCCAGGATCCTCGTAGGTAACAATGGAGTTAGGTAGGGCAATCGGCAGTTCTCGTCCTGTGGTAACCTTCTGCACCACACAGGCAGATATCCTTCTGCTTAAACCCCCAATAATCAGGCCTGATCGTGTCCAAAAAGAGCCCCTTTTTTCCCCAGAAAAGGGTCTGGCTCTGAAACAATGAAAAACTTCTCCCTAGTTCCAGCCCCAAGGGCAATAGAGAGGCAAGAGCTGCTTGCAGAGAGAGGTGAAGCTGAAACTGCATCCCTGGGTGGGATCAGATTTCCCCAGTGAAGACTGACCTCGACACCCAGAATGTGTTCCTGGCCCAGGGTGCTGTGCTAGAGGACAAGTCGGCTTCTCTGACAAGCTCACTGGGGATCGAGTTCGCCTGTCTCCTCAGCCTCTGGCCCTTCAGGCTGAACAGACCCATGAGCAATGTTCTGCTGCAGTGCTTCCCACCAGCAGAAGATAAAAAGACAAATCCTTGAGGTCTGAAAATAATGCATAAAAAGACCTACAGCAAAAGAGAAAAATCTATTTTTCACCTTAAAATACATGTGCTTTTTATACCTTATTTCATAAAGTTTCTCTATTTATTTTAGTGTAGAAAACATTTCCCCCTCTCTTCAAGTAGAACTGATAGCCCAAATAAGATGTACCACACTCATCTTGCAGCTTAAAGTAACCCCAGCACACACAACACCCCCACCAGTGGAAAGTGCAAGTAGTTGGGTTAGAGAAGCAGGAGTCTCCTCTGTCCCCAACCCTCTGTGCTTGCTCTCAGTAGCCTGGCTGTCTTCAACCTCAGCACTGTTTCCAGTCCTCAACCTGGGGGCTACTCCAGTTGTCTCTCCTGGTTTTTTCAGTGGTCACATTTTGGGGATGCTAGATATATTATTCTGAAAACCAGCTGCCCCTGAATGAGCTATGCCTCAACGTAACTCTGTAGTTGGTGATGGGATGTTTCATGGTATAGGAGTATTCTACATAATAAGTGGGAAAAAAATGATAGATATCATCATCTTGCAACCCTCTAATGAATTAAAAGATCTGGGTCATGACCATCAATGGCTGATCACACCACAGAAAGGGAGACAACCAGACACCGTGGGACTTCTGACACAGCACCACCTATAAAGTACTCCAGGCAAACCACAAAAAACAAACCTGAATCTGAAGAAGGCTTGTGATCCAACTACCAGATTGCAGGAAATACAGAGGAATATGTTAAATGACATCAATGCAATCAGTGAGATACACAGCAAAACATCCAATTTCCTCAATAGCAAATTGCAAAAAGGGGCGGTGAAAAGAAAGGGGAAAATCTATAAACTAAAAAGAGATATCAAACACATGTAATCTATGAGTCTTACATGTTCTGATACAAACAAACCCACTATTTAAAAATAATTGGCAACTCATGCCTACAATCCCAGCACTTTGGGAGACCGAGGCAGGCAGATCACCTGAAGTCAGGAGTCCGAGAACAACCTGGCCAACATGGCGAAACCCCGTTTTTACTAAAAATACAAAAATTAGCCAGGTGTGGTGGTGGGCATCTGTAGTCCCAGCTACTTGGGAGGCTGATGCAGGAGAATCACTTGAACCTGAGAGGTGGAGGTTGCAATGGGCCAAAATCGTGCCACTGCACTACAGCCTGAGTGACAGGGCAACTCTGTCTCAAAAAGAAAAGAGAAAAAAAAACGATTGATGCATTTAGTGCAGGTGTCCCCAAACTTTTTACACAGGGGGCCGGTTCACTGTCCCTCAGACCGTTGGAGGGCCGCCATATACTGTGCTCCTTTCACTGACCACCAATGAAAGAGGTGCCCCTTCCCAAAGTGCGGCAGGGGGCCGGATAAATGGCCTCAGGTTGCCGCATGCGGCTCGAGGGCCATAGTTTGGGGACGCCTGATTTAGTGGGTGCAGAGTTTCAGTTTGGGATGACGAAAAAAGTTCTGGAGATAGATGGTGGAGGTGGTTGCACAACAATGCAAATGTAGTCAGTGCTGTTGATCTGTGCACTTGAATGGGTAAAACGGCGTATTTCATGTTTTGTATAATTTACTACAGTAAATTTTTTTTAAATTTTTTAAACCGATTTATTTTTCTAACTACATGCTATTATGGAAAAAATTGTTTACGAAACTACTGGGGAAATTTGAACACTGACTAGATAGTTGATGATAGTAATGAATTACTAGGGCTGTATTTTGTATGTCTTTATCTTTTAGAGATATATGTCAAGGTATTTATGGATTAAATGATATGATGGCTGTGATTTGCCTCAGATTAATCCAATGCTGGTGGAGGGGGTGGTATAAGTTATGTAACAGTGGCCAGGAATTGGTTAGAAAATAAATATTTAGAATATCAGATAGTGATATGTAGTAAGGAGAAAAAGTCAGTCAGGAATATATGAGGAGGTGCAGGCTGGAAACATAAGTTTGGAAATTTTTAGCATGTATAAATGCTTAAAGTCCTGAGCTTCGAATGAGCCACAGTTAACGTTCACCTAGGGAATGAGTATAAATAGAAAATAGACTGAGTTCTGAGCTCTGAGGTCCTCAGACCTCTGGCTGAGAGGTTGGAGAAATGAGGACAATTCAAAAAATAATTGTGAAAAGTCAGTGAGGGAGCAGGAAAGCCCATAGGAGCAGGAAGTCCCTAAATCTAGAGACAAACCCATTTCCAGGAGGGAGTGATCACAAATGTCCAGTGATGCTCACAGCCTAGTAAATTCAGCACTAAAAATGGGCCATTCGATTTAGCATCAGTGCAAGGGTACATAGGATCTGGTACCAATCTCCACCCCTCACCACTCTCCAACCACCCTAAACTTCCTTGCCTCAAACATGCCGGCTAAGGCCTACCTCTGGGCCATCGCATTTGCTGTTCCTTCTTCCTAGAATGCCGGCTGGTTCCTTGTGCTCTTGTCCTCAGAGAGGCCTTCCCTGACTTCTCACTCCTTTGACATTTCTACATGGCACTTAGCACCATAGGCTCTAACCTTGTTATTTATTATCTGTCACCCACACAATATTAGCACCACGAGAATGAGAGCTTGTCTGTATCATTCACTGCTTCTCTCGCAGAGCCCCCAGAAGGAACCAACATTGCCAACGCCTTGATTTTGGACACAGTTCAACCTACAACACTGTCCTAAAAGTCTGTGCCTATTAAACTGCAGGCAACACCTGGAAGGTGCTCACCGATTAACAGAGTGGAGTGCCATAGAAGCAGTCAGAGAAATGGCTGCGCTGGGAAGGAGGCCTGAGCCTTACACCCTGCAGGAAACACATGAGTACAAGTGAGAACCTGGGCTTCAGAAAGAAGATGTGAGTTAAAGCCCAGCTCCCCCGTTTGCTGTGTGAGCCTTAAACTTTTCAAGGAATCACAGATGCCCGCCTCAGAAAAGTGATCACACACACACAACTGAGCTTATGATGTCAGGGGTTCATGGATCTCAAACCTGAACCTCAGAATAAGCCCTGACTTCCACACTTTGTGATATTAGGTACATTACTTAGCTTCTCCAGCCTTTAGTTTCTGCACTGATGACATGGGGATGTGGTCATCACCCGCAGGCTGTTGGTGGGAAGATGTGTGAGAATTCAGTGGTGACATCTGCGGTGCACCTGGCAAAGGGCTGACCAATGGCAGTCATTGCTCGGGGTCCTCTTGCCACGCTTGTTTCCCTCCCCCGTGGCTGATCCTGGTCCCTGGGCATGGGGTCTCATTTCCCTCTCCCCCTCCCAGCTGGGCTGGAGATCTTCAGCCTATTGAGCTTGAAGAAGGTAGAAGCCGAGGCAGAGAAGCGCAGGGTGGTGAGGCGATGCACCACTGGCCTTACCCATTACCATTAGAAACGTCTCTCTGCAAGACGTCCCAGTGACATGGGCCAGGAACCATATTTTTACAAACAAGCCCATTCAAAAATGGGCAAAGGATATGAACAGATACTTTACAAAAGAAGACATACAGGAGGCCAACAAACATATGAAAAAATGCTCATCATCACTGGTCATCAGAGAAATGCAAATCAAAACCACATTGAGATACCATCTCACACCAGTTAGAATGGCGATCATTAAAAAATCGGGAAACAACAGATGCTGGAGAGGATGTGGAGAAATAGGAACACTTTTACACTGTTGGTGGGAATGTAAATTAATTCAACCATTGTGGAAGACAGTGTGGCGATTCCTCAAGGACCTAAAAATAGAAATCCCATTTGACCCAGCAATCCCATTACTGGGTATATATCCAAAGGATTATAAATCATTCTACTACAAGGACACGTGCACACGAATGTTCATTGCAGCACTGTTTACAATAGCAAAGACCTGGAACCAACCCAAATGCCCAACGATGATAGACTGGATAGGGAAAATGTGGTACATATACACCATGGAATATTATGCAGCCATCAAAAACGATGAGTTCACGTCCTTTATAGGGACATGGATGAACCTGGAAACCATCATTCTCAGCAAACTGACACAAGAGCAGAAAATCAAACACCGTATATTCTCGCTCATAGGCGGGTGTTGAACAATGAGAACACATGGACACAGGGAGGGGAGCACTACACACTGGGGTCTGTTGGGGGGAAATGGGGGAGGGGCGGGGGGTGGGGAGGTGGGAAGAGATAGCATGGGGAGAAATGACAGATACAGGTGAGGGGACGGAAGGCAGCAAAGCACACTGCCATGTGTGTACCTATGCAACAATCTTGCATGTTCATCACATGTACCCCAAAACCTAAAATGCAATAAAAAAATAAATAAAAAATAAATAAATAAATAAATAAATAAAAAATAAAAAATAAACATCAGACCTTAAACAGTGTGTCATGGGCACTGTGTTAGAATGTCTCTGGCCAAATTAAACCCTGAATCAACTGGTTTAAACAATAAGGACTATTTCATTTTCTTTCACATAGCTAGAGGTTCTGGTGAATGGAAGCTGCAGGATCAGTTAGTTCTGTGGCTCACGACCCCCTCAGGGGCCCAGATCCTTCCACCTTTCCACTGTATCCTCATCTTCAGTGTTAGCTTTGTCCTTAGCTGTCTCTCCTCATGGTCACAAATGGCTGCCATCATCTCAGATCTCCCAACAAACACAACGTTCAGGGAAAGAGGGGCCGCTCTTGCTGCTCCTCAGGTCTTATTGTAAAACTGAGGTAATCTTTCTCAGAAATCCTCCCAGACACCTCCCTTCACATCTCATTGGCCAGAAGGGGCTTGTACTCCCAAGAGGGTGTGTGGGAAGAATATGGGATTAAAATAGTGGGATTAGACTCACCAGAAATTGATCCTTTTTTTGAGACAGAGTTTCACTCTGCCACCAGGCTGGAGTCCAACGGTGTGATCTCTGCTCACTGCAACCTCCACCTCCAGGTTCAAGCAATTCTCCTGCCTCAGCTTCTTAAGTAGCTGGGATTACAGGCACGTGCCACCATGCCCAGCTAATTTTTGTATTTTTAGTAGAGATGGGGTTTCACCATGTTAGCCAGGCTGGTCTCAAACTCCTGACCTCAAGTGATCCACCCGCATGGGCCTTTCAAATTGCTGGGGTTACAGACATGAGCCACTGTGCCCAGCCCCAGAAATTGATCTTGAGGAGACAGATGCTGAAGCATTGGCCAGCAGTGCCTGTTAAAGGTACCAGTCAGGAGGCTCAGTGCGTTCTGAGGTAAGAGAAGATACAGAGCTTGTGGAGGAGTCGAGTTTCAATGCAATAATCCAATTGTGAAACACAGTGTGCAAAGGGTTGCTTATTAAGAGGAAAATATATCATTAATAAGAGAATGAGAGCAGATAAGAGATTTGCCTAATTCTAACTCTTTATTGGAGAGTGGAGAATGAGGGGCAGGAAACGGGAGGCTTGTTTAGAGGAGACACCAATAATAAAGTGAACACATCTTCAGTATTTAGTATCTGCCCAGCGCAATGCTAAGGGTGTCACGTGCTAACTCACTGAACACCTTTAATCATCCCCTGTCATAGTTACTGTGAGTTCCCATTTTATGGTGAGGAAACTGAGGCATGGGGAGGCTACATAGCTTTTCCTAGGTCATCAAGTTGGTTCATTAGTCCCTGAACTAACTGGATTCTGGCTGACTTCAGACCCATTCTGTTACTTAATTCCTGGACCATTTCTCCTCCCTAACTTCATAAAATAAAACTTTCTAAGAAGACAAATATGAGTTCCCCAGCTGGTGAAGCTAGAGAAAGGAAGCTAGGAAGTTCAGGCAGGAGGGACAGCAAATCAGAAGGATAAGAAGGAGTAAATACACCTGCTAGAAAGATATTAGCGGGTTTAGGCAGGAGTCGGTTAGAATCTCTGTTAGTTGAGCCAAAAAGAAAGAAAGAGGAAAATTGAATATATATATATATTATTTTCAAAGGAGGAAGTATTAGTATTAACATTAATGTAATTAATTATGGATGGGTGTTGCCAGAACAGAGTTTCATGTTAGCAGCCTTAAGAAAAACTGAGTTTCTATAAAGGATTCTTGGGATGTGGAACTGAATCTAGAAAGCCATTAACTGTCCAAGCAAGATGGCTCACAGGCCATACTCATAGTTCCTCCATATCTGCCAGTCAATATTCTCCATGCTCTGTCTCCATGTTCCAGAGGGAACCTGGAGCCTTCCTCCTTGGTCACCACATGGGCAATCGGTCAATGGGTGGGTGGACCACAGTCATGGGCGCATAGCCATGCACTGCTTCCCACCAAGAGCCATGGACAGGGCAGAATCAGCTAAATAGACCCTGACACAAGGCAGGATAACAAAGAAAAGAGAGTCAAAGCTGACCCAAAGAACTGGGAAGATGAGGTTACTGGAAGCAGCAAAGTGGATGGAGAACATTTGAAAGACCAAGTTCATAGGAGGAAGGAAGGTGATGTGTTCAGTTTTGAATAGTTGGTTTTGAGAAGATGATGGCACATCCAAGAGATGATGTTAGAGGGGCAGAACTAGAACACAGGGCAGGACCTTACACACGGAGATGAGATTCAGTCACATTGATGTGCCCATTCATTCAGTTATTGAGCATGTATCTTAGAGCTGCAGCCATCATTGGAATAAAGCCTCTGCCCTCGCACAGCAAACAGTCGAATAGCCAAGTCCTTGAAAAGAAATGATCCATTGCACAACTCCCCATACTGTTTTCTGCATCCTGTGTGACCATGCAAAGAAAAGGTGAGGGTGAGTTGGGAAAATACAACGAAGATGGTGAACAACCAAAAACTGAAACAGGGAAGGTACCATCAGAAAACAGAATGGAAAAAGTGTCATTTTACGGAAGCCAAAAGAGGAGTGAGTTTAAAGAAGAAATTAGCGTCAAATGGCCCCAAGCTAGTAGGAAAGAAAAAGTCATTGAATTTGACATAAGGGTTGCCATTGGTAAACTTCTAGCAATGGTTTTTGGTCCTTACTGGGCATCAGAATCACCTGAGGAGCTCTGAAACACACAGGTGCCTGGGAGCTAATTTCAAGATCCGGACTCAGTTGGTCTGAAGTGGGACCTGGGCCTCAGTATTATGTTTCAGTGACTCTGATGATGCTAAGAGGCAGGTAGAGTCAAGAAACAGTGCTTTAAAGAAAGGGATTGGGGCCGGGCACGGTGGCTCACCCCTGTAATCCCAGCACTTTGGGAGGCCAAGGAGGGTGGATCATGAGGTCAAGAGATTGAGACCATCCTGGTCAACATGGTGAAACCCCGTCTCTACTAAAAATACAAAAATTAGCTGGGCATGGTGGTGCGTGCCTGTAGTCCCAGCTACTCCGGAGGCTGAGCGGGAGAATTGCCTGAACCCAGGAAGCAGAGGTTGCGGTGAGCCGAGATCACACCATTGCGCCTGGTAACAAGAGCAAAACTCTGTTCCAAAAAAAAAAAAAAAAAAAAGAAAGAAAGAAAAGAAAAAAAGAAAGGGATTCCAGCACATGTTCATTGGCTCCACCTAGCATTTCCACAATGTGCACATATTTCAAAACATCAAGTTGTACACAACATATATATATATATATATATATATATATATATATACAGGTGTGACTTGTCAATTTAAATAATTAATTAAGGGAACTCTGACAAGGGAAATAAAGGGAGTGATAGCAGTAGAAGCTGAATTGCAGAGAACAAAAAGAAGAGTGTGTTTTTTTCATAGAGAGACTAGCAGTCTTAACATCAGACATGGATATTTTGCCTCAGTCTCCTGCCTTACTGTGTGATTTAACCTCTTTGTGTCTTATCTGTGAAATCAGGATAGAAATACTTGCTGTGCCCAACTCACAGTTTCCTTGGGAGGTCAAGATGGGATAATAGATGTGAGAGTACTTAGAAAAAAGATTGAAGTGCTATAAAAAATGTAAGATTTATATGGTTGTCAGGTTTTTTTTCCCCCAAAGATGGTCCTGAAGATAGTGATTATCAACTGTAAAGACCTACGTGGAACCAGCATCCCTTTCCACACTGAGCTCACAAAGTCAGCACCCTTTGATAAGTGCTCACAGCTACTATCTAAAGGTCTAATGCTGTTTGCAACTCTAGCCTTTTCACAGCTAGCTTTGCACCGGATCTATAATAGATGCAGTTTCCATAGTCTTGCAGATTCTGCCTAAAACTGCTGAACCACACAGCCTTCTGGCATGAAACTAGACTTAAAGGATGCTGCTGCAAAGGTTAAAAAGGAAGTTCACTGTGGTAAGGTCCCCATTAGATTGTCAACCCTGTGGTTAGAGAGAAAAGGGAAAGCAGAACAGATTGAGAGACACCTGTGAGAGCAAGCAATGCTGCAGGATCTGAAGAGCCTGATTTCTCCGGCAGATGGGGAAGGATTGGCAAAGATCTGAGCCAAACCGAGCAGTTTTGTTCAGTGACCACCTTGAGGTCTACTTGGGCACTTGGATATGCCCACCTACATAATAATACGCCATACTAGGTCTCCAAGAAACAAAGCAATACTTCTCTCAATCTTCTGCAAACCCTGACTGCCCTTGGGGTAACACCTGTACCCAGGTGAGTAGTGGAACTTCTTTGTGGTGGCTAAGGTCCAGGAGAGAGGCTTTCTTTAATCATAGATGATCTTAGATGTGAAGAATAGGATTACAAAGTTCTTTCTACTCACTTTTAGGCTGACATTTTCCTTAGGTGAAAGTACAAAAAAATACAATTATTTGTTGAGGTAAGAGCACACTTATTAGTTGAGCTTCTTTTTTCCAATTAGCAGATTGAATTCAGAGCAGAAAGAAAATGATGGACAAACTGCTAACTAGGAGTGAGGCCAGGTGTCAGATAACTGGAGAAGCATCAGAGGTATCCTGGGGAAGATCAGTTACCTTCGTATCTCCTCTGAGCCTGCCTTGTCTCCTTTTACTCTAGTTTCAATTAGGAAGAAGGTGCTAATTACATTCTCCACCTGCAACTCCTCTGCTATTCTTCACCCAACTTCTACCAGCAGAAAGGCTCACTTCAAAGCTGCCCTTCTCCAAACAGAAGTACAGATGCCCAAACCAGCCACCCCCTCATCTTACGCCATCTCCAACAGGACTCAGAGCTTTTGTCATGTAAAACTATAAAACCACAGGACAAAATAGGATTTTGAAACCAAGATATAAGGTTGCTTCACAAGGGTACATTGATCTTCTTATCCAGTGAGAAGTCACTTTCCCTGTACTAAAACATCCTTGTAAAAATCTTACCATGGGGAGAAAGGGGTACAGAAGCCAATGGAAGTACCAAATCCATGGCTCCTTTCTTAATGACAAATACCCACTTTGAAGAAGAATCCTTCATGCCCCAGGGTACAGGAGGCTGAGCCTCTGGTTTGGAAGGAAATGAGGTTTGGTGAAAGAGGAATAATGCTGTAGTCATTCAGTCCTATATTAAAATCTCATCCTTTAAAAAGCTACTGTGGGCTGGGTGGGTGGCTCACACCTGTAATCCCAGCACTTTGGGAGGCCAAGGTGAGTGGATCATGAGGTCAGGAGTTTAAGACCAGCCTGGCCAAGATGATGAAACCCTGTCTCTACTAAAAATACAAAAATTAGCTGGGCATAATAGTGGGTGCCTATAATCCCAGCTATGCAGGAGGCTGAGGCAAAGAATTGCTTGAACCCAGGAGGCGGAGGTTGCAGTGAGCCAAGATCATGCCACCGTATTCCAGCCTGAGTGACAGAGAGAGACTCCATCTCAAAAAAAAAAAAAAAAAAAAAAACGCTGCTGTGGTCTTGGCCAAGTTATTTGACCTTCCGGAGTATCTTTCTCCTATATTAATGGAAAGGAATAGAAATATTATCATACAGCATTATTGTGAGCATGATTTGAGATAGAACATGCAGGGCCATAATATAAAACATGATATAACTCAATCTTCTACTTTTTTTTTTTTTTTGCTGCTACTGAGACCGAGTTTTTCAATATTAGAAAGTCCAGTGACCTCTGTGAATTTCCTATGAACACAAGACAAGAAATCTCAGCCTGAGGTACGTGCTTATAATTGGAGCAGGGGGCCCAAAGCCCAGGGAAGGGGATGCTTAGCCGTTCATTCTTCAACAGTTCCTACCGTTTCCTCTGTGGAAGCAGTGCTCATCATAAATCAGAAAATGACAGGACATTTTTCAATATTACATGGAAATGTTACCATTTTATACTGCTATAATCACACACAAACAAAAGAGTATTTTTCCCCATCTTGCAAAGAGATGTTGTTGACAATTATACTTTCAGAAGCACAAGGCAGAAAAATTGCCCAAAAACTCAAAATAAAGGCTAAAATTAGATTTTTTTTTCAAACATTTCCCCTGACAGTACCTAGCTAATGTTATTGTGCTTATTGTAAACATGAGTGATTGCCTATACACACAGTTGGTGCAATGAAGAGACACAACAGCTTAAAACTAAACTGTGAGATTATTTTTCAAGTAGCTTCTCCAAGTATAATACCTTAGCTTCTAGAAAAAGTAATCGCTACTAACATTTGAAAAGTCAAAATTCTATGCAAGGGTCTGGAAGATTAACACAATTGAGCATAATAGCTCCTTTGAAACCATTTCCTGGAGACCAGGCTGCAAAAAGCCTTAAGCTTTAAGATGGCTTTCCAAATATATTTTATTTAGTCAATGAAGAAAAAGACTGAAGTTTCCATATTCTTTTCACATACAGACACTTCACTGAGCTTTAAGAGAAGCATTCATCTGTAGGCGCAAAATGAGTAATTCCCCAGCTTCTAGAAAATGCAATCAGTGCAAACATCTGAAATGTTAAAATGCTGTGCAAAATGTCTTTTGTAGAGATATAGGGAAAAAAAAAACTCCTGAAGTAAATATCATTTTAAACCGGTCTCAGCATTTATGTTTAAAAATGAATACATACTCATATGCTTAGTAGCTGATGCATAGATCATCTCCGGACAGCAGCAGCAGCGGCTTCTGGGAGGGTAACTGAGGCCCTGAGAGAACGGTGGGAGGGAGTTTGACTGTTCATGGTACATCTTTCCTAGGCTTTATATTTTGTACTATGTGCATGTATTAATATTAATCTAACTTAATGGCCTCTTCAGTAAGCGAGTTAGCTCATCCATCCCACTGGAGCAGATCTTTCTCCACCATCAGTACTGGATGCTGATCTTTTCCCTGGCCTAAGCCTCAGGGATGCCAGACAGCAAACTTTCCTGACTTCTTTTCACACTGGGCACCAGGTGGGTGCTGTGCTGGCACTGAAAGCATACAATGAAAATAAGAGGCTGTCTCAGGGCTGTCTGCACAGCATGGCTAGCCCTCCCTCCCTTCCCAGGCTCCTGCCCTACTCAGCTTTCTCCAGGCCCTGGAGGAGGCTTCTGCATTTCTTATGTGCCACTCTGGTCCTCTCCTTGTTTGCCCCCACCCCTCAACCCTTGCCAACATGCCCTCCCTTTCTCAGGAACCCTGAGAAAGGTGAAGCCCCTCTTCCTACAGGCTCTGGAGTACCAGTGGAACACACTGAGGCCAAATCCTCTACTGGAACATACTAGCAAGATGGCCT